>NC_090450.1:617965149-618625622 GCF_031143425.1 Pleurodeles waltl
TACATAACCAAACTATGAGACAGTATCATGTTATTCTCAATACTTACCAACCAAGTAACACAAAGCAACTGTTATGTAGAATATATGTGTTGCGTTAAACCATGTTTAAATGTACGAGCAAAGCTTTATGTGGTGGCTTTGAAGGAGAAATACGGCAGGGCGTATGACAGTGGGAAAGCTTCCCCTCTATGAATCATGTTGGGCTGCCTTGTAGGGAGCAGCTAGAGGTCCAATGTTTGCTCTCTCTGACTGTTTGGTTGCAAAATAAATGTTCGGAACTTACACCAGGCTTACAACCTACAAATTGCTTACCACTGGTTAACTTTATTGTCACTATTGTTTGCTTGCTTCTTATTTGAAGACTACCTTTCCTCTTCTTGTAATTGTCCCTTCCTTGGAGCATGGCCTTTTTATGATCCTTGTAATTGCTTGAATTGCATCTGCTCACATGTAATCAACTAGCTCTCTTCTGCACTGCCCCCTTAAATTGCTGTGTTGCTCCCCGCCCTTCTCATCTTTCATGTAAAAGCACTGTATGAGGGATATTTTGTGGGGGTATGGTGAAGAGCAGACTTTGATGGTTGTATGTCCTGCATTTCACTTTTGCATGAAACATAATCCTTAACACACAAAGGGTGTATATTTACAAGCCCCTTGCAACACCTTGCATCACCATAGTGTATTTTTTTTTACACCAAGTGACGCTAAGGTGGCTTTTCCCCCGCACCGTATTTGCTGAGTGGTGCAATGCTTGCATTGTGCCTCTTTGCAACCCCTTGCACCACATTATGCCTTTGGAAGAGAGACGTTCTGACGCAGAGAGGCCCACAGAAATGGTGCAGTGAAATGTAAAACATTTCACTGCACCATTTCTTCCGTCATTTTTAACGCCTGCTCTGAGCAAGCGTTAAAATGACACACCCATTTTAATCAATGGACCTCCCTGTGCTTTACTGCACTAGTGTCAACATTTTTAACGCTAGTGCAGCAAAGCGCCACAATAGCGTCAAAAAGTTTGATGCTATTGTCCTAACAACCACCGTGGTGCGCCGTATTGTAAATATGGCACAACCGTGGTGTTGTTAGGTGGGGCAGGGGTGACATAAGACAAGTGGCACATCAGGACTGATGCACCACTTTCTTGTAAATATGCCCCAAAAGTTTTTAAGGTGCTGGGGGAAGGGTCATCTGCTGCACTAATTTAGCTGGCCTCTGAGATAGAATGTGCACTGAACTACCACAGATGACCAAATGCAGAATTCTGTGGAAAGTAAATTAGGTCTTGGCAAGCATTTTCCTATACATTCTGATACATCCTCATTCTTTTTTAATTGTTTTCAGCGTTTCCACAGTGAAAAGTATTTGACAAAAACAACCATGTCTTTAATAAAGATTGAAAACACTGAATTTGATGCACAGTTTTGAAATACCATAAGATATGTGTCTGCTTTTTCTCCAGTTTTTTTTCTTTTAAGCAGTACTTCACAGACAAACATTGGCAAAACTAACAGGTCAGCTCTCACATTAAAAGGCGAGACCTATTGGCTTTAAATAGCAGCACCTTTTCCTTAATTGGAGACAGATTAATTAAAAATATATTTCCTGATTGGGAATGTAAATGGAGGGATGGTGGTCTGCTGTTCCGTGCTGGCTACCATTGAAGGCAACCATTTCAGCGAGTCTCAAAAAATGGCCTGCCTAATTAATGCAGGAATCAGAAACGTAAGCCTTATCTGGCCCGAGTCCCCTAATTCTTTTATATTTTCTTATGTTTTTCTTTCTCCTTGCTACGTGTCTGTTTTTTTAATCTCTCCCCAGTATATCCTGTTTCGCTTTCTTACCATGGTTCCCAACCAGCCTCTTTTTCTCTCTCTGCTGTGGGCTTGCCCCCTTCGGTTTTTCAGCTGGTGTCAGTCTGCGTGTTCACTTTATGTTGGTTTCTGTTTCACTATGCTCCTCCATCTGCTGGTGGCTGTTGTGGTGGAATATGTGGCAATAGTTGAGGGCTTCGGAAAATCCTGTAAGAAGGTGACAATGAAAGCCGACGACATGCATTTTATTTGTTACAAAATGCAGAAAGTCGAGCGGAGCTCCTCTGGCAGCCTTTTGTTTCCCTTTCTGTAAATCGTTTTGTTTGCATTTTTTTTGTAGGGTGAAGTAATGCCAATTTCCAAGCAAGATTTTGGCCGGTGGTTTTGAATCTTTTGGTTTAACAGTCAGATTTACAGACATTAGATGCACTCCGAACGCTAAACAAGACAAGAGGATCACTTTCAAGCTTCTTACCCACGTTCACAAAGCACTCCACGACACTGGACCAACCTACCTGAACAACAGACTCAGCTTCTACACCCCCACCCGTCAGCTCCGCTCCGCAAACCTCGCCCTCGCTGTCGTTCCCCGCATCCAACAAAAGACCTCCAGTGTCAGATCCTTCTCATACCTCACCGCCAAAATCTGGAACACGCTCCCTACCAACCTGCGACAGACCCAAGACCTACTCACCTTCAGAAGACTCCTCAAGACCTGGCTCTTCGATCAGTAACAACAGTCCCCCCTCCCCCCCTGCTCCTTGAAACCCTCGCGGGTACGTGGAGCGCTTTATAAATTCAATGATTGATTGATTGATAAAGCTATGCTTAAAATCGTACCTTCTTAACCATAAGTTATAAGAATATGAAGCCTGAGTCTGAGTGTGTATTTGATAGAAATTACCGGTGGCCGGAGAACACTTTATACATCTCACTCAAGCACCTGTACAATAAAGAGGGACATTATGGGTCACCTTGATGACCTGAGAGCGAGTGAACGACAACTGGGAGTTGAAGACGACAACCAAAGGTTGCATACATGGACAGAGTGAGGATGCCCAAGGAAGGCGCAAACCAAACAGAGTTGGCTTAGTGTCCACAGAGATGAGTTACAACCTCTGCTGTATGTCCACTGAAGTAGAGGCTTTTGACGCCATTCCACTGTAAAATGGTATGAATGCTTTATTACAATAAAATTTTCACATAGATCTTGACATGTTCTCTTGTGCCAGTGTCTTTGGAGTATGTAAAAGCTGATGTGAGTACCGAGGGCAACGTAGGAACCAGTAGCATTTAGGACAATCCATCTTGTTTCTAGAGACATCGCCGGAGAAGGTGTTAGTTACTTAAGATGACCCCAGTGGCACAATGCATGAGATGTTGTTAGCTTTCAAAAAGAAAGACACAACCTCCACCCTGGCTCTCTGTATATGAAGGGGTCCATTTGAGTAGTGGTATCAATAGTTTCATACAGCTGTAAATATTGTCATTGTATATCATTGTCATAACTTTAAAATTCAACACAGTTTAACCATGCTTTGGGAATGCCAACAGGCCGGTCTTACAAATGCAGTGTTAAGCCATGTACATTAATTTCCTCCTCATCCCATCTGTTCTGTTGCCAGAGAAAAACACTGTAAGCTATCTGGTTATCAAAGACCCTTAAGTAGCATGTCTGTGCCCCTGAAAGTGTAAGCTCATGAAGGTGGATAATGAAACAAAATGATAACAGCTGTGTAGATGGCAAGCATGTTTTTTGTAGAAGCATACCACTTCTGGTCAATCAAAACATGTACTCCTGGCACCCAACATGTGGGCAGAACCAAAGCACCTTTTTTGGTGGTTCTTACATAATTGTCTGGGGACAGCTGCGCTGGCAAGCCAGGCCATGAAAAGGAGAAGGAGAATCAAAATGACAGCTGCTGTGTGATTCATGGATGCTGTAAACCTTTGGAGTGCTGACCCCGACCCTTATCCCACCCCCTATTTCCACCCATGCCCCAAACTGTGCCTCAAGTTGGCTCTTCGCAGGAAATCAACTGCTTTCCATTATGATTATGGCCAGAACTACCCACTAGGAAACTGTGGAGCCAAGATCGAGTCCCTGCTTTCAATCAACTGCATGTGATTCTTCACAAATCACTTAGGGGGTCATTCTGACCTCGGCGGTAAAAGGCGCTTACCGCCGGCCAGAAGACCGCCATAACACCGCCGCGGCCGCCGTAAACCGCCACGGTCATTCTGACCGGCAACTGGCAAACCGCCAAAAACCAGACATCCACAAAAGTCCGCCATACCAAAGGTCAGCGAAAAAATGGCGATGACCAAACCTCCACCGTCACGCCAACAGAAATACACCCATACCATTCCAACCCACAAATCCACGCGGCGCTCTTTCAAATGCGGTATTCCATTGGCAGTACACACCGCCGCACTCAAAATACACACACACATAGAAAACTCAGCCACATTGGTCAGTTTGAAATACACACACCTGATACACATACAAACACCACTCCCACACACCCAACACAATATAAAACACACACCCACATCACCCACAAGCCCCTACGACCCGAAATCAATAACGAAGGCTAGAGAGAGAGCACAGAATAGACAATCCCACAACACAGAGGCACACAACACCATCACCCACACAGAATCCACGCACCAAACACCACACACCACCACACGCACCACACTCATCACCACAAACGCCACCCCACACCTCAACCACACCACCCCATGGTACCCCAAAGACACCCCAGGTTCAGTGACGCCGAACTCAGGGTCATGGTGGAGGAAATAGTCCGTGTAGAGCCCCAGCTCTTCGGGGCACAGGTGCAGCACACGACAATTGCCAGGAAGATGGAGCTATGGCAAAGGATAGTGGACAGGGTTAACGCGGTGGGACAGCATCCACGCAATCGGGAGGACATCAGGAAGAGATGGAACGACCTACGGGGGAAGGTGCGTTCCATGGTATCAAGGCACAACATTGCGGCGCAGAAGACTGGCGGTGGACCCCCACCTACTCTCCCCGAATTTACTGCATGGGAGGAGGAAGTCTTGCACATCCTGCATCCTGAGGGCCTCGCAGGAGTAGGCGGAGGAATGGACTCTGGTAAGTCAAATCTTCACTACTACTTCCCACCCCACCTGCATGCCAAATCATACCCCCACCCTCACCCCCACCCCCATCACACCAACTCCTTGCAAATGGCTCACAATCACAATCACAACCCACCCATCCCAACACCAAGCCCTGCATGCGACCACAAAGCATGGACACCCATCACCAAATCATGCCCACTGCACACACACATCACCCCCACAAGCCACCTTCACAAAAGCCCCCACAAGGGAATGCCTACACTTGGGTACACGGACACCCACCCATCACACGAAATGCCACACACAGAAGCAATAACCATACCTTTATACCCCTGCAGGACCCGAACGCCACCACACCGCACAGGAGGGTCCAGAGATGTCCATCCCACCCCCAGAAGAGGCCCCCAGCGATGACAGCAGCTCTGTCTCCCTGGAGCCAGATGACCAGCCCGGCCCATCGGGGACCTCTGGACAGTCGGTTCCCCACAGACAGCGACAGGCTACACCAGACCCAACCCCCTCTGGGAACACCAGCACAGCTCCCACCCAGCGGGCCCATGCCTCTGTCTCCAGGACACGTAAATCAGCGGTGTGTCCACCACTACAGGGCACCCAGGTTGACCCACCACCCCAACAACAACAGGGACCTGGGGGCAGTGGTAGTGGGCACACCGTCCAGGGGACAGAGGCCCAGGAACACAGGGGAACTGGGAGGGCTGCTGTGCGACAGGGGGGGGACAGGCCCGGGGAACCGACTCTCCAAGAGGCCCTCTCCTCCATCATGGGAGCATACCACCGCTCCCAGGAGACGATGGCGACGGTACTGGCCCGGTTCCAGGAGATCCAGGAACTGCAGGAGGAACGGTACATGGGGTTCACGGAGGAACTGAGGAACATCGGTTCCGCAATGGGGACCATCGTCGTGACCCTTACCCAGATCGTCACCACATTGCGGGACCATGTGGCACCCCAAAGGGCCCCTGTCACTAGCCCAGGCCAGCAACAGCCTACCACCTCCGCCGGCGCTAGTGGACAGGAGGCCCCCACACAACGACAGGCCACCAGAACCCCACCTCCTGCAGAAGAAGAACCACCCCGCAAGCGGAACCTGAGATCTCACAAGAAGACAGAGTAGGATTGCAAGACCCCCGCCAGCCTAAGATACCCCCTGATGTCATCCCACTGTCCCACATTGTCACCCTGTCCAACCTTGAACTGCCCCTGCTCCATCCTTCCACAGGCATATGGACAATGCACCTGTGCGACTGAGAACTGGACTCTGCCATGGACATTACTCCACCCCCACCCATCACCGTTTCCCAATCATGAACCTATATGTAGCACTTTAAATAAATCACTTATTGCACTTAAAATAACAGGAGTCTGCTTGTATTCTTAACAAATGTATTACACATAACGGTGCAATAATGTCCAGTTACTTTGTGATGACAACATACCAATTTCAATAAGCTTTAGTCCATGGGCAAACAAAGCTGAAGTCAGGCAGTGGGTCATACAGCTCTGAAAAGGGAAGGGAAAGTCACAAATCAGTTAACAGGAACTGGGGGGGAAACACAGACAGTGGAGACGCATGAGGCCTTAAGTAAATGTAAAATGGCGTGGCTGATTCTTACCTGTGTGCTACTGAAAATATTGTTGTATGACTGTATCCCTGTTGTCCGTGTCGTCCCCGTCGTCTTCCTCCTCTTCACTCTCCACAGGCTCCACAGCTGCTACAACACCACCATCTGGACCATCCTCCTGCAGAAAAGGCACCTGGCGTCGCAAAGCAAGATTGTGAAGCATACAGCAGGCCACGATGATCTGGCATACCTTCTTTGGTGAGTACATTAGGGATCCCCCTGTCATATGCAGGCACCTAAACCTGGCCTTCAGGACCCCGAAGGTCCTTTCTATGATCCTCCTAGTGTGCCCATTGGCCTCATTGTTTCGTTCCTCTGCCCTGGTCCGGGGATTCCTCACTGGGGTCAGTAGCCACGAGAGGTTGGGGTAACCAGAGTCACCAATTAGCCACACACGGTGTCTCTGTAGCTGTTCCATCACATAAGGGATGCTGCTATTTCGCATGACATACGCGTCCTGCACTGACCCAGGGAACTTGGCATTTACATGGGAGATGTACTGGTCAGCCAAACAGACCACCTGGACATTCATCGAATGATAACTTTTTATGTTTCTGTACACCTGCTCACTTTTTTTGGGGGGAACCAAAGCCACATGGGTCCCATCAATGGCACCAATGATGTTGGGGATATGTCCAAGGGCATAGAAATCACCCTTCACTGTAGCCCATTCGCCCACCTCAGGGAAAATAATGTAGCTCCGCATGTATTTCATCAGGACCCTGGACAAAACCTTAGAAAACATAGGCTGAGACATCCCAGATGATATGGCCACTGTTGTCTGAAAAGACCCACTTGCCAAAAAATGGAGTACTGACAGAACCTGCACCAGAGGGGGAATCCCTGTGGGTTGGCGGATGGGGGACATCAGGTCTGGCTCCAGCTGGGCACATAGTTCATGTATAGTTGCTCTGTCAAGCCGGTATGTAAGTATGATATGTGGTTCTTCCATTGTCGACAGGTCCACCAGCGGTCGGTACACAGGAGGATTCATCCTTCTCCTCGCAAGTCCCAGCGGACGGTGCCTAGGAAGGACAACATGGAGCACAGAGTCAAGCAACCCACAGGTTTGTTCACACAGCTTGCACAGTACACGAATCGCTATGCATTGAAAGGCTTGTATGAGTGGCAATGCAAGGCCTAGGCCTGTGTGACGCAGTAGAAATCATGCCATGTGGGCCCTTGAAATGGCGGCTGCCTGACCTGTGAAGTGTGACAGTGGGATGTGAGGTCACTGCGCTGGCGTGGCACACTGTGGCGGTAGGCGGTCGAAGACCGCGGCGCAAAGCAGCATTGGTTAACATTGAACCCTATGGGTCTCAGGAGCCAATGACGATGTGCGCCGGCGGTCGCGGCACGCACCGCCGCGGTACGCACCGCCGCGGGCGTGACCGCCATTTTCTATCTGATTAATCACTCGAGACCTGATCATCCACAGGAGAGGACCTATACTGCAAGTGCTGCTGTGACCTCGGTCTGGGAGATACAATGGCTGCTGCGACTGGGGAAAGGGCCCGTGCCTTCACTTCCGAAGAATTGGAGAAACTTGTGGATGGGGTCCTCCCCCAGTATGCGCTACTCTACGGTCCTCCAGACCAACAGGTTAGTACACAGGGTGCACGTTGGACGGGGTATGCCTGTGTTGAGTGGGGTGTATGTAAGATGGTGGGGAGGGGAGCGAATGAGGAGTGCAACGCACGAAAGATGAGAGCATGTGCCACATGGCAAGGTTGGGGAGGGGGGGGCCTCTCACATTGACCAGGCAGAAAACTGATGCGATTTCCTTTACCACCCTGTACATGTCACATAGGTCAGCGCCCATCAGAAGATCGACATTTGGCGTGCCATCGCCAAGGACGTTCGGGCCCTGGGGGTCTACAACAGACGGGGCACCCACTGCCGAAAGAGGTGGGAGGACATCCGCCGCGGGACCAGAAAGACCGCCGAGTCTCTGCTGGGGATGGCCTCCCAACGTAGGAGGGGTGCCAGCCGCCAATTGACCCCCCTGATGTCCCGGATCGTGGCGGTGTCCTACCCCGATTTGGATGGGCGCGTGAGGACATCACAGCAGACACAAGGGGGTGAGTATCAGCACATTCTGCTATCTTTGCGCGCAGTGAAGGTGTCTGGGTGGGGGAGGAGGGCTGTGGCTATCTCCAGGCCAGGGCGCATTCTGTAGGCTAGGCCCCTCCGTTAGACACGGCCCTGTGCCCCCGCCCCCCACCTCTGTAGGGTGCCAAGTACAGCTATCCATGGTCCGGCCTCACCCATGTGTGCATTTGTCGTCCATAGACCTGTAGGCCTAGTCACAATAACTGAGTAGTGTACCCCGATTGCGCGGCCTAGTTCAGGGGGCTTCTGTGTCTGTCGTCTCCGACAACGGTGTTGCCAATGCATGGACTCAACCTGTCTTCATTTCTCCCCCCCCCCCCATTTTCTTTGTCTTCCTGTTCATGTGTGCATTAGCATCATCAGGCGGAGGAGAAGTGGCATCGGCTCACGAGAGAGCTGCATCTCACATGGCCCCGGAGGGCCATACAACAGACTCCGAGTACACCAGTGAGACGGAGGGCGAGTGGAGCTCCACAACGGGGACCCGTGGAGACGTCAGCGACACGTCCTCGAAAGGGAGCTCCCTAGCGGTGGCGGCAACATCCGTGCCCACCGCCACAACAGGTACAGCCGCCACCCAGCGCACCAGCCCCGCCCTCCCAGCAGCCCCTCAGCCTTCGCTCCGTGCCCGCTCGCCCAGGAAGGCGGGCATCTCCTTCGCCCCAGGCACCTCAGGCCCTGGCCCAGTTACCCCTGCTGCCCTCAGTGAGGAGGTCATTGACCTCCTCAAGACACTCATTGTTGGGCAGTCTACCCTTTTGAATGCCATCCAGGGTGTAGAAAGGGAGGTGCATCGGAGCAATGCATACCTGGAGGGCATTCATTCGGGTCAGGCTGCCCATCAGCGATCGTTCAACGGCCTCAGCACTGATGGCAGCCATTGTCCCTGTCTCCAGCCTCCCTCTTCTGACTCCCTCCACCCAGTCCCAGTCTCCTGTTCCTCTGCCTATCCCATCCACACCATCAGACCAGCCTGCACACACCTCTACACCCAAGGGCAGCTCATCCAGACATAAGCACCACAGATCACACAAGCATTCACCCAAGCAACATCCAGATGCAGACATGCCAACAGTCACTACCACCTCTGTGTCCCCCACCTCCTCATCTCCCTCCTCCCTCCCTGTGACGTCTCCACTCACACCTGCATGCACACCACCATCAGCCAGTACTTCCATCACCAGCACACCCTCCATTACAGTCCGCACACGTGCAGTCACCACCCCACTGCCATTTACACGTCCCCTGTGTCCTCTCCCAGTGCGTTTGTCACCCCCTCTTCCAAACCACACAAACGCAGGCAGCCACCCACCCAACAGCCATCCACCTCACGACAGCCTCCGTCACAAGCACCTGCACCCAAAGACAGCACACTTGACTCTCCTACAACCACATCCTCTTCCTCCACTCCCATACCCACTACACCTACCCGTCCCTGTCCTTCCCAAGTCGTTTTCCTTTCCAACCTTGAGCTCGTTCCAATCACTGACCCACCCCCTCCATCTGGTAAGAGTAAAAAAAGCACCTCAGCCACCACCAGCCCTGCATCTACTGTGACCATAGTGCAGGGCTATTGGAGTCCACCAGCTCCTAGGGCAGGAACATCGGCCAGCAGCAAGGGGACAGCCAGCCCACCCCCTGGGAAGAGGACAAAAAAAAAAAAGGCCCAGCGCGACAAGACTGAGACGGCTGCCACCAAGGACAGTAGCCTTGCCCCGTCACCTGCCACATCATCCAAGGGAGGCAAGGGCCACAGAGCTTCAGCGAAGGAGGGCAAGGGCAGCAGGGTGGAGAAGTCAGGCAGCAGGCGAGCTGCCCAGGAGGGCCCCACCAGCCCCATTCTGGTTGTGACGGACGACACCCACGGGCCCAGGACTCCATCACAGGAGGGCCCCGCGACCGCAAGGTCGGATGGCGAATGAGCGGGAAGTCTTGCCCAGGTCTGGCTCCCTAGACACACAGGACAAGCACCGCCGAACAGGGCCCCGCCGGGAGGAGCACCCCTGAACATGGGCCCGCCGGGACAAGAACCGCTGAACAGGGCCCCGCCGGGAGGAGCACCGCTGAACAGGGCCCCGCCGGGAGGAGCACCGCTGAACAGGGGCCCGCCGGGACAAGAACCGCTGAACAGGGCCCGCCGGGAGGAGCACCGCTGAACATGGGCCCGCCGGGACAAGAACCGCTGAACAGGGCCCCGCCGGGACAAGAACCGCTGAACAGGGCCCCGCCGGGACAAGAACCGCTGAACAGGGCCCCGCCGGGACAAGAACCGCTCTGCTGGGCCCTTCCTGTCAAGCACCGCTCCGCTGGGCCCTTCCTGTCAAGCACCGCTCCGCTGGGGCCTTAATCTCAAGCACCGCTCTGCTGGGGCCTTCCTGTCAAGCACCGCTCCGCTGGGCCCTTCCTGTCAAGCACCGCTCCGCTGGGCCCTTCCTGTCAAGCACCGCTCCGCTGGGCCCCGCCGTCTCTGCACCGCTCCGCTGGGGCCTTCATCTCAAGCACCGCTGGCCAATTGACAGTGCTGGTTCTGTGTCGAGCAGGGCTTCAGGAAGCACTCTGGGCACCATGCCTCCTCCATTAACAGTGGAGTCGGTAATCCATCTGATGGACTGTGGCTTGGCACTTCCCAGGATGGGACAGTGGGCAAGCCACCCACTGTAGAGACTTGAGAGACTGTGGCTTTGCACTCCCCAGGTTTGGACAGTGGGCAAGCCACCCACTGTAGGGACTTGAGAGACTGTGGCTTTGCACTCCCCAGGATGGGAGAGTGGGCATGGAGGCCCCTCGTGAATCTGGCATCGTGGACTCATGTGGCTGAGGTGCCCCCCCTTCCCTTCCCCCTGAGGTGCCTGTAGTTTTATCATCTGATGCCCCAGCAGTGTTCTCTCCAATGGTATCTGGTCTCCTGTTGGGCTTTGCCCATGTGTTTGTGCACATTGGCCCACGGACTATGGAACTTTGAGGGAATGTGCAGGACTTATTGCCTATGTATATACTGTTGACTACAGTATGTTCATTTCTTATTTTTGTATCTTTTATATGGCATATTTCCCATACCTTTAATGGAGCTATTTCTACATATATTTTATAGATCATTTTAATTGTGTCTTTGCATTATTCAGGTGGGTTTGGGGGGTGTCACTCTGACTTGTTGCTCGGCATTGGGGTGTAGGTATTTGTGGTGCGGGGGTGGGTGTATGGCGCATGTGTGTGCACGTAAGCTTTCCTCCTCCCCCCTCCCCTGTGTCGTAGGTGCAGTACTCACCATTGTCGTCTGCGCCGGCGTTCGTACTCCTGGTAGATGAGCAGGTAGACAATAGCTGGTAGGATGTTTAATTCGGGTTCCATGCTGTCCTCCTTCCTCATGGAAGTGTGTATAGGTGAGCGTTTTCCCGTTCGTAGTCTGTTTCCGCCGTGTTTTTATCGGCGGGGCTCCCGCCCCGGAAAAGGTGGCGGATTGGTGAGTTGTGATAGGGTGGGCGGTACATGTCTGCCGCCTGCCTGTTGGCGGTGACCGCCGTGCTGTTTGTCTGTCCCGCCGTGGCGGTCGGAGTGTTAAAGTATCGGATTGCGTTAGCGGTTCCCGCCAGGGTCAGAATTCCTTTTTTTGGACCGCCTGCCTGTTGGCGGGTTGGCCGCCGCTTTAATACCGCCCGCCAGGGTCAGAATGACCCCCTTAATCTCCCAATGCCTAAAAAAAGCAAAAATGAATTTGACATTGTGCAATGTAGCTGGTGCTCATGTAAATTGCTACAATGACCCTGGGCCAAATTCACGCTCTATAAAAACTGCAAAAATAAAATAAATAAAAATCTCTGGATCCGCATTCCATATTCCTCCCTAATTCACTTATACTTACTGTTCTTGCAACTCTTCCTTTGTACATTTCTCTTACTTTCAATCCACATTTTGTCATGACATACATTTTTCTTTGTTTAATTTCTCCCTTTTTCTTCGGATAACTTTCTTCCTTTTATTTCCACTGCTCAAGTATGCCTTGACATGTACTCTCTCTCACTCTTTTGCAGCTTTACAGAGTGTATTCCTTCTTCTGACGAGGTACTTGACTTTCCTAAATTCCTATTGAGGTTTGCAGATCTAAAAAGGGGCTGCATGGGTGTGATGAGGGGGAGAACGGAGGAGGGAAACACGGGGGTACATTAAATTATAAAAGAAAAAAAAAAAAAAATGTACCTAATCTGCCGACCTGCGCCGCGCCACTTTCCTTTCAAGTGTCACTGCAGGCACAGGCTCCAAGCCTGCCCTGCGGCCAATCCTGACGCTGCTCAGAGCAGCATCAGGATTGGCTGGGATCGCCTACTGGCATGTGTGTTTGGCCGGCCCAAGACAGCCGGCCAAACACACATGTGCTCTGAGGGGGAGTGCTGTGCACCCCTTACTGCTAGTCACCCTCATGGCCTCACCCCTTTCAGAATGAAAGGACAATAAACGTAGTTTATTATCCTTTCATCCTGAAAGGTTTCCAGCTTCTGTTGCTGGCGGGGGCGATGCTCTTCCGCACTAACGGAGGAGCCGCCCTTCCTAAATTCTCATCAAGTATAAATTGGCCATCACAGAAACCGGAGAATTCCCTGCAGGTTTGAGTCTGTGAAATATCACTAGGAAAGAGCAGTGGTGCTGGAACAATTATCAGAGTGGGGGGGGGGGCTTTCGTGAGCTTTACGTAAGGGAAGTCCTAGATACTGTTGAAACTTCAAACATTAAAGAACAAGTGTAGCAAACGAGGCATGCCTTCAGCAGGAGAGTCTTAAGGTTGTGGTGTGTAGCCGGTGGTGCATTTTGTAGCACACTTTCAGAATAATATCACTAAAGCACTGCGTGTTAGCGCACTTTCATTTACAGACAGCACATTTTCACAGACGTTGCAACATAAACTGCTCACACTTTGAATGCAGAGAAGAGGAAACATTACCTTAAATGCCTTGTATGGTCATGTTTTGTTTTATTTGCATACGTTTTTCTGGACACCAAAGCTACGCATGTCTTGAGGAAGTAAAGCCCGGATAATCAGGTGAACCTCGTCCCACGGATCTGAGGAGCCTACTTCTGCCTGAGGTAGCTTCTTCCTCCATTCTGTACAGATCTGTCTCTTCGCACAGTTTAAATGTTCGTGCTGCCGTCAATTGGCCAGTCAAGGGTTTGCACTAGATTTATATGATACAATTAACGATGTATAGTAACTGCAGAGGGATATCAATCCCCTTACTGAAGTAATCAGTTGCAATTTCTATTCTACACACTTTGTTAATTAACTCAGTGCAACTCTGTCCTTACTGTCACTCGTACTTGACTGATACGTAACTGTGTTTGTTCTCTTAAGAAAGGGGCCTTTGGCAGGAAGTAGCTGGATTCATTACAATCCTGTGTCCGGTGCATGCTTTCAGCACTACATTGCCCACTGCCACAACCGGTACGAAGCATCCTGCTATGTAGAAATTCTGCTTTCACTACAAGTGAGGAGCTTGAGCCATGAGTGTCCCTCACAATGAACCAAGGGAGTTGCTAGAAAATGAAAATACCCCAATTTGAACCAAATGTATAATGGCTCAAAGCGACTAAACCTTTGCGAGACTTAAACTCCCTCGGAAAGTTCACTTCACTTTTCCACACTTCCTTCCTTTCCCCTTTGCACTCTTTTTCATCTCATCTACCCACCCATGCATCCTTTCAATTTAACATCCACCCATCCACTTATTCCTTCACCTATCGATACATAATGTGTATTTGTTGTGCGCACATATCATCCGAGGGTATCAAGGTGCTGAATAACAGATGTTTATTGATACCCAACTCAGTATTACTCATTTTATCGACCTCAGAAGGTTGGAAGGCTGAGTGGACCCGCTGGGATTTGGACCTGTAACCATTAGGCGCGACACAAGCTCCTACAGTGGTGAATTAGTCCACTAGGCCACCAGATCCAGCCAAATGTTCCCAACCACGCCTCATCCATCCATGTTTAATGAATGCGTTCATTGTTCTAACCAGCTGTCCAAGTTTTTCACACATCCATACTTTCACTCATGAATCCGTTGGCCCTTCCATCCACCCACCTCTCCATCATTTTATCCATCTACTCATCCTCTGTTCAGTCCTTCACCTACTCCTTTATACTTTGATCACTCTGTCTATTCATCTATCCAACCATCCATGCTTTCACTTTCATCCTTTCTTTCACTTACTCATCCACCCTTCCACTCTTATACTCTTTCCCTCTTACATCAATCCATCCAGGGCACAAGTCCCAAAAAAAGTATTGGGAGGACTAACCAAGTTAGGCAGTATACAAGGGACATCTTGGCACATGACATCATGGCACACAACGTTGCTCATGACATCACAGGTAGTGGCATCACAACCAATGACCACATAGGAAGTGACATAAGCCGTGATATCAGATCTTACCACATCAGACATATGTTTAGCAGTTGTGTCATGAATACATTTGAGTGCATTATGAGACAAAATCTGGGCCGCAACTTATACATTTAGGCCCTCAAAATACACACACCTAATACACATACACACACCACACCCACAGCACTATAAAACACACACCCACATTACCCACAACCCCTGACAACAACATTTTTGGAAGAAGCAGAGAGAGAGAATAGCAAACACAACACCAGCATCCACAGGCACACAACACCATCACTCATACAACATCCACGCACCTCAAACAACACACACCAACACAACACATCACACAGCACAACAAACATCACCTCACACATTACCCACACCACATCATATTACCTCAATGACACCCCAGGTTTTCTGAGGAGGAGCTCAGGGTCATGGTAGAGGAAATCATCCAGGTAGAGCCACAGCTATTCGGATCACAGGTGCAGCACACCTCCATTGCTAGGAAGATGGAGCTATGGCAGAGAATGGTCGACAGGGTCAACGCAGTGGGACAGCATCCAAGAACACGGGATGACATCAGGAAGAGGTGGAACGACCTACGGGGGAAGGTCCATTCAGTGGTATCCAGACAACAGATAGCAGTACAGAGGACTGGCAGTTGACCCCCACCTCCTCCCCCACAACTAACAACATGGGAGGAGCAAGTCTTGGCAAAACTGCATCCTGAGGGCCTCGTAGGAGTAGCAGGAGGACTGGACTCTGGTAAGTCATAGCTTTAGTACTATATCCCCCACCCCGCCTGCATGCCAACACATACACCAACCCTCACCCCCATCACTCCAACACCTCACATATGCCCCACCATCACAACCCACCCATCCCAATCCCACGCCCTGCATGCAACACCCCTGCATAGACACCCATCACCAAAGCATGTCCAGTACAGATACTCACCCAGGCCCCAAAATCACTAATCACACAAGGGCCAACACAATAATGCAAGCACAGGAGTGGATGGTAACTCACCCATTGCACAAGATGGCACACACAGATAGAATAACTATGCATTTACCCCCCAACAGGACCCATACCCAATGTCACCGGACAGGAGGTGCCAGACATATCCAGTCCCCCCACAGAAGAGACCCACAGTGATGACAGCAGCTCTGCACGCATGGATCAAGATGACCAGCCCGGACCATCAGGGACCTCTGCACAGTCGGATCCCCTGCCACTGTCACAAACCACCACAGACCCTCCCCCCTCAGGAAACACCAGCACATCACCCACCCAGCGGGCCCATCCCTCTGTCCCCAGGGCACGTCAATCAGCAGTGTGTCCACCACTACAGGGACCCCAGGCAAACCCGCCAACCCAAGACAACCAGAGACCTGGGGTCAGTGGCAGTGGGCACACGGTTCAGGGCACAGAGGCACAGGATAACAGGGAAACTGGGAGGACTGCTGTGCGACAGGGGGAGGACAGGCCCAGGGAACCCACTCTCCACGAGGCACTCTCCAACATCATGGGAGCATACCATCATTCCCAGGAGTCCATGGGCACAGTACTGGCCAAGTTTCAGGAGACCCAGCTGATGCAGGAGGAACACTACCTGGGGATCAAGGAGGACTTGAAGTCCATCAACACCATCCTGGTCACCATTGCAGGGGTGCTGGCAGACCTGGCCAACACCATGAGGGACACAGTGGCACACAAACGGGCCCCTGACACTAGCCTGGATGATGAATAGCCCTCCACCTCCGCCGGTGGTAGTGGACAGGAGGTCCTGCCACAGGAACAACAGGCCACCAGCACCCCACCCCCTGCAGAAGGAGAACCACCCCGCAAACGGTTTATGAGATCTAGGAACAAGACAGAGAACATTGCAGACCCCCGACAGGAAATAACACTCTCCTGATTGTCACCCTTTTGTCCCACTTTGTCACCCTGACAACTTTGAACTGCCATTACTCCACTTCCTATGCCCCCTTGGACAATGCACCTGTGAGACCAATAGACTAGACTCTACCAAGGACATTCCTCCACCATCACCCCAGCCCATTGCACATCCGCCTCCACTTATTTGCACAGAAATTAACACCCTTGAATTACAAATGAATCTGGAGTCAGTATGTACTTTCACAAATGTGTAATTGCAAACTCTCAGAAATATAGCAATGTCAATGTTCATGTTTACATACCAATGTTAGACATTTGTTGGGCAGCTGTAAACATAGCAGAAGGCAGAAAGTGGGACCCAGATCTGTGAAATGGAAAGCCAAAGTGACATGTTAGGGTCCATACACAGAGGTAAAAAGACAGATTTATGCTATGTCCTACAGTAGTATGCCTCCTCTTCTTCACTGTCTACAGGCTCCACAGCTGCCACAAGGCCATCATCAGGCCCATCTTCCTGCAGAAAAGGCACCTGGCGTCGCAAAGCCAGGTTGTGCAACATACAGCATGCCACGATGATCTGGCACACGTTCTTCAGTGAGTTGTAAAAGGAGCCACCTGTCAGATGGAGTAACCGGAAACTAGCCTTCAGGAGGCCGAAGGTGCGCTCTTTTATCCTTCTAGTTCACCCATGGGCCTCATTGTAGAGTTCCTCTGCCCTTGTCCTGGGATTCCTCACTGGGGTCAGTAGCCATGACAGGGTGGGGTAACCAGAGTCACCTGCAAATATCGAGGGACAACTGTTAGACATCCTACAACCCTTAGGTACTCTCCCATACCCAGACACCTATGTCAATTGTGTTGGGACCTTGGGCTCACCTATTAACCACACAGTGCCTCTGGAGTTGGCCCATCACATAAGGGATGCTGCTATTCCGCAAAATGTAAGCGTCATGCACTGAGCCAGGATACTTGGCATTCCAATTGGAGATGTACTGGTCTGCCAGACACACCATCTGCACATTCATAGAATGGTAGCTTTTGCGGTTTTTGTACACCTGTTCATTCCTACGGGGGGACTAATGCCACATGTGTACCATCAATGGCACCAATGATGTTGGGCATATGTCCCAGGGCATAGAAGTCACCTTTCACTGTGGGCAAATCCTCAGCCTGAGGGAAAATGATGTAGCTGCTCATGACTGACTAGAAAAGCCTGTATAATCTGATCCTGAGAGAGCATATTTTGAACAATTGTGCATTTTGATTTGTTGCACCAGAACTTGGTAGGCTCAGATCTGACCTTTCCCCAAGAATTGGGAAAGAAGGCAGACAAATGGGTCAGAACAAGAGTGAACAGAAAAGTTCATACAGGAGGTGACAAGGATGGCAAGAAGAAAGATGGTGAGAAATCTCAGGATAAGCATGGGGATAAAGGTAAAACTAAAGATCCTTCTTCAAATCCTAAACACTCTTCAGGGGGTGGGGATAAATCAACTTCTTCCTCTTCTTCACAGCCCGCACACATTAAAAGGCCTTGGTGCTATGTGTGTAAAAATAAAGGCCATAGGCCAGGGGATGAGTCCTGCCTAGGTAAACCCCCTGAGCCTACCACCACTAATACATCAAACTCTAGTGCCCCTAGCAGTAGTGGTAATAGTGGTGGGACTGCTGGCAACAGTCAAAATAAGGGTGTAGTTGGGTTCACATATGGGTCCATCATAAAAACTGGGGTAGTCAGTCCCAACAGTTTCTGTCACACCTAGTGGCATTGGTCTTGCCACACTAGCTGCTTGTCCCCTTACAATGGTTAATTACAGGCAGACAGTTTCAATAAATGGTGTTGAGGTTCAGGCCTACAGGGACACAGGTGCCAGTATCACTTTGGTGACTGAAAACCCAGTGTCTCCTGCACAACATATGATTGGACAACAGTACAAGATTATTAATGTCCATAACTCCACTAAGTTCCTTCCCTTAGCTACAATTAAGTTTAGTTGGGGTGGAGTTACTGGCCCTAAGCAGGTGGTAGTATCATCTAGCTTACCTGTAGACTGTCTCTTAGGTAATGACCTGGAGGCCTCGGGTTGGGCTAAGGTAGAGGTTAATATCCATGCAGCCATGCTGGGTATCCCTGAGGAATTGCTTTCTCTCATTTCAGCTGAAATGAAAAAGCAAAGGAGAGAAAAAGCCCTGAAAACTCAGGATCCTTCTCCAACAGCAGGTAAAAAGGACATCAAAGTATTCCCTACCCACCCTGCCATTCAGGATACCATTCCTGTGGTGGGAAAAATGTCTCCTGGGGTGGCACCTGTACCAAGGGAACCATCAGCTAGCACAGCTGTACTCCCTGAGGTGGAATAACCTCTCTGTGGGATAACTAATATTGGTGAGAAAAAGTGCACAATTTTAGTTAACAGGGAGCATCCCTCCAACCCTCCCAGAGAATGTTTAGTGCAGCAACCCTGCACTGCCTCACAACACTTAGGACAGCAGCCCTGCCCTAGTGTGGAGCTCATAGGACAGCATCCCTGCCCTGCTCCAACCCAAGAGAAACAGCAACCCTGTACTCTCTTACAGCCATATGGACAAAGTGTTTGCCCAGCTATGGCTTTACTGAGACAGCATCCCTGTCTGGCATTCTCATCACTTGATATAGGTCCAGTGGACAATTCCCACTGCTCTAAACTTAAACATACTAATAGGAACTCTGAGAATATAACTTCACATTGTTGGCTAGCTAAAAAACTTCACACAGGGTGGTTTACATCCCCACAGGGAAGTAACCATATCGTGGATGATAAAGGGAGTAACCAATCTATTGCAGAGCTACTCTCCAATTATCACCACTTAGACAATAAAGACTCAACTGGCCAAGGTTAGCCTTATTATCCTTCGTATTGGGGGGGTGTAGGAAGGTAGCCCTATGTTGTCAGTATGTTTGATATGTGTCACTGGGATCCTGCTAGCCAGGACCCCAGTGCTCATAGGTTTGTGGCCTATATGTGTTCCCTGTGTAGTGCCTAACTGTATCACTGAGGCTCTTCTAACCACAACCTCAGTGTTTATGCTCTCTCTGCTTTTAAAACTGTCACTGCAGGCTAGTGACTAATTTGACCAATTCTGATTGGTACACTGGAACATCCTTATAATTCCCTTGTATATGGTACCTAGGTACCCAGGGTATTGGGGTTCCAGGAGATCCCTATGGGCTGCAGCATATTTTTTGCCACCCATAGGGTGCTCAGACAATTCTTACACAGGACTGCCACTGCAGCCTGAGTGAAATAACGTCCATGTTATTTCACAGCCATTTTACACTGCACTTAAGTAACTTATAAGTCACCTATATGTCTAACCCTCACTTGGTAAAGGTTAGGTGCAAAGTTACTTAGTGAGTGGGCACCCTGGAACTAGCAAGGGGCTCCCACATTGTTCAGGGCAAATTCCCCAGACTTTGTGAGTGCGGGGACACCATTACACACGTGCACTACATATAGGTCACTACCTATATGTAGCGTCACAATGGTAACTCTGAACATGGCCATGTAACATGTCTAGGATAATGGAATTGTCACCCCAATACCATTCTGGAAATGGAGGTGACAATTCCATGCATCCCCGGGTCTCCAGCACAGAGCCCGGGTACTGCCAAACTTGCTTTCTGGGGTCTCCACTGCAGCTACCGCTGCTGCCAACCCCTCAGACAGGTGTCTGCCCCCCCTGGGGCCTGGGCAGCCTGGTCCCAGGAAGGCAGAACAAAGGATTTCCTCTGAGAGAGGGTGTTACACCCTCTCCCTTTGGAAATAGGTGTGAAGGGCTGGGGAGGAGTAGCCTTCCCAAGCCCCTGGAAATGCTTTGATGGGCACAGATGGTGCCCTCTCTGCATAAGTCAGTCTACACCGGTTCAGGGATCCCCCAGCCCTGCTCTGGCGCGGAAAGGGAAGGGGAGTGACCACTCCCCTGACCAGCACCTCTCAGGGGAGATGCCCAGAGCTCCTCCAGTGTGTCCCAGACCTCTGCCATCTTGAATGCAGAGGTGTGAGGGCACAAAGGACAGCTCTGAGTGGCCAGCGCCAGCAGGTGACGTCAGAGACTCCTCCTGATAGGTTCTTACCTTTCTCAGTAGCCAATCCTCCTCTCTGGGCTATTTAGGGTCTTATTCCTCAGATAACGAATGCAAGAGCTCACCAGAGTTCCTCTACACTTCCCTCTTTGACTTCTCCCAAGGATCAACCGCTGACTGCTCCAGGACACCTGCATGACCGCAACAAAGTAGCAAGAAGACTACAAGCAACATTGTAGCACCTCATCCTGCCGGCTTTCCCGACTGTTTCCTGGTGGTGCATGCCCTGAGGGCTGTCTGCCTTCACCCTGCACTGGAAGCCAAGAAGAAATTTCCTGTGGGTCGACAGAATCTTCCCCCTGCTAACGTAGCCACCAAACTTCTGCATCACCGGTCCTCTGGGTCCCCTCTCATCCTGACGAGCGTGGTCCCTGGAACACAGGAGATGGGTCCAAGTGTCTTCGACTATCCAGTGGCCCTTCTGTCCAAATTTGGTGGAGGTAAGTCCTTGCCTCCCCACGCCAGACAGTAATCCTGTGTACTACGTGAACTACAGCTGCTCGGGCTTCTGTGCACTTTTGCAAGACTTCCTTTGTGCACAACCTAGCCCAGGTCCCAAGCACTTGGTCCTGCATTGCCCAACTCGCTGAGTTGGACTCCGACGTCGTGGGACCCTCTTTTGTGACTCTGAGTCTACCACTGTCCTCAGATCTTCTAAGTGCCTGTTCTGGTACTTCTGTGGGTGCTGACTGCTTTTGCAGGGCTCTCTGAGTTGCTGAGTGTCCCCTTTCTCTCCTCCTCCAAGGGGCCACCTCCTGGTCTGTCCTGGGCCCCAGCAGCATCCAAAATCCTCAAATGTGACACTTACAGCTAGCAAGACTTGTTTGCAGTCTTTCAGTATGGAAACAACTCTGCCTCCTCTAGCGTGCCGTGGGACATCTTCTGACCAAAGGAGAAGTTCCTGGCCCCTTCCGTTGTTGCACAATCTTTGGCTTCTTCCACCCAGAGGCAGCCCTTTTGCACCTTCATCTGGGGTTTAGTGGGCTCCTGCACCCCCTGGACATTTGCGTGACTCTTTGACTTGGTCCCCTTCCTTTACAGGTCCTCAGGTCCAGGAATCCGTCTTCAGTGTTTTGCAGTCAGTTGTTGTCCGTGCAGAATCCCCTACCTCAACTTTACTGTCTTTCTGGGGTAGTAGGGTAACTTTGCTCCCACTTTTCAGGGTCTTGGAGTGGGGTATCTTGGACACTTTTAGTGTTTTCTTACACTCCCAGCCACCTTCTACACACTACATTAGGCCTGGGGTCCATTTGTGGTTCGCATTCCACTTTTGGAGTATATGGTTTCTGTTGCCCCTAGGCCTATTTCTCCCTATTGCATTCTATTGTGATTCTATATTGTTTGTAATACTTTTCTAACTTTTACCTGATTTTTGATTTGTGTGTATATAATTTGTGTATATTACTTACCTCCTAAGGGAGTGTATCCTCTGAGATACTTTTGGCATATTATCACTAAATAAAGTACCTTTATTTTTAGTAACTCTGAGTATTGTGTTTTCTTGTGATATAGTGCTATATGATATAAGTGGTATAGCAGGAGCTTTGCATGTCTCCTAGTTCAGCCTAAGCTGCTCTGCTATAGCTACCTCTATCAGCCTAAGTTGCCAGAACACCTCTATTCTACTAATAAGGGATAACTGGACCTGGCACAAGGTGTACGTACCACAAGGCACCCACTATAATCCAGGCCAGCCTCCTACACTAATGTAAATGTTGAAATTGAAAAGTTTGAAGATGTTGAGCATGATTGTCTTGAAGTAGCTCACCTTTGCACAAAAACAAGACCTGACATTAGAGATACTCGATTGGAAGAGAATGACCAAGTTATCTTTGTTGATGATTCTTGTTTAAGAGACAGTACGGGGACACTGAGAGCAGGATATGCTGTGTGCACAATTCTGGTATCCTGGAAGCTTCTTGTCTTCGAGGAGTGTATTCTGTCCAAGTAGCGGAACTGGTAGCCCTTACTAGAGTGTGCCATGTTTCTGCTCAACTGAAGGTTACCATCTATATGGATAGCCAGTATGGATTTGGAATAGTGCATTATTTTGGCCAGTTGTGGTCACAGAGAGGCTTCATGACCACTTCTGGTTCACCAGTGAGAAATGGTGAGAGAATTAGAGATCTGTTGCATACTATTCAAATGCCTGAAAAGATTGCCTTGGTGAAATACAGAGCACTTCTGAAGTAGCAGGACTTCGTGTCAATGGGAAATGGATATGCGGCTCAAGTCGCAAGGTTTTGTGCATTGAACTGTATATCGTTCAAAGATAAGCGGGAACTGTTACCCGAAGAAGATGAAACATGTCATGTTTTGCATTGAAAGTAATTGATATGTTGGAAGAATTGAAAATGTTACAGAATAGTGTTGACAGGGAAGAAAAACGATCATGGAGCAAAATGAAATGTGTACAGTGACAAGATGAATTGTGGGTTTCAGAAGAGGGTCAGTTAGTTTTACCTAATAGTATATTGTCTCAACTGGCTAGGTATTATCATGGTCAAGCACATGTTAGGAGGGATGCCATAATTCAGTTGTTCAAGCATGATTGGTTCAACCCAAGGTTTAGACAGGTTGCTGAAGCAGTTTGCCATTGTTGCCTAATTGTCCAGCAATTGAATGCAGGGAAAGGGACAGTTGTTAATTGGAGTCACATTGGAAGTGCAAGAGGTCCATTCAGCAGAATGCAGATGGATTTATTGAGATGCCTCTGTGTGGAGGTTTGAGATATGTGTTCACTGGATTGAAGCTTAACCTACACAAAGAAATGACAGTCTCACAGTGGTGAAACTATTGGTTAGGGAACTGATACCACGTTTCGGGTTTCCGATCTCTTTAGAATCAGATTGGGGAAGTCACTTCGACAATGAAGTAATTAAATGACTGTGTGGAGCATTGAAAATTGAGCAGACGTTACATTGTAGTTACCGCCCTGAAGCATCATGACTAGTGGACAAATAAATGGTACCTTGAAGTCAAGAGCTGCAAAGATGTGTGGTCCACGAATCTGAAATGGCCAGACACACTGCCTTTAGTTCTGATGACAATGAGAAACACACCTGACAGGAAGACAGGATTGTCGCCGCATAAGATCCTTATGGGTCGAGCCATGAGGTTGCCAGCGGTGCCTGTAAATTCACTTGTCAACATTACAGATGATATGGTGTTGGACTACTGCAAGGGTCTGGCTGAGGTGGTACACTCTTTCTCTCAGCAGGTGGAAGCCACCACACTGCCACCGATCCATGACCCAGGGCACAATCTGAGGGCCGGTGACTGGGTTGTAGTCTGGAAGTTTGTGATGAAAACGTGTTTGGATCCTCGTTGGAAAGGACCTTTCCAGGTAGTTCTGACAGCTACCACAGTTGTAAAGTGCGCTGGAGTTCCAAACTTAATCCATGCCAGTCACACGAAGAAAGTGATATGCCCAACTGATGAAGAAGCAGAGTTGTTGAAAGTACCAACAACAGCAAAACAAGTCTCACGGCCGGAAGGAAAACAACGGGGAACTGAGAGTGGATATGAGCCCGTTGAGGACGGTTCAGTCACTCCTGTGAGAGACGAAGGAGAAGACCTCCAGGAGGGTGATGAAGAGCCTGTCTCAATAAAGGCAGCAGGAGAGCCTAGCCAGACAAGGGCTTTCCCAGAAGCAGACAACTTTGAGAGACAAACAGAGCAATTGCCAGACCCCAAGGGGGAAGGAGTTGAGGCAGATTAAAGTCACTGTGACCTTATTCCTGAACCAGTTGCAGGTCCGTCAAGAGAAAACACCATAGAACAGGGAGAAGATACACATTGAAAGGAACATTGACTAAGGGTCCACTGAAAGGAGATAAGTGGCCGGAGTCACAAGCAAAGAGAAAGGAAGTACTTGTTGAAACAACAATTGCAGAATAAGTAGATACAACAAGGGGAGAAGATCTAAGTGAAGGAGAATTGAATGGTGATCGAAAGTTGAAAAGAAAGAGAATAGCAAGTCGAAGATACGCAGGTCCTGAATAGGCGTATGCAACTACAAGTGAATGGCAGAAATAATTTTTGTCATTTTGTTTTGATAGAGACATTCTGGGACAGTATTTTGGCACTTGAGAGAAGCTGACAAACTGAACTGTTGAAACAATTTGAGAAACGTTTTGAGAAAGAGACTGTTGAAAGTAACCGGAAAAGACTTTGAAAACCTGATTTGACCTTTTTGAAACCTGATTTTGACAAGCTGCTTACCAATTTTGACAAGGGATCCTGGAAGAAAGAATGAAAGCTGTAAATAACTGCTGAAAGAAGAATTTGTTTAGTTTTTAATTTTTGCTGCAGTTTTTCTAAATTTCTCTTCTGCTTTCTGATTCTTTACAGATCATGAGTAACATTAGCCAGCAGGGTAGGAAAGATAAGTGCTGTAAATATATGAGTATTGGTTTGGCGATTATATGTGGGATATTGTTTGTGGTATTGATTGTGGGAATGTCTGTTCTTGATAAGAGAGCAGCCAGCCATACTTCTGCTTTTGAAACAACTACTACAATAACAGCAATAGAAAAGTTTAGGTTAGATGAGAAATATTTGCATGAGGGTACTAATGCGCAAAGAGAACTTTCTTCTAATGTCTTCTAGCGCTTGCTGAGTGAGTATGTTGAGACAATGGATGCGAGGAATTGTTATGTGTGTACACAGATTCCTTCATCAGTTGAAGAAGGAGTTACTTATCAAAGTTTGCCACTAACATATGGGGTAAGTTGTTGTTTGTTACTAGTAAGATTCTATAACCAGGAGTACATTCAGTATTTTTATTCAAATTATGATGTTGTGTTTTCATTTGTTCCTGTAATTAGGTATTTGATTAGAATAGCCAAGGATAATGCCATAGCATTAGTTAGGGGTTTCTTTGAACCTACATTAACATTTGGCACAGCTTATGCTCACAGGAACAATCTAACATGCTTTTTTACACCTCTAGAGAAGAGCTTCTTAGATCACACAGATGACAAGAGAAAAGTATTGTAGGAGAAGTTAGAAAAGGGTTCAAGAAGATGACTTACAAGAATGATTATGCATGTAGTACAATTAAAACAGAAGGGAAATTAGCCCTAGACGCGCAACATGTAGGGAAACTTCATATATATAGGCTTAAATCATGCACTGACACTTTATTTGTCGGAATGAGTGAATGTAGACATGTGTTTTTGTTTCAGAGTAAATGGACATTTATGTTGAATGGACAGGATCCAGTGATTCCTGGGATATATTACATCTGTGGTCCTAAAGCTTATTACCGTCTTTCATGATGATGGTATGGGACATGATATTTGGGAATAGTTTTCCCAAAGATTTTTCAAATGGATGACTTAAAGAAGATTCCAAAAGTGACAGAATGACATCATATGAGACAGAGGAGAGAATCTCCTTCTGGTATTGTTGTTCGTTCATTCCTGATAATAGTAAAGAAATTAGAGGCTTACTTACTAACCTGACTAATAAAAGTGCTGATATGAAAGAATTGAAAGAACCAGGTGTTTGGGGGAAAGTTGGCAAAGGTTTTGCTTCAGTGGGAAATTGGCTCAGCAATATTGGGAAAGGAATCTTATTGAAAAATATACAGGGGATATTAATTATCATGGTTTGCCTGTTTGGAATATGAGGAGTATGTACATTGTGTAAAAGAATACAGCTGAAAAGGACAAAGAATAATCAGAGGAGGGTAAAAAAGAAAAGGGAAACATTGTTTAGGGAACATTTGAAAAGGGAACAAAATTATGAAGGGATTGAAATTAGAGAATTTTAGCTGATGCAAAAAATTGTTTAGTGTGATGCCATATTTAGTCATCGGAGGAGGAATTGATGAAGCAGGTGTGTTATAATAAAAAATATTAATGAGAATTCATGTATTCTGAGTAATGGATTTGTGTAGAAAATGTAATAACATAGAGAACAATAATGCACACATTTGAAATGTGATCACGATGAGTGGCCACCAATGTTCACAAAGTATACATATTAATGGGTTTTTAATATGAAATATAGAGTTTTTCGTTTGATTTATGTAGTAGAACGTCATATTAAGGGTTATGCATTATGTATTAGCTTTATTAACTTTAGGCCTTAATTTAGCAGAGGTCCTGGTCTAGTTGCACATCCTCATGTCAAGCTGTATTTCTTAAACGTTTAATAAAATGGCTGTTCAGAGAATTAAACTGTGATTTTCCACTGTACTGACTAAATGTGCTTGTAGCTAAAAGTATTTTTCATGTGAACTGATTGCTAGAAGATGCTGTTCTTGCTAAATGTAAGAATATGAGTGTAAGACTGACTTTCTCAGGAGAAGAACAATGGAGTCACTGACTGGAGTATAAGCTGCAACAATATTGTTACCTGACGAGATGGATGATGAGGACATTACAAAAGAAGCCAATCAGCGACATGTGAACCGAGTAGTACAAGAAATCATAGCCTTGATGTTTTAGTTTTATTGGACAAGGTGTGAACATGCAATCCCTTGACCAATAGGGACTTGGGAAGTAGTTTTAGGAAATCTAACTCAGCTGGACTAAACTGAGAAGAAGTCACCCATTGCGCTTTTGCCTTTTGCCACAGCTATTACTTTCTTGAGCATCTTGACAAGAGACGTGCTTAACTGTACTGCTTAAAGACTTTGAGTTTTCTGAACTTTGATGCTGTATCCTGATGCCTTGCTGACCGAACTGATGCCCTGATGACAAAGACTGTCTTAGCTTGCCGATTCATTTGAGGAGAGTTAGATTATTACTGATGTGTGTCTTAAGACTGTTTTGCTTTTGCTTTTTAGGTACCAACCGCACTATTTTGATAGAGCCATAGTTAGATGTTGTCCAAATTTGTATTTACCAAATTGTTCTGCATGAAGCCCAACATGCCATGCTAATCTGGTGTTATCTAAGAATTCCTTACTAATGAAAGTCTGCTATAGTGAATACCATTTGATGTCTTTTCTTTGCTGAATCTAAGTGTATGTGATATTGTTGGTGCACTTGTTCTTGTTATTAATTTGCACTGTAACTTTAGAATGTGTAGTGATTCAAACTTTGATTAGATTACTTTTCATTTGTCTCTTTGGACAGCCAGTGTTGTTTCTCTATGTTTATCATTTGATTTTGAGATTATCTTACGTGACATTAGCATTGTTAATATAGGGAAATAAATATTCTAACTTCCACTAAAAGGTGTGGTTATTCATGACTGAGAGGTCATGGTGTATGACATTTACTGACTCTAATTGATTACTAATGCTATTAACAGTGATTATTGATTTTACTGATTGATTAGTGATTATTGATCTACATGCACTGGAGTTATGGTGGGAACATCTTAATTGCGAGTCAAAAGATTCATCGACCTATTCGCGTCCCCTTGTAAGTTTACTTATTACGGTCAGACGCGGTAACACCTGTCACCTACCAGAATTTGGACATTTGTCTCTGTTTTGTCGCTGCTCACAAGAGAATCAGATAGCAAGAAAAGCAATCTTGGCAGACAGTCAGAGATGCTCCTTCTGGAATGTCTGAAGCTCATCTCTCCTTAGAAGCCTTGAGCAGGCTTTACATATTTTCCAACATTACTTTGGGAAAAATTAGCTCCATGATCTGTACTGTGAATTCCCTTGCACATTCATCAAAACATATTAAGCCTTTTGCTAAACATCAGACTTTCAATAAAACTTATGAACCTTTGATACATAACCAAACTATGAGACAGTATCATTTTATTCTCAATACTTACCAACCAAATAACACAAAGCAACTGTTATATAGAATATATGTGTTGCGTTAAACCATGTTTAAATGTACGAGCAAAGCTTTATGTGGTGGCTTGGAAGGAGAAATACGGCAGAGCGTATGACAGTGGGAAAGCTTCCCCTCTAGGAATCATGTTGGGCTGCCTTGTAGGGAGCAGGCAGAGGTCCAGTGTTTGCTCTCTCTGACTGTTTGGTTGGAAAATAAATTTTCGGAACTTACACTGGGCTTACAGCCTACAAATTGCTTACCACTGGTTGACTTTATTGTCACTATTGTTTGCTTGCTTCTTCTTTGAAGACTACCTTTCCTCTTCTTGTAATTGTCCCTTCCTTGGAGCATGGCCTTTTTATGATCCTTGTAATTGCTTGAATTGCATCTGCTCACATGTAATCAACTAGCTCTCTTCTGCACTGCCCCCTTAAATTGCTGTGTTGCTCCCCACCCTTCTCATCTTTCATGTAAAAGCACTGTATGAGGGATATTTTGAGGGGGTATGGTGAAGAGCAGACTTTAATGGTTGTATGTCCTGCATTCCACAAATTGCATGAAACCATAATCCTTAGCACACAAAGGGTGCATATTTACAAGCCCCTTGCAACACCTTGCATCACCATAGTGTATTTTTTGTTTACACCAAGTGACGCTAAGGTGGCTTTCCCCCCCAGCATTTATTGAGTGGTGCAATGCTTGCATTGTGCCACTTTGTAACCCCTTGCACCACATTATGCCTTTGTCAGGGGGGCACCCTGGAAGGGGGACGTTCCGAAGCAGAGAGGCCCACAGAAATGGTGCAGTGAAATGTAGAACATTTCACTGCACCATTTTTTCCGTCATTTTTAATGCCTGCTCTGAGCAGGCGTTAAAATGACACACCCATTTTAATCAATCGATCTCCCTGTGCTTTACTGCACTAGTGTCAACATTTTTTACGCTAGTGCAGCAAAGTGCCACAATAGCGTCAAAGAGTTTGATGCTATTGTCCTAACAACCATCGTGGTGCGCTGTATTGTAAACATGGCACAACCGTGGTGTTGTTAGGTGGGGCAGGGGTGACATAAGACAAGTGGCACATCAGGACTGATGCACCACTTTCTTGTAAATATGCCCCAAAGGTTTTTAAGGTGCTGGGGGAAGGGTCATCTGCTGCACTAATTTAGCTGGCCTCTGAGATAGAATGTGCACTGAACTACCACAGATGACCAAATGCAGAATTCTGTGGAAAGTAAATTAGGTCTTGGCAAGCATTTTCCTATACATTCTGATACATCCTCATTCTTTTTTTAATTGTTTTCAGCGTTTCCACAGTGAAAAGTATTTGAGAAAACAACCATGTCTTTAATAAAGATTGAAAACACTGAATTTGATGCACAGTTTTGAGATACCATAAGATGTGTGTCTGCTTTTTCTCCAGTTTTTTTTTTCTTTTAAGCAGTACTTCACAGATAAACATTGGCAAAACTAACAGGCCAGCTCTCACATTATAAAGGCGAGACCTATTGGCTTTAAATGGCAGCACCTTTTCCTTTAATGGAGACAGATTCATTAAAAATATATTTCCTGATTGGGAATGGAAATGCAGGGATGGTGGTCTGCTGTTCCGTGCTGGCTACCATTGAAGACAACCATTGCAGCGAGTCTCAAAAAATGGCCTGCCTAATTAATGCAGGAATCAGAAACGTAAGCCTTATCTGGCCCGAGTCCCCTAATTCTTTTATATTTTCTTATGTTTTTCTTTCTCCATGCTACGTGTCTGTTTTTTAGGGTCGAGCCTGCGTTGCATGCGCTCGCGCATGCGTATCGCAGCGAGACTCTTTTGTATTTAGAAAAGGGCTCGAAGCCCTGTCAACTTCACGTCAGTGTTTTTTATTGGTTCGTGGGCTTCCCTAATAAAATCTGCTTGCTTTCATTAGTCGAAGGCACGCATATGTAATGCCTTTTCCGGTGGCTAGCCCTCCTTGAGCGCAGCGACCAAGTACAGAAAACATGCGAGGCTCGCTGTTTTCCATCGGGCTCGTGGAGTTTTTTTTCTCTAATTTACGAGCGCGATCTCGCTTTGCAGAAGTCGAGCGCTTTACATACTTGATTTAACTTTTTCGGGTTATGTACATAAATGCACTTTTTCCCCGATAGGTGAAAAGTCGGATTAAGAGTTTACAACGCGATCATCTCTAACATGAGCAAACGCGAGACCCGTTGCATTGTAAATGCTTGTTTTAATCTCTCCCCAGTATATCCTGTTTCGCTTTCTTACCATGGTTCCCTACCAGTCTCTTTTCCTCTCTCTGCTGTGGGCTCGCTGCTTTCAGTTTTTCAGCTGGTGTCTGTCTGCGTGTTCTCTTTAAATTGGTTTCTGTTTCACTATGCTCCTCCATCTGCCGGTGGCTGTGGTGGTGGAATATGTGGCAACAGTTGAGGGCTTCGGAAAATTCTGTAAGAAGGTGACAGTGAAAGCCGACGACATGCATTTTATTTGTTACAAAATGCAGAAAGTCGAGCGGAGCTCCTCTGGAAGCCTTTTGTTTCCCTTTCTGTAAATCGTTTAGTTTGCATTTTTTTTTTTTTTTAGGGTGAAGTAATGCCAATTTCCAAGCAAGATTTTGGCCGGTGGTTTTGAATCTTTTGGTTTAACAGTCAGATTTACTGACATTAGATGCACTTCGAACGACAAAGCTATGCTTAAAATCGTACCTTCTTAACCATAAGTTATAAGAATATGAAGCCTGAGTCTGAGTGTATATTTGATAGAAATTACCGGTGGCCGGAGAACACTTTATACATCTCACTCAAGCACCTGTACAATAAAGAGGGACATTATGGGTCACCTTGATGACCCGCGAGCGAGTGGACGACAACTGGGAGTTGAAGACGACAACCAAAGGTTGCATACATGGACAGAGTGAGGATGCCCAAGGAAAGCGCAAACCAAACAGAGTTGGCTTAGAGTCCACAGAGACGAGTTACAACCTCTGCTGTATGTCCACTGAGGTAGAGGCTTTTGACGCCATTCCACTGTAAAATGGTGTGAATACTTTATTACAATAAAATGTTCACATAGATCTTGAGATGTTCTCTTGTGCCAGTGTCTTTGGAGTATGTAAAAGCTGATGTGAGTACCTAGGGCAACGTAGGAACCAGTAGCATTTAGGACAATCCATCTTGTTTCTAGAGACATCGCCGGAGAAGGTGTTAGTTACTTAAGATGACCCCAGTGGCACAATGCATGAGATGTTGTTAGCTTTCAAAAAGAAAGACACAACCTCCACCCTGGATCTCTGTATATGAAGGGGTCCATTTGAGTAGGTGGTATCAATAGTTTCATTCAGCTGTAAATATTGTCATTGTATATCATTGTCATAACTTTAAAATTCAACACAGTTTAACCATGCTTTGGGAATGCCAACAGGCCCGTCTTATGAATGCAGTATCAAGCCATGTACATTCATTTCCGCCTCATCCCATCTGTTCTGTTGCCAGCGAAAAACACCGTAAGCTATCTGGTTATCTAAGACCCTTAAGTAGCATGTCTGTGCCCCTGAAAGTGTAAGCTCATGAAGGTGGATAATTAAACAAAATGATAACAGCTGTGTAGATGGCAAGCATGTTTTTTGTAGAAGCATACCACTTCTGGTCAATCAAAACATGTACTCCTGGCACCCAACATGTGGGCAGAACCAAAGCCCCTTTCCTGGTGGGTCTTACATAATTGTCTGGGGACAGCTGCGCTGGCAAGCCAGGCCATGAAAAGGAGAAGGAGAATCAAAGTGACAGCTGCTGAGTGATTCATGGATGCTGTAAACCTTTGGAGTGCTGACCCCGACCCTTATCCCACCCCCTATTTCCACCCATGCCCCTAACTGTGCCTCAAGTTGGCTCTTCGCAGGAAATCAACTGCTTTCCATTATGATTATGGCCAGAACTGCCCACTAGGAAACTGTGGAACCAAGATCGAGTCATTGCATTCAATCAACTGCATGTGATTCTTGGCAAATCACTTAGGGCCAGATGTAGCAAAATCAGTTTTTCGGGCGACTCGCAATTTGCAAGTTGCAAAAACGGATGCAGAATGGTGTCTCAGACACCTTCTGCAACACGCTATGGGGTCACAAAGACCCACCACATCAATATGCATGAGGTGGGTCGCATTTTGCGACCCCATAGCGAGTCCCTGCACTCACAGGGATGGTGGCCTGCTGTAGTCAGCAGACCTCCATGTCTGTGACTGCTTTGTAAATAAAGCAGTTTTTTTTTTCTTCATTTTGCAGCCCGTTTTCCTTAAAGGAAAACGAGTTGCAAAATGAACAAAATACCAAAACCATTTGGTTTCGTTTTTTTCAGAGTAGGCAGTGGTCCCTAGGACCACTGCATGCTCTGAAAAAATATTTTTGTCAACATTCACAAAGGGGAAGGAACCCCAGGGGGACCCCTTCCCTTTTGTGAATGAGTTACCACCAGTGTACCACTGGTGGTAACTGCGAGTTGGTTTGCGACTGCATTCACGTTTCGCTCAGACCCCACCGAGATCATCTGCGGCGTACCTCAAGGCTCATCACTCAGCCCGACACTCTTCAATGTCTACATGAGCCCCTCGCCAACATCGTACGCAAGCACGACATTATCATCACCTCCTACGCCGACGACACCCAACTTATACTCTCCCTCACCAAGGACCCCGCCAGCGCCAAGACCAACCTACAAGAGGGTATGAAGGACGTCGCAGATTGGATGAGGCTCAGCCGCCTAAAGCTGAACTCTGAAAAAACGGAAGTCCTCATCCTCGGCCACACCCCGTCCGCCTGGGACGACTCCTGGTGGCCCACGGCCCTCGGCACCGCACCGACCCCCACAGACCACGCCCGCAACCTCGGCTTCATCTTGGACCCTCTTCTCACCATGACCAAGCTAGTCAACTCCGTGTCCTCCGCCTGCTTCCTCACCCTCCGCATGCTCCGCAAGATCTTCTGCTGGATCCCCGCCGACACCAGAAAAAACGTGACCCACGCCCTCGTCACGAGCCGCCTGGACTACGGCAACACCCTCTACGCCGGGACCACAGCAAAACTCCAAAATGGCCTGCAACGCATTCAAAACGCCTCGGCCCGCCTCATCCTCGACGTAGCCCGCAGCAGCCACATCTCCGCACACCTGAGACACCTGCATTGGCTCCCAGTCAGAAAAAGGATCATTTTTCGACTTCTCACCCACGCACACAAAGCCCTCCACGACAAGGGACCGGAATACCTCAACAGACGCCTCAGCTTCTACGTCCCCACCCGCCTCCTCCGCTCCTCTGGCCTCGCACTCGCTGCTGTCCCTCGCATCCGCCGCTCCACGGCGGGTGGGAGATCTTTCTCCTTCCTGGCGGCCAAGACCTGGAACTCCCTCCCCACCAGCCTCAGGACCACCCAGGACCACTCCGCTTTCCAGAGACTCCTAAAGACCTGGCTGTTCGAGCAGCGATAACCCCCTCTTTTCCCCTAGCGCCTTGAGACCCGCACGGGTGAGTAGCGCGCTTTATAAATGTTAATGATTTGATTCACGGTCACAAAGCAACTCTGAATTGTGATGCGAGTCGCAAATAGGAAGGGAACACCCCTTCCTATTTGCGAGTTGCATTCACAAATTGCGAGTCGGTACCGACTCGCAATTCGTGAATGAGCATCGCAAAAGGCTTTTTGCATCTGGCCCTTAATCTCCCAATGCCTAAAAAAAGCAAAAATGAATTTGACCTTGTGCAATGTAGCTGGTGCTCATGTGAATTGCTCCAATGACCTTGGGCCAAATTCACGCTCTATAAAAACTGCAAAAATAAAATAAATAAAAATCTCTGGATCCGCATTCCATATTCCTCCCTAATTCACTAATACTTACTGTTCTTGCAACTCTTCCTTTGTACATTTCTTTTACTTTTAATCCACATTTTGTCATGATATACGTTTTTCTTTGTTTCATTTCTTCCTTTTTCTTCGGATAACTTTCTTCCTTTTATTTCCACTGCTCAAGTATGCCTTGACACGCACTCTCTCTCACTCTCGTGCTGCTTTTCAGAGTGTATTCCTTCTTCTGACGCCGTATCTGATTCACACCTGTTTTCCTTTCCTAAATTCCTATTGAGGCTTGCAGAGCTAAAAAGGGGCTGGATGGGTGTGGTGAGGGGGGGGGGGCACGGAGGAGAGAAGCAGGGGGGAATATTAAATTATTTAAAAACAATTTAAAAACTTACCTGATCTGCCGACCTGCACTGCGCCACTCTCCTTTCAAGTGTCGCTGCAGGCAGAGGCTCCCAGCCTGCCCTGCGGCCAATCCTGAAGCTGCTCAGAGCCAGCGCCTACTGGCATGTGTGTTTGGCCGGCCCAAGACAGCCGGCCAAACACACATGCGCTCTGAGGGGGAGTGCTGTGCACTCCCCCTTACTGCTAGTCTCCCTCATGGCCTCACCCCTTTCAGAATGAAAGGATAAGTTGCTGACGGGGGCGATGCTCTTCCGCCCTAACGGAGGAGCCGCCTTTGCTAAATTCACATCAAATGTAAATTGGCCATCACGGAAACCAGGAGAATTCCCTGCAGGTTTGAGTCTGTGAAATATCACCAGGAGAGGGCAGTGGTGCTGGAACAATTATCAGAGTGGGGGGGCTTTCATGAGCTTTACATAAGGGAAGTCCTAGATACTTTTGAAACTTCAAACATTAAAGAACAAGTGTAGCAAACGAGGCATGCCCTCAGCAGGAGAGTTTTAAGGTTGTGGTGTGTAGCCGGTGGTGCATTTTGGAGCACACTTTCACAATAATATCACTAAAGCGCTGCGTGTTAGCACACTTTCTTTTACAGACAGCACATTTTCCCAGAAGTTGCAACATAAGCTGCTCACACTTTGAATGCAGGGAAGAGGAAACATTACCTTAAATGCCTTGTATGGTCATGTTTTGTTTTATTTGCATACGTTTTTCTGGACACCAAAGCTACGCATGTCTTGAGGGAGTAAAGCCCGGATAATCCAGTGAACCCTTGTTCCCCCATCTGAGGAGCCTACTTCTGCCTGAGGTTGCTTCTTCCTCCATTCTGTACAGATCTGTCTCTTCGCACAGTTTAAATGTTCGTGCTGCCGTCAAGTGGCCAGTCAAGGATTTGCACTAGATTTATATGATACAATTAACGATGTATAGTAACTGCAGAGGGATATCCTTCCCCTTACTGAAGTAATCAGTTGCAATTTCTATTCTACACACTTTGTTAATTCACTCAGTGCAACTCTGTCCTTACTGTCACTCGTACTTGACTGATACGTAACTGTGTTTGTTCTCTTAAGAAAGGGGCCTTTGGCAGGAAGTAGCGGGATTCATTACAATCCCGTGTCCGGTGCATGCTTTCAGCACTACGTTGCCCACTGCCACAACTGGTACGAAGCATTCTGCTATGTAGAAATTCTGCTTTCACTACAAGTGAGGAGCTTGAGCCATGAGTGTCCCTCACAATGAACCGAGGGAGTTGCTAGAAAATAAAAATACCCCAATTTGAACCAAATGCATAATGTCTCAAAGCGACTAAACCTTTACGAGAATTAAACTCCCCCGAAAAGTTCGCTTCACGTTTCCACACTTCCTTCTTTCCCCATTTGCACTCTTTTTCATCTCATCTACCCAGCCATGCATCCTTTCAATTTAACATCCACCCATCCACTTATTCCTTCACCTATTGATACATAATGTGTATTTGTTGTGCGCACATATCAGTCGAGGGTACAACACCAGCATCCACAGGCACACAACACCATCACTCATACAACATCCACGCACCTCAAACAACACACACCAACACAACACATCACACAGCACAACAAACATCACCTCACACATTACCCACACCACATCATGGCACCTCAAATACACCCCAGGTTTTCAGAGGAGGAGCTCAGGGTCATGGTGGAGGAAATCATCCAGGTAGAGCCACAGCTATTCGGATCACAGGTGCAGCACACCTCAATTTCTAGGAAGATGGAGCTATGGCGGAGAATTGTCGACAGGGTCAACGCAGTGGGACAGCATCCAAGAACACGGGATGACATCAGGAAGAGGCGGAATGACCTACGGGGGAAGGTGCATTCAGTGGTATCCAGACACCAGATAGCAGTACAGAGGACTGGCATTGGACCCCCAACTCCTCCCCCACAACTAACAACATGGGAGGAGCAAGTCTTGGCAATACTGCATCCTGAGGGCCTCGCAGGAGGACTGGACTCTGGTAAGTCATAGCTTTTGTACTATATCCCCCACCCCCCCTGCATGCCGTCACATACCCCCACCCTCACCCCCATCACTCCAATACCTCACATATGCCCCACCATCACAACCCACCCATCCCAATCCCACGCCCTGCATGCAACACCCCTGCATAGACACCCATCACCAAAGCATGTACAGTACAGATACTCACCCAGGCCCCAAAATCACTAATCACAATCAATCAATCAATCACAGAAATTTAGAGAGCGCGCTACTTACCCAATAGGGTTCCAAGGCGCTGAGGGGAGGGAGGGTGGGGGACTGCTACTGCTCGAAGAGCCAGGTCTTGAGGAGTCTTCTGAAGGCGAGTAGGTCTTGAGTCTGTCGGAGGTAGGTAGGGAGCGTGTTCCAGGTCTTGGCGGCGAGGTAGGTGAAGGATCTGCCGCCGGAGGAGGTTCCTTGGATGCGGGGGGACGGTGGCGAGGGCGAGGCTCGCGGATCGTAGATGGCGGGTCGGGGTGTAGAAGTTGAGTCTGTCGTTGAGGTAGGAGGGACCGGCGTTGTGGAGTGCTTTGTGTGCGTGGGTGAGGAGCTTGAAGGTGACCCTTTTGTTGACGGGGAGCCAGTGGAGTCCTTTGAGGTGAGGGGTGATGTGGCTGTGGCGGGGTGCATTGGTGATGAGTCAGGCTGAGGTGTTTTGGATGCATTGGAGTCGCTGTAGGTGTTTCGCTGGGATTCCTGCATAGAGTGCGTTGCCATAGTCCAGTCTGCTGCTGACGAGGGCGTGGGTCACTGTCTTCCTGGTGTCGGTCGGGATCCACTTGTAGATCCTGCGGAGGGTGCGGAGGTTGTTGTAGCAGGAGGAGGTGATGGCGCTGACTTGTCTGTTCATGGAGAGTGCGGAGTCGAGGATGAATCATAAGTTGCGGGCGTGGTCGATGGGCGTCGGGGGGGTTCCGAGGGTGGTGGGCCACCACGAGTCATTCCAGGCGGAGGGGGATGTCCTGAGGATGAGGATTTCTGTCTTGTCGGTGTTGAGCTTCAGGCGGCTATTTCTCATCCAGTCGGCGACTGCTTTCATTCCCTCGTGGAGGTTGGCTTTGGCGGTGGCAGGGTCGTTGGTGAGGGAGAGGATGAGCTGGGTGTCGTTGGCGTAGGTGATGATGTTGAGGTCGAAACGGCGGGCAACTTGTGCGAGGGGGGCCATGTAAATGTTGAACAGCGTAGGGCTCAGGGAGGAGCCCTGGGGGACACCGCAGATGATGTTGTTGGCTTCTGATCGGAAGGATGGGAGGCGTACGGTCTGTGTTCTGCCAGAGAGGAAGGATGAGGTCCAGGCTAGGGCTTTTTCCTGGATTCCGGCTTCTTGGAGGCGTGACAGTAGGGTGTGGTGGCAGACTGTGTCGAAGGCCGCGGAGAGGTCTAGGAGAATGAGGGGGGAGGTCTTGCCGCGGTCGAGTTGGCATCTGATGTCATCTGTTGCGGCGATGAGGGCGGTCTCGGTGCTGTGGTTGCGTCTAAATCCGGTTTGTGAGGAGTCGAGGACGTTGTTGTCTTCGATGTGGCATGTCAGCTGAAGGTTGACGATCTTTTCTGCGACTTTAGCTGGGTAGGGGGAGGAGGGAGATGGGGCGGAAATTCTTGAGGTCCTTGGGGTCGGCTTTTGGTTTCTTGAGAAGGGCGTTGATGTCTGCGTGTTTCCAGCTTTCTGGGAAGGTGCCTGTTTCGAAGGAGGCGTTGATGATCTTGCAGAGTTGGGGCGTGATGAGAGAGTCGGCTTTCTTGAAGATGTGGTGGGGGCAGGGGTCAGTCGGTGATCCAGAGCGGATGGAGTTCATGGTTTTGCATGTTGCGTCGTCGTTGATGTTGGACCAGGCGGTGATGGGGTTGGTGATGCTAGGGTACGAGGTGGTGACGGAGGTGGGTGAGGTAGGGGTGTTGAAGCTGCTGTGGATGTCGGCTATCTTGCTGTGGAAAAAGGCGGCGAGGGAGTCGCAAAGTTCCTGAGATGGTGGGATGTCGTTGACGTTGGTGCTGGGGGTGGATAGTTCCTTCACGATGCGGAAAAGCTCTTTGCTGTCATGTGCGTTGTTGTCTAGGCGGTCTTTGAAGGAGGACCTCTTGGTGGTCCTGATGAGGTGGTGGTGTCGGCGGGTTGCGTCTTTGAGGACAGCGTGATTGTCTGGTGTGCGTTCTTGGAGCCATTTCTTTTCCAGTTTTCTGCAGGCGCGTTTGGAGGCCAGGAGTTCGTCGGTGAAGCAGGAGGCTTTCTTGCTGGTGGGGTTGTTGGGGGGTTTCTTCAGTGGGGCGAGGATGTTGGCGCAGTTGTTGATCCATTGACTGGAGTTGCAGGCCGCGGTGTCTGGGTCGGTTGGCTCGTTTGGTGGGTTCTGGGAGAGGGTGCTGAGAAGTTGTTCTTTGGTGACTTTGCCCCAGTTGCGGCGGGGGTGTTGGCGTCTGTGGTGGTGTGCGGTGGTTTTGTTGTAGGTGAAGTGGACGCAGTGGTGGTCGGTCCAGTAGGGTTCGGTGGTGTCGTTGAAGGTAACGTGGTCGCTGGTGGAGAAGATGGCGTCCAGTGTGTGTCCGGCGGCGTGGGTTGTTGACGTGACAAGTTGTCTGAGTCCGAGGTTTGCGAGGTTGTTGATCAACGTGGTGGAGTTGTGGTCGTTGTTGTTCTCGAGGTGAAAGTTGAGGTCCCCGAGGAGTATGTAGTCCGTGGAAGCGAGTGCATGGGTGCTTGCGAGGTCGGCGATGGAGTCGCAGAACTGGGCCCGTGGTCCGGGGGGGCCTGTAGACGAGCGTTCCTCTGAGGGTGGTGTTGGGGTCGGTGTGGATCTGGAAGTGTAGAAGCTCTGCGGTGTTGAAATGGTCGTCGGTGTGGGTGGTGATCTTGAGGGAGGATTTGTGGACGATGGCGAGTCCTCCTCTGTGGCCGTTGGTGCGTTGTATCCGTCTGGGATGGCGATGTCTGGCGCGGATGATTCGTTCCACCATGTCTCTGTCAGGAAGGCTACGTCCGGGGCGGTGCTGTCGAGCAGGTCCCAGAGTTCTACAGCGTGTTTGCGTGCGGAGCGGGGGGCGAGGGCCAGGGGTTGTGGCGCTGGACGCGGTCTGGGCGCGGACGGGCGCAGACAGGCTTGCCTCTGGCGCGCCATCGGCGCGGTCGCGCGGCGACCTGCATTAAGAGGGGGCGGAGTGAGTGAGGAGGAGCTGTGGGCGGGAGGGGGGCAGGGCCGAAGCGGCGAGAAAAACGGGCGAGGGAGCGGCGAGTGTGGAGGGGGGTTGGAAATAGCACTGGGTAGCTAGAGGGGAGGGGGAGGTGGGAGGGCAGGGGGTGTAGAGAAGGGGAAAAAATCAGGGAAGCGGGCGGATGGCGATGGATTGGGGGTGGGGGGGTCAGAGGAGGAGGGAGACGCGCAGGGGAAAGAGCGGGATCGAGCGCACAGAAAAGGCAATAGCAAAAGAGTCACTACTGGGCAATACAGCTACAGAGTACAGATACTAATGAACACAGTGGGCACAATAGGGACAACAACAACAGCAACACAACAGAGACAGAAACGAAAGAGACAAACGAGGAGAATACAGAGACACAACAGAAGCAAACCTTACTGCCCACCACTGGGCCACCAGGGATGAGGCGCAGGCGGGGGCCTGCGGGTGGAGGAGGGCCTCGAACACGGGCAGCAGCGGCAGTCAGGGAACAGGGCACCTGCAGGGTGCGCTGCGCGGCGGGGGAGCGTCCTGTCCTGACAACGAGGTCAGAGAACGCACCCTCGGAGCGCAGAGACCTGTATTAAGAGGGGGTGGAGGGAGGGAGGAGGAGCTGGGGGCGGGGCCGAAACGGCGAGAAAAACGTGCGAGGGAGCGGCGAGTGTGGAGGGGGGTTGGAAATAGCACTGGGTAGCTAGAGGGGAGGGGGAGGTGGGAATGCAGGGGGTGTAGAGAAGGGGAAAAAATCAGGGAAGCGGACGGGTGGCGATGGATTGGGGGTGGGGGCGTCAGAGGAGGAGGGAGACGCGCAGGGGAAAGAGCGGGATCGAGCGCACAGAAAAGGCAATAGCAAAAGAGTCACTACTGGGCAATACAGCTACAGAGTACAGATACTAATGAACACAGTGGGCACAATAGGGACAACAACAACAGCAACACAACAGAGACAGAAACGAAAGAGACAAACGAGGAGAATACAGAGACACGACAGAAGCAAACCTTACTGCCCACCACTGGGCCACCAGGGATGAGGCGCAGGTGGGGGCCAGCGGGTGGAGGAGGGCCTCGAACACGGGCAGCAGCGGCAGTCAGGGAACAGGACACCTGCAGGGTGGGCTGCGCGGCGGGGGGAGCGTCCTGTCCTGACAACGAGGTCAGAGAACGCACCCTCGGAGCGCAGCAACCTGCATTAAGAGGGGGTGGAGGGAGGGAGGAGGAGCTGGGGGCGGGAGGGGGGCGGGGCCGAAGCGGCGAGAAAAACGTGCGAGGGAGCGGCGAGTGTGGAGGGGGGTTGGAAATAGCACTGGGTAGCTAGAGGGGAGGGGGAGGTGGGAGGGCAGGGGGTGTAGAGAAGGGGAAAAAATCAGGGAAGCGGGCGGATGGCGATGGATTGGGGGTCAGAGGATGAGGGAGACGCGCAGGGAAAAGAGCGGGATCGAGCGCACAGAAAAGGCAATAGCAAAAGAGTCACTCCTGGGCAATACAGCTACAGAGTACAGATACTAATGAACACAGTGGGCACAATAGGGACAACAGCAACACAACAGAGACAGAAACGAAAGAGACAAACGAGGAGAATACAGAGACACGACAGAAGCAAAACTTACTGCCCACCACTGGGGCACCAGGGATGAGGCGCAGGCGGGGGCCTGCGGGTGGAGGAGGGCCTCGAACACGGGCAGCAACGGCAGTCAGGGAACAGGGCACCTGCAGGGTGCGCTGCGCGGCGGGGGGAGCGTCCTGTCCTGACAACGAGGTCAGAGAACGCACCCTCGGAGCGCTGCGACCTGCATTAAGAGTGGGTGGAGGGAGGGAGGAGGAGCTGGGGGTGGGAGGGGGCGGGGCCGAAGCGGCGAGAAAAACGGGCGAGGGAGCGGCGAGTGTGGAGGGGGGTTGGAAATAGCACTGGGTAGCTAGAGGGGAGGGGGAGGTGGGAGGGCAGGGGGTGTAGAGAAGGGGAAAAAAATCAGGGAAGCTGGCGGATGGCGATGGATTGGGGGTGGGGGGGTCAGAGGAGGAGGGAGACGCGCAGGGGAAAGAGCGGGATCGAGCGCACAGAAAAGGCAATAGCAAAAGAGTCACTACTGGGCAATACAGCTACAGAGTACAGATACTAATGAACACAGTGGGCACAATAGGGACAACAACAACAGCAACACAACAGAGACAGAAACGAAAGAGACAAACGAGGAGAATACAGAGACACGACAGAAGCAAACCTTACTGCCCACCACTGGGCCACCAGGGATGAGGCGCAGGCGGGGGCCTGCAGGTGGAGGTGGGCCTCGAACACGGGCAGCAGCGGCAGTCAGGGAACAGGGCACCTGCAGGGTGCGCTGCGCGGCGGGGGGGCATCCTGTCCTGACAACGAGGTCAGAGAACGCCTCATTGCCTTCATAATCACACAAGGGCCAACACAATAATGCAAACAAAGGAGTAGAAGGTAACTCACCCATTGCACAAGATGGCACACACAGATAGAATAACTATGCATATACAGCCCAACAGGACCCATACCCAATGTCACCGGACAGGAGGTGCCAGACATATCCAGTCCCCCCACAGAAGAAACCCACAGTGATGACAGCAGCTCTGCATGCCTGGATCAAGATGACCAGCCCGGACCATCAGGGACCTCTGCACAGTCGGTTCCCCTGCCACTGTCACAAACCACCACAGACCCTCCCCCCTCAGGATCACCAGCACAGCACCCACCAAGGGGGCCCATGCCTCTGTCCCCAGGACACGTCAATCAGCAGTGTGTCCACCACTACAGGGACCCCAGGCAAACCCACCAGCCCAAGATGACCAGAGACCTGGGGTCAGTGGGCACAATTTTCAGGGGACAGAGGCACAGGATAACAGGGAAACTGGAAGGACTGCTGTGTGACAGGGGGAGGACAGGCCCAGGGAACCCACTCTCCACGAGGCACGCTCCAACATCATGGGAGCATACCATCATTCCCAGGAGACCATGGGCACAGTACTGGCCAAGTTTCAGGAAACCCAGCGGATGCAGGAGGAACACTACCTGGGGATCAAGGAGGACTTGAAGTCCATCAACACCACCCTGGTCACCATTGCAGGGGTGCTGGCAGACCTGGCCAACACCATGAGGGACACAGTGGCACACAAACGGGCCCCTGACACTAGCCTGGATGATGAACAGCCCTCCACCTCCGCCGGTGGTAGTGGACAGGAGGTCCTGCCACAGGAACAACAGGACACCAGCACCCCACCCCCTGCAAAAGGAGAACCACCCCGCAAACGGTTTCTGAGATCTAGGAACAAGACAGAGAACATTGCAGACCCCGACAGGAAATAACACTCTCCTGATTGTCACCCTTTTGTCCCACTTTGTCACCCTGACAACTTTGAACTGCCATTACTCCACTTCCTATACCCCCTTGGACAATGCACCTGTGAGACCAATAGACTAGACTCTACCAAGGACATTCCTCCACCATCACCCCAGCCAATTGCACATCCGCCTCCACTTATCACAAATGAATCTGGAGTCAGTCTGTACTTTCAAAAATGTGTAATTGCAAACTCTCAGAAATATAGCAATGTCAATGTTCATGTTCACATACCAATGTTAGACATTTGTTGGGCAGCAGTAAACATAGCAGAAGGCAGAAAGTGGGACCGAGATCCGTGAAATGGAAAGCCAAAGTGACATGTCAGGGTCCATACACAGAGGTAAAAAGGCAGATTTATGCTATGTCCTACAGTAGTATGATATGAGAGAAGCAGTGCCATCCTCTTTCCTGTGTCTCACTGGAAGTATTGCACGATGATGTTGTTTCGGTTGTCTATATCTTCTTCTTCTGCCTCCTCTTCTTCACTGTCCACAAGCTCCACAGCTGCTACAAGACCATCATTAGGCCCATCTTCCTGCAGAAAAGGCACCTGGTGTCGCAAAGCTAGGTTGTGCTACATACAGCATGCCCCGATGATCTGGCACACCTTCTTCAGCGAGTAGTAGAGGGAGCCACCTGTCAGGTGGAGTAACCGGAATCTAGCCTTCAGGAGGCCGAAGGTGCGCTCTTTTATCCTCCTAGTTCGCCCATGGGCCTCACTGTAGAGTTCCTCTGCCCTTGTCCTGGGATTCCTCACTGGGATCAGTCGCCATGACAGGTTGGGGTAACCAGAGTCACCTGCAAATATCGAGGGACAACTGTTAGACATCCTACAACCCTTAGGTACTCTCCCATACCCAGACACCTATGTCAATTGTGTTGGGACCTTGGGCTCACCTATTAACCACACACGGTGCCTCTGGAGTTGGCCCATCACATAAGGGATGCTGCTATTCCTCAAAATGTAAGCGTCATGCACTGAGCCAGGATACTTGGCATTCACATGGGAGATGTACTGGTCTGCCAGACACACCATCTGCACATTCATAGAATGGTAGCTTTTGCAGTTTTTGTACACCTGTTCATTCCTACGGGGGGACAAATGCCACATGTGTACCATCAATGGCACCAATGATGTTGGGCATATGTCCCAGGGCATAGACGTCACCTTTCACTGTGGGCAAATCCACCACCTGAGGGAAAACGATGTAGCTGCTCATGACTGACTATGAAAGCCTGTATAATCTGATCCTGCAAGAGCATATTTTGAACAATTGTGCATCTGATTTGTTGCACCAGTACTTGGTAGGCTCAGACCTGACCTCTCCCCAAGAATTGGGAAAGAAGGCAGACAAATGGGTCAGAACAAGAGTGAACAGAAAAGTTCATACAGGAGGTGACAAGGATGGCAAGCAGAAAGATGGTGAGAAATCTCAGGATAAGCATTGGGATAAAGGTAAAACTAAAGATCCTTCTTCAAATCCTAAACACTCTTCAGGGGGTGGGGATAAATCAACTTCTTCCTCTTCTTCACAACCCACACACTTTAAAAGGCCTTGGTGCTATGTGTGTAAAAATAAAGGCCATAGGCCAGGGGATAAGTCCTGTCTAGGTAAACCCCCTGAGCCTACCACCACTAATACATCAAACTCTAGTGCCCCTAGCAGTAGTGGTAATAGTGGTGGGACTGCTGGCAACAGTCAAAATAAGGGTGTAGTAGGGTTCACATATGGGTCCATCATAAAAACACGGGGTAGTCAGTCCCGACAGTTTCTGTCACACCTAGTGGCACTGGCCTTGCCACACAGGCTGCTTGTCGCCTTACAATAGTTAATTACAGGCAGACAGTTTCAATAAATGGTGTTGAGGCTCAGGCCTACAGGGACACAGGTGCCAGTATCACTTTGGTGACTGAAAACCCAGTGTCTCCTGCACAACACATGATTGGACAACAGTACAAGATTATTGATGTCCATAACTCCACTAAGTTCCTTCCCTTAGCTATAATTCAGTTTAGTTGGGGCGGAGTTACTGGCCCTAAGCAGGTGGTAGTATCACCTAGCTTACCTGTAGACTGTCTCTTAGGTAATGACCTAGAGGCCTTAGGTTGGGCTGAGATAGAGTTTAATACCCATGCAGCCATGCTGGGTATCCCTGAGGAATTGCTTTCTCTCATTTCAGCTGAAATGAAAAAGCTAAGGATAGAAAAAGGCCTGAAAAACCAGGATCCTTCTCCAACAACAGGTAAAAAGGGCCTCAAAGTATTCCCTACCCACCCTGCCATTCAGAATACCATTCCTGTGGTGGGAAAAACCTCTCCTGGGGTGGCACCTGTACCAAGGGAACCATCAGCTAGCACAGCTGTACTCCCTGAGGTGGAAGAACCTCTCTGTGGGATAACTAATATTGGTGAGAAAAAGTGCACCATTTTAGTTAACATGGAGCATCCCTCCAACCCTCCCAGAGACACTTTAGTGCAGCAACCCTGCACTGCCTCACAACACTTAGGACAGCATCCCTGCCCTAGTGTGGAGTTCATAGGACAGCATCCCTGCCCTGCTCCAACCCAAGAGAAACAGCAACCCTGTTCTCTCTTACAGCCATATGGACAAGGTGTTTGCCCAGCTATGGCTTTACTGAGACAGCATCACTGTCTGGCATTCTCATCACTTCATATAGGTCCAGTGACCAATTTTCCAATGCTCTAAACTTAAACATACTAATAGGAACTCTGAGATCCCTACGGGCTGCAGCATTTCTTTTGCCACCCATAGGGAGCTCAGACCATTCTTACACAGGACTGCCACTGCAGCCTGAGTGAAATAATGTCCACGTTATTTCACAGCCATTTTACACTGCACTTAAGTAACTTATAAGTCGCCTATATGTCTAACCCTCACTTGGTGAAGGTTAGGTGCAAAGTTACTTAGTGTGTGGGCACCCTGGAACTAGCCTAGCCGAGGTGCTCCCACATTGTTCAGGGCAAATTCCCTGGACTTTGTGAGTGCGGGGACACCATTACACGCGTGCACTACATATAGGTCACTACCTATATGTAGCGTCACAATGGTAACTCCGAACATGGCCATGTAACATGTCTAGGATCATGGAATTGTCACCCCAATACCATTCTGGTATTGGGGGGACAATTCCATGCATCCCCGGGTCTCCAGCACAGAGCCCGGGTACTGCCAAACTTGCTTTCTGGGGTCTCCACTACAGCTACTGCTGCTGCCAACCCCTCAGTCAGGTGTCTGCCCCCCCCTGGGGCCTGGGCAGCCTGGTCCCAGGAAGGCAGAACAAAGGATTTCCTCTGAGAGAGGGTGTTACACCCTCTCCCTTTGGAAATAGGTGTGAAGGGCTGGGGAGGAGTAGCCTCCCCCAGCCACTGGAAAAGCTTTGATGGACACAGATGGTGCCCTCTCTGCATAAGCCAGTCTACACCAGTTCAGGGATCCCCCAGCCCTGCTCTGGCGTGGAAATGGACAAAAGGAAGGGGTGTGACCACTCCCCTGACCAGCACCTCTCAGGGGAGATGCCCAGAGCTCCTCCAGTGTGTCCCAGACCTCTGCCATCTTGAATGCAGAGGTGTGAGGGCACAATGGACAGCTCGGAGTGGCCAGTGCCAGCAGGTGACGTCAGCAACCCCTCCTTACCTTTCTCAGTAGCCAATCCTCCTCTGTGGGCTATTTAGGGTCTCACCTGTGGGTTATTCCTCAGATAACGAATGCAAGAGCTCGCCAGAGTTCCTCTGCACTTCCCTCTTTGATTTCTGCCAAGGATCGACCGCTGACTGCTCCAGGAAGCCTGCATAACTGCAACAAAGTAGCAAGAAGACTACAAGCAACATTGTAGCGCCTCATCCTGCCGGCTTTCTCGACTGTTTCCATGTGGTGCCTGCTCTGAGGGCTGTCTGCCTTCACCCTGCACTGGAAGCCAAGAAGAAATTTCCAGTGGGTCGACGGAATCTTCCCCCTGCTAACGCAGCCACTAAACTTCTGCATCACTGGTCCTCTGGGTCCCCTCTCATCCTGACGAGCTTGGTCCCTGTAACTCCGGAGATGGGTCCAAGTGTCTTCGACATTCCAGTGGCCCTTCTGTCCAAATTTGGTGGAGGTAAGTCCTTGCCTCCCCACGCCAGACAGTAATCTTGTGTACTACGTGAACTGCAGCTGCTCAGGCTTCTGTGCACTTTTGCAAGACTTCCTTTGTGCACAGCCTAGCCCAGGTCCCCAGCACTTGGTCCTGCATTGCCCAACTCGCTGAGTTGGACTCCGACGTCGTGGGACCCTCATTGTGACTCTGAGTCTACCACTGTCCTCAGATCTTCTAAGTGCCTGTTCTGGTACTTCTGTGGGTGCTGCCTGCTTTTGCAACCAAAATCCTCAACCGTGACTCTTACAGCTAGCAAGGCTTGTTTGCAGTCTTTCTGCGTAGAAACAACTCTGCCTCCTCCAGCACGCCGTGGGACATCTTCTGACCAAAGGAGAAGTTCCTGGCCCCTTCCGTTGTTGCACAATCTTTGGCTTCTTCCACCCAGAGGCAGGCCTTTTGCACCTTCATCTGGGGTTTAGTGGGCTCCTGCCCCCCCTGGACACTTGCTTGACTCTTGGACTTGGTCCCCTTCCTTTACAGGTCCTCAGGTCCAGGAATCCATCTTCAGTGTTTTGCAGTCAGTTGTTGTCCTTGCAGAATCCTCTACCTCGACTTTACTGTCTTTCTGGGGTAGTAGGGTAACTTTGCTCCTACTTTTCAGGGTCTTGGAGTGGGGTATCATGGACACTCTTAGTGTTTTCTTACACTCCCAGCCACCCTCTACACACTACATTAGGCCTGGGGTCCAGTTTTGGTTCGCATTCCACTTTTGGAGTATATGGTTTGTGTTGGCCCTAGGCCTATTTCTCCCTATTGCATTCTATTGTGATTCTACATTGTTTGCACTACTTTTCTAACTGTTACTTACCTGATTTTTGGTTTGCGTGTATATAATTTGTGTATACTACTTACCTCCTAAGGGAGTGTATCCTCTGAGATACTTTTGGCATGTTGTCACTAAATAAAGTACCTTTATTTTTAGTAACTCTGAGTATTGTGTTTTCTTGTGGTATAGTGCTATATGATATAAGTGGTATAGCAGGAGCTTTGCATGTCTCCTAGTTCAGCCTAAGCTGCTCTGCTATAGCTACCTCTATCAGCCTAAGTTGCTAGAACACCTCTATTCTATTAATAAGGGATAACTGGACCTGGCACAAGGTGTAAGTACCACAAGGCACCCACTATAAGCCAGGCCAGCCTCCTACACTAATGAAAATGTTGAAATTGAAAAGTTGGAAGATGTTGAGCATGATTGTCTTGAAGTAACTCACCTTTGCACAAAAACAAGACCTGACATTAGAGATACTTGATTGGAAGAGAATGACCAAGTTGTCTTTGTTGATGATTCTTGTTTAAGAGACAGTACAGGGACACTGAGAGCAGGATATGCCGTGTGCACAATTCTGGTATCCTGGAAGCTTCTTGTCTTCGAGGAGTGTATTCTGTCCAAGTAGCGGAACTGGTAGCCCTTACTAGAGTGTGCCATGTTTCTGCTCAACTGAAGGTTACCATCTATACGGATAGCCAGTATGGATTTGGAATAGTGCATTATTTTGGCCAGTTGTGGTCACAGAGAGGCTTCATGAGCTCTTCTGGTTCACCAGTGAGAAATGGTGAGAGAATTAGAGATCTGTTGCATGCTATTCAAATGCCTGATAAGATTGTCTTGGTGAAATACAGTGCACATCTGAAGTCGCAGGACTTCGTGTCAATGGGAAATGGATATGCGGCTAGAGTCGCAAGGTTTTGCGCATTGAACTGTATGGATGACTTAAAGAAGATTCCAAAAGTGACAGAATGACATCATATGAGACAGAGGAGAGATTCTCCTTCTGGTATTGTTGTTCGTTCATTCCAGATAATAGTAAAGAAATTAGAGGCTTACTTACTAACCTGACTAATGAAAGTGCTGATCTGAAAGAATTGAAAGAACCAGGTGTTTGGGAGAAAGTTGGCAAAGGTTTTGTTTCAGTGGGAAATTGGCTCAGCAATATTGGGAAAGGAATCTTATTGAAAAATATACAGGGGATATTAATTATCATGGTTTGCCTGTTTGGAATATGAGGAGTATGTACATTGTGTAAAAGAATACAGCTGAAAAGGACAAAGAATAATCAGAGGAGGGAAAAAAAGAAAAGGGAAACATTGTTTAGGGAATATTTGAAAAGGGAACAAAAGTATGAAGGGATTGAAATTACAGAATTTTAGCTGATGCAAAAATTTGTTTAGTGTGATGACATATTTAGTCATCGGAGGAGGAATTGATGAATCAGGTGTGTTATAATAAAAAATATTAATGAGAATTCATGTATTCTGAGTAATCGATTTGTGTAGAAAATGTAATAACATAGAGAACAATAATGCACGCATTTGAAATGTGATTACGATGAGTGGCCGCCAATGTTCACAAAGTATACATATTAATGGGTTTTTAATATGAAATATAGAGTTTTTTGTTTGATTAATGTAGTAGAACATCATATTAAGGGTTATGCATTATGTATTAGATTTATTAACTTTAGGCCTTAATTTAGCAGAGGCCTGGTCTAGTTGCACGTCCTCATGTCAAGCTGTATTTCTTAAACGTTTAATAAAATGGCTGTTCATAGAATTAAACTGTGATTTTCCACTATACTGACTAAATGTGCTTGTAGCTAAAAGTATTTTTCATGTGAACTGATTGCTAGAAGATGCTGTTCTTGCTAAATGTAAGAATATGAGTGTAAGACTGACTTTCTCAGGAGAAGAACAATGGAGACCTGACTGGAGTATAAGCTGCAACAATATTGTTACCTGACGAGCTGGATGATGAGGACATTACAAAAGAAGCCAATCAGCGACATGTGAACCGAGTAGTAGTAGAAATCATAGACTTGATGTTTTAGTTTTATTGAACAAGGTGTGAACATGCAATCCCTTGACCAATAGGGACTTGGGAAGTACTTTTAGGAAATCTAACTCAGCTGGACTACACTGAGAAGAAGTCACCCATTGCGCTTTTGCCTTTTGCCAGAGCTATTACTTTCTTGAGCATCTTGACAAGAGACGTGCTTAACTCTACTGCTTAAAGACTTTGAGTTTTCTGAACTTTTACGCTGTATCCTGATGCCTTGCTGACCGAACTGATGCCCTGATGACAAAGACTGTCTTAGCTTGCCGATCCATTTAAGGAGAGGTAGATCATTACTTAGGTGTGTCTTAAGACTGTTTTGCTTTTGCTTTTTAGGTACCAAACGCACTATTTTGATAGAGCCATAGTTAGATGTCCAAATTTGTATTTACCAAATTGTTCTGCATGAAGCCCAACATGCCATGCTAATCTGGTGTTATTTAATGATTCCTTACTAATGAAAGTCTGCTATAGGGAATACCATTTGATGTCTTTTCTTTGCTGAAGCTAAATGTATGTGATATGTTGGTGCACTTGTTCTTGTTATTAATTTGCACTGTAACTTTAGAATGTGTAGTGATTCAAACATTGATTAGATTACTTTTCATTCGTCACTTTGGACAGCCAGTGTTGTTTCTCTATGTTTATTATTTGATTTTGAGATTATCTTACATGACATTAGCATTGTTAATATAGGGAAATAAATATTCTAACTTCCACTAAAGGTTGTGGTTATTCATGACTAATAGGTCATGGTGTGTGACATTTACTGACTCTAATTGATTACTAATGCTATTGATTAACAGTGATTATTGATTTTACTGATTGATTAGTGATTATTGATCTACATGCACTGGAGTTATGGTGGGAAAATCTTAATTCTGAGTCAAAAGATTCATCGGTATTCGTGTCCCCTTGTAAGTTTAATTTTTAAGGTCAGACGCGCTAACACCTGTCACCTACCAGAATTTGGGCCTTTGTCTCTGTTTTTTCGCTGCTCACAAGAGAATCAGATAGCAAGAAAAGCAATCTTAGCAGACAGTCAGAGATGCTCCTTCTGGATTGTCTGAAGCTCATCTCTCCTTAGAAGCCTCGAGCAGGCTTTACATTTTTTCCAACATTACTTTGGGAAAAATTAGCTCCATGATCTGTGATGTATAGTGTAAATAGAAAACTGTGAATTCCCTTGCGCATTCATCAAAACCTATTAAGTCTTTTGTTAAACATCAGACTTTCAATAAAACTTATGAACCTTTGATACATAACCAAACTATGAGACAGTATCATGTTATTCTCAATACTTAACAACCAAGTAACACAAAGCAACTGTTATGTAGAATATATGTGTTGCGTTAAACCATGTTTAAATATACGAGCAAAGCTTTATGTGGTCGCTTTGAAGGAGAAATACGGCAGGGCGTATGACAGTGGGAAAGCTTCCCCTCTAGGAATCATGTTGGGCTGCCTTGTAGGGAGCAGCTAGAGGTCCAGTGTTTGCTCTCTCTGACTGTTTGGTTGCAAAATAAATGTTCGGAACTTACACCGGGCTTACAACCTACAAATTGCTTACCACTGGTTGACTTTATTGTCACTATTGTTTGCTTGCTTCTTATTTGAAGACTACCTTTCCTCTTCTTGTAATTGTCCCTTCCTTGGAGCATGGCCTTTTTATGATCCTTGTAATTGCTTGAATTGCATCTTCTCACATGTAATCAACTAGCTCTCTTCTGCACTGCCCCCTTAAATTGTTGTGTTGCTCCCCACCCTTCTCATCTTTCAAGTAAAAGCACTGTATGAGGGATATTTTGTGGGGGTATGGTGAAGAGCAGACTTTAATGGTTGTATGTCCTGCATTTCACATATTGCATGAAACATAATCCTTAACACACAAAGGGTGTATATTTACAAGCCCCTTGCAACACCTTGCATCACCATAGTGTATTTTTTTTTTACACCAAGTGACGCTAAGGTGGCTTTTCCCCCGCACCGTATTTGCTGAGTGGTGCAATGCTTGCATTGTGCCACTTTGCAACCCCTTGCACCACATTATGCCTTTGGAAGGGAGACGTTCTGACGCAGAGAGGCCCACAGAAATGGTGCAGTGAAATGTAAAACATTTCACTGCACCATTTCTTCCGTCATTTTTAACGCCTGCTCTGAGCAAGCGTTAAAATGACACACCCATTTTAATCAATGGACCTCCCTGTGCTTTACTGCACTAGTGTCAACATTTTTAACGCTAGTGCAGCAAAGCGCCACAGTAGCGTCAAAAAGTTTGATGCTATTGTCCTAACAACCACTGTGGTGCGCTGTGTTGTAAATATGGCACAACCGTGGTGTTGTTAGGTGGGGCAGGTGTGACATAAGACAAGTGGCACATCAGGACTGATGCACCACTTTCTTGTAAATATGCCCCAAAGGTTTTTAAGGTGCTGGGGGAAGGGTCATCTGCTGCACTAATTTAGCTGGCCTCTGAGATAGAATGTGCACTGAACTACCACAGATTACCAAATGGCAGAATTCTGTGGAAAGTAAATTAGGTCTTGGCAAGCATTTTCCTATACATTCTGATACATCCTCATTCTTTTTTAATTGTTTTCAGCGTTTCCACAGTGAAATGTATTTGACAAAAACAACCATGTCTTTAATAAAGATTGAAAACACTGAATTTGATGCACAGTTTTGAAATACCATAAGATATGTGTCTGCTTTTTCTCCAGTTTTTTTTCTTTTAAGCAGTACTTCACAGACAAACATTGGCAAAATTAACAGGTCAGCTCTCACATTATAAAGGCGAGACCTATTGGCTTTAAATAGCAGCACCTTTTCCTTTATTGGAGACAGATTAATTAAAAATATATTTCCTGATTGGGAATGGAAATGCAGGGATGGTGGTCTGCTGTTCCGTGCTGGCTACCATTGAAGACAACCATTGCAGCGAGTCTCAAAAAATGGCCTGCCTAATTAATGCAGGAATCAGAAACGTAAGCCTTATCTGGCACGAGTCCCCTAATTCTTTTATATTTTCTTATGTTTTTCTTTCTCCTTGCTACGTGTCTGTTTTTTTAATCTCTCCCCAGTATATCCTGTTTCGCTTTCTTACCATGGTTCCCAACCAGTCTCTTTTTCTCTCTCTGCTGTGGGCTTGCCCCCTTCGGTTTTTCAGCTGGTGTTTGTCTGCGTGTTCTCTTTATGTTGGTTTCTGTTTCACTATGCTCCTCCATCTGCTGGTGGCTGTTGTGGTGGAATATGTGGCAACAGCTGAGGGCTTCGGAAAATCCTGTAAGAAGGTGACAATGAAAGCCGACGACATGCATTTTATTTGTTACAAAATGCATAAAGCGAGCGGAGCTCCTCTGGCAGCCTTTTGTTTCCCTTTCTGTAAATCGTTTTGGTTGCATTTGTTTTGTAGGGTGAAGTAATGGCAATTTCCAAGCAAGATTTTGGCCGGTGGTTTTGAATCTTTTGGTTTAACAGTCAGATTTACAGACATTAGATGCACTTCGAACGCTAAACAAGACAAGAGGATCACTTTCAAGCTTCTTACCCACGCTCACAAAGCACTCCACGACACTGGACCAACCTACCTGAACAACAGACTCAGCTTCTACACCCCCACCCGTCAGCTCCGCTCCGCAAACCTCGCTCTCGCCGTCGTTCCCCGCATCCAACAAAAGACTTCCAGCGCCAGATCCTTCTCATACCTCGCCGCCAAAACCTGGAACACGCTCCCTCCTAAACCTGCGACAGACCCAAGACCTACTCACCTTCAGAAGACTCCTCAAGACCTGGCTCTTCGATCAGTAACAACAGCCCCCCCCACCCCCCCCCAGCGCCTTGAAACCCTCGCGGCTACGTAGAGCACTTTATAAATTCAATGATTGATTGATTGATAAAGCTATGCTTAAAATCGTACCTTCTTAACCATAAGTTATAAGAATATGAAGCCTGAGTCTGAGTGTGTATTTGATAGAAATTACCGGTGGCCGGAGAACACTTTATACATCTCACTCAAGCACCTGTACAATAAAGAGGGACATTATGGGTCACCTTGATGACCTGAGAGCGAGTAAACGACAACTGGGAGTTGAAGACGACAACCAAAGATTGCATACATGGACAGAGTGAGGTTGCCCAAGGAAAGCGCTAACCAAACAGAGTTGGCTTAGTGTCCACAGAAATGAGTTACAACCTCTGCTGTATGTCCACTAAAGTAGAGGCTTTTGACGCCATTCCACTGTAAAATGGTGTGAATGCTTTGTTACAATAACATTTTCACATAGATCTTGAGATGTTCTCTTGTGCCAGTGTCTTTGGAGTATGTAAAAGCTGATGTGAGTACCGAGGGCAACGTCGGAACAAGTAGCATTTAGGACAATCCATCTTATTTCTAGAGACATCGCCGGAGAAGGTGTTAGTTACTTAAGCTGACCCCAGTGGCACAACGCATGAGACGTTGTTAGCTTTCAAAAAGAAAGACGCAACCTCCACCCTGGCTCTCTGTATATGAAGGGGTCCATTTGAGTAGGTGCTATCAATAGTTTCATTCAGTTGTAAATATTGTAATTGTATATCATTGTCATAACTTTAAAATTAGACACAGTTTAACAATGCTTTGGGAATGCCAACAGCCCGGTCTTATGAATGCAGTGTCAAGCCATGTACATACATTTCCGCCTCATCCCATCTGTTCTGTTGCCAGAGAAAAACACCTTAAGCTATCTGGTTATCTAAGACCCTTAAGTAGCAGGTCTGTGTCCCTGAAAGTGTAAGTTCATGAAGGTGGATAATTAAACAAAATGATCACAGCTGTGTAGATGGCAAGCACGTTTTTTGTAGAAGCATACCACTTCTGGTCAATCAAAACATGTACTCCTGGCACCCACCATGTGGGCAGAACCAAAGCCCCTTTCCTGGTGTTTCTTACATAATTGTCTGGGGACAGCTGCGCTGGCAAGCCAGGCCATGAAAACGAGAAGGAGAATCAAAGTAACAGCTGCTGGGTGATTCATGGATGCTGTAAACCTTTGGAGTGCTGACCCCGACCCTTACCGCACCCCCTATTTCCACCCATGCCCCAAACTGTGCCTCAGGTTGGCTCTTCGCAGGAAATCAACTGCTTTCCATTATGATTATGGCCAGAACTGCCCACTAGGAAACTGTGGAACCAAGATCGAGTCATTGCATTCAATCAACTGCATGTGATTCTTGGCAAATCACTTAATCTCCCAACGCCTAAAAAAAGCAAAATGAATTTGACCTTGTGCAATGTAGCTGGTGCACATGTAAATTGCTCCAATGACCTTGGGCCAAATTCACGCTCTATAAAAACTGCAAAAATAAAATAAATAAAAATCTCTGGATCCGTATTCCATATTCCTCCCTAATTCACTAATACTTACTGTTCTTGCAACTCTTCCTTTGTACATTTCTCTTACTTTTAATCCACATTTTGTCATGACATGCATTTTTCTTTGTTTCATTTCTTCCTTTTTCTTCGGATAACTTTCTTCCTTTTATTTCCACTGCTCAAGGATGCCTTGACATGCACTCTCTCTCACTCTTTTGCTGCTTTTCAGAGTATATTCCTTATTCTGACGAGGTATCTGATTCACACCTGTTTTCCTTTCCTAAATTCCTATTGAGGCTTGCCGAGCTAAAAAGGGGCTGGATGGGTGTGGTGAGGGGGGGGGACGGAGGAGGGAAGCAGGGGGGTACATTCAATTATTTTTTTTAAAATTAAAAACTTACCTGATCTGCCGACCTGCGCCACGCCACTCTCCTTTCAAGTGTCGCTGCAGGCACAGGCTCCCAGCCTGCCCTGCGGCCAATCCTGACGCTGCTCAGAGCAGCATCAGGATTGGCTGGGAGCGCCTACTGGCATGTGTGTTTGGCCGGCCCAAGACAGCCGGCCAAACACACATGCACTCTGAGGGGGAGAGCTGTGCACTCCCCCTTACTGCTAGTCACCCTCATGGCCTCACCCCTTTCAGAATGAAAGGATAATAAACATAGTTTATTATTCTTTAATTCTGAAAGGTTTGCAGCTTCTGTTGCTGGCGGGGGCGATGCTCTTCTGCCCTAATGGAGGAGCCGCCCTTGCTAAATTCTAATCAAATATAAATTGGCCATCACAGAAACCGTGAGAATTCCCTTCAGGTTTGAGTCTGTGAAATATCACTAGGAGAGAGCAGTGGTGCTGGAACAATTATCAGAGTGGGGGGGCTTTCGTGAGCTTTCCGTAAGGGAAGTCCTAGATACTGTTGAAACTTCGAACATTAAAGAACAAGTGTAGCAAACAAGGCATGCCTTCAGCAGGAGAGTTTTAAGGTTGTGGTGTGTAGCCGGTGGTGCATTTTGGAGCACACTTTCACAATAATCACTAAAGCACTGTGTGTTAGTGCACTTTCATTTACAGACAGCACATTTTCCCAGAAGTTGCAACATAAGCTGCTCACACTTTGAATGCAGGGAAGAGGAAACATTACCTTAAATGCCTTGTATGGTCATGTTTTGTTTTATTTGCATAGGTTTTTCTGGACAGCAAAGCTACGCATGTCTTGAGGGAGTAAAGCCCGGATAATCCAGTGAACCCTCGTCCCGCGGATCTGAGGAGCCTACTTCTGCCTGAGGTAGCTTCTTCCTCCATTCTGTACAGATCTGTCTTTTCGCACAGTTTAAATGTTTGTGCTGCTGTCAAGCGGCCAGTCAAGGGTTTGCACTAGATTTATGTGATACAATTAATGATGTATAGTAACTGCAGAGGGATATCAATCCCTTTACTGAAGTAATCATTTGCAATTTCTATTCTACACACTTTGTTAATTAACTCAGTGCAACTCTGTCCTTACTGTCACTTGTACTTGACTGATACGTAACTGTATTTGTTCTCTTAAGAAAGGGGCCTTTGGCAGGAAGTAACTGGATTCATTACAATCCTGTGTCCGGTGCATGCTTTCAGTACCACATAGCCCATTTCTACAACTGGTACGAAGCATCCTGCTATGTAGAAATTCTGCTTTCACTACAAGTGAGGAGTTTGAGCCATGAGTGTCCCTCACAGTGAACCAAAGGAGTTGCTAGAAAATTAAAATACCTCAATTTAAACCAAATGTATAATGGCTCTAAGCGACTGAACCTTTGCGAGACTTAAACTCCCCCGAAAAGTTCGCTTCACGTTTCCACACTTCCCTCCTTTCCCCTTTGCACTCTTTTTCATCTCATCTACCCACCCATGCATCCTTTTAATTTAACATCCACCCATCCACTTATTCCTTCACCTATCGATACATAATGTGTATTTGTTATGCACACATATCAGCCGAGGGTATGAAGGTGCTGAATAACAGATGTTTATTGATACCCAACTCAGTGGTACTCATTTTATCGACCTCAGAAGGTTGAAAGGCTGAGTGGACCTGCTGGGATTTGGACCTGTAACCATTAGGCACGACACAGGCTCCTACAGTGGATGAATTAGTCCACTAGGCCACCAGATCCGGCCAAATGTACCCATCCACGCCTCATCCATCCATGTTTAATTAATGCGTTCATTGTTCTATCCAGCTGTCCAAGTTTTTCACACATCCATACTTTCACTCATTAATCCGTTGGCCCTTCCATCCACCCACCCCTCCGTCATTTTATCTATCTACTCATCCTCTGTTCAGTCCTTCACCCACTCCTTCATACTTTCATCACTCTGTCCATTCATCTATCCAACCATCCATGCTTTCACTTCCATCCTTTCTTTCACTCACTCATCCATCCTTTCACTCTTATACTCTTTCACTCTTACATCTATCCATCCAGGGCACAAGTCCCCAAAAAAGTATTGGGAGAACTAACCAAGTTAGGGAGTATACAAGAGACATCTTGGCACATGACATCATGGCACACATCATCGCACATGACATCACAGGTAGTGGCATCACAACCAATGACCACATAGGAAGTGACATAAGACATGATATCAGATCTTACCACATCAGACATATGTTTAGAAGTTGTGTCATGAATACATTTGAGTGCATTATGAGACAAAATCTAGGCCTCAACTTATACATTTGGGCCCTCATTACAACCCTGGCGGTAAATCCCGCTTACCGCCGTGCTGAAGGCCACCAATATATCGTGGCCGCGGCGGAAATCCACGACAGGTATTACAACCCACATCTCGTAATCCACCACTATACAGACACGCACACAAGTCCACCACACCAAAGGCCAGTGATAAACTGGCAATACCAAAACCCACACCGTCACACCAACAAGAATACGCCCACACTATCACGACCCACGACTCAACGTGGCGGTCTTTCAACCGCAGTAATCCATTGGCAGTGCACACCGCAGCGCTCAAAATACACACACACTTACAAAACTATACCACATTGGACAATTCAAAATACACACACCTGATACACATACACACACCAGACCCACAGCACTAGAAAACACACACCCACATTACCCACAGCCCCTCACAATGACATTTTTGGAAGAAGGAGAGAGAGAGAATAGCAAACACAACACCAGCATCCACAGGCACACAACACCATCACTCATACAACATCCACGCACCTCAAACAACACACACCAACACAACAAATCACACAGCACAACAAACATCACCTCACACATTACCCACACCACATGATGGCACCTCATAGACACCCCAGGTTTTCTGAGGAGGAGCTCAGGGTCATGGTGGAGGAAATCATCCGGGTAGAGCTACAGCTATTCGGATCACAGGTGCAGCACACCTCCATTGCTAGGAAGATGGAGCTATGGCAGAGAATTGTCGACAGGGTCAATACAGTGGGACAGCATCCAAGAACACGGGATGACATCAGAAGAGGTGGAATGACCTACGGGGGAAGGTGCATTCAGTGGTATCCGGACACCAGATAGCAGTATAGAGGACTGTTGGTGGACCCCCATCTCCTCCCCCACAACTAACAACATGGGAGGAGCAAGTCTTGGCAATACTGCATCCTGAGGGCCTCGCAGGAGTAGCAGGAGGAATGGACTCTGGTAAGTCATAGCTTTAGTACTATATCCCCCACCCCACCTGCAAGCCATCACATACCCCCACCCTCATCCTCACCCCATCACTCCAACACCTCACTTATGCCCCACCATCACAACCCACCCATCCTAATCCCAAGCCCTGCATGCAACACCCCTGCATAGACACCCATCACAATGTCCAGTACAGATACTCACCCAGGCCCCAAAAGCACTAATCACACAAGGGCCAACACAATAATGCAAGCACAGGAGTAGAGGGTAACTCACCCATTGCACAAGATGGCACACACAGATATAATAACTATGCATTTACACCCCAACAGGACCCATACCCAATGTCACCGGACAGGAGGTGCCAGACATATCCAGTCCCCCCACAGAAGAGACCCACAGTGATGACAGCAGCTCTGCACGCATTGGATCAAGATGACCAGCCCGGCCCATCAGGGACCTCTGGACAGTCGGTTCCCCTGCCACTGTCACAAACCACCACAGACCCTCCCCCCTCAGGAAACACCAGCACAGCACCCACCCAGCGGGCCCATCCCTCTGTCCCCAGGACACGTCAATCAGCAGTGTTTCCACCACTACAGGGACCCCAGGCAAACCCACCAACCCAAGACGACCAGAGACCTGGGGTCAGTGGGCACACGGTTCAGGGGACAGAGGCACAGGATAACAGGGAAACCGGGAGGACTGCTGTGTGACAGGGGGAGGACAGGCCCAGGGAACCCACTCTCCACGAGGCACTCTCCAACATCATGGGAGCATACCATCATTCCCAGGAGACCATGGGCACAGTACTGGCCCTGTTTCAGGAGACCCAGCGGATGCAGGAGGAACACTACCTGGAGATCAAGGAGGACTTGAAGTCCATCAACACCACCCTGGTCACCATTGCAGGGGTGCTGGCAGACCTGGCCAACACCATGAGGGACACAGTGGCACACAAACAGGCACCTGACACTAGCCTGGATGATAAACAGCCCTCCACCTCTGCCGGCGCTAGTGGACAGGAGGTCCCACCACAGAAACAACAGGCCACCAGCACCCCACCCCCTGCAGAAGGAGAACCACCCCGCAAATGGTCCCTGAGATCCAGGAGATCCCCGCCAGGAAATAACACTCTCCTGATTGTCACCCTTTTGTCCCACTTTGTCACCCTGACAACTTTGAACTGCCATTACTCCACTTCCTTTACCCACTTGGAAAATGTACCTGTGAGACCAATAGACTAGACTCTACCATGGACATTCCTCCACCATCACCCCAGCCCATTGCACAGCCCCCTCCACTTATTTGCACAGAAATAAATACCCTTGAATCACAAATGAATCTGGAGTCAGTCTGTACTTTCACAAATGTGTAATTGCAACCTCTCAGAAATATAGCAATGTCAATGTTCATGTTCACATACCAATGTTAGACATTTGTTGGGCAGCAGTAAACATAGCAGAAGGCAGAAAGTGGGACCCAGATCTGTGAAATGGAAAGCCAAAGTGACATTTCAGGGTCCATACACAGAGGTAAAAAGGCAGATTTATGCAATATCCTACAGTAGTATGATATGAGAGACGCAGTGCCATCCTATTGCATGATGATGTTGTTTCGGTTGTATAAATCTTCTTCTTCTGCCTCCTCTTCTTCACGGTCCACAGGCTCCACAGCTGCCACAAGACCATCATCAGGCCCATCCTCTTGCAGGAAAGGCACCTGGCGTCGCAAAGCCAGGTTGTGCAACATACAGCATGCCACGATGATCTGGCACACCTTCTTTTGTGAGTAGTATAGGGAGCTACCTGTCAGATGGAGGCACCGGAATCTGGCCTTCAGGAGGCCGAAGGTGCGCTCTTTTATCCTCCTAGTTCACCCATGTGCCTCACTGTAGCGTTCCTCTGCCCTTGTCCTGGGATTCCTCACTCGGGTCAGTAGCCATGACAGGTTGGGGTAACCAGAGTCACCTGCAAGTATCAAGGGACACATGTTAGACATCCTCAAACCCTTAGGGACTCTCCCACACCCAGACACCTATGTCAATTGTGTTGGGACCATGGGCTCACCCATTTGCCACACACAGTGCCTCTGGAGTTGGCCCATCACATAAGGGATGCTGCTATTCCTCAAAATGTAAGCGTTATGCACTGAGCCAGGATACTTGGCATTCACATGGGAGATGTACTGGTCTGCCAAACACACCATCTGCACATTCATAGAATGGTAGCTTTTGCGGTTTCTGTACACCTCTTCATTCCTGCGGGGGGGGACAAATGACACATGTGTACCATCAGTGGCACCAATGATGTTGGGGATATGTCCCAGGGCATAGAAGTCACCTTTCACTGTGGGCAAATCCTCCACCCGAGGGAAAACAATGTAGCTACGCATGTGTTTCAGCAGGGCAGACAACACTCTAGACAACACGTTAGAGAACATTGGCTGTGACATACCTGATGCCATGGCCACTGTGGTTTGAATGGACCCACTGGCCAAGAAATGGAGCACTGACAGGACCTGCACTAGAGGGGGTATTCCTGTGGGATGGCGGATAGCTGACATCAGGACTGGCTTCAACTGGGCACACAGTTCATGGATTGTGGCACGATCAAGTCTGTAGGTGATAATGATGTGTCTGTCTTCCATTGTCGACAGGTCCACCAGGGGTCTGTATACCGGAGGATGACGCCATCTCATCACCTGCCCCAGCGGAAGTGCCCTAGGGAGGAGAAGGGTGAGCAGAGGGTCATGCACCACATAGGTTTCACAAGGCTGTTTAGAACAATCGTGATGTAATAGGCGTGTGGCACTGTCTGTCCGTATTCCTGGCCAAAAGTGCTGTGAGGCAGTTAGTTGCCCTGCCATGTGCCCCCCTGAAATGGCAGCTGCCTGACCTTTAAGGAGGGACAAGGGGAAATGAGGCAACTGCGCTGGCGTTGTGCAGAGTCGCGGTAGGCGGTCAAAGACTGCTGCACAATTCAGCATTGGTTATCATTGGGCCCTATGGGTTCCAGGAGCCAATGACGATGTACGTCGGTGGTGTCGGTATGCACCGCCGCAACCGTGACCACCATTTTCTATCTGTTCACTCACTTGATACCTGACCTTCAACAGGAGAGGACCTACACTGCAAGTGCTGCGGTGACCTGAGTCTGGAAGCGACAATGGCTACAGTGTCTGGGGAAAGGGCCCCTACCTTCACTACGGAGGAGTTGGAGAAACTGGTGGATGGGGTCCTCCCCCAGTACACGCTACTCTACGGTCCTCCAGACAAACAGGTGAGTACACTGTGAGCATGATGCATGGCACATGAATGTATGGAGTGTCGTGGATGGAAGAGATGGGGGGGCACTGGCCAGCATGTGAGGATGGTGAGTGTATGTTTTGCTGGGCCAGGGTGGGAGGTTTGGGGCCAATGATTAAGAAGAACTGGACAGGGGAGTAACATCCATTCTTACTTCACTATTCTTCTAGGTGAGCACCCACCAGAAGAAGGGTATTTGGCATGCCATCGCCAAGGAAGTGTGGACCCTGGGGGTCTACCATAGACGGAGCACCCACTGCTGCAAAAGATGGGAGGACCTGCGCCGCTGGACCAAGAAGACGGCAGAGGCCCAGCTGGGGATGGCCTCCCAACATGGAAGGGGTGCCCGTCACACTATGACCCCCCTGATGTACCGGATCCTGGCGGTGGCATATCCTGAGTTGGATGGGTGCTTGAGGGCATCACAGCAGCCACAAGGGGGTGAGTACAGTCTCATTCAGCTGACTCTGTGCGCTGGATGAGGTTTCTGAGTGGGGGAAGTGGGCTGTGGGTTCCCCTAGGCCATGGCAGACGTGCCAAGGTAGATCCATTGTTTTGCAGGCTCAGTGCCAATCCAACCCCAAAAGTGGTAGTAGCCCTCTACACCTAGTCTGTCTCCGGTGGGTTCCAGGTGTGCATCAAATGGGTCTAGCCAGAGTCCCCCATGGGCATGTGCTTTTCCCCTGAACTGTTAGTGCATGGGCTAGTGCATAGGGCTGCTCCCTGTGTGTTGTGTCCGCCAACGGTAGTGGTGTTGCAGGCATTGACCATGTGTCTCTTCTGTCTCCCCCCCCCTTTTTGTTTTATCACCCTTGCGTGCATTAGCATCATCTGGCAGAGGAGCATTAGCACCAGAGCAGGAGGGAGCTGCAACCCACATGGCCTTGGAGGGTGAATTAATGGAGTCTGAAGGCACCAGTGGGACGGAGGGCGAGGGGAGCTCCACGACGGGGACAGGAGGAGGCACCAGTGACAGCGACTCCTCCTCTGATGGGAGCTCCCTTGCGGTGGCAGGCACCTCTGTGCAAACCGCATCAACAGGTACAGCCGCCACCCCCCCTACCAGCACTGCCCTCCCAGCAGCCCATCAGCGTGTTTCTCGTGTCCGCTCAACCAGGAGGGTGGGCATCTCCTTCGCCCCAGGCACCTCAGGCCCTGCCCCGTTTCAGCCCTGCTGCCCTCAGTGAGGAGGCTATTGACCTCCTGAGATCCCTCACTGTTGGGCAATCAACCATTTTGAATGCCATCCAGGGTGTCAAGAGGCATTTGCAACAAACAAATGCATACCTGGGGGGCATTCATTCTGGCGTGGCAGCCCAACAGAGAGCATTTCAGGCTCTGGCCTCAGCACTGATGGCAGCCATTGTCCCTGTGTCCAGCCTCCCCCCTCCAACTTCCACTACCCAGACCCAATCCCCTCTACCTCAGCCTATCCCAAGCACACCATCAGAACAGCATGCACACTCATCAACACACAAGAGTGGACATGGCAAACATAAGCACCACACATCCCACAGTCACTCACACAAGCACCATACCCATGCAGACACACCAACATCCACTGCTTCCACTGTGTCCCCCTCCTCCACATCCTCCTCATCCCTCCCAGTCTCGTCTCCACTCACACCTGCATGCACTACATCCTCAGCCACTACCTCCATCACCAGCACGCCCATCACCACACACCACTCACGTTCAATCACCACCCCCACTACCATTCACACGTCCCCTGTGTCCTCTCCCAGTGTGTCTGTGAGCCCTCCTCCCAAAGTACACAAACGCAGGCACACACCCACTCAACAGCCATCCACCTCACAACAGCCTCCGGCCCATCCACCTTCACCCATACTCAGCAGACATACACCTCCTACAACCACTACCTCTTCCTCCACTCCCAAACCCCCTCCATCTTCCCATCCCAGTGTGTCTAAAAAACATTTCCTGGCTAACATTGACCTCTTCCCTACACCTACCCCCCTTTGTCCTTCCCCTAGGGCCAGGATGTCCAGTTCCCAGCCCAGCACCTCAGCCACCAAATCCTCCAGCACTGTGGTCCCTGCAAGTGCAGGAACATCGAAGGCGGCACCCATCAGGGCTGCCAGTGTGCCACCTAGCGAGGCCAAGGATCAGCCCATTCCGCACCTGCCAAGGTGAAGAAGGTGCCCACATGCCGTAGGGAAAAGCCGCACCAACCACCCAGCAAGTCCTCCTCCAAGCCAAAAGGGGACAGTACCAAGGTCCCAGCAGCCACTTCCAAGGTATGGAAGGGACACAAGGCTAAGGGGAAGTCAGCACAGGGCACGGAGCCTCCGGATGAGGGACTGGTGTCACCCCTTCTGGCAAACAGAGCAGCAACCTGTACAGCGGTGGACACCGCCACCTGCACCGCCACCTGCCTCACCACCTGCACCGCCACTTGCACCGCCATCTGTACGTCTGCTGCCTCAGCAATAGTCCCCAGCATCATCCCCAGTGGGCAGCTGTCCGAGGCTGCAGGAGACGTCCTGCTGTCTCCCTCCACAGGTGCTGACACATGCACCACCAGCAGCATCTCTGCCACAGACACCGCCGCTGCCACCGCCACCAGCCCCGCGACGTGCACAGACAGTGCCACCACAGCCGACATGGACAACATTCCCAGTGGACAGCCATCTGAGGCTGCAGGAGACGTCCTGGACCCTGCACAGCGTACGTGAGGCACCACAACCAGCACTGTTAGTACCAGCAGTTGGTAGGCAAAGTCGCAGCAGGGTGGAGTGTGTCTCTGATTCCATGGAGTATCATGCTACCTGTTCCCAGGCAATCCCGTGGCATACACACCCAGGTGAGGGAATGGGACCTGCCACACAGCATGCCCAGCACTCTGGGCACTAAGCCCCCTCCAGAACCAGTGGAGAGATACATCCACTACCCAGTCCTTGGCAGGATGAAGCACTCTGGGCACTAAGCCCCCTCCAGAACCAGTGGAGAACAGCATCCACTACCCCAGTCCTTGGCAGGATGAAGCACTCTGGACACAAAGCCCCCTCCAGAACCAGTGGAGAACAGCATCCACTACACCCTGTCCTTGGCAGGATGAAGCACTCTGGGCACAAAGCCCCCTCCAAAGCCAGTGGAGAGATACATCCATGACCCCAGTCCTTGGCAGGATGAAGCACTCTGGGCACTAAGCCCTCTCCAGAACCAGTGGAGAACAGCATCCACTACCCCAGTCCTTGGCAGTATGAAGCACTCTGGGCACAAAGCCCCCTCCAGAACCAGTGGAGAGATAGATCCACTACCCCAGTCCTAGGCAGGATGAAGCACTCTAGGCACTAAGCCCCCTCCAGAACCAGTGGAACATAACACACACTTGAGAGACTGTGGCTTTGCACTTCCCAGGACCAATCAGTGGGCAAACCACCCACTTGAGAGACTTTAGAGACGGTGGTTTTGCACTCACCAGGATAAAGCAGTGGGCAAACCACCCACTTGAGAGACTGTGGCTTTGCACTCCCCAGGTCAAAGCAGTGGGCAAACCACCCACTTGAGAGTCTTTAGAGACTGTGGCTTTGCACTCCCAGGGTAAAGCAGTGGGCAAACCACCCACTTGAGAGACTGTGGCTTTGCACTCCCCAGGATAAAGCAGTGGGCAAACCACCCACTTGAGAGACTTGCGAGACTGTGGCTTTGCACTCCCCACGATAAAACAGTGGGCCAACCACCCACTTGAGAGACTTGAGAGACTGTGGCTTTGCACTCCCCAGGATAAAGCAGGTGGCATGGAGCCCCCTCGAGGAGCAGTGGCGTCGATCCTTCATCCGGCTGAGGTGACCCCCCCCCTTCGCCCTGAGGTGCCTGTTTATTTTCAACCTGATGCCCCAGCAGTGTTATCTCAGTTTACAGTCAAGTATCATGTGTGGGCTTCGCCCATGCATTTTGGGACCACTGGTCCACGGACAATGATTGGAACTTTATCCAGACTTGTGTAGTTGCTGTACATATTTGTATATACTGATCTGTTACAGACCTGTTTCCATATCTGAATTTTCGATGATTACACTCGTTACAATCATTTCCTTTTGTCCTTGTGTTCTTCCAGAGGGTTACGGGGTGTATATGTAATGTTGTTGCATGTATTTGTGTGTATGGTGTTGTGGGTGAGGGTGTTGCGTGTTGCGTGTGTGTGTCACTCTCTTCCCCCCTCCCCTGTGTGCTAGGTGCAGTACTCACTGTGGTCGTCGCCGCCGTCGTAGCTGCTCTGGGTAGAAGAGAAGGTAAACCAACATTGGTAGCACCTGAAGTTCGGGCACCATGGCGTCCTGGTTCCTCGTAGGGTGTTGAGAGGTGAGTGGTTTCCCCTTCTGTGTACTGTTTCTGCTGTGCTTTTGATAGCGTTGGTATTGCCTCGGAAAAGGTGGCGGATTGGTGCCTTGTAATACAGTGGGTGGTACATTGTCTTCCGCATGTCTGTTGGCGGTTACTGCTGCAGTGTTTGTTTCTACCACCGTGGCGGTCGGAGTGTTAAAGTGGCTGTCTATGTTGGCGGTTTCCGCCATGGTTGTGATCCCATTTTTTTTTTACCGCCGGCCTGTTGGCGGTATTACCGCCGCTTTAACACCGACCGCCAGGGTTGTAATGAGGGCCTTATTTTTTAAATACTGCCACAAAGAAATTAGCAGCAAGACAAAAGTAAATCAGTTTTGCTTAATTGGTTGCAAAGTGTGCATTTTAAAATATCTTATGCGGTTAAGGCACCTGCTGCAGAGATCATTAAGTGCCCACTAAATCTCAGGGAATAATGATAATGGTAATGTATCTCTTGAGGTTAACTCATTTGCTGGAGAGATCCATGTTTGGTCTAGTCACAGTTTTCAATCAAAGTAGCAGAGAGGTTTAATATGTCTCCTGCAGAGCACATCATGTAACATGCAGATGACAGATATGTATGTTATGTAGCTAGGTAAGTGACTTACTGCTTTTAACACTACAATCCTTTTTCATTTGCGGTTCATAAGTTGAAATCCTTCTAGTATAGCACAGTTAGCTATGAAAGATGTGTAGCTCCTACACCTTGAAACCCCACTGTCTTATGTAGCATATCCTTTACATTGGTTTTCACACATCTGATTTATTTTAAATTTATAACATTTACGTGTGATATAAAGTGCTTTGACACCCAGCATTGGGATGAGCAACACTATAAAAGAAATTTAAAAAATAGTAGTATTTAAATTATTTGTGTAAATACTGGGACAGACCAACACATCTGCCATTCTTAGTGTGCATGCGTATCTCATTTATACAGGGACTGAAGAAAGTCAAAAGTATGCTTCTTTTAAGTATCTGTGAAGTGATAACCTATGTGCCTCTTTTCCTATCCATTGCATTAAGGAGTGAGGTTCCAGATAGCTCCCAACTATGATACTCAAGCAAAAGGAGGCCTGATGACCCCTTTTGCCTTTGTTTTGGGCAAGCTGGAATTTAAAATAAGAAAGCCCCCTCTCTGCCTGCACATTGCTGCTCTGCACAAAAGCTGATAACATTCAGGTGAATGTGTCCTGGTGTCTGAAATCTACATTGGGACACATTCAGCACTTAGTGGGGCCCAACTTCTTGACAGCGGTGGACACCATCCACCCCCCTGTACCCCGACTTCATGCCTTGCATCCATTTATTTATATTATTACATCCTTCCATAACTGCACTCATCTATCCATCCATTTCACTCTTACATTCATTCTTCACTCTTTACCCATCTAGAATTCTTTCGTCCATCCATCATTTAATTCTTACATCCATCTGCCACTCTTGAACTCCTATATCAATCCATAATTTCATACTTTCACCCATCCTTCCACTCTTCTATCCATTCATCATCCATCCATCTATCCACCTTTCCACAGCTCTTTCCATTTTTCACCAATCCATTCACCCCGCTCATTATTTTAGCATTGCAGCCATCAGTTCTTTCACACATTGATTATCTCACGCTCCCCTCAATCCTTCCTTTCACCCTTACCTATGTCTGTTTTATAACCCTCTTTTTCACCCTTCTTTCCCTTCACATTTCCTTCCATTCACATTCCTCACTTCAAACTGTCTTCATTTCGTATTTCATTCCTTTGATCCTATAAATACTTGTAGATCAAAAGGATGATCTGGTTATACATATGATGCAAGTACTCAAAAATAAAACTTATTTTAGCATAAAAACATGTTGGGAATATTTTGAAAATGTACATCTTGAGCCCCTATTTATTCTTTGGACACGGACTGAGCCTGCTATTTGCAGGGTCAATTTTCAATCGTGCAGTATTTTTGGGGGGCACCATACCATATTAATTCAATACTATGTGGTATTGGATTTAAAGTGTGCAGTTTGTCCCTGTGGGATATTATTTCCCCTTTTACAGTGTGTTTGATGAATATTATGTCTGTTTGTGCGTAATGTTTCACTTCTACAACATTTCTGCTATTAAACAAACATTTTCTGTTGGTCATCTGGGTTTCCAACTGGCAGCATAATGTTTCTGATGTATTATCAGGTGTGATCCTTGTGTAGGTTTGTACATTATAAATAACTTGTCATAGAAAGAGTCTAATAGCAGGAATACAATTGCCTGCCACACTTGATATTATAACACGGATTCAGGCGACTAGGGGGTTTCAGAACAGAGCTTTATGCAATTCTATGTATCACGATGAGTCACTTCCAGACCTATCTTTAGAAGAGACCGTCATTGTAAAATGTGAAAAGTAAGTAAGTTTTGACTATTAACTCAGCAACTCTGAACTGATCTGCTATGGTTGTTCCTGCTGATTTCACAGTAGCATTTGGCCATTCAGATCCAGAGTATACTCTCTAAAAAGTTGCATACTAAACAATGCTACTCTCATGTTTTGAGGTTAAGGTGGGTGGAAATGGACAGTGTGCCCTGATTTACAAAAATGAGGGACCAAAGTGGTCGTCACACTCCTAAGGTAAGAGTATAATTATTACCCTTAACTCTCTTACATACTCTTTTTATTTGCCTTTCACTGCCATTTTTCCCTATTTTCATCGCCTCTCTTTTCACAATGCTTGCCTCATTTGAGAGCACTGAACCTTTTTCTAACTGATCAGCATTTTAATGGCACACACTTTCTCAACCCGTCAAGCACAGTGGCAATCCCACAACACCACTGCAGTGAAAGTAGAATTTCGATGTTTAGTGCTTAATTTGAAGTTGCAAATCACTAGGGCTGAGCGGGACGTTCACGACGAAAGGAATGCGGAAGCAGCCCCCCGCCAAACATCCACCCTTTATTGATTTGTGCTGTAAAGAGTATGGACAAGTGACATTCTTTATTTCCTATTTGACTGTGGTTTTGTGATGTCTTGTGAGCTTTTTCTGATTTATTTCTTCTCGTGTTTTTTTTTCTTTTTAGTCCATTACATTGAAATCAATAGGTTGAATCCTATCCCTATTTGGCACAGACCTTGACTTCCTTTTTTAATTAAAAAAATTCGCTTCCCCTTCCACCCCACCACCCTCCTCGGTGATCTGATGACGTTGGCACGCTCACAGCGCACCAATGTCATCAAATGCTGCCAGGGATGTGCTGGAAGCCATTTGCTTCCAGCGCATGGAAAGAGAGGACGCTCTTTGTGTAAGTCCTTCTCCTTGGGGGGTGGAGGGGAGGAAACATACACAGGGGGGAAGAAAAGAGTTTTTTCTTTCCCCCTGTGTCTTTTTTTAAAGGATTCCTGCTCCATGATCGCGGTCGAGCCCCTTGATCGTGGGGCAGGAATCCACCCACTAGACACCAGGCATGTTGTTTTGTTGATTTAGGGGAGCGACCCCTTAGGCAAGGATTGCTCCCGTGGTGGCAGTATTCAATCCTTGTTTTGGCCCCCCCTGGGGGCTTGATCGCACATTTATTCCGCCGATCTGCCCCCCGGGGAGGGGTCAAAACTCACTAGGCACCAGGGATTTATTACTTTTTATTTTAGGGCAGCGACCCCTTTGGCAAGGGTCACTGCCCTGGGGGCAAAATATTTTTCTATGTTTTGCACCACCCCGGGGGCTAGATCGGCCATTTTGTGCAGCTGATCTGGCTCCTTGAGGGGGTCGAAACTCACTAGATACCAAGGATTGTTGTTTGCGTGTGTTTTTTGTTTGTTGGGGGACCCCTTGGGCAAGGGCGCTCCTATTAGGGGGCTATAATGTTGTACGCCATTTCTGCCTCTCTTAGGGGCAGATCGGCCTATTATTTTTAGGCCCATCTGCCCCCAAGGGTGGCAGAAGCCACGCTGATGCCAGGCATTTGTTTTCTTTGTTTTTTTTGTGTTGTGGGGGCACAGAACTGTTGTCTATTTCTGCCCCCCCACCCCCCCTCCTTGGGGGCAGATCAGCCTATTTTGTTTAGGTCCATCTGCCACCAAGGGGGGCAGAATCCACTTAGGCACAAGGGATCTTGTGTGTGTGTTTTGTGTGTGGGGGGATGGTACCTTTGGCAAGGGTCCCCCCCCCCAAAGAGGGCATATTACTGATGGCCATTTCTGTCCCTTAAGGGGCAGATGGTCCAATGTTTTTTTAGGCACATCTGCCCCCACAGAAGCCACCAAGACATCAGGGATTTTTTTAAGTTTTGTTTTTTTTTGTTTGGGGGGGGCAAACAACTGTTGGCCATTTCTGTCCCTCCCCCCCCCCTTGTGGGCAGATCGGCTTATTATTTGCAGGCCCGTCTTCCCCCAAGGGGGACAGAGGGAAAATTTCGAAATGTTTGGTGGCCGGGTGTTTGTCAACTGGAGAAGTAGTTAAGTATTTACATTTGTGATCATAACAGTTTATTTCTCCTTTTTGTTCTAGTTCTAAGCTTTTGCTTCCTTTGCTGTGGTTCCTTGCAGTTTTTGCAGTGGTTGACCTGCAGTTTGCGTAGTTGCATGTTTTCGTTGCGTAGTTGGAGTAAATCAATTTACTCCAAAAGAGTATTGTTACCATGCATGAATGAAATGTTTGTAGGCGGTGTACTAAATGCAGGATTGTGTGTGAAATTGTACTTAGATTTGCGCACAATGATATTTGTGTTGTCTTAGATCTTATTTTCTGTTCTTTTTTCTTTTTAGTTGGATATCATTGCTGAATGAGGTGTCTGTGCGGAGTAGTTGCTGGTGAGTCTAGCTTTTTCAGGCAAGTGAGTGGTATAGGTTTTGAGTACATAACTCTTTGTGATAGAGCCACACTTTGTTTATTACTTATTTTAGACAGTGCTGGTTGTTGTTGGCGCATTTGTCAAGTTACACTTCTTAGAAAGGATCATGGCTAGCCGCAGAGTGACCTTTCGGCAGGTTATTGGTATGCTTTTTGAGTTGTCTTCTGATCATGATTATGAAACTGAGTCTCCATCTGAGGCAGAGGAGGAAGTGAGAGATTGTGGCAGTGAACTTTCTGTCCGAGAGGAATCTTCTGATGAGGAAGCCACTCTCAGTGCAGATGAAGGGCCTGTTTTAGAGGAGGACACTGATATGCCAATAGTGCAGCAGCTTGGGGCTGAAAGGTTTCCCATTGGACCTGAACTCTGGGTTGCCCTAAACATGGAGCAGCCAGAGTTGCCTGCCTTTACTTGTCTCCCAGGGTGTAGAGTGAATACAGAAACCTTTTTGCCTGTCAATTTCTTTCAGTTGTTCATTGACGATGTATTTTTGGAAGAGATTGTTGAGCAGACTAACTTGTATACGGAGCAGTATTTGAGGGACAACGCTGCCAGACTTAGGCCACAGTCTAGAGCTACCCAGTGGATTCCCACAAATCTGGAAGAGTTGAAGAAGTTCTTGGGTTTGACTTTTTTGATGGGGTTGATAAGGGAGCTGTCACTGGCTTCTTATTGGTCTACTAGTCCCTTGATGGCAACGGCTATATTTCCTCGAACCATGACTCGTAATTGGTATTTGCTTCTTCCTCAGTGCTGCATTTTGTTGACAATGCTTTAGCCTTGCCACAAAATCACCCTGATTATGACCATCTTTTTAAGATTAGGCTTGTCCTTGATCATTTTGTAGATCGGTTTTCAGAGGTCTATGTTTCAGGGAAATAAATATCTGTAGATGAGTCTTTGTTCCTGTTCAAGGGCATTTGGTTTTTAAGCAGTACATTCCTAGCAAGAGGGCACGGTATGGAATTAAGATGTATATGCTGTCTGAAAGTAGTACAGGATATGTGCATAATTTCTGGGTCCACACTGGTAGGGATTCAGGTATTTACCCCATGGTTGTCCGCCCAGTTTGGGAGTTAGTGAGAAAATTGTGTGGGCACTTGGTAGATGACAGTTTAATAATGGTCACCATTTGTACATAGATAATTTCTACACTGAAGTGCAGTTGTTCAAGGAATTGTTCAGTGTGGACACTGTTGCTTGTGGCACAATCTGTTCTAACTGGAAACGCTATCCAAGGGAGGTTGTCTGTAAAACAACTTGAGAGGGGACAGTGCAATGCCTTGCATAATAATGAGCTACTAACTGTGACATTTGCAGACAAGAGGGATGTGTACATGCTGACTATCATTGATCATGAGTGTACATCCCCTGTGACTGTTTGGGGTCAGGTTGCCAAGGTGTGCAAACCTGTGTGCATTTGGACTACAATTAGCACATGGGTGGTGTTGATAGAGTAGATCAGAGTTTGGAACCTTACTGTGCTATTCATAAGTCCTACGTTTGGTATAAAAAATTGGCCATCCATTTGTTTCATTTAGCAACTTTAAATGCTTTTATTGTGTTCAAGGATTGTTCCCCTGAGTCAAGTATAGAGAGCCTTATTGTGGTGAACAGGCAAGAGTTCTAGAGAAGCAGTGGTTGAGGATGTGGCTAGATTAAAAGCTCGCCACTTTCCTGATCACATTCCTCCCACTCCCAAAAAAGACCTTTTCACTAAGAAATGTAGAGTCTGTGCCCAAAGAGGTATCCGGAGGGAGACTAGTATGCACTGCCCCGATTGTCCTTCAAAGCCTGGGCTGTGTGTAGCAGTCTGTTGCAGGAGTTACCACACCCAAAATAATTTTTGGGAACTACCATGAGCGTAAACTGCCAGTTTTATATTTTCATATATTCAGTTTCACGGTTGGCATTACTGTCATGTATTTAGTTAGAGCTTTTGTGTTTGTAGTTTTGTCCTTATTTATAATTAGGTAGTGGTCTCTTTGTTGTTTAGAAAAAAAAGTGATGGCAGTGTGCATGGAGTGGCGCTTGGCTGGTGGTGCGCATGGAGTGGCACTTGGCTGGCGGTGTGCATGGAGTGTCGCTTGGCTGGCGGTGTGCATGGTGTGGCGCTTGGCTGGCAGTGTGCGTGGAGTGGCGCTTGGCTGACGGTGTGCGTGGAGTGATGCTTGGCTGACGGTGTAGTGACTTTCTGTTAGCTGTTACAACACACTGCTAGCTAAACACCAGTCCACAGACTCCCATCAGCTGGTGTGATTGCAGTATCAGGCATATGGGCGTATGAAAGTAATGGGCCCTTGGATGGCACTGTCTGTTGATGTGAGTGTTGTAATGTGATGGGCCCGTGGCTGGCGGCGTGAATGATCTTGTGCATGTCATGTATCAAAGATGTGTGAATGGACTGTAAAGCACTTGGTGCCTTGACGCAGCTTTACAACTCACTAGCTGTGAGTCATTGGTTCAGTTTTTTGGCCTTTCAGTTATTAATAGTGCATTTCACTTTTGTGAAATCTCTTGTTAATAAAATTTGATCTATTGAACCATCACTCACCCTTGTGCCAAATCCAACCAGTATGTGTGGTAAAAATAAAAAAACCTGCACCTCTGTAATCAGGCGTTGAAGCACACCCGTGACATGCTAGGTATCTCGGGTGGGACCCCAATGATGAAACATGCCACCAACTTGGTTGGTGGGTGAGTTTTTTTTTTAGCATAACCTAAGTGCGTTTCTTCTCACAGTTTTAGTGTTTGGAACATCATAGAAGGATGTGGACACATCAGAATGATCTATTACAAAACTACCTGTGTTTCCAGGGGTGGAGGACACCTGCGTTTTTGGTCCCAGATGCGGCGGTCATCTAGGGAAACCTACCAAACCCAGACATTTTTGAAAACTTGACACCCGGTGGACTCCAAGGAGGTGTGGCTTGTGTACATACTCCCTGCAAACCTCACAATTTGCTTAAAAAAGCATATTTTCCTCACTTTTCTTTGTAGGATCGCTGCGCCGGAACACATTTCCTACCACCCAGCATTCCCCTCATATACATAATTTAAAAACCCTTTTTAATACTTTCATTTTAATTAATTTTAGACATAATATTTTAATAATTATTAGTGCATATTAAATTGTTATTTTTTTATCTTTAGGTTTGAGGTTTTTTTTATTTACAGAAGAATATTTTTAAATTTAATTTAAATAATTTACATTAATTAAACGTTTATTTATAACTTAATAGTGCTGTACAATTTCTTCAGTAGCTGTACATTTAAAATATATATGTGAGAACAATTTATATGGATATTTATCATAAAAGTATGTTGAAAAACGTTTTCCAAGTTAAGTCAACTTATTTACTCTTCCTTATACTTTACCATAGGGAGACTCTTATTGAGGTCAAGATCGCCATATGGTAAAGTATAGAGAAAAGTTAGAAAGTTTTTAACAATTGGAAAAATAATTGGATTTTTTTAAAATGTAAAATGTTATTGTAAAACATGTCTATATATTTATTTTAAAAGTAGAACTAATGGAAAACATTGGATGGCTTAGCAGCTAAGATGCTGTTTATTGTTTGAACCTGGGGAAATATGTTTGTACAGCTTTGCTAGTTTTCTTTCAACCAAATGCTTGACATGTACATTACAAGGAGTACAACTCTTGCAACACACCTTGTAATGAAATGAGTGATTGTTCTCAACTCCACCACTGATCTCTAGATGAAATTCCTTTCAACAACAACCAATCACACACAGTCTGACCGCATAAGAATGGAACCCAGACACAAAACCTCTTTTCCTGCCTTCACTATGTCATTGAACATCTTTGTTGGTTTGCCCTTCCTTTGAGGAGGAATTATTTTAGGAGGAGGAGAAAGGGGGTGTATAGGCAGGGGATCAACATCTTTGGTATGTCCAGTGAATCTGTTATTGCCAGATGCAGTTTCTCACCTAATGTGACCCTAGACAAGGCTGTTGACTGGGAGCAGGAGCTGGATTTTACTACAGTCTGTTCTCAAGCTATCCCAGTCGGTGTCACAATACTGGCTGCATTCTATCTCATGGCCACTGGGTCTTTCCAGAGAGCTTCCTCTGACAACATTGACAAGCCAGTCCCATTGCTTGCATCAGGAACTGAGTTCCATCAACAGAAAAGACCACCAATGTATCCCCATGCCATACTCACTGGTGGGAAGGCAAATGATGGCAAGGAAATGTTATTGATTTGCCTACTTCCCTCATGTGCCTGCTCCCATGTGGCACTTTAGCCACCTCAGCACACAATACATCTATTCAGCAGTCAACATCCCTGTCACTTCATTAACGTGCAGGCTTTCCTTGAGGTACACACAACAGTTACATTTTCTGACAATCGCCTGTCATGTCATTTGAATGCTGAACATTTTGGTGACATGTTACTTGTTGGTAAGTAACAACATCTCACACTGGGCTTGCATTTGTATCTGGGGTGGGATCTCCAACATAATCATTAATCATTACAGCACCATGCATACACATTACCCTGTCATACACTTCATGCAGGTAAGTATGATATAGTACAATTGCCACCATTTAAAAAATCACGTGTGTTTTTGCAGGTGATACCGGGTATGAGCTCTCTCTCTCTCCTTATCACCTCACACCCTACAGATGTCCAACCACAGTATCTCAACGGAGGTACAATAGGGAACACATACATATGCAAGCAATTATTGAAGACACTTTTGGGGACCTTAAGTCTTGTTTTAGGTGGCCTGATGTTGTGTACATTTAACTTACTTCCAAACCACAGTACATTCGCAAAGGGTCACTTTCTAAGTTCACACAATTACTGAATAATGTGTTGAACTTTTGATGTCCAAAAATATTGACCAGTTCAACCACTTTAAAAATGCTTTGTAGGCTGGTGGGAAACATTTCTCATCTCAGATACCCAAAGTGCAGAACATGTTGAGAATGAACATTTCCAACAGGTTAAAATTATTTTTGACATACATCAACTATTACTAACCATTTCACCTACTTTGAATGGCTGATTCCGCAGCTATTTTGTGAAATATCAATTCAAAGGGCTAAAGATTACCAACATTTAAGTATGAATGACAGAACAGTGATTCATGCACACAAAGCCCTCCACAACACCGGACCAGACTACTTCAACTATCGACTCAACCTCCACGTACCCCACAGGACCCTACGCTCAGCCCAGTTCTCTCTCACAGAATTACCCCACATCAGTAAGACCAGAACAGGAGGACGATCCTTTTCCTACCTCGCAGCCACCACCTGGAACGCCCTTCCTCTCCACATCAGACAAACCACCTCCCTCCTCAGCTTCATGAAGGAACTGAAGACATGGCTTTTTTAAGAACCACTGGTGAAAGCTACACTTCCCCCCCCAGTGCTTTGAGGCCCTAATGGTGAGTAGTCGCTCTTTACAAGCATTGATTGATTGATAAGTTTGTTAAAGTCTCCACAATGTCAGCTAAAAGTATGTAGATATGCATTATTGATCCAATGAGTTCACACAGTCTCTCTTTTTTACATTCCTTTTCCGCTGAATGTGCTGGCCATCAAAGATCAGAGCAGGACAAAGGGCAAGAACAGAGATCCTTGGCTCGGAGGCAGGCACAACCACTTGGAAGCAAGGAGGAGGAACCCACCACCGAGTGTGCCTGCACAGAGAGTTGTTAGATCTGCCTCCAAGGGATTCTGGGCAGAGGCTGAACACTTGCCGTGTGGCAGAGCATATAGGCACCAACAGCTAGGGGGAGGAGTTGTTGCTTCTCCACGTGGCCTTAAGCTGGAGCAAACTATAGTGTTCAAAGAACATACTGCAACACCGTATGGGCCAGTCCCCAGCCCCTTCTTAATTAATTAGCCTCAGATTGCACCGGGGCCGCCAGCTGTACCCCCTGCACCACCTTCACTCCCAGTGCCCTCCCAATAGAACTTGAGTTGAGGGGCACTTCTGCACTGGCACCCTGCATTCCACACCTGCCTTGTGCTTCCCAGCTCCCTCCCTCAGAATGTGTGCCAATGGCTGCTGCCTAGAATGCCATGATGCCAATTGGAGACTGAGGGAGACACCTGGAACTTAATTTGGGAGGTCCAGATGCTCCAAGAGACAGTCTCTGGGCAGTTACAAAATTATATTGGGAAATGACTTCCTTGACTGCAGCTGTGCCTCATCTGCCTCCCCAATCCACCTACCTCCTGTAGACCAAGTTAATCTTTCCTCACTGTTTGTTCTGCGATCCCTCAATTTCTTTCATCCCATGGGGTGTCTGGTCCTGCCATTGCCTGCCAATTTACATCTGCTTGGGCTGAGTATCTCAATACCACTGTGAAACCCAAGAGGGAGGATGGCCAGTGACATTTGCCCCCAAGCCAGGATCCTGAGTTGAGCGCATCCTATAGCTTTGAGTGTCTGACTTTATTTTATGTTTAGCCTGCAGAGGCTTGTAATGGAGGGTTGTGTGGAGGTGAATGATTCTTGGCTAAAGGTTGGGGACTGGCAATCCTAAAGGGCTTTAGGAGGAACAGAGTTGCCTATCCATGGAATAGCCTTCCTTAAGGTTTATGTTTGTGGGCAATAGTGCCCTCCTTTTCCTCCAGTTCTTCTTCCTCTGCCAGCTCCTGATTTTCAACTTGTTGGTAAGCAGTGCTGCCCGCAGATTTTGTTGATTGTAGGGTGATTGGTTTCTCCATAGACTGCCTGTTATCTTCCACTTGTAGATGGCTCAGCATCATAATTTGTCTCAATGTACCTAGTACCTTCAAAAAGATTTCAACTTTAATAAATATTGTTCTGCAAATAACGAATTAACTTCTTAATCATGTCAGCCTAAGACAAGATATGCTATCAGATGTTGATCCATGGATGAACTCACAGTATGCCAGCAATCTAAACTGAGCAGTTCCAGCCACAGCCCTGTTCCCTGGTGTCTGAGCTGAGGATGTCTTGAAAGTTGATACTAGGGACTGCTGTACGACAGAAGCTGACGAGAGAGAGAGAGAGAGAAAAATACCTAGGGAAATACATCATTGCAAATCACATAAGAAGATGCTAGGTAGATGTTTTCACTACTCATTTTGAAAGGCACACAGAGTGATGTTGTGATAGTTGTGATAGTTAAAACAAGACCTGACAAGGTGCTGACATAGTGCTAGCAATAGACTTCCAGGGTCAATTTAGATGTCATAAAAAATTTGGAAAATAATATGCTGAGATATTGAGCATGATGGCAAGAGGCCTGTGTGAGAAAGGAAATACTGCTACCCTGTCAGTCATAAATCTATAGTATAATTCCTCAAGAAAATAGCAGAGAATGAATTTACCAGTGTGTACCATCCATTTGCTGTGTGGTGCCATTCCCGGAAATGTAACACTGCTGGGAGTAGAAGTCGATGTTGTGGTAGGTGGTGGGTGGGACTAAAACACAGGGCCATAAAAATAAACAAAACGCATTACTTTATATTACTGCACAAGCATAAATGAAAAAGTCAGATTTTAGTGCAATTAAAAGATATGACAAAACACACATTGACATAGGTTTTGGATACAAAAAACAAATGAGAACAATCCTCTATAATCACTTATTAAAAGACCTGGTAAAACATATAGGTGGTCATTACAACCCTGGCGGACGTTGTTAAAGCGGCGGTAAGACCGCCAACAGGCCGGTGGACAAAAAAAGAGAATTATGACCCTGGCGGGAGCCGCCAACAAAGACAGCCACTTTAACACATCGCCCGCCACGGCGGTTCAGACAAGCAGCGCGGCGGTCACCGCCAACAAACAGGCGGAACACAATGTACCGCCCATAGTATCACAACCCGCTAATCCGCCACCTTTTCCGGGGCGGATTCACCGTGGATAAAAACACGGCGGAAACAGCTTTGGCAATGGGAAAACGCTCACCTGGACACATCCCACGAGGAACGAGGACTCCATGGACCCGGAACTCCAAATACTCCCTGCCCTTGTCTTTCTGCTCCTCTACGACCATCGTCTACGTAGGCGCCGAAGACAACGGTGAGTACTGCACCTACGACATGGGGTGGGGGAGGCAAAAGTTAGGGGGACACCCACCAAACACCCCCACCCCCATCCCCAACCTCGCATTATACAACATACACACCAAAGCATTCACAAAAATCACAGTAACAACCTACAATCCCCCCGGAAGAATGAAAAGACAAAGCGAAATTCGGTCAAACATTGTAATGTGGCAATATACATGTCATACAAAAATATACAGATATATATGAAAATCAGTCATAATTATATACAGTACGAGAAGTAGTGCAGATATGTACACAACAATGTCCGTGCACCAACAGTCCAAAAATGCATGTACGAGGCCCACAAAGGATACCTGACCACAATCGGAGAGAACACTGCTGGGGCATCAGATAGAAATACTACAGGCACCTCAGGGGAAAGGGAAGGGGGGGCACCTCAGCCGGATGACTGCAAAGCCAGATCCACAATGGGGCTCCATGCCCATTTATGTATCCTGGGGAGTGCAAAGCCACAGTCATTCAAGTCTCTACAGTGGGTGGGGTGCCCACTGTGCCATCCTGGGGAGTGCAAAGCCACAGTCTCTCACGTCTCTCCAGTGGGTGGGTTGCCCACTGCTTGGTCCTGGGGAGTGCAAAGCCACAGTCTCTCAAGTCTATCCAGTGGGTGGAGTGCCCACTGTGCCATCCTGGGGAGTGCAAAGCCACAGTCTCTCAAGTCTCTACAGTGGGTGGGGTGCCCACTGTGCCATCCTGGGGAGTGCAAAGCCACAGTCTCTCAAGTCTCTACAGTGGGTGGGGTGCCCACTGTGCCATCCTGGGGAGTGCAAAGCCACAGTCTCTCAAGTAGATGCAGGTCTCCACTGGTACTGGGGGGGACTGGTGCACAGATTGGATGAGTCTCCCCGTGAAAGTTCCTGTCCTGTCACTGTCCCAGCTGCACATGGGATAAGGATGCCTGATGTGGCGGTCTAATCATTCCTACCCGGTGTTTGCCCTGTTCAGCGGGGCTTCGACATGGCAGTTCAGGACTGTTCAGCGGTGCTTTGCCATGGCGGTCTTTGCCCTGTTCAGCGGTGCTTTGCCATGGCGGTCTTTGCCCTGTTCAGCGGTGCTTTGCCATGGCGGTCTTTGCCCTGTTCAGCTGTGCTTCGACATGGCAGTTCAGGACTGTTCAGCAGTGCTTTGCCATGGCGGTCTTTGCCCTGTTCAGCGGTGCTTTGCCATGGCGGTCTTTGCCCTGTTCAGTGGTGCTTCGACATGGCGGTTCAGGACTGTTCAGCGGTGCTTTGCCATGGCGGTCTTTGCCCTCTTCAGCGGTGCTTTGCCATGGCGGTCTTTGCCCTGTTCAGCAGTGCTTTGCCATGGCGGTCTTTGCCCTGTTCAGCGGTGCTTCGACATGGCGGTTCAGGACTGTTCAGCGGTGCTTTGCCATGGCGGTCTTTGCCCTGTTCAGCGGTGCTTTGTCATGGCGGTCTTTGCCCTGTTCAGCGGTGCTTCGACGTGGCGGTTCAGGACTGTTCAGCGGTGCTTTGCCATGGCGGTCTTTGCCCTGTTCAGCAGTGCTTTGCCATGGCGGTCTTTGCCCTGTTCAGCGGTGCTTTGCCATGGCGGTCTTTGCCCTGTTCAGCGGTGCTTCGACATGGGGGTTCAGGATTGTTCAGCCGTGCTTTGCCATGGCGGTCTTTGCCCTGTTTAGCGGTGCTTTGCCATGGCGGTCTTTGCCCTGTTCAGCGGTGCTTTGCCATGGCGGTCTTTGCCCTGTTCAGGGGTGCTTTTCCATGGCGGTTCTGGTACGGACATTGGTGTGTGGCGTGACGTTCCCTACACTGGGCATTGGTGTGTGGCATGACGTTCCATCATAGCCCACCTGGGCTGTGGCAGCCGGGGCCCTCCTGGGCTGTGACTCCGGCGGTGGTCTCCTGACCACTGACGATACTTGTGCCCTCCTGGGCTGTGACTCTGGTGGTGATCTCCTAACCAGTGACGATACTTGGGCCCTCCTGGGCCCTGACTCTGGTGGTGGTCTCCTGACCAGTGACGATACTTGGGCCCTCCTGGGCAATGACTCTGGCGGTGATCTCCTGACCAGTGACGATACTTGGGCCCTCCTGAGCAATGACTCTGGCGGTGGTCTCCTGACCAGTGACGATACTTGGGCCCTCCTGGGCAATGACTCTGGCGGTGGTCTCCTGACCAGTGACGATACTTGGGCCCTCCTGGGCAATGACTCTGGCGGTGGTCTCCTGGCCAGTGACGATACTTGGGCCCTCCTGGGCAATGACTCTGGCGGTGGTCTCCTGACCAGTGACGATACTTGGGCCCTCCTGGGCAATGACTATGGCGATGGTCTCCTGACCAGTGACGATACTTGGGCCCTCCTGGGCAATGACTCTGGCGGTGGTCTCTGGACCAGTGACGACGGTGCTGGCAGTTGTGTCTCGACCGCCGGAAATGATGGCGCACTTCTCCGCCGTGACACTCATAACAGGCTGGGCAGACTTCCTCTGGCCCTTCCCCACCTTTGGTGGAGTCACAGCTGACTCTCCAATCCCCTTGGAACCCATGTGAGTTGTTTTCCCACCAGGAGTCTTCACACGGTCCCGTCGTCCACTCTCCAATTTTAGAGCCTTTACAGGGGTGGGATGCCAGTGCCTTGGCTCCGGGTCCTACTGCCTGCCCTGGTGGCCGGTGCACTACACAAACCTTGAACAGGCACCACTGGTATTGGAGGCTTTTTGGCTGAGGCGCTACGACGGGACTGATGAATTGGAGGGTGGGGGCAAAAAGGTCAACTTTACAGAGGGACAGTTTCTGACGAACACTGGGATGGGTAGTTGGAGGGGGCCTGGGAGTGCAGGAAGAGAAGGTGGTTGTAGGAGGTGTCACTTTAGGTGTTTTGGGTGCAGGTACTGGAGGCTGTCGTGAGGTGGATGGATGTTGGGTGAGTGATTGCCGGCGTTTGTGTACTTTGGGAGGGGGCGTCACAGACACACTGGAAGAGGACACAGGGGACGTGTAAATGGTGGTGAGTGCAGGTGAGCGGGGTGTGGTGCTGGGGGTTCTGGTGCGAGTCCTGGTGCCTGTAGATGTAGTGCATGCAGGTGAGAGTGTAGACGAGACAGGGAGGGAGGAGGGAGATGACAAGGAGGGGGACACAGTGGAGGCAGTGGATGTTGCTGTGTCTGTATGTGGGTGATGCTTGCGTGAGTGCCTGTGGGATGCGTGGTGCCTATGTTTGCTTGAGCTACCTGTGTGTGCTGACTTGTGTGCATGCTGGTCTGTAGGTGTGCTTGGGATGGGCTGGGGTACAGGAGATTAGGTCTGGGTGGAGGAGGTTGGAGGGGGGAGGCTAGACACAGGGACAATGGCTGCCATCAGTGCGGAGGCCAGAGATTGCAGGGTTCGCTGAAGGACAGCCTGACCAGAATGAATGCCCTCCAGGAATGCATTACCGTGTTGCAACTCTCGTTCTACACCCTGGATGGCATTCACAATGGTAGACTGTCCAACAGTGAGTGACCTGAGGAGGTCAATGGCCTCCTCACTGAGGGCAGCAGGGGTGACTGGGGCAGGGCCTGAGGTGCCTGGGGCGAAGGTGATGCCCACCCTCCTGGGTGAGCGGGCACGGGACGAACGCTGAGGGGCTGCTGGGAGGGCGGTGCTGGTAGGGGAGGTGGCGGCTGTACCTGTAGAAGTGGGGCGCACAGATGGTGCCGCCACCACAAGGGAGCCCCCATTGGCGGATGAGTCCATGTCGCTGCTTGGTGATCCGGTGGCTGACGTGAAGCTCCCCTCGCCCTCCGTCCCACTGGTGCATTCAGAGTCCGTGGTCTGGCCCTCCATGGCCATGTGGGATGCAGCTCTCTCGTGCTCGGTGCCACAGTACCTCCGCCTGATGATGCTGATGTACAAAAGGACAGGGAGAGCAGAAAAAGGGGGGGAGACAGAAGAAAGAGAGTTTTAGTGCATGGCAGACCGCTACCGTTGGCGGACAAGACAGACACAGCAGCCCCCTGCATTACGCCGTGCTCCTGCCCTCTGCACATGCAATTCCTGGGATATGGCCTACATGGCAATGGTGGACATCTGCGCACATGGATGCCACAGGGGCAACTATACCTCGACTTGGCACTCTGCTGAGGTGGGGTAGAGTGCCACATGGCCTACATTACGGAGGGGCCTTGCCTACCGAACTCTCCCTGGCCTAGGGACACCCACAGCCCACCTCCCCCACCCAGACCCCTCCACTGCGTGCAAAGTCCGCTGAATGAGAGTGTACTCACCCTCTTGTGTCTGCTGTGATGCCCTCAAGCGCCCATCCAACTCCGGGTAGGCCACCGCCAGGATCCGGAACATCAGGGGGGTCATGGTGCGACGGGCACCCCTCCCACGTTGGGAGGCCATCCCCAGCTGAGCCTCCGCCGTCTTCTTGCTGCAGCGGCGAATATCCTCCCATCTCTTACGGCAGTGGGTGCCCCGTCTCTGGTGGGCCCCCAGGGTCCGGACCTCCTTGGCGATGGCACGCCAAATGTCCCTCTTCTGGTGGGCGCTGACCTACATGACATGCACAAGGAAAGCAACTGCACCGTCGTTGTGAGTAGCCCCCTCCCTACTCTGGCCATGTGGCCCATTCATTCCCATGCATTAATGTACTATGAACTCTGCCCCCTTCCCTCTTCCAACCAGCCCTCTCCACCCAGGCCTAGCCCATCCCACGTGCTCCCTGTGTACTAACCTGTTGGTCTGGAGGACCGTAGAGTAGCGTGTACTGGGGGAGGACCCCGTCTACCAGTTTCTCCAGCTCCTGTGCAGTGAAGGCAGGGGCCCTTTCCCCAGACGCAGCAGCCATCGTCGCTTCCAGACCGAGGTCACAGCAGCACTTGCAGTGTAGGTCCTCTCCTGTCGAAGGTCAGGTATCTAGTGATTGAACAGATAGAAAATGGCGGTGACGTCCGTGGCGGTGACGTCTGCGGCGGTGCGCATCTTCACCGCCGGCGCCCCTGTTGATTGGCCCCTGGGACCCATAGGGTCCAAAGTTAACCAATGCAGCATTGTGCCGCGGTCTACGACCGCCTACCGCGACGGTGTGCAACGCCAGCGCAGTTACCCCACAATCCCATTGTCCCAGTTTAGAGGTCAGGCAGCTGCCATTTCAGGGGCCCACATGGCTTAATTTACCTCTGCGTCACACATAGCTAGGCCTACACTCAACACACATACAGGAAGGGTTCTGTGAGTGGTGTAGTCTTGTGTGTAACTGTGGGTACATACCTGGAGGAATAATGACTGATTCTTCGCTGTTGTCCTTCGTAGGCACCGTCAGCTGGGACAGTTGAGAAGATGGCGGAATCCACTGGTGTACCGACCGCTGGTGGACCTGTTGACAATGGAAGAGCGACATGTCATCGTCACCTACCGATTTGACCGTGCCACAATCCAGGAACTAAGTACCCAGTTGGAGACAGACCTGATGTCACCAATCCGCCATCGCACTGGAATCCCCCCTGACGTGCAGGTACTGTCAGTGCTCCATTTCCTTGCAAGTGGGTCTTTTCAGACAACAGTGGCCATGGCATCAGGGATGTCCCAGCCTATGTTTTCCAACGTGTTGTCAAGAGTGCTGTCTGCCCTGCTGAAACACGTACGGAGATACATAATTTTTCCTGAGGTGGCAGATTTGCCTACAGTGAAAGGTGACTTCTATGCCCTTGGACATATCCCTAACGTCATAGGTGCCATTGATGGCACCCATGCAGCTCTGTTCCCCCCCACAGCAGTGAACAGGTGTATAGGAACAGGAAGAGTTATCATTCAATGAATGTCCAGATGGTATGTTTGGCAGGCCAGTACATCTCGCAGGTAAATGCTATGTTCCCTGGCTCAGTGCATGACGCCTACATTCTGCGAAATAGCAGCATCCATGATATGATGGGTCAACTCCAGAGGCACCGTGTATGGCTATTGGGGGACTATGGTTACCCCAACCTTTCCTGGCTATTAACCCCAGTGAGGAATCCCAGGACCAGGGCAGAGGAATGCTACAATGAGGCCCATGGGCGGACTAGGAGGGTGATCGAACGCACTTTCGGCCTCCTGAAGGCCAGGTTCATGTGCCTCCATATGACAGGTGGATCCCTATTCCACTCACCGAAGAAGGTGTGCGAGATCATCATCGCCTGCTCCATGCTCCATAATTTGGCTTTGCGACGCCAGGTGCCTTTTCTGCAGGAGGATGATCCAGATGACGGTGTTGTTGCAGCTGTGGAGCCTGTGGAGCCTGTGGACAGTGATGAGGAGGAAGCTGAGGAAGAAGACAACGACAACAGTCATACAGCAATATTTCCAGTGACACACAGGTGAGAACATTTGCATGTTTAACATTACATTGACTTTCACACGTCTACCTCTATCCGGTTTGTCGATTTCAAACACTATTTGGTAACTGAGTTGTACCTTTCCATTACGGTTTCACAGGTGTGGTTACCAACGTGTCATCTGCTTGCATCCTTCAAGGACTTGTGATGTGTGACATAGGTATGTTAGCCTTACAATGGGAGACATATTATGACACTGTCATTGATAATACATAATTAGTAAATCACAGACTGACTCAAGATTGTTTTGTGTTTCAAGGGTGTTTATTGATGTGCTCAGAAATGTGAGGGGGTTGTAAAAAGAGGATGGGTGATGGCGTAGGAATGTCCATGGCAGAGTCCAGTCTATTAGTCTCACAGATGCACTGCCCATCTGGGCATAGGAAGTGGAGCTGGGGCAGTTTAAGTATGGACAGGGTAACAAGGTGGTACAGTGGGAGGACAAACAGGGTGGTCTCATTTCCTGGCGGGGGTCTTGCCATCTTGCTCTGTCCTGTTCCTGGATCTCAGGGACCGCTTGCGTGGTGGTTGTCCGTCTGCAGGGGGTGGGGTGCTGGTGTGTTGGTCCTGTGGCGGGGCGTCCTGTCCACTAGCGCCGGTGGAGGTGGTGGGCAGTTCATCGTCCTGGCTAGTGTCAGGGGCCCCTTGGAGTGCCACGGTGTCCCTCATGGTGTTCTGTATGTCCTACAGCACTCCTACGATGGTGCCCAAGGCGGAGCTGATGGTCCTGAGCTCCTCCCTGAACCCCAAATACTGTTCCTCCTGCAGGCGCAGTGTCTCCTGAAACTTGGCCAGGACCGTCGCCATCGTCTACTGGGAGTGGTGGTAGGCTCCCATGATGGAGGAGAGGGCCTCGTGGAGAGTGGGTTCCCTTGGCCTGTCCGCCCCCTGTCGCACAGCAGCCCTCCCAGTTCCCCTGTGTTCCTGTGCCTCCGTCCCCTGGACCGTGTGCCCACTACCACTGCCCCCAGGTCCCTGTTGTTGTTGGGGTGGTGGGTTATCCTGGGTTCCTGTAGTGGTGGACACACCGCTGATTGACCTGTCCTGGGTAGGGAGGTTTTTGGCCCGCTGGGTGGGTGCTGTGCTGTTGTTACCAGAGGGTGGAAGGTCAGTGTTGGGCTGTGCCTGTGCAAGGGGAACCGACTGTCCCGAGGCCCACGATGGTCCGGGCTGGTCATCAGGATCCAGTAGGGCAGAGCTGCTATCGTCACTGTGGGCCTCTTCTGGGGGTGGAGTGGTGTTGTCTGGACCCTCTGGTGTGGTGACGGTCCTTCGGGTTCCTGCAGGGGCATAAGAGCATGATTATTGCATGTGTGTGTGATGGTGTGCAATGGGTGGGTGTCTGTGTACCCCAGTGCAAGCATTCCTGTGTGGGGGCTTGTGTGATGATGGTTAGGGGGTTGTTCTGGGTATGTGCAGTGAGCATGCTTTAGTGAGGGGTGACCATGCTTAGTTGTGTCATGCAGGGCTTGGTGTTGGGATGTGTGGTTTGTGTTATTAGTACATTAGTGAGGAGTTTGAGTGATAGGGGAGGGTGTGAGGGTAGGGGTGTGTGATAGCATGCAGGTAGGGTGGGGGATCTGATAGTTAAGATTTGACTTACCATTGTCCCATCCTCCACCAACTCCTCCGAGGCCCTCTGGATGCATGATGGTCAAGACTTGCTCCTCCCATGTTGTTAGTTGTGAGGGAGGAGGTGGGGGTCCGCCGCCAGTCCGCTGCACCGCGATGTTGTGCCTGGAGACCGTTGAACGCACCTTCCCACGTAGGTCGTTCCACCTCTTCCTGATGTCCTCCCTATTTCTTGGGTGTTGTCCCACAGCGTTGACCCTCTCCACTATTCTGCGCCATAGCTCCATCTTCCTGGCTATTGATGTGTGCTGTACCTGTGAGCCAAATAGCTGTGGCTCTACCCGGATGATTTCCTCCACGTGACCCTGAGCTCCTCCTCGGAGAAGCGGGGGTGTCTTTGGCGTGACATGGGGTGGTGTGTGTGATGTGTGGGGTGCTGTATGTGGTGATGAGTGTGGTGATATGTAGTGGTGTGCGGTGTTTGGTGCGTGGATGTTGTGTGGGTGATGGTGTTGTGTGCCTCTGTGTGATGGGGTTGTCTATTCTGTGCTCTCTCTCTGGCCTTCGTTCGTCATTTTTCGGTCGTAGGGGTTTGTGGGTGATGTGGGTGTGTGTTTTATATTGTAATGGGTGTGTGGGAGTGGTGTGTGTATGTGTCTCAGGTGTGTGTATTTTGAATTGTCCAATGTGGCGGTGTTTTGGAGATGTGTGTGTATTTTGAGCGCGGCGGTGTGTACCACCAATGGAATACCGCAGTTGAAAGACCGCCACGTGGATTCGTGTGTCGTGATAGTGTGGGCGTATTTCTGTTGGCGTGGAGGTGGAGGTTTTGTTTTCGCCAGTTTATCACTGACCTTTGGTTGTGTAGGTGTCTGAATTTCGGCGGATTCCGAGATGTGGGTCATAATAGCTGTGGCGGAATTCCACGGCCGCGCCGGGGTATTGGCGGTCTTCTGCACGACGGTAAGCGCCTTTTACCGCCAATGTTGTAATGACCCCCATATTTTCATTTCTGGTTTGGTTACAAAAAAACAAGTGAGATTAATCCTCTAAAGGATGTTATTAAACGACATAACAAACACCTATTGACATTTCTGTTTTGGTTAGAAAAAACAAGTGAGAACAATCCTCTATGGTATGTTAGTCAACTTTTTAACATAGGGAGATACATATGGTAGGTGGTTTGCGTTGTAAGATGTGTCCTGTCTGTTGCCCTGCTGCAGTGGCACTGACGTCTGCACCAGCTGAAGCTATCAATCAAGCTGTATGAAGAATAGTAAAATAAACACTAACACAACATGTATATATTTTTGGGGCTAGCATTACAGGCCATTTAGGAGGGGTATATATGTGATGTGCGACGATGCAGGTAAGAAGGAACGACAGATGTAGATAAATGTTTGTAAGCTTATTTTTATGAAGACAGAGTTCCATAGCTGTCATGTTGTTCAGGTCCATGCATGATTAGCTAAACCAATGCCAGTTCTTTTCTTAGAATTCTGAGTCTTATTGTCTTTTTTAAACCAGTATAAACCCAGGACTGGAAGTCGCATAATTCAAAGAAAAAAACAGGACTGCCTTACATTGTCACACATGGACCTGCAACACTTGCCAGCTATGGAGAGTGCGGATGCAGAAAGGAGGGAGGGTATGGTTTACCTGGCACCACAATAGTGTTATCCAAAAGTGGCAGTGCATATAGCAGTTGGGGTGCATGGTGGAAGGATAACCTTCTCAAGGGTGGTGAGATGCAATGAGGCTCCTAATTGACTTCCAGGAAGAACTTTCGCCAGCTGAATCCGGGAGAAGATGTCCTTCACCCACCTCCTTTCATCTTGTCATTTTTAGGATGAATCCTACCAGACAGCGCAGCTGTCTGATTGCAAACACATATTGGGAACATGCTGAAAGCTTACATAGGAATACATTCTGCACATTGTTTACCATTGCTGTTGGCGTTTGTCACTCACACGTGCTTGTTTTTATATTCGCTGCCTTCATTTGTTTTAGGCCATCCAGCTTATGTTTGGCCCTCCCATGGAGCATTTTCCACCACAGGAACCAACATGATGACGGGTACTGTGAATGACAGAAATGTTTGTCGGGCTGACATATATTTCTAAATTTGACGGGCGGGAACACTATCAGGGTGACGAAATAATTTGTTCCCTTGCCCTGACAATCAGTGTGCCAAAGATTAAATCAGCCCCTTTGTGTGCTTAGGGAGGATTGTCGTCACACACAGAACACAAATTTTATGTCCAGGCATGAGGAAGAAGTGAGGTTTCAGTTATTAAAATATGTTAGAAAAGAGGGCTAGTCATGTTTTCAAAAGTGAAGGATTTACACGTTTTTGGCATTTTTAACGTCTTGTTGTCTAGTTGCTGTTGTGTAGTCCGGCTTGTGCTTTATTTAGGATAAGAGGGTGTGTTATGGGGTACTTTGTTACCTTGGAATCCAGTAAAAAAAATATTCTGGTCTCATTTATATCTAGTGTTTTGAACTTTTTTTGTAAATGGTTCATTTTCTTAATCAAAAATCTTTAAATAGGTGTCTTTAAATAAGAACATGGTCTGTGTGCAACAGTTAGGTACACTTTCCGTGAATTTGCTAGTTTTCTTTTTTCTGTGAAGGCAATTGTAGTCTATCTACATCTATAAGGTTCCTTCTGTAAGCATATCTCTGATTTCTTCTATGTGTATACAAGACAGCGTTATTCTGGGACCTTGCAAGTAGAAGAGCCCCCAGTGTTCAAAGAGCGATAAATGAACGTGTCTTGACACGAAGAGGTTTATGGGCACATTTAAGGGCTCTTATTGCCAGTGATGCTCTGGTGGCGCGCTGCACTGCACCGTATTTGCAAGGTAGCGTTAAGCCACTGTTTTGGCTTAACGCCACCTTGTAAATACGGTCCCTTCACACGCAGCACTTTGTGTGGAAGGGGCTTGCAATGGGTGTTGCTATGGGAGTGCCACAGCAACACCCATTGCATTTTGATGCTGCCGCAGATTTAAGAGTTTTCGTAAACCTGAGTCAGCGCTAAAATCCAATGCCACCCCAGGGGTGGCGTTAGTATGGCGCAAAGAGGAGAAATGCTTTAATTTCTCCTCGTTTTTTGCTCTTTCTATGTGTGCTGCATTCTGCCTGCACAAAAACAATCCCCCCCTACGCACTACAGCATATTTAGCGCCGGAGCAGGGGGAAACACACGGGTGCGCCATATTCTAGTAACTAGGCACATCCCTGTGTTTTGAAAATGACGGTGCGCGACGCTGTCAAATTTGGCGCAGTGACCTGCTCCTTCATTTTCTCTTAGATCTGTCCCTTACTTTATAGGATCCGCCACACAAAGGCACTATATTTACATCTGTCGGAGTGCCTCACCTGTGCTGGTGTATCATTATTTCACTCAGAGCAGAACAACAGATCTGTAGATACTGTCCATTATTCCGTTGGTTAGAGCCAAATGTTTGTTAAAACGGTGAGTTTTGTATTTATGTTTCAAGTAATCCTAAGAACGCTATTTACTGAGACATCTCTCAAATATTGTGAACAGCAGAGCTTTGGTATTACAAAATCGGCATGCATGGAAGAGATATAGATGGATCAATAGCTAGATTGATTCACCAACAGAAAACAGTCTTTTCCCTTACCTGGAGCATAAAACTCTACCATCCTTTTGGTTGGCTGACTTGTATCTTTTCAACTGTCACTTCTAGGGAACTACATATTTCTTTTTGGCTAAGCACTCCATAAGAGTGCATGTGTGCTTTTCACCTCGCCTACACTCTGTGTTGTTCTCTTCCTCGTGCTCTGCTTTTCCCCACCTTCTCCTAACATGGCTATTTTTTTAATTTTATTATTCAATGCCTCAATCCATTCCTATGTTGCCCCATACCACACTGTGGTCTTTTTTGAAAGGCTAGCAAGCAAATTCCTATTGGCCTCTCTGTGTTACACCAATGTGCTATTACGCTACTTTGATTGATAGGCACTTGCATCATAACACAGTAGCACTCACATTGCATCAGTATGCCTTTTTTTGCCATACTGCACAGCATCAGTGAAAGTATTTTTGCCAGTGTTGTACAGTGGTGCCAAAAGGCATCGATAAAGCCAATAGGCCCCAAAGGCAAGACCTATTTGCTTTCCCAATGCTTGTTTCATCCCACACAGACAGGAACTCGCCCCCCAATACATTGACAGAGTCGGTGACCTTCTGCCATGTGTGTTGGGTATATCTGATTTGTTTCAGGTGCATATCATTTCCCTATTAACTGCCATGCAGAAGTCTTCTATTCACTACCATGCAGAGTCTGCCCCATTTGCAGAGATTACACCAGACATAAAATACTCTTCTAAGCTACATGTAGTAAATATAGTCGCACCTTACGATTATTCTGACTCCATCCCCTAAGCTGAGGGAGTGTAGACATGAAAGTATATACTTTTGAGTACATTTACACTTGGATTTTGTGAGTAGGCCAAAAAGTAAATTTGTAAGTGTAAGAGTAAACTACACATGTAAATTTACTCACAAGTGTAAATTACCTTTTTGACTAGCCCCACATATAAATGCATTTGGGGCAGATTTATCAATATGTCACACAATGAAGCAAGGCACCTTGTTGCGCTGCATGAAAGGGAGATGGTAGGAATGCCCCATATATTTTTTGATAAATTAATTTTTATTGATTTTAGCGAAGAAAACAATTACTCAGGCAGACAAAAAAACGATCCAAGATGATCACAGCCCAGAAAACACATGCACTAGTGACACAGAGGCCTACAATCCAAAATGACCCCACCATCTCCCCCAAACTTTCTGGTGTTTATAGAGGCAGCCCCTCGCTGCTTAGATGGGCTTCTCCATCTTTGCGCACCAGTCCATGGCCCTAAGCCAGGCCTCTATGTGCAGTGCACTTGCTGAGTTCCATTCCCTGGCTAAATCCCTCTTGGCAGTCAATTTCCCAAGTCCCATAATGTAGCGGTCGCACCTCTTTCAAACAGCATCTTCCAGAAAGTCTAGGAGCGCTTTGCAAGGTAAACGGTCCACTGGCTTACCCATTACATAGGACAGAGCCATGAAAACCAAGTTCCAGTAGTGATTAACAACAGGACACATCCAGACTATGTGATAGAAGTTGGCTACCTTTACAGCGCAGCAAGGGCAGGTGGATGACGAATGCCGACCCATTCACTAAGCCACAAAGGTCTCAAATATGTAGGATGCAAGAGGTTCATTTGAATTGTTAGTGCGTCGGACCTTATTACATAAACTTACAAGGGGACTCATATTGGTCGATGGACCTTTTGACTGCGCTATGAGTAGTTCCCACCATATAACCCCGTACCAATACAGATCAATAACAAACAATGAGATCAATAATCAATAGGAGTCAGTAATTTCCACACACCATGACCTTGCGGCCATGAATAACCACACCTTTATGTAAAAGTTAGAATGTTTATTTCCCTATATTAACAATGCTAATGCCACGTAACTTAGGGGGTCATTTTGACCCAGGCGGTCGGCGATAATGTGGCAGTAGTATCACCAACAGGCAGGGGGTACTTACCGCCACATTATGACATTGTACCACCATGACCGCCATGGTGGTAGCAGCTGCCGAGCTGGAGATAACCATCTCCAGCCCGGCAGGTGCCATTGTGCCGCCTGCAGCATTATGACCCTGCCTACCGCCATGATTTACGTGGCATTTGCAATGCCACGAAAACCATGCTGGTAGGCCGTATCAGTGACAGGGAAGGAATTCCTTGTCACTGATAGGGGGTCCCCACCTCTCCAAAGACCCCCCGCCCTACCCCTTACCTCTCCAAAACCCCTCTACATCTATGCCCCCTTCACACACACACAAACACACGCATGCACACACTGATTCACACATACATACACGCATGCATACATCCAATCACAAACACATCCGCACACACTTCCAAACACACATGCAGACACAGATTACGATTTCTCACCATACACGCATTCACACTTCCATACATTCACGCACGCAATCAACACTCAACACACCCCCACATACATGCACACACACACACACAACACCCCCACCCCCTCCCCTGTCGGAGACCCGACTTACCTGGATCCAGGAGGTCTTCCGGCAGGAGACGGGACGTGGCGCTGCTGCCGCCAGCAGTGGCCCCAGAAGAACACCGCCAGGCCGTATTATTTCTCATAATATGGCTGGTGACGGTCTACTTGTGTGGGGCTGCTGGTGATAGCAGCGCCACCTTACCGCCATCTGCCAATATGGCCACAGCCGGATTTCCGACCTTTCTTGTGGCGGAAAATCTGGCTGTGGTCATAATATGGCGGACGGCTGGTACCCGCGGTGACGCTCTTTTGGTGGGCGTCGCCACGGCGGTAGGCGGTTTTTACCACCAATGTTGTGATGAGGGCCTTAGTCTCAAAATCAAACGATAAACATACAGAAACAATACTGGCTGCCCAAAGTGACGAAAGAATCGCAATCTAATCAAAACTTAAGCCACTACAAATTCTAAAGTTACAGTACAAATTAACATCTAGCTATGCTCTATCAAAAGTAGCGGTGGGTACCTAGAAACAAAAGCAAGTAGTCATAGCAATCAGTAACAACGTCTTATACTTGTCCTCAATATGGATCATCAAGCTGTGACAGTCTTCGTCAACAGGACATCAGTTCGGTCAGCAAGACATCAGGATTCAGCCTTACAGATCAGAAAAACAAAGTCTCTTCAAACAATAAAGTTTTAAGCACGTCTCTTCTCGGGACGGTCAAGACAATAATGGCCTGTCTCCTCTCGGTGCAGTCCGGCTAAGTTAGATTTTCCAAAACTACTTAAAACTTCCGTATTGGTCAAAGAATCCCATGTTTGCATTTAGTCCAATGAAAATGAACCCCCAAATCTACAGGTTTCTCTAATACACAATTCACATGTCGTTGATTGGCTCCTCTTCTCCTGTTCCCATCGTTTGGCTTGTCAGGTATCAATATTGTTGCAGCTTAAATTCCAGTCAGTGCATCCATTGTCTTCTTTTGGGAAGGTCAGTTTTACACATACTACACTAAACATTGTATTCCTAGCTAGTACATCATTTTCCAGCAAACAGTTCTCATGAGAAAGAATTTCAGCTATGAGCACTTGGTCAGTACAGTGCAAAATCACAATTTAATTCACTAAGCAGCCATTTTATAAGTCGCCTAAGAAATGCAGCTTGACATGAGGCCGTGCAACTAGGCCAAACCTTGCTAAGTTAAAGCCTACAATTAATAATGCTAATACATAATGCATAACCCTTAATATGACATATTACCACTTTAAAAAACAAGCTCAACATTTTAAATTAATAAACCATTAATAAGTACACTTGGTGAACACTGGCAGCAACTCAAGTGGGCGAACTTCAAATGTGTGCATTACTTTTCTCTGAGTTAAATCAGTTTCTATGTAAATTCAACACTCGGAATACATGAATGATCATTAATAAATTCAGCATTAAGAATCTCATCTCTGATGACTAAGGCGGTCATTACCACATTGGCGGTAAAAGCCGCTTACCGTCGTGCAGAAGACTGCCAACACACCGCCGCAGCCGCGGAATTCCGCCACAGCTATTATGACCCACAGCACAGAATCCGCCAATATTCAGACACCCACACAAGTCCGCCACACCAAAGGTCAGTGATAAACTGGTGAAAACAAAACCGACACCGTCACGCCAACAGAAATACGCCCACACTATCACGACCCACGAATCCACGCAGCGGTCTTTCAACCGCGGTATTCCATTGGCGGTACACACCGCCGCGGTCGAAATACACATACTCCTACAAAACACTACCACATTGGACAATTCGAAATACACACACCTGATACACATACACACACCACTCCCACACACCCATTACAATATAAAACACACACCCACAAACCCCTATGACCAAAATTGAGAAAGAAGCACAGAGAGAGACACCACCATCACCAATACTAGCAACCACAGGCACACAACACCATCACCCACATAACTTCCACGCACCTCACACAACACCCCACTACATATCAGCACACTTAACACCACACACACCACCCCACACATCACCCACACCACCCCATGGCACGGCAAAGACACCCCAGGTTCTCGGAGGAGAAGTTCAGGGTCATGGTGGAGGAAATCGTCTGGGTAGAGCCACAGCTATTCGGATCACAGGTGCAGCACACCTCCATTGCAAGGAAGATGGAGCTATGGCGCAGAATAGTGGACAGGGTCAACGCAGTGGGACAGCACCCAAGAAATCGGGATGACATCAGGAAGAGGTGGAACGACCTACGGGGGAAGGTGCGTTCCGTGGGCTCAAGACACCACCTTGCGGTTCAGCAGACTGGCGGCGGACCCCCACCTCCTCCCCTACAACTAACAACATGGGAGGGGCAGGTCTTGGCGATTCTGCATCCTGAGGGCCTCACAGGAGTAGCTGGAGGAATGGACTCTGGTAAGTCAAATCTTAACTATTACATTCCCCACCCTACCTGCATGCCATCACATACCCCCACCCTCACCCCCATCACTCCAACTCCTCACAAATGTCCCAACATCACAAACCACACATCCTAACACCAAGCCCTGCATGCAACAACAAAGCATGGACACCCATCACTAAAGCATGCCCACTGCACATACCCATACCCATACACCCCCCTAAACCATCATCACACAAGGTCCGACACTGGAATGGATGCACTGGGGTACATTGGCAGCCACCCATTGCACACCATGGCACACACAGATGTAATAAACATCCTTTTATACCCCTGCAGGACCCCTACCCAACGTCACCGGACAGGAGGGTCCACACATGTCCACACCACCAACAGAAGAGGCCCACAGTGATGACAGCACCTCTGTCCAACTGGATCTAGATGACCAGCCCGGCCCATCGGGGACCTCGGGACAGTCGGTTCCCATCACACAGTCACAGGCCACTATGGAGCTTCCCCCCTCTAGAAACACCAGCACAGCACCCACCCAGCGGGCCCATACCGCCGTCCCCAGGACACGTCAATCAGCAGTGTGTCCACCACTACAGGGAACCCAGGATAACCCACCATCCCAACAACAACAGGGACCTGGGGCAGTGGGCACACGGTCCAGGGGACGGAGGCCCAGGAACACAGGGGAACTGGGAGGGCTGCTGTGTGACAGGGGGAGGACAGGCCAAGGGAACCCACTCTCCACGAGGCCCTCTCCAACATCATGGGAGCCTACCACCACTCCCAGGAGACCATGGCAACGGTACTGGCCAAGTTTCAGGAGACCCAGCGCCTGCAGGAGGAACAGTATTTGGGCTTCAGGGAGGAACTCAGAGCCATCAATTCCACCGTGGGCACCATCGTAGGGGTGCTGAAGGAAGTACTCAACACCAGGAGGGACACTGTGGCATTACAAGGGGCCCCTGACACTAGCTTGGATGATGAACTGCCCACCACCTCCGCCGGCCCTAGTGGACAGGAGGCACCGCCACAGGACCACCACACCAGCACCCCACCCCCTGCAGAGGGAGAACCACCCCGCAAACGGTCCCTGAGATCCAGGACAAAGACAGAGAATGATGCCAAGACCCCCGCCAAGAAATTAGACCACCCTGAATGTCATCCTTCTGTCCCACTTTGTCACCCTGTCCATCCTTAAACTGCCCCGGCTCCACTTCCTATGCCCATTTGGGCAATGCACCTGTGAGACTAATAGACTGGACTCTGCCATGGACATTCCTCCACCATCACCCCTCACCCGTTTTCTACCCCCTCCAATATTGAGCACTAAAATAAACACCCTTAAAGCACAAAACAATCTGGAGTCAGTCTGTGATTTCGGAATAGTGTATTAGCAATTACAGTGTCAAAAATCTCTTTCATTTGTAATGTCAACATACCTATGTCACACAGGTCTAGTCCATGAGGAATCAAAGCAGATGTCACACAGTGGGACCCACATCTGTGAAATCGTAAGGGAAAGTGACAACTCAGTGACCATACACTGGGTGAAAACGACAGACAGTAGAGAGGTAGTAGTGTTAAAGTACATGTAGTACGCAGGTTTGTATTCTTACCTGTGTTTCACTGGAAATTTTGCTGGATCGCTGAGTCCCTGTTGTCCATGTCTTCTTCTTCTGCTTCCTCGTCTTACTTCCCACAGGCTCCACAGCTGCAACAACACCGGCATCTGGACCATCCTCCTGCAGAAAAGGCACCTGTCATCGCAAAGCTAAGTTGTGAAGCATACAGCAGGCCACGATGATCTGGCACACCTTCTTTGGTGAGTAGAATAGGGATCCACCTGTCATATGGAGGCACCTGAACCTGGCCTTCAGAAGGCCAAAGGTCCGCTCGATTATCCGCCATGTTCGCCCATGGGCCTCATTGTAGCATTCCTCTGCCCTTGTCCTGGGATTCCTCACTGGGGTCAGTAGCCATGACAGGTTGGGGTAACCAGAGTCACCTGCAAATGGCGAGGGACAACTGTTAGACACACACTAACCTGTAGGGATAACCCCAGACCCAGACAACCATTCCCACTGTCTTGCTTCCAGGTGCTCACCTAATAGCCACACACGGTGCCTCTGGAATTGACTCATCACATAAGGGATGCTGCTATTCCGCAGGATGTAGGCGTCATGCACTGAGCCAGGGAACTTGGCATTAACATGGGAGATGTTCTGGTCTGCCAACCATACCATCTGTACATTCATGGAATGGTAACTCTTCCGGTTTCTGTACACCTGTTCACTCCTGCGGGGGGGACCAAAGCCACATGTGTCCATCAATGGCACCTATGATGTTGGGGATATGTCCCAGGGCATAGAAATCACCTTTCACTGCAGTAAAATCCTCCACCTGAGGGAAAACGATGTAGCTCTGCATGTGTTTCAGCAGGGCAGACAACACTCTGGACAACACGTAGGAAAACATAGGCTGGGACATCCCTGATGCAATGGCCACAGTTGTTTGAAATGACCCACTTGCAAGGAAATGGAACACTGACAGCACCTGCACTTGAGGGGGGATTCCTGTGGGATGGCGGATAGCTGACATCAGGTCTGGCTCCAGCTGGGTACACAGTTCTTGGATTGTGCATGGTCAAGCCTGTAGGTGATGATCACATGTCTTTCCTCCATTGTCGACAGGTCCACCAGCGGTCGGTACACCGGAGCATGCCGCCATCTCCTCACATGTCCCAGCGGACGGTGCCTATGAAGGACAACAGCGAGCACAGAGTCAACCAACTTAGAGGTACGTACCCACAGCTTACACAGAACACAAATCATAATCAAAAAAGTGGCCTCTATGTGTGTTGAGTCTAGGCCTAGGTATGTGTGACACAGTTAAAAATGAAGCCATGTGGGCCCCTGAAATAGCGGCTGCCTGACCTCTAAAGTGGGACAATGGGATGTGAGGTAACTGCGCTGGCGTTGTACGCCATCGTGGTAGGCTGTCAAAGACCGCGGCGCAATGCTGCATTGGTTAACAATGGACCCCATGGGTCCCATGAGCCAATGACGATGTATGCTGGCGGTGACGGTACGCACAGCCGCGGACGTGACCGCCATTTTCTATCTGTTCAATCACTCGATACCTGATCTTCAACAGGAGAGGACCTACACTGCAAGTGCTGCTGTGACCTCGGTCTGGAAGAGACAATGGCTAGAGTGTCTGGGGAAAGGGCCCCTGCCTTCACATCGGAGGAGTTGGACACGCTACTCTACGGTCCTCCAGACAAACAGGTAAGTACACTGGGAGCATGCTAAATGGGCTATGCCTGTGTGGAGTGGGGTGGATGTAAGAAGGGGGGGAGATTGCGGTGTGCATGAAACGACGGTGAGGGCATGTGCCACATGGCAAGGGTAGGGATGGGGGCCAATGACTGTGACGGTGCAGTTTGTAATACGTTTCTCTTCCCCCTGTACAATTCATGTAGATCAGCGCCCACCAGAAAAAAGATATTTGGCGTGCCATCGCCAAGGACGTCCGGACCCTGGGGGTCTACTACAGACGGAGCACCCACTCCCGGAAAAGATGGGAGGACATTCGCCGCTGGAGCAAGAAGACGGCGAAGGCTCAGCTGGGGGTGGCCTCCCAACATGAGAGGGGTGCCCATGGCACCATGACCCCCCTGATGTTCAGGATCCTGGCGGTGGCGTACCCGGAGTTGGATGGGCGCTTGAGGGCATCACAGCAGCCACAAGGGGGTGAGTACACTCTCATCCTGCTGATTTTGCGTGCAGTGGAGGGGTCTGGGTGGGGGAGGTGGGCTGTGGGTTTCCCTGGGCCAGGGCGAGTTTCGTAGTCAAGGTCCCTCCGTAAGGCAGGCCATATGGCACTCCACCCCACCTCTGTAGAGTGCCAAGTACACCTAGTCCTGCCCCTGTGTCATCCATGTGTGCAGATGTCGTCCATAGCCTAGTAGGCCATTTCCCAGGGATTGAACAGTGGAGCCCAAGAGTGCGGCGTAGTGCAGGGGGCTTCTGTGTCTGTCGTGTCCGCCAACGGTAGCGGTAATACATGCACTCAACATGCCTTTCTTCTCTCCCCCCCCTTTTTGTGGTCTCCCTGTTCTTGTGTGCATTTGCATCATCAGGCGGAGGAGCAGTGGCACCGGAGCACGAGGGGGCTGCATCCCACATGGCCATGGAGGGCCACACTACGGACTCGGACTTCACCAGTGGGATGGAAAGGAGCTCCACGGCGGGGACAGGAGCTGAGACCAGCAACACGGACTCGTCCTCTGATGGGAGCTCCCTTGTGGTGGCAGCAACATCTGTGCCCCCCCATCTACAGGTACAGCCGCCCCCCCTACTAGCACCGCCCTCCCAGCAGCCCCTCAGCCTTTGCCCCGTGCCCACTCACCCGGGAGGGTGGGCATCACCTTCGCCCCAGGCACCTCAGCCCCTGCCCCAGTCACCCCTGCTGCCCTCAGTGAGGAGGCCATTGACCTCCTCAGGTCCCTCACTGTTGGGCAGTCTACCATTTTGAATGCCATCCAGGGTGTAGAAAGGCAGTTGCAACAAACTAATGCATTCCTGGAGGGCATTCATTCTGGTCAGGCGGCCCTTCAGCAAGCTTTTCAGACTCTGGCCTCAGCACTGATGACAGCCGTTGTCCCTGTCTCTAGCCTCCCCCTCCAACTTCCTCCACCCAGACCCAATCCCCTGTACCCCAGCCTATCACAAGCACACCTACTGACCAGCATGCACACACGTCGACACACAAGGGAATCTCTGGCAAACATAAGCACCACACATCCCACAGGCACTCACGCAAGCATCACACACATGCAGACACACCAACATCCACTGCCTCCACTGTGTCCCCCTCCTCCTCGTCTTCCTCCTCCCTCCCAGTCTCGCCTACACTCACACCTGCATGCACTACATCTACAGCCACTACTGCCATCACCAGCACACCCACCAGCACACCCCGCTCACGTGCAGTCACCACCCCCACTACCATTCACACATCCCCTGTGTCCTCTCCCAGTGTGTCTGTGACGCCACCTCTGAAAATACACAAATGCAGGCACACACCCACCCAACAGCCATCCACCTCACGACAGCCTCCAGCCCATGCACCTTCACCCAAAGTCAGCAAACGAACACCTTCTACAACCACAACCTCTTCCTCCACTCCCAAACCCGTCCACTTACCCGTCCCACTGTCTCCCAAAAACTTTTCCTGTCCAAACTTGACCTCTTTCCCACACCTCCCCCACCCTGTCCGTCTCCTAGGTCCCAAACTTGCACCTCAGCCACAACATCTCCAGGACCAGTGGTGCCTGTAGTCACTGGAATCTGGAGTGCACCGGCCACCAGGGCAGCCAGTGCGGCACGGAGCCACAGCACGGACAGTCCCCCACCTGTGAAGCATCAAAAGTTGGCCAGTGCCCAGCGGGAGAGGGGGAAGACTCCAGCCACCAAAGCCGCTCCCAGGGGTCCCGGTGGCAGTGTGGAGTCAGCTGCGACACCTTCCAAGGTGGGGAAGGGCCACAAGAAACCAGGAAAGTCTGGGAAGAGCAGCACGGCGGAGGAGACCGCCATCATCCCCGCTGCCCAGGAGGCCACCGCCATCATCCCCGCTGCCCAGGAGGCCACAGCCATCATCCCCGCTGCCCAGGAGGCCAACACCATCATCCCCGCTGCCCAGGAGGCCACCGCCATCATCCCTGCTGGGCTAGAGAGGACCGCCAGCACAAGCCCCGCTGGGCTAGAGAGGACCGCCCGCACAAGCCCCGCTGGGACAGAGAGGACTGCCAGCACACGCCCCACTGGGACAGAGAGGACTGCCAGCACAAGCCCCGCAGTGCTAGAGAGGACCGCCAGCACAAGCCCCGCTGGGACAGAGAGGACCGCCAGCACAAGCTCCGCTGGAGCAGAGAGGACCGCCATCAAAAGCCCCGCTGGGACAGAGAGGACCACCAGCACAAGCCCCGCTGGGACAGAGAGGACCGCCAGCAACTGAGACACTGCAAAGGAGCACACCACCTCAAGCACCGCTGAACAGGGCACCGCCGCCTCAAGCACCGCTGAACAGGGCACCGCCGCTCCAAGCACTGCTGAACAGGGCACCGCCGCCTCAAGCACCGCTGAACAGGGCACCGCCGCCTCAAGCACTGCTGAACGGGGCATCGCCGCCTCAAGCACCGCTGAACAGGGCACCGCTGCTCCAAGCACCGCTGAACAGGGCACCGCCGCCTCAAGCACCGCTGAACAGGGCACCGCCGCTCCAAGCACCGCTGGCCCATGAGCGCCAAGGGCACTGACGCTACTGAGTCCGTCACAAGCAGGATGAAGCACTCTGGGCACAAGGCCCCCTCCAGAACCAGTGGAGAGATACATCCACTACCTCTGTCCTTAGCAGGATGAAGCACTCAGGGCACCATGCCCCGTCCAGAACCAGTGGAGAGATACATCCACTACCTCTATCCTTAGCAGGATGAAGCACTCTGGGCACAAGGCCCCCTCCAGAACCAGTGGAGAGATACATCCACTACCTCAGTCCTTAGCAGGATGAAGCACTCTGGGCACAGAGCCCCCTCTAGAACCAGTGGAGACTGTCATCCACTACCTCTGTCCTTAGCAGGATGAAGCACTCTGGGCACAAGTCCCCCTCCAGAACCAGTGGAGAGATATATCCACTACCTCAGTCCTTAGCAGGATGAAGCACTCTGGGCACAGAGCCCCCTCGCGAACCATTGGAGACTGTCATCCACTTGAGAGACTGTGGCTTTGCACTCCCCAGGATGGAACAGTGGGCAACCCACCCACTGTAGAGACTTGAGAGACTGTGGCTTTGCACTCCCCAGGATGGAACAGTGGGCAACCCACCCACTGTAGAGACTTGAGAGACTGTGGCTTTGCACTCCCCAGGATGGAACAGTGGGCAACCCACCCACTGTATAGACTTGCGAGACTGTGGCTTTGCACTCCCCAGGATTGAACAGTGGCCATGTGGCCCTCTCATGGATTTGGCGTCGCGCACTCAACCGGCTGTGGTGCCCCCCCTTTCCCTTCCCCTGAGGTGCCTGTTTTCTTGCTCTCTGATGCCCCTGCAGTGTTATCTCCGTCATGGTCGGGGATCTTGTGTGGGCCTCGCCCATACCGTGTGGGCCCAGTGTTCCACGGACTTCATTGGAGCACCACCTGGACTACTAAGCTTGGTGTATATTTTGTTTATGATGTATATACATATTTTTGGGTATTTGATTTTAATATATTACAATGGTTACACTCATTTTCTTTTGTCTTTGCATTCTTCCATGGGGGTTGGGGGTGTAACTGTCATGTATGAATATGTATTAGTGTGTGTGTGTTGTAGTGGGTGACGGTGGGGGTGTTGCATGTGTGTGTCCCTATTTTTTCCCTCCCCCCTCCCCTGTGTCGTAGGTGCAGTACTCACCGTGGTCTTTGCCGCCGGTGTTGGTGCATCTGGTAGAGAAGCAGGAAGACTATCGCAGGGAGAATTTGGAGTTCCGGCTCCATGGTGTCCTGGTTCCTCGTGGGGTGTGTAGAGGTGAGAGTTTTCCCTTCGAAGTCCTGTTTCCGCCGTGTTTTTATCCACGGTGGATCCGCCCCGGAAAAGGTGGCGGATTGGTAGGTTGTGATACTGTGGGCATTACTTTGTCTTCAGCCTGTCTGTTGGCGGTGACCGCCAAGCTGTTTGTCTGTACCGTCGTGGCGGTCGGAGTGTTAAAGTGGCTTTCTTTGTTGGCGGTTTCCGCCACGGTGGTAATTCAATTTTTTTTACCGCCGGCCTGTTGGCGGTCTTACTGCCGCTTTAACACCGACCGCCGAGGTTGTAATGACCACCTAAATGTGTCATCACACTAAGGCCCTCATTACAACCCTGGCGGTTGGTGATAAAGCGGCGGTAATACCGCCAACAGGCCAGCGGTAACAAAAATTGAATTATGGCCACAGCGGAAACCACTCAGAGACATCCACTTTAACACACCAACCGCCTGGGCGGAATCAACAAGCACCACGGTGGTAACCGCCAACAGCCAGACGGGAGACAATGTTCCACTCACTGCATTATGACTGGCCTATCCGCCACCTCTTCCGGGGTGGTACCAACGACATCAAAAGCCTAGAGGAAACACTGCACAGAAGGGATACGACTCACCTGCGGAGACTCAGGGAAGAACCACGACGCCATGGAGCCTGAGCTGCATGTCTTCCCCATGCTCGTCTACCTTCTGCTCCATTATGAACACCAACGCCGGCGAAGACGACCACGGTGAGTACTTCTGCCTAGCACACAAGGGAGGGGGGGGAGGAAAAAGAGAGTGGCACATACACACACGCAACACGCAACACCCCCACCCCCAACACCGTACACACAACCAGATGCAGAAACTTAACATATTTACCCTGTAACCCTCAGGAATAATGCAAGGACAAAATAATTTGAAGAAAATGAGTGTAATATGATAAAATACAATAAATAAGTGCAACCAAATCCAAACGTATATACATATTTGCAAATGTAGGGACACTGCCCAATCCTCAATGTCTGTGAGCCACAGGGCCACAGCACATAGGCCAAGGCCCCATCTCACTCCTGCAACAACACAGAGAGAACACTGCAGGGGCATCAGGTCGAAAATAGCCAGGCACCTCAAGGGGGTGGGGAATGGGGGAGCCACCTCAGCCGCAAGATGGTCCAACGCCACTGGTACTGGAGTGGGCTACATGCCCTGTGCACTGTCCTGGGGAGTACAAGACCAAAGTCTCTCAAGTGGGTGGTTTGCCCTCTGCTTGGTCCTGGGGAGTGCAAAGCCACAGTCTCTCAAGTGGGTGGTTTGCCCACTGCTTGGCCCTGGAGAGTGCAAAGGCACAGTCTCTCAAGTGGGTGGTTTGCCCACTTCTTGGTCCTGGGGAGTGCAAGGCCACAGTCTCTCAAGTGGGTGGTTTGCCCACTGCTTGGTCCTGGGGAGTGCAAAGCCACAGTCTCTCAAGTGAGTGGTTTGACACTGCTTGATCCTGGGGAGTGCAAGGCCACAGTCTCTCAAGTGGGTGACTACTTCCACTGGTTCTGGAGGGGGCAATGTGCCCAGTGAGCTTCATCCTGGGAAGGATGGGGTGAGTGGATGGCTTTTCCACTGGCTCTGGAGGGGGCATTGTGCCCAGTGAGCTTCATCCTGGGGAAGGTGGGGTGAGTGGATTGCTTCTCCACTGGCTCTGGAGGGGGCATTGTGCCCAGTGATGCTGATCTTGGGGAGTTCAAGGTCACAGTCTCTCACCTGGGTGTCACACCCACAGAATTTGCTGGTGCCAGGACGCACAACAGCCCATGGACGCAGGACTACACACTGTCCGCCAGCGGTGGCGGCTGCTCAGTGGTGGCAGTGGTGGGGGGAGGCTGCAGCCCATCCCCTGCAGCCTCGGATGGCTGCCCACTGGGGCTGCTGATGCTGGCAGCAGTGCTGGTGGCAGTGCTGGTGGCGGTGCTACTGGTGGTGCTGGCAGTGGTGGGGGGCTCCAGCCCATCCTCTGCAGCCTTGGACGCCTGCCCACTGGGGCTGCTGATGCTGGCAGTGGTGCTGGTAGCGGTGCTGGCAGTGGTGGGGGGAGGCTCCAGCCCATCCCCTGCAGCCTCAGACGGCTGCCCACTGGGGCTGCTGATGCTGGCAATGGTGCTGGTGGTGGTGCTGGCAGTGGTGGGGGAGGCTCCAGCCCATCCCCTGCAGCCTCGGATAGCTGCCCACTGGGGCTGCTGATGCTGGTGGTGGTGCTGGTGGCGGTGCTGGCAGTGGTGGGGGAAGGCTCCAGCCCTTCCCCTGCAGCCTCGGATGGCTGAAACACCATGGTTGGTGGTGTGGGCTCCGAATGCGTCCCAGCACCAGGCCTCCAGTCCTTCCTGCCTGCTGGTGCAAGCCCCTTGCCCTTCCTGTCAGCAGCTGGGGATTGCACCTTGCCCTTCCGTGTAGCAGCTGAGGGTGCCTCCTTGCCCTTCCCTGTAGCAGCTGGGGGTGCCTCCGTGCCCTTCCTTGGTGAGGAAAAGCTTCTTAGGGACATTGGGGTGGAAGAGGGAGAAGGTTTGGGAGTGGAGGAAAAGGAAGTGGTTGTAGGAGGTGTCTGCTGTGTTTGGGTGCAGGTGCATGGGCTGAATGCTGTTGTGAGGTGGATGGCTGTTGGGTGTCTGAGTGGTTGCGTTTGTGAACTTTGGGAGGAGCCGGCACAGACAAAGTAGGAGAGGACACAGGAAGTGTGCATAAATGTGGGGGTGGTGACTGCCAGTGAGGGGTGTGTAGTGATAGGCATGCTGGTGATGGTGGTAGTGGATGAGGATGTAGTGCATGCAGGTGTGAGTGGAGACGCAACTGCGAGGGAGGTGGACGAGGAGGTGGAGGGGGACATAGTGAAGGCAGTGTGTGCTGGTATGTCTGATTCAGGATGGTGTTTGTGTGAGTGATTGTGGGATGATGTGTGGTGTTTGTGTTTGCCTGAACTACTCCGGTGTGTTGTCTTGTGTGCATGCTGGTCTGCCTGTGTGCTTGGGATAGGTTGAGGGGAATGGGATTGCGTAGGGGAAGTTGGAGGGGAGAGGGTGGAAACAGGGACAATGGCTGCCATCAGACAGGAGGCCAGAGCCTGGATTGATCTCTGTTGGGCCGTCATGCCTGTGCGAATGCCCTCCAGGAATGCATTTGTCTGTTGCATTTGGGCTGCCAGCCCCTGGATGGCATTCACAATGGTTGACTGCCCAACAGAGATGGATCACAGGAAGTCAATAGCCTCCTGACTCAAGGCAGCAGGGCTAACTGGGGCAGGGCCTGAGGTGCCTGGGGCAAAGGAGATGTCCACCCTCCTGGGTGAGGGGGCACGGGAAACACACTGATGGGCTGCTGGGAGGGCGGTGCTGATACGGGGGTGGCGGCTGTACCTGTAGTTGGGGTGGGCACGGAGGTGTCTGCCGCCACCAGGGAGCTTCCATCGGAGGAGGTATCACTGTCAGAACTGTCCCCTCCAGTCTCTGCCGTGGTGCTCCCCTCGCCCTCCTTCCCACTGGTGCCCTCACCGTCTGTTGATTTGGCATCCTGGGTCCTGTGGGATACTGCTCCCTCTGTCGCCGGTGCCTCTGCTCCTCCACTAGATAATGCTAATGCACATAAGGACAAGGTGACAAAACAAAAAGGGGGGAAGAGACAAAGGATGCAGTTGGTCAGTGGCGGCAACAACACCACCATTGGTGTACACAACACACACACACACAGGGAACAGTCCTACGCACTAGGCAATGCACTACCACTCACAATACTAGTCTCCAGCCCATGGACAGGGGCACCTAACGCCAATTGCAGCATACCTGAGACCCACAGACCCCTGCCCAGTAGTGGATGGCTATCACCTTGGTTGGAGGAATTTTACATCTGAACCCTGCCCAACATGGGTCCTACCCTGCAATGTCAGGCCTGGCCTAGGGGCACGCACAGGCCCACATCCCCCACCTGGATACCACCCTACCGCAAGTTGTATATTGGGGCACTGTACTCACCCTCTTGTGGCTGCTGTGATGCCCCCAAGCGCCCATCTAGCTCCAGATAGGCCACCACCAGTATGTGGGCCATCAGGGGGGTCAGGGTTCGACGGGCACCCTTTTCTCGTTGGGATGCTATCCCCAGCTGGGCTTCCGCCGTCTTCTGTGCCCAGAGTCTCAGGTCCTCCCACCGTTTTCGACAGTGGGTGCTCCGCCTGCCATAGACCCTCAGGGTCCGCACGTCCTTGGCGATGGCACGCCATATGCCCTTCCCATCCCCTTACGCACAGACATGGCCCAGCATACATGCTGCACACTTCCCAGGGCCCATCCACCAACCCCCACCACATGAGGCCTTCACACACACCACTCCATGCATTCATGCCCCATGCATCGTGCTCACAGCGTACCCACCTGTTGGTCTGGAGGCCCATACAGCAGTCGGTACTAGGGTAGAACCCCATCCACCAGTCACTCCAACTCTGCCAAGGTGAAGGCAGGGGCCCTTTCCCCAGTGACACGAGCCATGGTTGGTTCCAGACACAGGTCACAGCAGCACATGCAGTGTAGGGCCTTTCCTGTTGAAGGTCAGGCAGCAAGTGAGGGCATAGATAGAAAATGGCGGTCACGTCCCCGGTGGTGCGTACCGTCACCACCGGCGTAGATCACCTTTGACCACTGTACCCCATAGGGCCCAATGATAACCAATGAGGAGTTGCACAGCGGTTCTCGACCGCCTCCTGCAACGGCGCACAACATCAGCGGAATTACCTCATTTCCACCTGTTGCTCCATACAGGACAGGCGGCTGCTATTTCAGGGGGGGTGCAGGCCATGGCACCTAACTGCGTCACAGTTCACAATCACAATATGCAATGAAGTGTAGTGGTTGGAAATATGAAATACTGACCAGCTGCTTACCATTTTGCCCCATAGATTGCAACCGCTGTGGATGAATAGGAGATGGAGACATCCCCTGTGTACAGACCCCTGGTGGACTTGGCAACAATGGAGAACAGGCACATTATCCTCACCTATAGACTGGACAGGGCCATAATCACAGAGCTGTGTGCCCAATTGGAGCCTGACCTAATCTCTGCTATCTTTCACCCCACCGGGATACCCCCTATTGTGCAAGTCCTATCTGAGCTCCATTTCCTGGCAACTGGCTCCTTCCAAGTGACAGTGGGCTTGGCAGAAGGAATGTCTCAGCCAATGTTTTCAATAGCGCTGACCAGAGTGTTATCTGCCCTGATTAAACACATGCGCTGCTACATCGTTTTCCTCCAGGTGGAGGATTTGGCCACAGTTAAAGCTGATTTCTATGCAATGGGACATATGGCCAACATTATTTTGGCAACTGATGGAACACATATTGCATTTGTGTCCCCCCTGGAGAAATGAACAAGTTATCAGAAATCGAAAGAGCTTTCACTCAATGAATGTGCAGATAGTGTGCAGATAGTGTGCCTGGTGGACCAGTACATCTCCCATGTCAATGGAAAATATCTTGGGTCTGTGCATCATGCCTTTATCCTGAGGAAAAGCAGCATCCCATATGTGATGGCTCAACTCCAGAGGCACAGTGTCTGGCTAATAGCTGATCCCTGGTTCCCACTCAGTGGATGTTGGTGCATGGGTTTGGTGTGGGCCCTAAGGGTTAGTATGTGTCTAACAGTTGCCCCTCGATATTTGCAGGTGACTCTGGTTACCCCAACCTCTCATGGCTACTGACACCTGTGAGGAATTCCAGGACAAGGGCAGAGGAACATTACAATAAGGCACATGGGCGAACAAGAAGAAATATAGAGATGACATTCGGCCTCCTGAAGGCCAGGTTTCGTTGCCTCCATCTAACTGGTGGTTCCCTTTGCTATTCACCCAAGAAGGTCTGCCAGATCATCGTGGCCTGCTGTATGTTGCACAACCTTGCCTTACGTCACCAGGTGCCTTTTCTGCAGGAGGATGAGGCTGGAGATGGCCATGTGACAGCAGTGGAACCTGTGGACAGTGAAGATGAGGACGCAGAGAATGAGGATGAGGACAACAGAAGTGCAATAATCCGTCAATACTTCCAATGACACACAGGTAAGACAGTGTAATTGAACATTTAATTGACAGTTTTGTGTTTGACATTGTCACTGGCAGGCTGATTTTCAAACTTCTATGGCCACTCACTGTACCCTTTGGCATCTCTATTTTCAGATATTTGTGCCCCACTATCACTCCTGGTGTGTTGACTGCAGCCAACTACAGGTCATTCCTATGTATACATTACTGTACAGTTGAATTGCAATGTTTAAACCTTGTTAAATGAATACATAATTGAATCATTTGACATACTCCATACTTGTATTTTTTTAAAGAGTGTTTATTTAAGTGCTAAGAAGTAGAGGAGGATGTGCAATGGGCTGGGGTGAGGGTGGCGGAAAGTCCAGGATAGAGTCCAGTCTATGTGGAACACAGGTGCATTGTTCAAGGGGGCATAAGAAGGGGAGTAATGGCAGTTCAAGGTGGACAGGGTGACAGAGTGGGACACAAGGGTGACATTCAGGAGAGTCTTATTTCCTGGTGGGGGTCTTGGCAATAGACTCTGACTTCTGCCTGGATCGCAGGGAACGTTTGCGGGGTGGTTCTCCTTCTGCAGGGGGAGGGGTGCTGGTAGCCTGTTAGTCCTGTGGCGGTGCCTCCTGTCCACTAGCGGCAGCAGAGGTGTAGGGCTGTTCATCGGTTTGGCTAGTGTCAGGGGCTCGGTGGTATGCCACTGCCTCTCTCATAGTGTTGACCATGTCTGTCAGCACCCCTGCAATGGTGGGCAGGGTGGTGTTGATGTCCTTCAAGTCCTCCCTGATCCCCAGGTAATGTCGCTCCTGCAGCCGCATGTTCTCCTGGATCTTGTCCAGTATCTGGCTCAGAGTATCCTGAGAATGTTGATATGCTCCCACGCGTCCAAAGCTGCTGTCATCACTGTGGGCCTCTTCTGGGGGGGTGACTGGATGTTGCTGGCATCTCTTCTCCGGTGACGTTGGCTGGGGGACCTGTAGGGATGTAAATGCAGTGTTATTGTTTCTGCGTGTGACATCATGTGCATGGGTGTCTTGCCCTTGCAGATTGGCATTTGTGTGAGTTATTTGGTGGGCTAGGTGATTCTCTCTAGTGTGCATGCAGTGATGATAGTTGTCCATGCAGCTCTGTGATGGCTGTCCATTCATTGGTGTTGCATGCAGGGCTTGGTATTGGGATGGGTGGGTTGTGATGGTGAGGTGTGTGGGAGGTGGTGGAGTGATAGGGTGAGGGTGGGGGTATGTGATGGCATGCAGGTAGGGGTGTGAAAGTAGTAAAGAGTTGACTTACCAGAGTCCAGTCCTCCTCCTACTCCTGCCAGGCCCTCAGGATGCATGATTGCCAAGACTTGCTTCTCCCATGTTGTTAGTTGTGGGGGAGGAGGTGGGAGTCCACTGCCAGTCCTCTGTACAGCTATTTGGTGTCTTGCTGTCACAGAACGCACCTTCATCATTAGGTTGTTCCACCTTTTCCTGATGTCATCCCTTGTTCTGGGGTGCTGTCCCACGGCGTTGAGCCTGTCCACGATTCTCCGCCATAGCTCCATCTTCCTAGCAATGGATGTCTGCTGCACCTGTGATCTGAATAGCTGTGGCTCTACCCAGATGCTTTCCTCTACCATAACCCTTAGCTCCTCCTCTGAGAACCTGGGGTGTTGTTGTGGTGCCATGGGTGTAGTGTGAGAGGTGTTAGTGAGGGTGTGTGGGGTGATGTGTTGGGGTGTGTGATGTTAGGTGCGTGGATGGTGTATAGGTGATGGTGGTGTGTGGCTGTGGTCTTGTCTGTGGTCTTGCTATCTCTCTTGTGGCACTTGTTTTTAGTTGTAAAGGGTTGTGAGTAATGTGGGTGGGTGTTATATAGTGGTGTGGGTGTGTGGGTGTGGTGTGTGTGTGTCAGGTGTGTGTAGTTTGAATTGCCAATTGTGGTGTTGTTTTGTTTGTGTGTGTCGATTTTGAGCACTGCAGTGATTCATGGGTCATAATGTTGTGGGCGTAGTTCTGTTGGTGTAACGGTGTGGGTTTTGAGACCGCCAGTTTATCACCAACCTTTGGTCTGGCGGACTTGTGTGTGTGGCTGTATTGTGACGGATTGGTATGTGTGTGTCAGAATATACTTGGCGGTTATCAGCTGCTGCGGTGGTATGTTGGCGGCAGTTGGCATGGCGGTAAGCAGGACTTACCGCCAATGTCATAATGAGGGCCTAAATCTCTCCACACAAATTCTGTCATTTCGGTCCCTCTGAATCTTCTTTCCCTAGTCAAATTTTCCCTAAAACAAATTTTCCTTTTCGTTTCTTCCCTTCTCTGATTATTTTTCGTTTTCTTCAATTAAATCATTCTATACACTTTACATATTGCCCACCCTTCAGTCTCCCAAACACCTGGTTCTTTCAACTTTTTCAAATCAGCACTTTCCTAAGTCAGATTAGTAAGTAGGCTTCTAATTTATTTACTATGATCATGAATACACGATAAAGCAATGCCTTGAATTAAGCACTTTGCAAACTCTGCCATCTTTTGCTAAAAGAATGTCTAACACAAGGCGGTTCTGAAGAGTCATAAATCTTACCACAGCCATTTGTGTATCCATTAGGATCATGGCTCCTGAAAGATCTGTCAACATGTTATCCACAATAGTAGACAACTTTCAAATCTTTATCAAATTCAGAACAGCCCCTACTGAAGTAATCATTGCTCCAAATATATCTCCCACTATACCAGAAGGAGGCTCCCTCTTTTGTCTAATGTATTGTAACTCAGTCATTTTCGGAAATCTACTCAAGTGGTCAAGTTGGAATATCTTTGGGAAAACTATCCCCAAGTAACATGTGCCATACCATCCTCTTGGAAGACGGTAATAAGCATTAGGCCCACAAATGTAATATATACCAGGAATCGCTGGATCCTGTACATTCAACATAAATGTCCATTTACTCTGAAACAAAAACACATGTCTACATTCACTAGTCCCCACAAACAAAGTGTCAGTGCTGGATTTAGGTCTATATAAACAAAGCTTTCCTACGTGTTGTGCATCTAAAGCTAATTTCCCTTGTGTTTTTATTTCACTAAAATCATAATCATTTCTAAAAGTCCTTTTCTCTAAGCCTTTTTCTAGTTTCTCCTTTAATGCCTGTCTCCTGTCATCTGGGTGATCTAAGAAGCTCTTTTCTAATGGTGTATCAAGCATGCCAGATTATTCCTGTGCACATAAGCAGTACCAAAAGTAAATGTAGGCTCAAAGAATCCCCTTACTAATACTATGTCATTGTCCTTAGCTACTCTACTCTACTCAGATATCTAATTATGGGGACAAACGAAAACACCACATCGTGGATGGAATAGAAATATTGAATGTACTCCTGGTTATAGAATCTTGTTAGTAACAGGCTACAACCTATCCCAAAAGTGAGGGGCAGACTATGATAGGTAACTCCTTCCTCGATTGATGAATGTATCTGCATACACACATAATAATTCCTCTCATTCATCATCTCAAAATACTCACTCAATAAGCGATAGAAGATATTAGAAGAAAGTTCGCCTTGTGTATTACCTCTGTGCAAATACTTCTCATCTAACCTAAACTTCTCTAACACAGTTAATGCAGTAGTTGTCTCCAAAGCTGGAGTATGGTTGGCTTTACTCTTGTCAAGAATAGTCATACCCACAATAACGATCACGCACAATATCACACACACAATTGCCAAACCAATACTCATGTATTTACAGCACCTGTTCTCCCTACTCTGCTGACTATTATTCATGATCTGTAAAGAATCAGAAAGTACAAGAGAAAATGTAGAAGCTATGCAGCAAAAATCAAAAACAAAAATCTTCAATCTTCGTTCAGCAGTTATTTACAACTTTCAGTCTTACTTCCTGGATCCTTTTCTTAAAATGGGTAAGTTTGTCAAAAATCGGTTTAGCAGCTTGTCAAATCAGGTTTTCAAAAGTCAAATCAGTTTATCAAAGTCCTTTCCGGCTACTTTCAACAGTCTCTTTTTCTTTATACTCTTTTTCAATTGATCTCAACAGTTCAATTCAGTTCAATTCAGTTCCTTCAAGTACCAAAATATTGACATGGAATGTCTCGATCTAAACAAAAAGACAAAAATTATCTTTGCCACTCACTTGTTGTTGTATACCCCCATTCAGGACCTGCGTACCTTTGACTCGATATTCTCTTTCTTTTCAACTTTCGATCTCCATTCAATTCTCTTTGACTCTGATCTTCTCTCCTTGTCATATCTATTTCAACCTCGATTGTTGTCACAACTGCTTCCTTTTTTTTTTTTTTATAAAATAGCTTTATTGGTTTTATTAAACAACATGGTCACAATTTAGCTCCACGGACTGAGCACTGCACAGATGTATAGCATGTAACAGAATCATATGGTCCATAATTGTCGTGGTACTCAAAAGCGAGGTACCCGACCTCCTACGTCGAAGAGCCACTTGTGGCTCCATATCCCCAGGACCCCATCCACTTCCCCCACACCCTTCCGTGCTTAGCGGGGCAGTCCCTCGCTTCATAGACAAGTTTCTCCTGTTGGGCGCACCTGTCAACCCCTCGGCGCCACTTCGCCAGCGCCGGAGCTGTCTCTGTCTTCCAATTCAATGCAGTGTCCCTCTTGGACACCAAACAAGCCATCCCCACAAAGGCTCGATCTGCTCTGCTGGATCCCACCCCCTCAAACACCCCCAATAGGATTGGTAACGGGGCAGGCTCGATTTCCACCTGTAGGACTCGAGAAACTTCTGTCATCACTGCTAGCCAGTAGGTTGTAATGTGGGGACATGTCCTTACCATGTGAAAAAAGTGCACATTAGGGCCTGCACACTGGGGACACCGGGGACAGTCCACCTGAGGCTGAAGGCCTGCCCTATGTAGCCTGTCGGGAGAAAGTAGGTCTGCGCCACCCAGAGACGGGAGGTCATGGTCAGCATTCTCGGGGCCATCAAAGCGTCCCTCCAGTCCTCATCCTCCATTGGACCCACCCACTGCTCCCATCGCTCTTGAAGCTTAGCAAGTGACTGCGCTGTGTTAGTGGTCAACATGCGGTATATACGTGATACTCCCCCTCTACCCAGGTGTCCCATCAGTGTTTTGACCTCAACAGGGCTGAACTCAGGGAGAATCATCCCCGTCTGAACGTGCACATAGAGTGCATGGCGGAGTTGCAGATACTTGTGGAACTGAGTCTGGTGAGTGAAAAGTGCTGTTGGAGTTCCTGGAAGGACCGCATATGTGCACCCACCCAGCCGTCGCCAAGCAACGATATACCAATGAGGTCCCATTTGTGAAACCCCTCAAGTGCCGAGACCTCTCCCAGCCACGATCCCTGCCACAATGGAGTCTGTTGAGTGAGACGGCGCCACCACCCCGACACCCGCAGCGCAGCTCTCCACCCTATCAACACCACCCTCGTCACCTCTGGTATGTTACACGGCAAAGGGTCACCGTACAGCATCCCAAACAAACTTGGAAAGCCCATCATCAGAAGCTCTAGCTGGTAAGTGGGATCTGACCAACCCCCCCCCCCCAGCCAGTCATTGACCACCAGCAGATGCAATGCGAGGTGGTAAATGTAGAGATTAGACATCCCCAGGCCACCCTCATACACATCGCCCTGACAGAAGCGAAATGCCAGCCGGGGGTGGGAGTTCTGCCACAGGAACTGTCGCGCTACAGCCTCCATATCTTTGAACCAGCGCCTAGGGATGTGATAGGGGATGTTCTGGAGCAGATAAAGGAACCGGGGAAGCACCATCATTTTGTACAGCACTATCTGACCCAGGAAATTAAGGGGAAGAGACCTCCATCTCTGGAGATCCTCCCTGACTTGTAGGGCTAGTGCTCAACATTGAGCGACCATGCCAACTCGGGCAGCAACGCTATCTGCACTCCCAGGTACCGGAAGCTATTACGTCGGATTGGAATGGTATTCTGCAAATCGTAACAGTCCCTGGAATGGCAGAGCAGAATCAACAGAGATTTACTAGGGTTAACTATCAGGCCAGACGCCTCGGCAAATAGTCCCAGGAGCTGCAGCACCCTGGGTCTACCACTGGCTGGGTTGGCCAGGAACAAGAGTACATTGTCCGCATATAACGCCATGTGGTCCTCCCTCCCGGTGGGCCACAACCAACCATTAATCAGGGGATCCTCCCGTATTAGTTTCACAAGCAATTCCATCACCAAAGCGAACAGAAGCGGGGTGAGGGGGAATCCCTGGCGGGATCCTCCACAGATAGGAAACTGATCTGATACTGCCCCATTAACTTGCACCCAGGCCGTTGGATTAAAGTAACGGAGTCCCACTAATGCACGGAACCGCGGCCTGAACCCGGCTCTCCACAGCACTTGCTGAAGGTAGGACCAATCCACCGTATCAAATGCTTTCTCAGAGTCCAAGAGCAGGAGCGCCAGAGGAGAGGTTAGGAGGGCCCGGTTGGCCAGAGCCAAGTGCAGTCGCCTAATGCAGTGTCTGGTACTTTTAGTGGGCATAAAACCGCATTGGTCTGGGTGGATCAGCCAGGGCAACACCCTCCTCAACCTGGTGGCAAATACCGTAGGAAAAATTTGAAGCTCTGTGTTGAGAAGTGACATGGGATGGTACGCTGAGGAATCCCGCGAGGGGGGGCTGGTTTTGGGAATCACCACTATGGTGGCTTGGTCTAAACCTGGGGGGAAAACCCCTGTCTTTTCAGCTTCCTTGAATGTGGCGAGGTGGTAGGGGCTAAGGTGTCACGAAACTCAGCATAAAATTCAGCTGGAAAGCCATTGGGAATGGGCGTTTTCCCAGCAGCTAACTCAGATGTAGCTGCTGCAACCTCCTCGAGGCCAATGGGCTCATCGAGGTCCTGCCTTTCCACCGCTGAAATTCTGGGAAGGGTCACCTCTTCCAACAAGTGAGCCTCACTCTCCACTTGGGGCCTAGGCTGCTCTTCATAGAGGTTTTGATAATAGGCGGCGAAAATCTGTGCTATTTCACACGGTGTCCGGGAAATGACGGCCGAGTCGTCAATGACCTCTGGAACAACTCTGCCTGCCATCGGTCTAGTAGCAAGCCTGTGCAGGAGCTTTCCGTTCTTGTCCCCCCACCCGTATACGTGGGCTTCTGAGTCTCACCACATATGTTTCGCCATCTTGAGCGTAATGTGTTTAATCTCTTCTCGGACTAAGAACAACTGGTGCGTGATCGCTACACCTGCAGACCCGGCAAGCTGGCTCTCCAAGCGCACCGCCCTTGCTTCGAGCACCGATACCTTTTGATTGCGTGCGCGTTCCCGCACCCAAATGAGCTGCCTGGCGAGCCCCCTGAGGGTGGCCTTGCAGGCCCCCCAAAGTGTACCTGGAGACAGCACGGACCCCAGAATAAAAGTGAAAAAGTCAGAAAGCCGGTCTCCGAGGGCCTGCATATATTCACTATTGTGCAAGTACCAGGTGTTAAGCCGCCACATCGGGCGCCAGGCAGTTTCAACCCCATCCAGACGGAGAATGAGCGGCGTGTGATCTGAGGCCCGTGGGGGAGAATCTCCAATCTCAAGACTGAAGGCACATCAAGGGCTGGCACGAGAAAAAGATCGATTCTTGCGTGAGTGTGGTATGCTGCTGACGTGTGAGTGTATTCTCGCAATTGGGGGTGCCAAACCCGCCACACATCGCAAAGACCCAGGCCCTCCACCCATCTACGCAGTCCTATTGCCCTGTTTACCCGGCTTGAAGATAGGGGCGCGGCGATATCAACTTCGGGGTCTACGACAGAGTTAAAGTCTCCTCCCAATATGGTCAGACCTGAGGGAAGTACCGCCGCCACGTCCCCAAGGGTCACAAGAAGTTGTTTCTGTGCACCCGGAGGAACACAAACACTAAGGATATTGACCGGGTGCCCCCTGAGTAGGCCGGAAACCACCACGTATCTTCGTTGCAGATCCAACTGGGAGATCACGACCACCATGGGTAGGGAACGGTGCAACAACGCAGCCACACCTCTCGAGCCCCTTGCGAATCCTGCATGGTAAACCCTGTCAAGAGCACGGGCATCTGGTACCCAGCAAGTGGGTCTCTTGGAGCAAAACCATGGGCCGGGCAAAGCGACGGATGGTGGCGAAGACCGCGGGCCGTATAATTTTGTCCAGGAGCCCATTAACATTCCAGGAGAGGACCTGTTTGGATTGCTCTGGCATGGTGACATACTCAGTCATTCCGTGTGGAGTGTGCCCATCTGAACGCCCCACTGTGACCAACTAATCATGAACAGGAAAACATTGCACAAATCCAACCATAGACAACATTCCCTCAAGACCGCCCAACTGTCCCCTCCCCATACTTCCAACCCAGAAGCATCTGTCGCCCAGAACTGTGAATACAGAGTGTCAATAGTAAGTATGGAGTGGTGGACCCCTCCTATGAAACGGAGTTCTGCAATACGGCCATCTGCCGCTCTGCACCAGTGTCCGAGGGGTGCTCTCTACCAACACAAGGTTCAAGCAAGTCAGTCGCAAGAGAGCAGGGGGGATTGACTAAGACACTCCCCCTCTGGAGCTGGAGCCAGTCTCTTTCCATTGGTGACATCCAGTGTGCTCCCATCCCCGGATGGACCCGGGCCTGTCAGGCCACCCTCTGCCGATCTACTGCGTAAGTCGCCCCATCCACTCTGGCGGGACCGGGTGTGCCTGCATCTCCCTCCGGGTCCCCGGGGAGCCGCCGGGAACAGATGCTCGATTGTCATTCCCAGATCGGAGGGGGCCCTCCGGGTCATCCGACGCTCCTCGGTGAGCCAATCCCAGGCCGCCTCCAGTGAATCAAAAAAGAAGGACTTTCTGTCTAGGAGCACTTTGAGGCATGCGGAAAAGAGGAGCATATAGGTCAAATGCATCGCAGGGAGTTTCTGCTTGACCCCCTCGTATGAGCGGCACCTAGCCTGCACCTCAGGGGTATAGTCTGGGAAGATGAGGATCTTGTGGTTGTCCCAGCGGAGGTCCGGGAGAGCCGTCGCCGCCCGAAGGATAATGTCTCGGTCTTTTAAGTTGAGGAACCATGCAATCATCGGTCGACGGGGACCGCACTCAATAGCGAACCATGGGAAGAGTCGTTGATCGGGAATCCATGACTTGATCCAACACTCCAAGAATTCGATGGCACGGCTCGCCTCCGCCCCCTCTGGGAATCCCACAAAATGCAAATTGTTATGCCTAGAGCAGTTCTCAGCATCCTCTGCTCTATAGTGAAGCTCACTCATGTGAGTCTGTAGCTGGGCGACCTTGGCCTTGAGGTCTGAAATCTCATCGACTTCTTTAATACGACCCACTGCTGTCCGTAGGTCTTGCCGCAACAGGCCCACATCCTCTCGCACTTCACCAACTTTAGTCTCTACAGCCAACTCCGAGGATTGGATGGCATGAAGGATCGTATTTACCCCTTCTGCTGCAGTGGCCTCCAATGCCTGGTCGCCCATCACACGAGGGGTCATCTGCTTGGCGAACTGGTCAATGCGCTGCTGCAATGCCGGCGGCTGCTTACTTATTTTGTCTTTCCCTATCACTGCCACTTGTCAGGGCGGTGCCGGTGAGACCGGGACCCCTCCTGAAGGCTCAGGCACCAAACGTCACGCAGGGAATTCGCTGTTGACACATCCCGGGCTCCTTAGGGCCACTCTCCAGTAGACGACTGGGCCGGGCCAAAGGCGGTCGCAGCCTCCCCGGGGACTGGACCTATCCGGATCTGCCCTAACAATGGTATCTCACCTAGTTCATGCTCGGTCCGGGCACCAACACTAGTCTCACCAGGGGTGGGCCCCCTACCAACACTAGTCTCACCAGGGGTGGGCCCCCTCCCCATCCGCTGCTTTCCTCCAGTCTCCGCTCCTCTCAAAGTAGGCACCCTCTCCACGGGCTCCGCCACCCACAGGGGCCGCGCATGTAAGCTCCAACCTCAGGCCGTCACTCCCGGGCCACCGCGGACTCAACATAGCCCCTGCAGCCACGGGGGGGCAATGGGCCCCCCCTCTTCCACAAGGTCTGTCGGCACCCCTCTCCAATTGTGGCGCCTCACGGCGTGCTCAGGACGCCTCAGTCAGGCTCGCCGCAGCCCCAGCTGGGGCCTCCGCTCCTAGTGCCAAATCTGGTGGGTCACCAACACCCCCAGTCGGTCCACCTCCAACGTCCAGGAAGGGTTGCCCAACCTCCTGTCAGGCACAGGCCCCGCTGGCACTAGGGCCCGACGGTGCCACGCGGTGCGGGCCCCCACTACACCGCCGATGGCCGCCACCCTCCCCTGGCCGTGGCACAGGCCTCCGCCTGTGGCTCGGGGGGGGCAGGGCACTCTCAGGTGTTTTCGCCGCCTCCCGCGGCTATAAGTGCCACTCTGGACCTGCGGCTCCTCCCATCTGAGAGCGCCGCAGTGAATACTGCTAGTCACCCCCAGAGGCCGCCGCGGCCCCACCGAGGTACCGCTCTATTAGGCGGGCCTCCGAGGCAGGCCACGGGGCTGGCTCCAAACTGCTGAGCTCCAGACGCGGCCCCGGCCCGAATCTGCAGGGGGTCCGGTCTCCCCCGCCGCCTCGGCCAACTCCCCCTCTGGCAGGGGATGAAGCTGGGACCAGATAGGCAGAGGGACAGCCAGACCTTACAGGGCGGATGACGGAGGGGTCGGAGCACTCTTAGAGTGCGACTGCCATCTTGACGCCCTAAGGCACGCCTCTCCAACTGCTTCCTTTCTTTGCTTGTGACTCCGGCCACTTGTCTCCTTTCAGTGGACCCTTGGTTAATGCTCTTTTTAGTGTTGAACTTGAAACTTCTTCTTGCTCTGCAAGATTTTCTCTTGACAAACCTGCAACTGGCTCAGGAGGAATCAGATCACATTGGCTTTGATCTGCCTCAACTCCTTCCCCCACAGGGTCTGGCAATTGCTCTGATTGTCTCTCAAAATCATCTACTTCTGGGAGAGCTCTCCTCTAACTAGACTCTCCTTCTGTTTCAATTCAGGTTGGCTCACTGTCACCCTTCTGGAGGTCTTCTCCTTCGTCTCTCACAGGAGTGGCTGAACCGTCCTCAATGTGCTCAGATCTGGTCTCAGTTGTTCTTTCTTCTCTTTCCGGCTCTGAGGCTTGTCTGGTCATTGTTGATACTATAACAAACCCTCTTCATCATCCAAAGGACATCCCATTTTTCTTGTGTGGCTGACGTGTATCCAATTCAGGACTCATGCACACTTCACAGCTGTGGTAGTAATTAAAATTACCTGGAATGGGCCCTTCCACCAAGGTTCCAAACACATTTTCCTCAAGTGTTTTCGAACCATGTGTCCTGGATCTTTGATCAGTGGCAGTTTGGTGGTTTCCACTTGCTGAGAGAAAAAGAGAACCACATCAGCAAAACCTTTGCAGTAGTCCAACACCATCTCATCTGTTATGTTCAAAAGAGCATTTGCAGGAACCGCTGGCATCTTCGATGCTCTGCCCATGAGGATCTCGTGCAGTGACAATCCTGTCTTCCTGTCGGGTGTGTTTCTCATTTTCATCAGAACTAACGACAGTGCATCGGGCCATTTCAGATTCGTGGAAGCACACATTTTCGCCATTCTTGATTTTAAGGTACTATTCATCTCTTCCACTAGTCCTGATGCATCAGGGCGGTAACTACAATGCAACTTCTGCTCAATGTTTAAGGCTACAAATAGTAATTTGACTACTTCATTATTGAAGTGACTTCCCCTATCTGATTTTAAAGAGATCGTAAACCCAAAACATGGTATCAGTTCCCTAAGCAGCAGTTTCACTACTGAGGGGCTGCATTTCTTCGTGTAGGGCATGCTTCAATCCAGTGACTAAAGATGCAGACAATCACAACACATATCTCAAACCTCCACACACAGCCATCTCAATAAAATGCATTTACTCTCTGCTGAATGGACCTTCTGCTCTTCCAATGTAGCTCAAACTAACCACTGTCCTTTTTCCTGCGTTCATTTGTTGACAAATGATGCAACAATGGCAGACTGCTTCAGCAACTTTTCTAAACCTCAGATTGAACCAATGGTGGTTAAAAAGGCGAATCATAGCATCCCTCCCAACATGTGCTTGACCATGGTAAACCCTAGCCATTTGAGACAACAGACTGTTCAATAAAACCAATTGACCCTCTTCTAAAGCCCACAACTCATCCTGTCGCTGTACACATCTCATTTTGCTCCATGATAATTTTTCGTCCCTGTCAACATTTTTCTACAGTGTTGTTAATTCTTCCAATGTATCTATCACTTGTAATGCAAAACTTGGACATGTATCATCTTCTTCAGGTAACAATTCCCAATTATCTTTGAAAGATATACAGTTCAAGGCACAAAACCTTGCGACTTAATCCGCATATCTGTTTCCCATTGACACAAAATCTTGATATTTCAGATGTGCACTGCATTTCACCACGGCAATCTTCTCAGGCATTTGGATAGCTTGCTGCAACTCCTGAATCTTCTCACCATTTATTACTGGTGAACCAGAAGAGGTCATGAAATCTCTCTGTAACCACAACTGGCCAACGTCATGGGCCATTCCAAATCCATACTGGCTATCTGTGTAGATGGTAACTTTAAGCTGAGCAGAAACATGGCACGCTGTAGTAAGGGCTACCAGTTCTGCAGAGTATATCCCTTGAAGCCAGGATGCTTCCAGGATACCTGAAATTGTGCACACAGAATTTCCTGCCCTCAGACTTCCCTCATAATTCTGGGGCACAGATATCTCAACTCCGCTTCTCTGCAAGACTCTAGTCTGTTCACACCCATAGTCCCTTCAATGAACTCAACCGCTTCCATTCCTAGTCTCGTATAGTTCACGTACTCCTCTCCCCTTGGAGCACTCTGAGGGGTATTCAGCTTGACTAACCATTCAGTCAATTGCTGGGCAGTTAAACCCTGCAGTGAAATGTTGTTAGCATGGGCCTGTGGCACAACTACATTTGGTGACTGTGGTGTCAGCAATTTCAGGCTCCGACTAATGTTCGACCCTATTACAGTATCCGGGGGAATTCCGAATGGACTAAGGTCTAGCAATGATCTTGTTCCGTCAAAGGTCTGTCCCACAGGAGACACTACTCAGGTATTCTCACTGAGTCCTCCCCTCACTGAAGTCTGGTTCCGGGCTCCCTGTCAACCTGCTTTGTTATTCTCCTGTGTAAACAAAGGTACGATTGGGCCAATGGTAACAGGTACAGATTCAGCATCTGGGTTTGGCCTATCATCCAGGTTCTATGGGAGTGTAATTCCCACATTCCGGTTCATCAGTACAGACATATCTGACTGTGTCCCTGTTATCGGAGTGTACTTCGGCATTGCTTGTGACTGCACTTGAGGCAGTAAAAGTGGGGTTGGCTCTGTCTGAACCAAAGTCAGTTTCGTGAAAACCTGTCCCATAGGCACTATAAAGTTTGTGGCAGTTTCCACTATAGGTACATCAGGGTAAATTCTCTGGACATTTGGCACCTGAGTTTGAGCTACCTAAGTAATAGGTGCATTAAGCCTGCTCTGCATTGGGTTCGATGTCATACTATGATTAATCTGCACTGGACCTGTTGTCACGTTAACTGGTGACGGAGCTGAAGGATTTACTCTGGTGATTGGACCACTCTCTTGTGCTGCATATGGTGGGGAACGATTTCTCAATAATTGCAAAGTAAACTCATTATAGTCTGACTCTTCCTCAAATGTCAAAGATCTCCTAGCCTCCCTTGATCTCTGCTCCCTAAACTCGGAAGGACTTCTGTTTGTCTTTCTAGTGGATTTCCATCCTTCTCTCTCGCTGTCCTGTGCAATCGCAGGAATCCCCTATAAAGTCTTGGTTCTCCAAAATTTCTCCTCACTGTCCCATCTAGCCTCCGCTAGTGTCTTTTCTCCCTTTCTCATCCTCCTCTCAATTTTCTATTGCTGTTGCTGTCTAGCTACAAATTCCCAGATTGCTAATGCCTCAAACTGTGCTGGTCCTGGAGGGGGTTTCAGATCATACAGCACCCTCTTCAGATTCTCTAAGCTCCTCAAATTAAAGGTTCCGTGGGCAGAAAATGCTAAACTCCCATTTTTCTCTGTTACTTTGCACTACTGCTTCAGCCAAAGACATGGAGCAACACCATTTTCTTCGAATTACAGTGTAAGCTGGTGTAACTTCTGGGAGTGCACTATCCCCTATACTCGTTGTAATGTACTTATCTCCACTTAAAACACTCTTTAAAGCTTTGAAAAATGTCATCTTGTTGACCTTTATGTTATTCTAAATCAAATCAGGAAGTGACTTATAATCCCAGAATTTTCTTTACCCACCTTCTCAACCAACTGCACTTCACAGTTGGCTGCAATCCGTGCGCGACCCTTCTCACTAACCAACCTATACCCAGCGCGGCTCCAGTGACGTTACACTCACACGTACAGCAGCTGACAAAGTCTTGTGGCTTGTCCTCCCAAACTCAAATTCCCATGAAACTAATGCAATATTGCGAGCACTCAACAAAAATCAAAACCCAATTTGTCTGTTTACTACAGGTAAGGTAACACAATCACTTCGGAAACTTTATGGATTTTTCACTGATGGCGGTTCGCTCTCGCAGCTATTTCTCAGTTTCCCTGATTCACAAGCAAAATTTGACCCGCAAATTTCACTCTCAACTGATCAGTGGGTCTGTCGTGGTGCACATAGGACTCGCCAGATCTCAGTAGAAAAATTATTTCACTCACTTTGACTCACACTCTGACTCGTTGACCTATTAAACCAGACAAATTACAACAAAAACCATGTTTCTCATACACTTTTCAATATACTCCGGAGTCTTAGACCACACAGGGTCTGTATACCAACAACCACATAGGCAATTGTTGAGCACAAAGCGCCACACACATGTGAAGTTCGACGACTTCCCTACTCTCACACTTCAAAGTACGCACACTCCTTCTACAATTTCATTTGGAGTATGAAACTCCCTAAACCCTCAGAAACATCACAATTCACTTGCGGTTTGCATAAACTGTGCAAGCGCAAAATCTACTTCATTCACACTGTCACTAGAATACCACATCCTCAAACAATCATTGGTGAGCTCCAAGATTCTGGGAAAGTCATTTTAAGTGAAGGGCACATTTTCTCTCAAATTTGTATAATTTAATCTGAAAAATCCACAATCTCTGGGAACACCTGTTTTCCTCGCTTACCACCTCTGGGACCAAATACTCTACCACCTATCTCTGGACTGCATGATGGGGTCATAAGGAGACAAACCATCAATCTCTGCCACCATGTCTGTTAGCGTGTTGGACCTTATTAAGAAAACTAACAAGGGTATACGTATAGGCAGATGAACCTTTTGACTGCGCTTCGAGTAGTTCCCACCATATAACCCTGTACCAATACAGATCAAAAACAATCAATAACATCAATAATCAATAGGAGTCAGTAATTTCCACACACCATGACCTTGCGGCCATGAATAACCATACCTTCATGTAAAAGTTAGAATGTTTATTTCCCCTTATTAACAATGCTAATGTCATGTAACTTAGGGCCTGATTACAACTTTGGAGGACGGTGTTAAACCGTCCCAAAAGTGACGGATATACCACCTACCGTATTACGAGTTCCATAGGAAATAATGGACTCGTACTACGGTAGGTGGTATATCCGCCACTTTTGGGACGGTTTAACACCGTCCTCCAAAGTTGTAATCAGGCCCTTAGTCTCAAAATCAAATGATAAACATACAGAAACAATACAGGCTGCCCAAAGCGACAAAAGAATCGCAATCTAATCAAAGCTTGAGTCACTACACATTCTAAAGTTACAGTACAAATTAACAGCAAAAATAACTGCGCAATGAAACATCATACATTTAGATTCAGCAGAGAGAAGACATCAACTATTATTACATATAGCGAACATTATCAGTGCATGCCCTAACTAACCTTCTGATTAGAATAGCATGTTTGGACTCCATGCAAAACAATTTAGTCACACAAATTTGGAAACCATCTAGCTATGGCTCTATCAAAAGTAGCGGTTGGTACCTAGAAACAAAAGCAAGTAGACATAGCAATCAGTAACAATGTCTTATACCTGTCTGTCCTCAATTTGGATCATCAAGCTGTGACAGTCTTCGTCAACAGGACATCAGTTCGGTCAGCAAGACATCAGGATTCAGCATTAGAGTTCAGAAAAGTAAAGTCTGTTTAAACAATAAAGTTAAGCACGTCTCTTCTTGTGACAGTCAAGAAAATAATGGCCTATCTCCTCTCAGTGCAGTCCGGCTAAGTTAGATTTCCTAAAACTACTTCCCTATTGGTCAAAGAATCGCATGTTTGCATTTAGTCCAATGAAAATAACCCCTCGATTCGCATGTCGATGATTGGCTCCTGTTCTTTTGATCCCATTGTTTGGCTTGTCTGGTACCAATATTGTTGCAGCTTATACTTCTGCAAAGCAAAACGCAAACGCTGTGGGATAGCGTAAATGGATGGACGGAATGCGGAACCAATCAAACATTCACCCCCAGTCACAGATCTGGGTTTAATCCATCCATTATTTTGCTCACCATGCCACCCCAGTTTGAACCCAACCATATGCAAATCAGTCTTGACCCTGTTCCTCATGGGAACAGTCCAGCCCGAAATGCCAGGCCATACTTCTGTCAGTGCGTCCATTGTCTTCTCCTGGGAAGGTCAGTCTTACACATACTACACTAAACATTGTATCCCTAGGTAGTACATCATCTTCTAGCAAGCAGTTCTCATGAGAAAGAATTTCAGCTATGAGCACTTGGTCAGTACAGTGGAAAATCACAATTTAATTCACTAAGCAGCCATTTTATAAGTTGTCTAAGAAATGCAGCTTGACATGAGGACGTGCAACTAGGCCCAAGACCTCGCTAAGTTAAGACCTACAATTAATAAAGCTAATACATAATGAAAGCCCTTACTATGACATATTACCTACCACTTCAATAAAACATAAGCTCAACATTTTATATTAATAAGCCATTAATAAGTACACTTCATGAAAACTGCGTGCATTATTTTTCTCGAAGTTAATTCAGTTTCTATGCAAATTCAACACTTAGAATACATGAATAATCATTAATAAATTCAGCGTTAACAGAATCATGTAGAGCCTTGAGAATCTTACTAAATCTCTCTGTGTCATAAGTGCCTCCCTCTATTCCCGGTCATCTACGCTTCCGACCCAGGATACCCAGCACACCTGCAGAGGGGAGAATAGCCCCAGGGATCTGTATACACTGAAAATACCACCCCTGACCCTGGGGACCTAGAAACAGCTTAGCTTCCAGGGGACTAAACTCAAGTGCCTCCCCAATGGATATACGATGGGGAAGCAGGGCATGATGGAACTGCAGACAGTTTGTGAATTTGTACCAGGGTCCTCTGAAATTGGTTTGCTGGTCCAAAAAGGACCCCATATGAGACCCTTGTCACACATCACCCCTTCTAAAAATGCCAATAAGCTCTTATTTCCCAAACGTGGTCGACGAGACCTGGTCCTGCAGGTCTCTGGTCAAGAGGACCATGAGGGACTTGGAGAGTTTGATGAGCAGGCCAGATGCCTGCTCTTACAGGTCCAGCATATGAGGCACTCTAGGGCCCATGACCTCTGGGTCAGAGATGAAAAGCAGGACATTGTCCCCATATAATTCAATGCGGTCCTCTTCCATGCCCCTGACCCATCGAAACCCAGGGATCTGTGTGTCACACTGTACTCACATTGCCAGAGGACGTAATGTGATGGACAAAAGGAGAGGGGATAGGGGCATCTTTGTCTGGTGTCCGGCTGAATCAGGAAGGTCCGCAATAGGACCCTGTTCGCCAATACCCAATCTATGGGGCCAGCAATGGTGCCTGAACATAGGAGGCAAAACTGGCCCAAAGTACAAGCGATGAAGTGAACCCCATAGGAAATTCCAGTCAAGAGAATTAATTGACTTCTTGAAGTTTATAAGGTAAAATCATTAAACTCTGTGAGTTGATGATGGTAAGCCACTGCCGCCTGCACTTTGTGAATGCAGTGCCTTGTACCACAGTGGGGCATAAACCCTCATTGGTTGAGGTGGATTAGCTTGTGTTCAAGTTTAAGGAAACTATTAGTCAACACCTTGCCGTACCCTTTAAATTTTGGTGTAGATGATGGAGGTAAGGCGCACAGACCTCGGGAGTGCCCTGTTTTGTGTAAGATCACTATGGTCACCACATTGAGTTAATCGGGGAAGTGGCCATTTGTTGTGGCTTGTTATACAAGGCCAACAATTGCGGAAGCAACAGTTTCTGGAGTTTCTGGTAGCATTCCACCAGCAAGCCAACATGGGTCCTGCGTCTTGACTGGGTCACATCAATCTCTCCGGGAGTAATGGGCTCATCCAGGTCCATTGCTTCCGATGTGGACTGAGTGGACAACAGCAGGTCTGCTGGGAGAACCTGCATGGTGGTCTTGTGAGTTTTGTGTATAAGGTGCAGTAGTATTTTTTAAACACAGAAGAGATTTCCTGGTCCTCTAAGGTCCATAATGCCTGAAACGACCCTGTAAGCCAAGGTGTCTGCTCGCCGGTCATTATAATAGTTTTCCCAACTTGTCTCCCTATCCATAGACCCTACTTTGGGATGCAATCCAGCACAGTCTGGACTAATCAAGGCACAGTTGTCTCAGGGACATCCTATCAAGCATTGTTTAATGCAATTAGGTGTCTTCATCTTCTTCAGCACACTTCTCTGCAAGAGCGATTCAGGCCTCTAGTTCCTCAATCTGTAGAAGTTTCTGCCTGACCCGGGCCCAAAGATGGGCATGAGTGATGCCCCTCATGTATGTTTTGATTGCTGCCCAGAGAGTCCCCCTGGGATCCACAGAACCAACATTCAGAGTAGGAAAGCATCTATTTCCAGTGAGAAGTAGTTGACAACATTACTGTTAGTTAGGCACCAAGCATTAAGTTGCCCGTTCAAACTTTCATCATTCCTCCCCCCACCTATCTGGACAGTCACTGGGGAGTGGTCTGATATCCCCCTGTGAAAGATAAGTGCCCTATGGTATGGGTTAAGTCAGAGGCAGGCATACAAAAGAGGTTGATTTGTTTTGTGTCTTGAACACAGCAGAGATGTAAGTAAATGCCTGTGTGTGAGGATGCCAGGTGTGCCAGATATCGCAGAGTCCAAGGCTGGACATCCAGCCAGTCAGTCGCGAGGCCGATGAATGAGAACCTTCCAGCTTCCTTGAGCTGGCTTTCAATGGGGACATCACCATGGTAAAATCTCCTCCCATCACTGTAACACCACTGGAAAGCCCTCTCAACACGGCCCTCACAACATCCAGCGTGGAACCAGACATTTGAGGGAGGTAAAAACAATGGTCAGACTGTAGGACTACCCCGCCATCACTCTCTCTACCATGACATCTGCCCTGTCAGAGTCACCAGATCCTCGGGGTCTGTGCACGTTCCCAACACTTCCACCACAAGACAGCTCCAATACTCTGATTAGATTTATCACCGAGTCTAAGAGAGTCCAAGTGGGGAAAAGGGGATTAGGACGGGAACAACTGGGAAGGAGACCTGTAGGAAGCAAAAGGTTAGAACACAACATCAAAATTACATCTCATGAAATCAGTACCATGCTACAACTCTAAGCTTCGTCTTTTCCGAAAAAACATGAACAACCCTAGAATGGTCCTAAAACTGATAGGCTTTAGATGACCGAATACCTGAGGAGGAAACAGGAAAAGTTAAATAGGACTTTTAGATTCAAGTACTTTCTTTAGCATGAGAATCAGGACACTTGGAGCAATTTCTAAACAACCATATGAATCTCCTTTTAAGAATACATATCAGGAACACACAGCATTACATCTAGAACTCTGGTATTGTTGTGTTCATCTCAGAAAAAAAATTGGAAAGTGAATTGCACACACTGCAGATTTTTATATGAGTATTAAACACCATAAAGGATTGTGCACCATGAAATCACACAATGTAGATTCAAGGAATAAATCACACGACGTGTCAACTTGAAATGCTACCAAGAAAATGGCTTAGAATAGTAGCGCACAGTAATTTACATTATTTATACACGAGGAAAGAATTGCGCGTCTTGCTGATTCAAATGCCACCATACAAATGCCAAGAAATGGTAGCGCACAATGAACAACATGAAAAGCACTCAGGGAAAAAATCACGCGTCTTGTCGATTCAAATGCCACCATGCAAATGCCCAAAAAATTGTAGCGCAAATGAATAACATGAAAAGACACTCAAGGAAAGAATTGCGCGTGTTGCCGATTCGTATGCCACCATGTAAATGCCAGAAAATGGTAGCGCACAATGAAGAACAAAATTCAATGCTCATGAAACGAGTTGCACGTCTTGCCAACTCGTAAAACATTATGTAAATGTCAAGAAATATCAGCGCGCAATGAACAACAATGTAATAACGAAGTCAAATCTTTATGGAATAAATTGCGCGTCCTCCCTATTCACAAACCACCATACAAATGTCAAAAAATGGCAGCGCACAAATAATCTGTTATTCATTTAAGAATTAAAATCAAGAATATGAAAATTCTCAATTACGGTGTTGGGAAATGTCCAAACACCATCTTACCGCCTGGAAACAGTGATCACCAATGAGAGATGAGTGCAGAAGACTGGAAAATCCAAATAGGCCGCCGGGACAGGAGCTGAGGAAGAAGCTGCTGCTCTTCACCGGGACCTCTGAATAGTGAGCACTGGAAGTTGGGCTGACTCTCTTTTATAGAGTCTTGGCCCAGCCTAGAACCACGCCCAGGCATGTTGCAGGGAAAGTCTCTAGAAGGCCCTGGAAAGGGACCACACCCTAACACACTCTGAATGTCTGCAGCAATACATTGCAAATGTACAGAATTTATAAGCACCTTAAAAATGAATCTTTTGGATGGAATTCTGCAATGCAAAAGGTTAAACAATAACATATCATCACAATGCATAAATTACATTATCTTGCAAGTGTTGGGTTTTTGCATTCTAGATGCCCGTAGAGCGCGCACTCTCCTGGTGTTGACATGCCCTATGGATCTGCTAATCTACAGGAAATCACCATGGGCAGAAGTTTGTGAATCAAAATGCTCATACCTTGAGAGCCCTGTAGCCGGACGTCCAACGCCGCCGGTCCCAGTACGGCTACCGGGCCCGAATTGACATACCCCCGGGGCACTCGAGAGAGCCTCGGGGGCATGACGTCAGACGCAGGAGGCGTCGTGGGAGAAAAAGAAAGAAATGACGGACCCAACAGCAAAAAGGGTGAGGAGACGGAAGAGACTGGAGGAACGCGCCGAAGCGAAAGTGGGAGCCGAGAGCCGAAGAGCGCCGGAACGAAGTCCGACGCAAAAGGAGAACCGCGGAAGAAGGAGAGAAACCCCAGGGCGCCTCCCGCCCCTAGCGAAGTGAAGTCGGGAGACCACGGAACAGCCGGCCACGCCCCCGGAGGGGCGTGACCCCTACAGGTACGTTCGTACCGGGATTGAGTGTTCTGGCCAAAGTGGTTAAGGGGAACGACGACAACAAAAGGGAATATGGGGAGGATAGCGGGGAGGTCCTGCCAGGAAGGGGAAACCCTGTGATACGAGGGTGGCCACATTAACTATTCCCCCCCACCCCTTAACCTCACGGGGAAGCCAAGAGAGAGAAAAGAGAGAGAACCTTACAAAAAGAGAGCAACCCTAGGAAACTCACGGGAAGGTGACGCTCACCAATTGAATGAAAGTTATCCCACCACAAACCCCACATATACCTATCCTCTCACCCCTATTAACCCTATATAGACCTTACTTTACCTCAACACTTACCTGTTTTCCGTTCTGCTTTTATTTTAGGGAAACCTTGGCTACTTCCACACGAGAAAAGACCGGACCCCTTACAAATCAGGACCTGACCACAGCGGGACCGCGATAAGAGCCCGGGAAAAGAGAAAAGGGAACTGGATGAACGTAACAGGAAGTTACCCGGTGGAACAAGAAGAGATAAAAAGCCAACCTTAACAGTATATAAATAAATCACTTATCCCCTCAAACCTGCGCCTATCGAATTATTCCAATATCTTTTCCACGTGGAGACAAAGAACCCATTACAAGCCCCTAGTGACATCAAGATTGTAAACCCTCTCATTCTCATATCTAGCCAGGAACGGACATTGGATGCCCAGTAAAGTGTCTTCTGCAATAATAAAATGTCTTGAGAATAATGCTTCACAAAGTCCAGCACAGTGCCCTGCTTAATGCGATAATTCAGGCCATTGACGTCATTACCTTACGGGCCATCATGATGTAGGGTTGAGCTGCAGTGTTCCTCTGCACACTAGGATAGGATAGAAGACCTTTGGGATCAGTGCCTGTCTGATGTACAGTAAACTATGATCAACTAGGCCACACCACTGCAACCAAAGTCTCCCCACTGGCCCATGCTCCAACACTTCCACCTAGAAGCATCTTTCGCCCCCAACAATACAAAACACATGCATTATAGAAACAACTCTAGGACAAATCTTACCATGTTGCACCTCTGCGAAAACTCAGCAATAAGGATATTGACATGCCTCTGTAGTAGGATGGGCAGGCCCTGGGGCATGTTGGTCCCACACGCAGCCACACTTACCCAATGTGGTCAGGTTCAGGCCCAGAAGCCTCCCTCCTGTGGTGGGTAAATGTCATTGAGGCCTCCACAGTGGTGTCTCCGTGCAGGACTGCGAGTGTTTCTGGTCAGAGAGGCGGGGGAACCACCAGTCTGCTCCTGCTGCTTGCAGGGCCCCCTGTGCATGCTGCGGCTCCGTGGGGCGAAATTCCTCTGGCACTATTCTCTGCTTCCTCTGTGTGGTTTTCCAAGGTGCGAGATGCTGTGGTCAGGTGGGGCACCTCAGCTCTAAGGGCAGTGACAGAGTCTTCCGAGTCCAAAATGCTCCCTTGCGTACCTGCCACCTGATCAACAATATTACAGCAGTCTTGGGGCAAAAGTACAACATCCACCTGACCTCTCAATTTTTAGTTTCTGAAATTGTTCGGAAAGGTCAAATAGCAAGCAGGATTTTCGAGGCATTAGGTTGACCGGCATGTGACACAGGAACAGAGTCTACAGTATCAGTTTTGGAGGCTGCAGTTTGGGGGGCCATGTATTTTTCAATTTTAGTCTGCACTTGTGCTGGTTAGTGACCCTCATGGTTCATGATACTCCTTGGACCTAGAGTGAGTTGTCTGATTGTGTCCCACGAGCCCCTACAAGGATAATACAGTCTTCCAGAACGTATCCCATATGGGTGCTCCATGCAAAAAAAGGGGAGGAGGCAGGGGACCGCAGACCCACCTGCTCTGAGACACTTCCGTGGCTCTGGCAGCATTCAGCAGCATGTGCAGTCAAGCCCTCACTGCATGGCAACCTGACACCAGGGGCTAGTCCAGGGAGCTAAGCAAACCCCAACTCCAGTGACAGAATACCGGGGTCCCCTTAAGGCACAACAGCTATCCAGCAGGTGATGGGTAGGCAGGATTGCACAGAGAAGGTATCCACAGTACAAGCCATATCGGGCCGGCAGTCAGCAGTCAGCAGTGGGAGCAAGGACAGCAAAGCGGGGAAATGGACCTCCAGCACCAACCCCCCACCCTCACTCCTCTGCAGTACCAGAGAAAAACCAGGTAGGTTCATTGGTGTTCCTCAGGGTGGAGGGGACTGCCCACAGCCATAGCAGGCTGAGACACCGGCCTCCCATGGCCCACCTCGCAGCCCGCACTCACCTTAGGACTCAGGATTCATGCAGGGCTGCAAAGACTGCCAGTGCAGCCGCTACAGCCAGCTGGAGGCCCACCTCTACTGCACCTCCCTATGCCCTTGTTTTCCAGGTGGGACCTCCGCACCGTGCTGAAAGGGCCTCAGTGGTAATCACAATCCCAGAATTTGTGACACCTAAGCCAAGGAGCCCTCAGCAGGACATAAGCAGGGTGTGGCGTGTTGATGCTCAGTTTGAGTGAAAATCATCGACTCCGTGACGCCCAACAATTCGGAGGTACCACCAGGTTCATCAGCTGGAGAAGGATAATGGCCCTTCCTTGGGAAGTGGGTATCACCAGCAGCAAGGATGGTTAGGTAGCCTCCATTGGAGAGATGGGAGCTCCGGGATGGATGACTGCCACCTTGGTCGATCAGGCCACGCCCACAGAATGCATCATATTTACCGTTATATGGCACATTCATGTCCTTTCCTTGTGCTAGTGCACTTTCCGCTGCCTAGCACCAACACAGGCACCCTTGGGTCATGCAAGGGTACCTGCATTGCAGGCAGGATTGTTTTTGTGCAGGAAGGTAAACCTTCCTGCACAAAAACAATCCTCATGGCTTTTTCCTTTTTCTATATGTGCCACAGTATGCAGCACATGTAGAAAGAGCAAAAAGCGAGAAGAAAAAATATTTTTCTCCTTGTTACTCTTCCCCTGGGAAAGCGTAGCATTTTTATGCATATTGGTTTATCACTCATGGTAAATCTGGGAATGCAACAAAATGCCTGGGTGGATGCATGGGATCACCCACACTCCACCCATGAACGCCTCCATGTGGCAGAGTATTGCAAGGCAGCGCCTGGCACTGCTGTGTGTTACTCCACATTTACTAAGCACCTCAGGGTGAAGGAAGATGGCCCTACGTGGCTTGGTAAATCTGACGGTAAATCTGCCCCTTGATTTGTAAAACTTGGGACCATATCTAAAGAAAAGTGCATCATCGTATTTAAGGGAGTACAGCGCACCCCTGCATTTCCCCTTGCGCTGGCGCTAAATTTAGCTGCCAACACAGGCATCCTTGCACCATCGTACCAGGATGTCTGTGTTGAAGGGGTGTGATTGTTTATGTGCGGGAAGGTGTTTCTTCCTGCACATAAACAATCACTAATGGCGCTTTGGGTCTTCTATGTGTGCTGCACAATTCAGCACACACAGAAGTTCCAATCGTCATTTTCAAATGATTGTTTATGTGCTGGAAGGACCACCTTCCCGCACATAAACAAAAATTTCTGGCATTTTGCATTTTCTATGCGTGCGGCTGAATGCAGCGCGCATAGAAAAGGCAAAAAACGAGGAGGAATAAAAGTATTCCTCCTCGTTGCGCTCTGCTAACGCCACCCCTGGGGGTGGCATTAGAATTTGGGGATGCCTTAAGTTTCTGAGATTTCATAACTCTGAGGCAGCGTCAAAATGGAATGGGTGTAGTTGCACGCCCATTGCACGCCCCTTCCACACACAGTGCTATGTGGGAAGGAGCCATATTTACAAGGTGGTGTTAAGCCACAAAAAGTGGCTTAACACCACCTTGTAAATATGGCGCTGTGCGTAGCGCCACAGGAGCATCACTAAAAGTGACGCTCCTGTGGTGCTAGAGGCCTATAAATACGGCACTTGATTCTTTGTAATTACTCTTAATCTTTTTTATATTAGAACTGATATATAGGTGTGCACACAAACGATCACTGTCCACACCAGAACCTATTCTCCGTCATTCAGTTGTTGATACATGTATACGGTCACACCCATCTCCAAGAGCCACTGAGCACCTGCAACTCCAGGAGGAAAGATGAAGTTTCTATGGCCAGGCCCTGGCCCTAACCCTGAATATTAAATTAAGGCCCAGGGTTATTAAAGCATTGTGCCAGTGCAAAGCACAGCAAATCAACACAAAATGACGCAAGGTCTTGCAGAGGCATTTACCATCCAACATAAAATGTATTCTGTGCTGAAAAGGTGCCTTTTTCTGATGGCAAAAGCCTATCTGCACTGTTTTGTGTCTCTTTGCAACAAGGAGACATAACTGCGGCATTAATGGGCAGAGCAGTACAAATACCCATAGATTTTGAGGTAGAGCCATATCCCTTACAGTAGCCACTTACTTCATTAAAATGGCTAAACACTACTTTTTTCACAAAGACTGCATTAAGGAACCCCCCCCCCCCTGTTTGGGCCTGTTCAAGGCTGGTCAGGCCAAGAGCCGGAGATGCTACCCAATTTTCCAAATTTCAAAAATGACTTTAATCCATCCACATCCTCCAACATCCAAACACAATGTCAGCAAAGGTATTATACTCATATGCCACAAACAAACCTGATACAGATTTCAATGCCTCAATGTCAAATCTAACAAACAATCATTACTCTTGACCATCCCTTCTTACTTACAACATAACACTCTTGTCCAAAACATATCACCAACCCCTATACTTTTCAAACACCACTCACCAGCTCTAACTCACATACAGATCCTTCACAAAAACATTCACTTTCAAAATACTTTACATCAACCACTCCCACCCTCCTGACTACACAGATAATACAAATCCAAAACAAACTTTACTCCAGAATTCACAATCTTCACCAACATCTACCACAAACACCCCAACACAGCAACATTAGTTCATCTGCCTCTCATCCATTGCACATTTTAGAGCGTTGGAATGGGACCCATATGCTCCACCACCACCCTAACCCATATTTCTTCCATCCTAAACAGACGCAAACAAAATATACAACATGCCACTCTTCACAATTTTGCATTCCCATGTCTATTACACAAAAAGGCTACTCTACAAAAATAACACAACTCGTCATCTCACTCTCAACCACCATATACACCATCGACAAATGCAGACCCAACAAAATGCTTTCTAAGCCTGCTGGATGAGGAACACAATATAGAAAAACAACACTGTTGTAACCCTCATACAGTTCAAATCAACACTAATGACACACCTGCTACAAGTTCAAAATATACTGATAACTCCTTTACAAAACAAAATTACACCATCACCAAAACATAATCTTTAAACTGCCTAAGAATAAATGCTCGATCACTCTCTAAAAACACATACCACATCTATGACCTACTCACTGACACACAACCTGACTTACTCTTCATAACTGAATCATGGTTGGGAGATGACATGGACCCAGTGTTGCATGCAGCCATTCCTTCAGGCTGTCAAACATCACACAAAACCATATAGACAAAAAAGGATGTGGACTAGCTGTTATATTCAAACAAGCAATAAACCTCAGCCAAACAGATGACATCTCCATACAAGGTTATGAGGCCCTCCTCACCAGATACAACCCTGCACCAACTTCCTCCTACAGACCACCACCTAGCAATTCTACATGCTCAAACACATTTCTAGACACAGTTTCAAACCTTCTAACACTATACTCCAACCTATGCATTCTTGGGGACCTAAACATTCGGTTTGACAAACCCAATATGCCCCATCCAAAAGCTATCATCATTGGTCTAGTCACATTGAGCCTACATTAGATTGTACACAATCCCACACACATCACTGGGCACATCCTAGATGTTGTTCCTACTAACCCAGAACTAGTTACCATTCAAACCATCACACCAGTTGCACAGTTAGACCACCATTTGGTAACTTTCCAACATAAAACACCACACATCAACACACCCAAGACCACCTTACATATATCCACTTATCAACCATGGAACAAACTCAGTTTTGAACAGTAGGGCCCGTATTTATACTTTTTGACACAAACCAGCGGTGGCGCTGGTTTGCGTCCAAAAATGTACCGCTGGCTAACGCCATTCCTATGCACCACGCGGGAGCCATATTTAAGGATTGACATTAGCCGGCGCTGCGGTCAGGTTTGAGTCAAAAATCATGTCTCAAACCGGACTTGCACCATTTTTTTTACACACAACCCCCATTGAAATGACTCCTGTCTTGGCAAAGACAGGAGTCATGCCCCCTTGCCCAATGGCCATGCCCAGGGGTCTTCTGTCCCCTGGGCATGGCCATTGGGCACAGTGGCATGTAGGGGGGGCCAAATTAGGCCCCCCTATGCCACTTTATAAAATGATACTTACCTGGACTTACCTGGGTCCCCCAATCCATGGGTGTCCTCCAGGGGTGGGTAAGGGTGGCAGAGCGTGTCCCTGGGGGCAGGGAAGGGCACCACTGGACTGCTTCCATGGTCAGAGACCATGGAAGTGAGCCCACAGGTCCCTTAATGCCTGCCCTCACCCATGCGTTAAAAAAGGCCCGCCCCCTCCTGTGCGTCAAAATGACATGGGAGTATAAATAAGGCGCACAGGCCTTCAAGTAATTTTTTGTGCGGGAACGCCTACCTTGCATGTCATTAACGCAAGGCAGTTTCCCGCATCCAAAAAATGACGCACACAGAGGAATTTTGACGTCCGCGGGGTCAGGCGTCATAGTATAAATATGGTGCACGGTTTGCGCCGAATGTGAGACCAAATTTTGGACGCACATTGGCCACAAATGGAGTATAAATATGCCTCTTAGATTCACAATCAACAGCCAACACAGATGTAGAACCAATAAAGTCAAAAAAACTACAAGTGGCAACAGGAAGCTTTTGTTCTCCTAATACCACTAAGGAAAACAAAACGGGACAAAAGAAAACAAGCACCTTGGAGAAATATAGAACTAAAAAGATAAAACAACAGATCAGAAGGCTGCAACAATGGCTCATCTCAAACAGCATTTAAGACAAACTTCAGCTAAGCAAACTTAACAGAGTATACAAATCAACAATCAAAAATGATTTAAAAAAGGTACCACTCAGACAGAATTCAAAATGCTTTATCTACAAATAAATAATTTTATACAATTCTCAATGAATTTTAAAAACCTAAATGCAAGGAAGGAATTTATCCCATTACTCAAGATTTTGCCGACAAACTGGCAAATCATTACATCACCAAGTCAGATACATAGGACTCCTATTTAAAACAAAGGAAAACAGCCAACACCAACCTGTTTAAAAAAAATCCCCTTCAAGAGTAAGCCAACCCAGCATCTGCACTCCTGCAAACAAATATCAAGAAGTGAATTTATAAATCTGGTCAAAGCAAGCAGTCCTTCCAGCTGCCCTTCTGACCCTTGACCACCATACATTTTCAAGAATATCCCTTTATCTACCTCTGTTGCCACACCAGTAAAAAGAATCTACTTTAACTACGGGAATCTTTCCTGAAGATCTTAAAAAAGCTAAAAATACACCTGTTATTAAAGAAAACAAACCTGGACCTACATGACCCCAACAACTACAGACTGATTACAAATGGCCCTTTCCTGGGCAAACTCATAGAAAGAGCAGCTTTCGCCCAGATGTCACAATTCATTGAAGATAACTCCATACTTTCAGACTACCAAATTGGATTCCGCCCAGGAAGAGGCACTGAATCTGCCCTCATTGCGATCTGGGATGATTGTAAAAACACAATAGACTGCAGTGGAGTTGCTGCACTACTTCTCCTGGACCTCTCACCTGCCAAAGGCACAGTTGACCTTGCCACTCTAATATGAAGGTACTGAGAAGCCGGCGTAGAGGGGATTGCTCTCAACTGGATCACAGTGTGAGAAAGTAGCTTCTTTCTCATATGGTTACCCCCATTTTTGGCCTGTTTGTCAGTGTGTTATGACGGTGTCACTGGAATCCTGCTAGTCAGGACCCCAGTGCTTATGGTTTGTGCCCTACTTGTCAGTATGTTTCACTGTTTTCGTCAGTATGCTTTACTGTGTCACTGGGATCATGCTAACCAGGACCCCAGTGCTTATGCTCTCTCTGGTTCCAAATTTGTCCTCAGATATGGTAACCCAGTATTTCACTCCAAATTGGAATACCGCCCCGATTATAAGTCCCTAGCATATTGTACCTAGGTACCCAGGAGGGTGGGGTTCCAGGGGATCCTTATGGGCTGCATCATTTCGTTTGCCACCCATAAGGAGCCCATACAAACGCTTCTACAGGACTGCCATTGCAGCCTGTGTAAAATAGTGCATGCACTTTTTCACAGCCATTTTTACTGCACCAGGTCACTTATAAGTTACCTATATGTCAGGCCTTCAGACCCAGAAGGCTGAGTGCAAGGAACCTGTGTGTGCCCTCACATTGTCCAGGCCCATTTTCCTGGACTTCGTGAGTGCGGGGACACCATTTTAATTGTGCAGTGTACATAGGTCAATACCTATGCACAGCTTCACAATGGTAACTCTGAATATGGCCATGTAAGGCGCCTACCAATTGGGAATTGTACCCCAATACTGATTCCAGTATTGGTTGCAAAATTCTATGCACTCTGGGGGCTCCACACAATACCAGCCTTCCGAGGTTTTCACTGCAGCCCCTGCTGCTGCCACCTCACAGACAGGCTTCTGCCCTCCTGGGGCTTGAGCAGCTCAATCCCAGGAATGCAGAACAATGCATTTCCTTTAGGAGAGGGGTGTTACACCCTCTCCCTTTGGGAATAGGTGTTACTGGCATGGGAGGTGTATCCTCCCAGAGCATCTGGAATGCTTTGAAGGGCACAGATGGTGCTCTTCTTGCATAATCCTGTCTACACTGGTTCAGGGACCTCCAGTCCCTGCTCTGGCATGAAACTTGACAAAGGAAAGGGGAGTGACCACTCCCCTGTCCATCACCACCCCAGGGGTGGTGCCCAGAGCTCCTTCAGAGTGTCCCTGGGATTTGCCATCTTGGATTCCAAGTTCATGAGGCACTCTGGGAGCATCTGAATGGCCAGTGCCAGCAGGTGACGTCAGAGACCCCTCCAGATAGGTGCATACCTGGTTAGGTGACCAATCCCCCTCTCAGGGCTATTTAGGGTCTCTCCTCTGGGTGTTTCTTCACTTTCAGATTGCAAGACTCCAGCAGTAATCCTCTGCATCCTTTACTTCATCTTCCACCGAAGGATCAACCGCTGACCGCTCCAAGAACTCTACAAAACTGCAACAAAGAAGCTAAGATGACTTCTGCAACATTGTATCTTCAGCTCCTGCCAGCAACTGCAAAGGTTTCCAGGTCGTGCATCCTCCGAGGACTGCCTGTCTTCAGCCTGCACCAGAAGAACCGAAGGAATCTCCCGTGGAGTGACAGAGTCACTTCCCTTCTTCAGCAGGCACCTGTCTGCAACAACCACCAGTGGCTTGAGTCTCCTCTCCAGATGACAGGCGTAGATCCAGCAACACGGGTGGTGGACTAAAGTGACTCCAGCAATCCCAACGTCCAGCTATCCAACTTTGGTGGAGGTAAGAGCTTTCCTCCTCACTCAAGACAGTACCCCAAAGCACCGCATGACTTGCAGATGCCAAGGCTTGTGTGCGACCTTCCAAGAAGTTCTTCATGCATAGCACAACTTAGGCCCCCAGCACTCCATCCTGTGACGCACAGCTTCCTGAGTGGTTTTCCGGCGGCATGGGAATCCTTTGTGTTGTGCTGCATGGGCCTCTATTTGCATCTCCTTTGTCTCCATGCAGTGGGTCTCCTGTGCATGCTTCCGGGTCTTTTGAGGGCTCTCTGAGTTGCTGAGAGCCCCCTCTACCTCCCTCTCCTGGGTGGAGACTACCAGGTCCCTCCTGGTCGCGGGCAGTGCCATTTGCCGCTACCCGCGATCTTTGCAAAACCCGCGTGCAAATCAGACTGCATTCATTCATCCGGCATGGGACATCTTCTGCACCAACCAGGAACCCGCATCTGTCTTCTTTGGTGCAATACTGACTTTGTCTTCTCACCGGTGGTTGTTCTTTTGCACCTTCATCCGGGTTAGCAGGGGCTCCTGTTCTCCCTGGACTCTTCAGTGCTTCTTGGACTTGGTCCCTTTCTTCCACAGGTCCAGGAATCCATTGTTGGTGTCTTGCAGCCTCTTCTGGGACTTACATTATCTTCTATCACGACTTCTAGTGTGTTTTAGGAAACTTGCTGCATTTTACTCCTGCTTTCCTGGGCTCTGTGTTGGGGTATTTTACTTACATTTGGTGTTTTCTTACACTCCCAGCTCATCTTTACACCCTTCACTTGCCTAGGTGGGAAACCGACTTTCGCATTCCACTATTCTAGTATATGGTTTGTGTTCCCCCTAGGCCCATTGCAACCTACTGTGATTTTCACTGTTTGCACTATTCTATTACTATTTACTTACCTTTTTTTGGTCACTAGTGCATATTGTGTAATTTACTTACTTCCTAAGGGAGTATAGTCTACAAAGTATTTTTGGCATTGTGTGACTAAAATTAAGTACCTTTATTTTTGTAACATTGAGTATTGTCTTTCATGTGTGTGAGTACAGTGTGACTATAGTGGTATTGCAAGAGCTTTGCATGTCTCCTAGTTCAGCCTTGGCTGCTCTGCCTACAGCTACCTCTAGACAGCCTGGCTTCTAGACACTGCCTACATTTCACTAATAAGGGACAACTGGACCTGGTATAAGGTGTAAGTACCTTTGGTACCCACTACAAATCAGGACAGCCTCCTACATTATCCTACCTTCAAAACAGGACTAATGTCACCCATACTCCTCCTTTCTTGCCCAAACACTACTTCGCAAAAGCAGGGATCCCTCAAGGCTCCATCATCTCACCCATGCTTTTCAACATCTACATGATGTCATTACTGGCAATGATCAATGAATTTCAACACACATAGTACAAGTATGCAGATGACACACAAATACTCCTTAAAGTGGAATGCCCGAGACATTGCAAACTCATAAATTGTCAGTTGCCTCAGAGCTGTTGATCAGTGGATGACATGGAGCCAACTCAAACTGAAGGCTTCCAAAACATAAATACTCACATATGTCAATTGGCAAAATTGTGACCCACTCTTCACCTGGCCTGGTGATCTGGGGCCACCTCCTAAACTATCTAAGGAAGTAAGAAACTTTGGAATTACTATTGACTCCTAGTAAACAATGAATGCTCAAGTGAACAAATTAGCAAGATTAAGGCGGTCATTATGAACATGGCGGGGAAGACCGCCGACCGCTGTGTCGGCGGTGAACAGAATCCCGCCCTTGGCGGCGAATGGAAACCCACCATATAATGATTGAAAAATCCAACCCCGCCAAACATTCCCAGACCACCACTCCCCGCCAGGACCCAGTCAGCAGGAATCCCGGCCCACCCCACCCCACCACCGCCAAGCACACCCACATCCCGCCCTCCAAATAATGATGCACAAATCACCTCGGCGGACAGTGGAGGCCGGACGACCATTGGCGGCTGCGATGGCCACGGGTGGCAAGTGGACTCAACAGCAACAAGTGCACACATTCGATAGGCCTATTACCCACACACCTGACACACATCCAGAACCCGATAAAACACCCCAAGACACACCCCACAATCCCTTGCAATGAAACCAGGACCAGAAGACAGTGAGCACCAGAGCCAGACAGCAAACACCAGCATACAGGACACGCATATCGACCCACACAGGAGCACCCATACCCCGTCCCCAGTTCTGACGCCATCCTCCACACTCACCATGTCCCCCCCAAAAAATCCACAGTTCACCGAAAGGGAGCTAAGGACCATGGTGGACGAGATCCTGAAGGTTGAGCCACAAATATTCGGGTCCGAGGTGCAGCACACACCCATCGCGCGGAAATTGGAGCTGTGGCACACCATTGTGAGCAGGGTGAATGCAGTGGGACACCATCCACGCACCAGGGATGACATCCGGAAGAGATGTAACGACCTGCGGGGGAAGGTCAGGGCCATGGCATCTAGGCAGCACATCGCAATGCAGAAGACTGGGGGAGGACCGCCACTAACACCACCCGACTACACCAACTGGGAGGAGAAGGTACTCGCCATCCTGCACCCAGAGGGACTCACTGGAGTCACTGGAGGAATGGTCTTGGGTAAGTCATCTATAATTACCCCATATACAACACATCTGCAATGCATGCACCACCCCACCCCACCCATACCCACCTCCACCTCCACCCCACCCAGCCATCACCCACCACATCCACCACCCGGCATCACCTACAACCCACTAGCTTGTCTGTTTTCTCAGTCTGAGTGGAACTTAGCTCTGTCTACCCAGGGCCATGGTGCTCTGTATCCAGGAACTCAGTTCCAGCTCAATGAAATAAATTACCTGTAGGTGCACAGTCTCTGCGCTGTCTGTGCATTTGTTCCGCACTAAGTATTCAGGGATTAGGCTGCATCTGTGCTAGAGCTCATCTCTGTCTGCAGAGGAATTGGTTCAGCTCTACAAGATAAGATATGTTTATGGCGGCGATCCATTCTTTCTGTATGCACAAGAACCTACTTTCCTCTGTTCAATTTATGTCTTCAGCTTCTCTCCAGAAGAACAAACAACTTCCTCTGCTTAAACAAATAGGCACTGAAATGAGCTTTTTGATGCCACGCAGACATCTCTTTTGAATGGTGATTTTTTTATTGACTTTGAGCTGCAATAGTATGGACACATGGGGCTGATCTCTACCTTGTCTTCTTATCCCCTCTCAATGGCACACCCTCTTCCTTCCCAAAGGGTGCATTGTTGTGAACTTCTTCTCGATGTTTACTGATTTTACGTCATTTTGATATGTGCTTTTGCTCTACATTTGTAGTAAGGAAATTTAGAAAGAGCAGTCTGAGACAAGGAGACCATGTTAAACATGAAAAAAGACAACGGTGAAATGTATGGAGTGGGAAGGGGCAGGTTGAGAAAAATGCTAACGGATGACAGGGAACAGGAGAGAAGGCAGTGTCATGTTATGATGGAGTGACAACAGGGACATAGGGCAGGATGAACACTGCTGAGTCCCAGGTGACAACCTATTTAGTTAAACTGCATTGTAGCACATGGGAAGGAAAGATTGGGCCTGAAAAAAAGCAATGTTAAAGAATAAGCTCAAAGCACCAAGTTTAAACCTTAAAAAATGTGGACTCTGAAAAGAGGGGAGTCAGGTGGATCTTGTTTCAGAAGTACATGTGTTAATGCATGGGACTACACTTACCAGTTTGGATCCTTTGAAATGTGAATGTTTCTTGGCTTTAGAGCAGACACTGTTCTCCCTGTGGCTCAAGGTTTTCCAACCACCAGCTGCCACTTGCAGAGATGGTAAGGGGGCAGAGCAGAGCATAGCAGTTGGGGAACACCATTCTGCTGTGGCAGACAGCTTTGTTGAGAGAAGTGTGAGGCGCTTTCTGCCCACAGTATCTTTCTGATCCGCTGCTTGTCTATTATATGTCTGTCCACCAAACACAAAGGGGCGAAAGGCAAACGTGACCTTATGGGAGGTGTATTGTGAAATGTCTGAGGAGCCTAGTTCAACTATAATCCCCTAATACAGGCACAATCAATTTTATTTAACTGGCATACTGCACATGCCTCAAGCAGCACAGTATATCGGTTAAAATGGGGCTGTCTAGGAACACCCAATGCATCCCTGAAGCCAATAAAAAGTCACAAAGTGCAGCAGAGGTAGGATCTCGAGTACTATCCCAGCTTTTTTCAGTCTTGTGCTTCCAGTACTATCAACAGGGCCACTGGAAATATGTGATTGTGTAGCTGTGGAGTTTTTCCTATAATTATTGTTTTGCTGCATAATTCATCATCTGCTGCATAATCTCCAGATTTTAACAAAAAATGTGTTTCTACCTCAAACTGTTCAAAAGTTAATAAAAACGCAGCAATGTCTTGCTGTGTAGCGGAAGTCTGTTTCCAAAGTTTTGACTGGTCACGTTTCTGCTGCTTATTGCTAAAATTAGTTGTTAAATTGGTACCAATGAGGTGCAACCTTTGCCCAGAAAGACAAGTGAAACAATTAGAAAATAATGAAATTATACTATCACAAAATGTACTTCATTACACTGCAGTATTTAGTCAACTCTCCCCCCATATATTGGCCCTCCCCTGATGCATAATTTTAGTGGCCCTGTCTATCAAGAAGCTGGCAGAGGTATTGAGGTGGGCCTTCCCCTTTTTAGGTTGAGTGTAAGCATTTAACCTAGTGTATACTTTTAGTATACTTCTCATGGCTCAAAGCAATTTCATTTGTTGGTTGCAGTGTACTTTACAAATTCTTGCTTGCTAGTAGTCAGTTCTGCCTTTTTGTCCCTCCTTTTTTGTTTCATAGCAGTGACCAACTCCTGTATTATTCCACTTTGGTTTCTTTATCTGGTGCGATGACTGACTATTTTTGTTATTTCTTTGGTGCTCCCCTTTCACTGTGTGTGTTTTAGGCTGGTAGATGCCTGCGTTTTATTGCAGCACTCCTTTCCTCCCATCTCCTCCCATGTCGCTGACATTTGTTTTGGCTTTATTCCAGTGTTGTCTCGTTTACCTCTGACTCCTAAAATAAGCTTATTTTACAATAGAAACACCCAATCGTTTAGCTCACTGCTCACGAAAGCCACAATATACCCTAAACCTAAACCTAGAAGCAATGATGTGAAACTTGCTTAGCCTCGCATCGCATCTCGAGTCTCTCTCTCTCCAGCTCTCCCAGCACTCAGCACATCGCACACAGGGCATTGCTTAGCGCCTTCATTTAGGCCATAAATCTTCTCAGGCTGCTCTGCTTGTTGAAATGCGGGGCAGGAATGCTTTTTGAGACTTTTCATTCTGTTAAAAGAAAAAGAAAATACTTTTCCAGCCTTATTTTCCAATTTCTGTTCAGACGTTTCATAACACGAGGTAGTGCAGTCATCTTCTCGCTCCTCAAGGGCTTGTGATTTCTGAAGCTCTATTGGCCTTTTACAGCACTGTTTGTTGCAAATTTAGCAAAATGCTACATACATTTAATATGGTTGATTCTGCATCAATGTATTCCACTTGTACCTACAATATTGTTTTTATATAGGGTTTATTTGATTTATGTGCTATCAAATATATGTGCCTTACTGGCTATTCAGTAATAGCAGATTCTTATGTATAACTAGCAGAAGTATTATCCCCACTTACATTTCACTCATTTTGACCTGCTTTACTGGCCTTTGTCAAATTCAACACCACACAATTCAATGCCACACAATTCTACACCACTCAAAATAAATCCAGTCCACACAATTCCACTCCACACCACATAATTCCACACCAAACCACATAATTCCACTCCACAACACATGATTCCACTACACACCACATACATCCAATACACACCACAAAATCCCACATCATACTATATAATTCAATGCCACACCACATAAATCCTCTTCAAACCATTTTATGACATATACCACTCCACATGATTACACACCATGACACACAATCCCACTCAAAATAATTCCACTACACACATTACCACATAATTCCTATCCACCCAATTCCAATACACATAGCTCCACTGAATGTCACACAATTCAAACACACCCAATGCAAAGCCAAACAATGCCATGCCACACAATTCCAGTCAAACCCCCATAATTCCACTCCACACCACATAACTGCAATCTACACACTATAATTCAAAATCATTAAACATAGTTCCAATCCAAGCCACTCTACATAAATCCATACCATACAACATAATTACACTCTGCTGCTATTAAATGTCAACTCTCCGAATAGCAAGGTTGAATACTCTTGAATCCTCCTCTGGCCTCTTTAATCCACTGCCAGACACTATGCCCATTTAGCTCTCTATTGTGCGTTACAGCTTTCTTCCTATGCGAGTTTTCCATCTTTCACTTCCTTGTGTGTTTTTCCCTCTCTCTCTATATATATATATAATTACCTAGTGGCGGTCGCCAATAGATAGCTGTAGGTAGGATTACGCTTCTATACAAAGAGCGTTTTTTACTTGCCTATATCTTTGGCATCACTTCACAAATCTTCACAAAAACTTTCTAAAAAGATTTGGCAGTTCAGTCAGAAGCTGCCTGTAAAGTTCCAGGGTGATCCGTCTGTGGGGAAGGGGCGAGAAAAAGGGGGAGTCCCAAAACACGTTTTCCCCATAAATGTTTCCATAGGGATTTTGAACAGTGATAGTGCAAAAACCACTGAATGGAATTACACCACATTTGGCAGGAAGGTAGGTCCTGGTACAGAAAGAGTGCTTTTGTTGTTTTGCTGTAATTCCGTTCAGTAGTTTTTGAGAAATTAAAGAAAATCCAAATTTGTATATCTAGATTTAATGGATTCACGACCCCTAACGATCTTGTGCTGAGATCTGATTGGCTGGTAACACTTCAACAACAAAAGCTGTTGAAGTGTTGTCAGCCATCTTGGGACTCCGCTGCAGCCGAGTCCCCAAAAAAAAGTAGAAAAAAAACCCTGACCCCTTAGCTCTGGTGGTGGGGTCCCAAAGGGACCCCCCCCCCACCAATGCTTAAAAAGCATTTTTTGTTGATTTTTCGAGTGGAGATTGGTGGATCTGCAAATCTACTCATAAAATCCCAAAAAAATGAATTGTGGGATCCCACCCTTTGTTAGTCTGATGGCCCCGGGTGGGCCAAGTCCAGGGGGCTTTTAATTTTTTTTTTTTTTTATGCGGGGGCCTCCTGGCCCCCTCCCACTGCCCTGGGGACCATCCACTTCTTCAGGGCATTATTGTGATATGGGGATGGCCCCCTCCTGCTGCCCCAGGCACCACAACCTCCCTGGGGAGATGTTGTAATACATGCAAGGGGCTCTGTGGCCCCCCACCACGTCCCTGAGGTGATTTTGTAATAAATGCTGGGGGGTCAGGCCCCCCCACCACAGGGACCACCACCACCTCCCTGGGGTGCACCCAGTGCCCCCCGCTGTCCCGGGGACCAACACCTCCCGGGGCAAGACTGTAGTTGGAGCGGGGCCTGTGTGGCCCCCACATCCCGTGGACCCCCAACCTCCCCGGGGCAAATGTTTAAAAAAATTAAAGGAGGTCCCTATGGGATCCTCGCGCCCTGGGGACCACCAGGCCCTTCTCATGGAGCCTCTGATGGCCCTGTGGACTGCCACCCCCCAGGGCCGGCTCCTGCTATGTCCCAGGGTGCCCATGCACTGCAGCTGCAGCCAAGTCACATCAAACACTTTGGGTTTTGACAGCGGGACCTTTCAAGCAGGTCCCGTTGTCAAAATCGGAAGCTTTCTTCCCTGTCCCCTGCACATGTGTAGGGGACAGAGATGAAATGTTTCAGCAAGCAGGGAGCTGCTGTGAAAGCAGCTCTGTGCTTGCTGGAGCATTGGCATGGGGAGGGAAGCCTTAAGGCTTCGCCTGCAGTGCCAGGTAGCCTCTAAGACCATTGTTTAAAAAAACAAATTAAAACAGTAGGGACCGCAGGGTGATCCCACACAGCCCGTAAAGGGCTTTATAATAAAAATTAAATAGATTTTTTTTTTTTAAGTACAGTCATTTATTCAGTCAAACAGCCACTGACACGCCACTCACTCACCCATACGCTACTAACTGAGGTATTCACAGTGCATACAGTTACTTACACACCCACTGATACACCCACTGCCACACCCACTCGTACTCACGCACTGCATTAATAGATCACCATTCTAGTGACACATCCAGTTAATCAGCTGTAAAAACACTGACACACCCACAAACTCACCATACAGTCATTGACACAGTCAGTGACTCATTATTACAGTCGCTTACATACTCAATCACTCAACTGTACAACTATTCACACACCAACTCACTCACATGAACAGGCACTTACATACCCACTCAGTCACCCATACATCCATTCACACAGCCACCCACTGACCAAAACAAGTTCTCACAAATCCACTCACTATCCTATATCAAAATTGACTCACCCACTCAGTTTATGATACAGCTACTCATACACCCACTGACTCTCACATACAGTTACTGACACAGCCACTCAGTTATACTTACAGCCATACAGTAAGTGACTCACCAAGTCACTCACCAATACAGTGACACCCATTCACTTACCCAGACAACCACTCTGACACCCACTCACTCACAGATGCAGCCACCCACAGACCCACTCACTAAATGTAATGCAACTGCTCACACAATCACTTGCTCACCTATTGAGCAACTTACACATCCATTCATTCTCTCATACAGTAAATTATTCAACCACTCATTCACCAATAGACACACTCACGTACCCTCTCACACATCGATACAACACTTACACTCACTGGATGATGTCATCAGTGATGTCATATGAGATGTCATCAGTGAGGTTACTGGCCATGCCATGAGTGATGTAGTATGTGTGGTCATAAGCAGTGCATCACAGAGCGGCAGTTATAGTTTATAGTTAGCTGAAGTACCTATAACTGCTTACTTTCTGTATTTTGTGTCTTTGTAGAGAACATTCAGACCAGAGGTATTTAAGTCTTTAAATGCTTCCAAATTGACAGGAGGGACGATATCTCTTTTACTTTTAGAGGGAGCAAGTTCCAGAGCCTGACAGCAGCCACTGAAAAGGCTTTATCTCCCCATTTGGCTTTTTTGCTTCTTCCTGTCTGGGCTAACCTGAGCCCAGTCAATCTTAAAGGGTGATTGGGAGTGTACCAGTTTATAGCACATTGCAAGTATTCTGATCCTTGAAAGTGCAGGGCCTTGTGAGTCAAGCACAGTGTCTTAAAGGCAATGTGCTTTCTAATGGGAAGACAGTGCAGTTTTTTTAATCCTTCTGTGATGAGGGATGATTTCAGCAGACCAAGCACTACTTGGGAAGCGGTATTCTATATTGGCTGCAACTTGTAAAGGGGTGATTGATTTAGGTTTGAATACAGGGCATTACAGTAGTCCAGTCTAGAGCTTATGAGGGCCAGCCCCACAGTCGCCCTAAGGTCTGCAGGAATGAATGGCAGAACTTTCTTTAAAATTCTACTAATCCAAAGGCAGGTATTGACAACTTTATCTATCTGCGAATGAAAAGTCAGTTCTGAATAGCAGATAATCCTGCTGAGATTCCTGGCTTCAGAAATAGGAGTGGGAAGAGGCCCACAGATCTCAGGCCACCAGCTGTGATTTCAGATGGAGGTTTTTGCCTCAAAGATAATGATCCTGTTTTATCCCCATTCATCTTCAACCAATTAATGTTCATCCAGTTACTGATTGCTTTCATGCAGGATTGAAATCTGTCTGCTGTAATTTGTATCTTGTCATGCACATTGGCATTAATTTGGGTGTCATCAGCGTATGACGACACCTGGAAGTTGAAAGATCGAATCATATTGGCCAGAGGAGCTAAATGCAAATTAAAAAGGGTGGGACTAAGTGACGATCACTGAGGGACTCCACAGGGAAGCTTAAAAGAGATGAGCTATAATCTCCACAGCTGACTGTCATTGTCCTATTTTGGAGAAAAGACTCCTAAATATACCTGGTCTGACCCATCTATCCTGCCTGTTTAAGTCGGTGCAGCAAAATTAATGACGAGATCGTATTGAAGGCCGCTGACAGGTCCAACAGTATCAGGATGGCACTGACTCCATGGTCAACCTGTCTCCTGATGGAATCTTTGGTGGCGATCACGATGGATTCTGTGCTATGATTTTTCTGGAATCCATGCTGGGAGACGTCCAAACAGTCATGAATGAGCAGGAAGGATACCAGCTCTTGATTAATATGTTTCCAGAATTTTTGCAAGCATAGGCAGGAGGGCGATGGGGCGTAGGTTTGTGAGGTCATCCGGTTTGCCTCCAGGTTTTTTTTTAATGAGCATGATTATTGTTTTGTTCCACATGGTTGGAAACACCCCAGAGTCCAAGACTTAAGTAAAAATGGTCTTTGGTGGCATAGCGATAGTATTGTTTACTAGCTGAAGTACTCTAGGTGGACAGGGGTCTCTGGGGGACTCCGAGTGAATTTCAGCCACAAGAGAATAAATTTTGCTTGTGCCTAGAAGGACACATTTTGTAAGTGTAGGGCCACCACCAGTTTCATATCGAGAACATTTTGTAAGTGTAGGGCCACCACCAGTTTCATATCGAGAACTGGGACAGGTCTTCCCCGGATCTATGGGTAGGGGGGAAAAGTCTGAGTGGATTTTCAGAATTTATCTGGAAAGAACTCAGTCACACTATCGCAGAATGCTTGTGAGTTGTCAGGTTCCTGGGAGAGGGGGGCGGTTAGTGCTTTAACCACTTTAAATAATTCTTTTGGGGTGTTGGAGGCACATCTAATTTTTTGAGAATAAAAACATGATTTAGCAGTTCTGATGGCCTCTTTGTAAATTTTCTAGCATTCTGTAAGCTTTGCTTTTTCCAAGGGCCCTTCTAATTTCCATTTTCTCTTTTGTTTTCTAGAGTCTCTCTGGAGAGTCTTGAGATCATTCGTGTACCAGGGAGCTGATACTTTTTTCTGTTTTGATTTTGACCTCCCTCAGTGGTGCAATTTCCTCAATGGCTTCTCTTAACCAGGAGTTAAAGTTATTTTCCCGAGAACCCCGTCCCCCTTCAAGCCTTTCCTGACTCCTTACCAAGGCCAGGCGCAAATCCTCCTTTTTGGCTCACCCCCAATTATGACTCAAAATTTCAGCTTTGTTGTTGGGGTGCGGACAGTTTGTATGTGTAATTTTAAAGGGGATCAAACAATGATCCGACCATTCTAGTTGCTGACATTTGCACACAGTAACAAATTCCTGTACAGAGAACAGCCCATCTAGTACATGACCTGCCACATGAGTGCTTGAAGTGACCAATTGACTCCAACCAAAACAGGACATGAAATCCAAAAGCGATAGAGTGTCCCTGTCCTCTCTATCCTCCAGATGGAATTTAAAATCTCCAAATATCAGACATCCTTTGAGTGAGATGAGGGGCTCAGTGATTAGCGGCCAGTTTTCTAGAAAAAGCTACTTGGGACCTACTGGGCGATAGACTAGGAGTCCTTCCAGCCTTATCAAATTTCCTTGTCTTAGTTCAAAATAGGTTCTTTAACAGGTATCTGAGGAAGTCCCTAGGCAGACAAAGTTGCAACAAAGGCTGTCTCTAAATATGGATGCCAACCCTCCCCCCTTGTGTTGTCTGTCTAGCCTTTCCACTTTATATCCCGCAGGGAGGGCGGTGACAAAGTCGGGATCTGATTCCTACCTAGCACAAGTTTCTGCCAAGTTTCTTTCAAGCTTAAAATCTAAAATAGCTTCTCGTATCTCAAGGCTATGTTTAATTAAGGAGTGGGCACTTAATAACCCACATCTAAGGGTGTTCTGTGGGTCCGACAGTTTTAGCTGGGGGGATACTTCCGCAGTTGATTTATTTTAGCCTAGCTAAAGGGCATGAGTAGATCCTTTTTCCTGGGGCTCCATGCACATTTCTTACATGGTAAGGGTCCGTCCTTTAAAGGGAGAAGGGGAACACATCGTGTGTCTCACATATGGTTTTGGGGAAACAGTTTATAAGTTGTTCCTTAATGTAATATAACCAGGGGAGGTTTCCCTTCCCACTGGCAGCATACCTGGCCCCTGGGCCTGGTCAGGTGCGGACTGGCACAGATGAGCTTGCCTTAGGCATGCCTTTGGCATGCCAGCGGCGCGTCCCCAGCCTGACTGGCTTAAATGGCGTCTTCAGTGCATGAGGAGGTAGAGGGGCATGCCCTCAGTGAAAAGGCTGGATCGCTTCTTTCACGCTCAGGCCTCACCCCACCCCACCACAACACCTAGAATGGTGGCAATGAAAAGTCAAAGACAGGGCTTCAACTAGCCCGTTAACTCCCCTTGAGCTAGCACAACAATATAGCACATAGGTCAAAATTCTATCGTGTTGTCAAGTAATCTGATAGAAATACATTTACTTTTAGCAGCAGTGAGCAGCCTAAAATATTTTAGACAATGTTAAAAAGCACTGAGGCAAAAAGCATTAAAATATAAATATAAAATGTGCAACAGCGTTCTCACCCGCTGCACGTCTGCGTCCCAACTGGCTTAAATGCCGTCTTTCTGTGCATGACGGGGTATATATATATATATATATATATATATATATATATACATATATTTGTTTGTGGTTATGTAAATCCTATCATTCAATGTTTTTTTAAGCTCTCTCATGACTGGAATTTTGTTTTACACCTGAGAGTAGTTTGTGTTTTAAGGTCCTTGTGTGTAATAGTATTGCAGTAGGCCTGCTAGGCCTAAAAATGGGTGAGGCACTACGCCCTCTAGGGGTTACATATATAGTTACACTGCATTATTTTCTGCCATTCTGTTTACATGTCGTTATGTCTTCTAGGGGCTGACTATATGGTTGCATGACCATGTTTCTTACAAATGCTGTTTTCATTATGGTGTCCTCTAGGGGCTGTTCTGAGCATTACAGTCAAGATACTACAATATTTGCTGCACTTGGAAACTTGCCCCATAATGTTTTGCGGGGCATTCCTTTTACAAAACATTTTTACCCACAACTCACCGTGTGTTGCTCCTAGGACAATGGGACCACAATCAAAATTTTCAGCACAAAACACTCTGTCTAGGGCATCTTTGGATCCTCACGCTAGGTTGGGGGGACTGGAACTTTTGTTTTACAGCTGGGCGTAGTTAGTTTTTTAAGGGCCTTGTTTGTAATACTATTCTAGTAGGCCTGCCAGTCCTGAAAATGTGTGATGCACTAAGCCATCTAGGGGCTAAACATAGGTTTACACTGCATTACGTTCTGCCATTCTGTTTTCGTGTGGTTATGCCCTCTAGGGGCTGACTATAAGTTTACATGACTTAGGGCCAGATGTAGAAAGCTTTTTGCATTGTGCAAACTACGAAAATCGCAGTTTGCGCCATGCAAAAAGCCTTTTGCAATGCTCATTCACAAATTGCGAGTCGGTACCGACTCGCAATTTGTGAATGCGACTCGCAAATAGGAAGGGGTGTTCCCTTCCTATTTGCAACTCGCATCGCAATTCAGGGTTGCTTTGTGACCGCGAATGCGGTCGCAAACCAACTCGCAGATACCACCAGTGTCACACTGGTGGTAACTCATTCGCAAAAGGCAAGGGGTCCCCATGGGAACCCTTCCCCTTTGTGAATGTTGACAAAAATATTTTTTCAGAGCAGGCAGTGGTCCTATGGACCACTGCCTACTCTGAAAAAAACGAAACCAAATGGTTTCGGTATTTTTTTCATTTTGCAACTCGTTTTCCTTTAAGGAAAACGGGCTGCAAAATGAAAAAAAAAAAACTGCTTTATTTACAAAGCAGTCACAGACATGGAGGTCTGCTGACTACAGCAGACCACCATCCCTGTGAGTGCAGGGACTCACTATGGGGTCGCAAAATGCGACCCACCTCATGAATATTGATGAGGTGGGTCTTTGCGACCCCATAGCGAGTAGCAGAAGGTGTCTGAGACACCATTCTGCATCCTATTTTGCGACTTGCAAATTGCGAGTCGCTCAGACTCGCAATTTGCAAGTCACAAAATCGGATTTTCCTACATCTGGCCCTATGTTTCATACAAATGTTATTTTTATAGTGGTGTCCTCTGGTGGCTGTTCTGACCATTACAATCAAGATACTACATTATTCGATACACTTGGAAACTCTCTTTATAATGCTTTGTGTGCCATTCCTTTTACAAAACATTTTTGCCCATAACTCTGCACACGATATGCTCTTTCTGTCTAAGTCTTCTCTTGATCCCCACACTAGATTGAGGGGATTCCAAAATAATACTATAAAAAATATAATAAATAATGGCAATATTTTCATTTTTTGCTGAAGATAGAGGAAGAAGGTAAATAGAAGTGCTCTAGTTATATACAGAGACACTGGTATTATGTGACAGAGAGCACCAAATTATGTGGCAGGGTTGACCAATTCATGTGGCAAGAAAAGTCCAGTTATGCATTTACAGTGCCAATAGCTTTAACTCTATCAAATAAGAATTTGCGAGTGTGAATTAATAAGTGAAAGTGAATACAGGGAGTGAGTGAAGGAGTATGAGTGTGTCAGAATGTGTTATTGATTGGAGGTTGTGAGAGGGAGTGGAAGTTAATTCTGGGTATAGCTATCAATAGTGCAGCAGGTGCGGTTGCACCAGGGTCCAGAGTTAGTGAGAGTGTGCCCATAATTACCCAAACTTTCACACACCCCAGCACAGCACCCAATTGTGCTATATTGCGTGAGAGAGAGAGAGAGAGAGAGCAGGAACGCACCATATCTACAAAGATATGTCCCCCTCCTACTCTCTCCCTAGCACTGGCACAGAATCATGCTGTCTAGCGCCATGCACACACCTTTGCACCACGGTACAAGGGTGTCTGTTTGAGTCTAGTATAGATTTTGTAGTTGAAGGGTGCCATCCTAGTACAAAATACTAGTCTTTGACTAACTTTAAAACTTTTCCTACTTTGAATTTGTACTGTACAGTTCAGTACACATGCAAAGTATGAAAAGTTAGGAGAAATAAAAGCATTTCTCCTTTTTAACGCCTGATTTCAAGTGGCATTTATTTTTTGATGCAAAACACTGTATACTGTTGTTAGTAGATAACGTTTTACATACAAAACCATAGGTGTTTGCATTGGAACGCCTGTGTATGACACATGGAATGTCCCCTTAATCCACTATAACACAAAGCAGCGATTTACAATGCTTTGCATTACTTTCAGGCAACTTTCCAGTGCAAAACAGGTTTGACACTGAAAAGTAAATAAAAAAAAAGTCTTGCACAGGTTTGCATCACTTTTGTGATGCAAACACAGAACAAAATGGTTGTTAATCTGAATTTAAATGTGAGCGGGAATGAGTACGAGTGATGCAAAATTTGAAAAAAAATGGGATAAACTCCTGGGCAGTATTACGCCTCACCGCTTTCAAAGATCACCAGCCACCACTGACGTCAATACTAAATGATGAGGTGTGGCCTAACGAACTGAGCTGCCAACTTTGGAACTGGAGAACAAGGTTTGAATCCCAGCATGAGCTCAACATCCTGTGATCCTGGGCAAATCACTTAGGCCCTCATTACAACATTGGCGGTAAAAGCCGCTTACCGCCGTGCAGAACACCGCCAACACACCGCCGCAGCCGCGGAATTCCGCCACAGCTATTATGACCCACATTACGAAATCCGCCAAAATTCAGACACCCACACAAGTCCGCCACACCAAAGGTTAGTGATAAACTGGCGAAAGCAAAACCTCCACCGTCACGCCAACAGAAATATGCCCACACTATCACGACACACGAATCCACGCGGCGGTCTTTCAACTGCGGTATTCCATTGGCGGTACACACCGCCGCGCTCAAAATACACACAAACGTACAGAACACAGCCACATTGGACAATTCTAAATACACACAACTGATACACATACACACCCCACTCCCACACACCCAATACAATATAAAACACACACCCATATCACCCACAATCCCCTACCACCAAAAATTCAGAAAGAAGGCCAGAGAGAGACAGCACCAGCAAGAACAACAGCATCCACAGGCACACAACACCATCACCCACAGAACTTCCACGCACCTCACACAACACACACCACTACATATCAGCACACTTAGCACCACACACTCCACCCCACACATCACCTACACCACCCCATGGCACGGCAAAGGCACCCCAGATTCTCGGAGGAGGAGCTCAGGGTCATGGTGGAGGAAATCGTCCAGGTAGAGCCACAGCCATTCGGATCACAGGTGCAGCACACCTCAATAGCAAGGAAGATGGAGCTATGGCAAAGAATAGTGGACAGGGTCAACGCAGTGGGACAGCACCGAAGAAATCGGGAGGACATCAGGAAGAGGTGGAACGACCTACGGGGGAAGGTGCATTCCGTGGTCTCAAGACACCACCAGGCGGTTCAGCGGACTGGCGGCGGACCCCACCTCCTCCCCAACAATTAACAACATGGGAGGAGCAGGTCTTGGCGATTCTGCATCCTGAGGGCCTCGCAGGAGTAGCTGGAGGAATGGACTCTGGTAAGTCAAATCTTAACTATTACATCCCCCACCCTACCTGCATGCCAGCACATACCCCCACCCTCACCCCCAGCACCCCAACTCCTCACATATGTCCCAACATCACAAACCACCCATCCCAACACCAAGCCCTGCATGCAACAACAAAGCATGGACACCCATCACTAAAGCATGCCCACTGCACATACCCATACAACCCCCTAAACCATCATCACACAAGGTCCCACACAGGAATGCAAGCAATGAGGTGCACTGTCACCCGCCCATTGCACACCATGACACACACAGATGTAATAACCATCCTTTTATACCCCTGCAGGACCCCTACGCAATGTCACCGGACAGGAGGGTCCACACATGTCCACACCACCAACAGACGAGGCCCACAGTGATGACAGCAGCTCTGTCCAACTTGATCTAGATGACCAGCCCGGACCATCGGGGACCTCGGGACCGTCGGTTCCCCTCACACAGTACCAGGCCACCACAGACCTTCCCCCCTCTGGAAACACCAGCACAGCACCCACCCAGCGGGCCCATACCTCCGTCCCCAGGACACGTCAATAAGCTGTGTGTCCACCACTATATGGAACCGAGGATAACCCACCACTCCAACAACAACAGGGACCTGGGGGCAGTGGCAGTGGGCACATGGTCCAGGGGACGGAGGCCCAGGAACACAGGGGAACTGGGAGGGCTGCTGTGCGACAGGGGGCGGACAGACCAAGGGAACCCACTCTCCACGAGACCCTCTCCTCCATCATGGGAGCCTACCACCACTCCCAGGAGACGATGGCAACGGTACTGGCCAAGTTTCAGGAGAAACAGCGCCTGCAGGAGGAACAGTATATGGGCTTCAGGGAGGAACTCAGAACCATCAGCTCCACCCTGGGCACCATCGTAGGGGTGCTGAAGGAAGTACTTAACACCAGGAGGGACAATGTTGCACAACAAGGGGCCCCTGACACTAGCATGGACGATGAACTGCCCACCACCTCCGCCGGCACTAGTGCACCACAGGACCACCACACCAGCACCCCACCCCCTTCAGAGGGAGAACCACCCCGCAAACGGTCCCTGAGATCCAGGAACAAGACAGAGCACGATGCCAAGACCCCCGCCAAGAAATGAGACTACCCTGATTGTCATCCTACTGTCCCACTTTGTCACCCTGTCCATACTTAAACTGCCCCAGCTCCACTTCCTATGCCCATTTGGGCAATGTACCTGTGAGACTAATAGACCGGACCCTGCCATGGACATTCCTCCGCCATCGCCCCTCACCATTTTGCTACCCCCTCCAATTTTGAGCACTAAAATAAACACTTTTAAAGCACAAAACAATCTGGAGTCAGTCTGTGATTTCGAAATAGTGTATTAGCAATTACAGTGACAAAATGCTCTTTCAATTGTAATGTCAACATACCTATGTCACACAGCTCTAGTCCATGAGGAATCAAAGCAAATGTCACACAGTGGGACCCACATCTGTGAAATCGTAAGGGAAAGTGACAACTCAGTGACCATACACTGGGTGAAAACGACAGACAGTAGAGAGGTAGTAGTGTTAAAGTACATGTAGTAGGCAGGTCTGTACTCTTACCTGTGTCTCACTGGAAATATTGCTGGATCACTGAGTCCCTGTTGTTCATGTCTTCTTCCTCTGCTTCCTCGTCTTCACTGTCCATAGGCTCCACAGCTGCCACAACACCGCCATCCGGACCATCCTCCTGCAGAAAAGGCACCTGTCGTTGCAAAGCCAAGTTGTGAAGCATACAGCAGGCCACGATGATCTGGCACACTTCTTTGGTGAGTAGAATAGGGATCCACCTGTCATATGGAGGCACCTGAACCTGGCCTTCAGGAGGCCGAAGGTCCGCTCAATCACCCTCCTAGTTCGCCCATGGGCCTCATTGTGGCGTTCCTCTGCCCTTGTCCTGGGATTCCTCACTGGGGTCAGCCATGACAGGTTGGGGTACCCAGAGTCACCTGCAAATGGCAAGGGACAACTGTTAGACACGCACTAACCTGGAGGGATATCCCCAGACAACCATTCCCACTGACTTGCTTCCAGGTACTCACCTAATAGCCACACACGGTGCCTCTGGGGTTGACCCATCACATAAGGGATGCTGCTATTCCGCAGGATTTAGGCGTCATGCACTGAGCCAGGGAACATGGCATTCACATGGGAGATGTACTGGTCTGCCAAACATACCATCTGTACATTCATCGAAAGATAACTGTTCCGGTTTCTGTACACCTGTTCACTCCTGTGGGGGGGGAACCAAAGCCACATGGGTCCCATCAATGGCACCTATGATGTTGGGGATGTGTCCCAGGGCATAGAAATCACCTTTCACTGTAGGCTAATCCTCCACCTGAGGAAACACAATGTAGCATCGCATGTGTTTCAGAAGGGCAGACAACACTCTGGACAATACGTTGGAAAACATAGGCTGGGACATCCCTGATACTATGGCCACTGTTGTTTGAAAAGACCCACTTGCAAGGAAATGGAGCACTGACAGCACCTGCACTTGAGGGGGGATTCCTGTGAGATGGCGGATTGCTGACATCAGGTCTGGCTCCAACTGGGTACACAGTTCCTGGATTGTGGCACGGTCAAGCCTGTTTGTGATAATCACATGTCGCTCCTCCATTGTCGGCAGGTCCACCAACGGTCGGTACATCGGAGGATGCCGCCATCTCCTCACATGTCGCAGCTTACAGTGCCTATGAAGGACAACAGCGAGCACAGAGTCAAACAACTCAGAGGTACGTACCCACAGTTTACACAGATCACCATTCATACACAAAAGATGGCCTGTATGTGTGTAGAGTGTAGGCCTAGGTATGTGTGACGCAGTTGAAAATGAAGCCATGTGGGCCCCTGAAATGGCGGCTGCCTGACCTGTAAAGTGGGACAATGGGATGTGAGTTAACGGCGCTGGCGTTGTACACCGTCGCGGTAGGCAGTCGATGACCGCGGCGCAATGCTGCATTGGTTAACATGGGACCCTATGGCGGTACGCACCGCCGCGGACGTGACTGCCATTTCCCATCTGTTCAATCACTCGATACCTGATCTTCAACAGGAGAAGACCTACACTGCAAGTGCTGCTGTGACCTCGGTCTGGAAGAGACAATGGCTCGAGTGTCTGGGGAAAGGGCCCCTGCCTTCACATCGGAGGAGTTGGAGAAGCTCGTGGATGGTGTCCTCCCCCAGTACACGATACTCTACGGTCCTCCAGACAAACAGATAAGTACACAGGGAGCATGTTATATGGGCTATGCCTGTGTGGAGAGGGCTGGATGTAAGAAGGAAGGGGGGCGAGTGCAGCATGCATGGAAGACGGTGAATGCATGTGCCACATGGCAAGGGTAGGGATGGGGGCCAATCTCTTTGACGGTGCAGTTGGTAATAACTTCTCTTTTTCCCCTGTACATTTCATGTAGGTCAGCACCCACCAGAAAAAAGAAATTTGGCGTGCCATCGCCAAGGACGTCCTGACCCTGGGGGTCTACCACAGACGGAGCACCCACTGCCAGAAAAGATGGGAGGACATTCGCCACTGGAGCAAGAAGATGGCGGAGGCTCAGCTGGGGATGGCCTCCCAATGTGAGAGGGGTGCCCGTGTCACCATGACCCCCCTGATGTTCAGGATCCTGGCGGTGGCCTACATAGAGTTTGGATGGGCGCTTGAGGGCATCACAGCAGACACAAGGGGGTGAGTACACTCTCATTCTGTTGACTTTGCGCGCAGTGGAGGTGTCTGGGTGGGGGAGGTGGGCTGTGGGTTTCCCTAGGCCAGGGCGAGTTCCGTAGACAAGGCCCCTCCGTAAGGCAGGCCATGTGGCACCCCACCCCACCTCTGTAGAGTGCCAAGTACACCTAGTCATGCCCCTGTGTCATCTATGTGTGCAGATGTCGTCCATAGCCCTGTAGGCCATTTCCCAGTAATTGAACAGTGGAGCCCAAGAGTGCGGCATAGTGCAGGGGGCTTCTGTGTCTGTCGTGTCCGCCAACTGTAGCGGTAATGCATGCACTCAAGATGTCTTTCTTCTGTCGTCCCCCACCTTTTTGTGGTCTCCCTGTTCTTGTGTGCATTAGCATCATCAGGCGTTGGAGCAGTGGCACCGGAGCACGAGGGAGCTGCATCCCACATGGCCCTGGAGAGTGAGACTACGGACTCAGAGTTCACCAGTGGGACAGAGGGCGAGGGGAGTTCCACGGCGGGGACGGGAGCTGACACCAGCGACACGGACTCGTCCTCTGATGGAAGCTCCCTTGTTGTGGCAGCAACATCTGTGCCCCCCGCATCTACAGGTACAGCCACCACCCCCCTACCAGCACCGCCCTCCCAGCAGCCCCTCAGACTTTGCCCCGTGCCCGCTCACCCAGGAGGGTGAGCATCACCTTCACCCCAGGCACCTCAGGCCCTGCCCCAGTCACCCCTGCTGCCCTCAATGAAGAGGCCATGGACCTCCTCAGGTCCCTCACTGTTGGGCAGTCTACCATTTTGAATGCCATCCAGGGTGCAGAGAGGCAGTTGCAACAAACTAATGCATTCCTGGAGGGCATTCATTCTGGTCAGGTGGCCCTTCAGCGAGCTTTTCAGACTCTGGCCTCAGCACTGATGGCAGCCATTGTTCCCGTCTCTAGCCTCCCCCCTCCAACTTCCTCCACCCAGATCCTATCCCATCTACCTCAGCCTATCCCAAGCCCACCTACAGACCAGCATGCACACATGTCAACACACAAGGGAAGCTCTGGCAAAAATAAGCAGCACACATCCCACAGGCACTCACGCAAGCATCACACACATGCAGACACACCAACATCCACTGCCTCCACTGTGTCCCCCTCCTCTTCGTCTCCCTCCTCCCTCCCAGTCTCGTCTACACTAACACCTGCATGCACTACATCTACAGCCACTACGTCCCTCTCCAGCACACCCACCACCACACCCCGCTGATGTGCAGTCACCACCCCCACTACCATTCACACGTCCCCTGTGTCCTCTCCCTGTGTTTCTGTGAAGCCCCCTCCCAAGATACACAAACGCAGGCACACACCCACCCAACAGCCATCCACCTCACGACAACCTCCAGCGCATGCACCTTCACCCAAAGTCACCAAACGTAAACCTCCTACAACCACCACCTCTTGCTCCACTCCCAAACCCCCTCCAGCTACCTGTCCCAGTGTGTCCCAAAAACTTTTCCCGTCCACCCTTGACCTCTTTCCCACACCTCCCCCACCCCGTCCGTCTCATAGGTCCCGAACTAGCACCTCAGCCACAACATCTCCGGGACCAGTGGTGCCTGTAGTCTCCGGAATCTGGAGTGCACCGGCCACCAGGGCAGCCAGTGTGACACGGAGCCACAGCACAGACATTCCCCCACCTGTGAAGCATCAGAAGTTGCTTGCCCGGCGGGAGAGGGGGAAGACTCCAGCTACCAAAGCCTCTCCCAGGGGTCCCGGTGGGAGTGTGGAGTCAGCTGTGACACCTTCCAAGGTGGGGAAGGGCCACAAGAAACCAGGCAAGTCTGGGAAGAGCAGCACGGCGGAGAAGACCACCATCATCCCCGCTGCCCAAGAGGCCACCTCCAGCACAAGGCCAGCTGCCCAGGAGAGGACCGCCAGCACTACCCCACCTGCCCAGGAGGGGCCCGCCAGCACCAGCCCAGCTGCCCAGGAGGCCACCCCCACCACCAGCTCAACTGCCCAGGAGGCCACCGCCAGCACCAGCCCAGCTGCCCAGGAGGCCACCGCCAGCACCAGCCCAGCTGCCCAGGAGGCCACTGCCAGCACCAGCCCACCAGCCCAGGAGGCCACCGCCATAAAAAGCCACGCTGGGCCATGAAGGACCGCCAGCAAATGCCCCGCTGGGCCATGAAGGACCGCCAGCAGCTGAGACCCTGCAATGGAGACCACCATCTCAAGCACCGCTGAGCAGGGTACCGCCATCTCGAGCACCGCTGAACAGGGCACCGCCGTCTCAAGCACCGCTGAACAGGGCACCTCCATCTCAAGCACCGCTGAACAGGGCACCGCCATCTCAAGCACCGCTGGCCCATGAGCGGCAATGGCAATGACGCAACTGAGTCCGTCACGGGCTGAATGATGCACTCTGGGCACTATGCCCCCTCCAGAACCAGTGGAGACTGTCCTCCACTACCTCTGTCCTTAGCAGGATGAAGCACTCTGGGCACCATGCCCCCTCCAGAACCAGTGGAGACTGTCATCCACTACCTCTTTCCTTAGCAGGATGAAGCACTCTGGGCACCATGCCCCCTCCAGAACCAGTGGAGACTGTTATCCACTTGAGAGACTGTGGCTTTGCACTCCCCAGGATGTAACAGTGGGCAACCCACTCACTGTAGAGACTTGAGAGACTGTGGCTTTGCACTCCCCAGGATGTAACAGTGGGCAACCCACCCACTGTAGAGATTTGAGAGAGACTTGAGAGACTGGCTTTGCACTCCCCAGGATGTAACAGTGGGCAACCCACCCACTGTAGAGACTTGAGAGACTGTGGCTTTGCACTCCCCAGGATGTAACAGTGGGCATGTGGCCCACTTGTGGATTTGGCGCTGTGCACTCAAGCGGCTGAGGTGCCCCCCCTTTCCCTCCCCCTGAGGTGCCTGTTTAGTTGCTATCTGATGCCCCTGCAGTGTTCTCTCCATCATGGTCGGGGATCTTGTGTGGGCCTCGCCCATACCGTGTGGTCCCAGTGTTCCACGGACTTTCTTAGAACACTACCTGGACTACTATGCTTGGTATATATTATGTACATGGTGTATATATATATATATATATTTCTGCTTACTTGCTTTTAATATATTACAATGGTTTCACTCATTTTCTATTGTCTTTGCATTCTTCCGGGGGGTTTGGGGGCTGTAACTGTGATGTATTGATATGCATTGTTTGTGTGTTGTAGTGGGTGAGGGTGGGGGTGTTGCGTGTGTGTCTCCCTGTTTTTGGTCTCCCCCCTCGCCTGTGTTGTAGGTGCAGTACTCAACGTGGTCTTCGCTGATGGCATTCGTGCTCCTGGTAGAGGAGCAGGAAGACTATTGCAGGAAGAATTTGGAGTTCTGGGTCCATGGCATCCTCGTGGGGTGTGTAGAGGTGAGCGTTTTCCCTTTGGGATTCCTGTTCCGCCGTGTTTTTATCTGCGGTGAATCCGCCCCGGAAAAGGTGGCGGATTGGCCTGTCATAATAGTGTGGGCGGTACATTGTCCTCCGCCTGTCTCTTGGCGGTGACCACCGCGCTGTTTGTTTGTACCGCCGTGGCGGTCGGAGTGTTAAAGTGGCTGTCTTTGTTGGCGGTTTCCGCCACGGTCGTAATTGCAAATTTTTTACCGCCGGCCTGTTGGCGGTCTTACCGCCGCTTTAACACCGACCGCCAGAGTTGTAATGACCACCTTAATCTCCTGTGCCCAAAAAAGAAGATTTTGTGTAATGTAATCTGGTGCTCATGTAATGCACCCGATGCATTTGCTCTGTATCAAACTGCACAAATAAAAAAAAACAACAGGCACCAGGAACATTTTACCCACAGGATTGGGACTGCTACCCACTGGCTGTCTTTGTTATCCATCTACCCACCCCTATTTTGACAACATTATGAGGGTCATTCTGACCCTGGCGGCCGGTGGCCGCCAGGGCCACCGACCACGGGAGCACCGCCAACAGGCTGGCGGTGCTCCAATGAGCATTCTGACCGCGGCGGTTCAGCCGCGGTCAGAAGCGGAAAGTCAGCGGTCTCCCGCTGACTTTCCGCTGCTCTTTGGAATCCTCCATGGCTGCGGAGCGCGCTCCGCAGCCATGAGGATTCTGACCCCCCCTACCGCCATCCAGTTCATGGCGGGAAAGCCGCCATGAACAGGATGGCGGTAGGGGGGGTCGCGGGGCCCCTGGGGGCCCCTGCCGTGCCCATGCCAATGGCATGGGCACGGCAGGGGCCCCCGTAAGAGGGCCCCGAAAAGTATTTCAGTGTCTGCCTTGCAGACACTGAAATACGCGACGGGTGCCACTGCACCCGTCGCACCTTCCCACTCCGCCGGCTCGATTACGAGCCAGCATCCTCGTGGGAAGGTCGTTTTCCCCTGGGCTGGCGGGCGGTTTTACTGGAACCGCCCGCCAGCCCAGGGGAAAACTCGTAATACCCGCCGCGGTCTTTTGACCGCGGCGCGGTAATTTGGAGGGCGGGATCCTGGCGGGCGGCCTCCGCCGCCCGCCAGGGTCATAATGAGGCCCTATATCTCATGTTTTTATATTTTCGGCGGTACTTAGCACTTTTAGGACTTAAAGCACATGTTCCCCCTTGCTATTGACAGAAATGTCTGGACCGCTGGATGGGGAATGCATTTAAAAAACAAAAAGGTCTTTCTTTACTTTTTAGCATTTATTTAGCATTCATTACCCGATGCGTGAGTAGTGCAAACTATATAAAGGCAATCTGAAATCAAGACAATTTGTGTTTTCTGCATTGTTTGCTTGGAAGCCCAAAAAGATGGCAGATGTGGTCTCAAAAAAGCAGTATCAATGGGCAAGCACTTTCTCGCTTTCAAACAAAGGGTAATCAGTAAAGCACATTACCTTGCACAATTAGAACCCCCACTATAAGGTTTCTGTCCTGGATAATGTGAATCACGTGTGACTCCCCCCATCGCATCCTTTGAGGATTCTGCAAGCGTCACTCCTTCGGCTGTACTTCGCTCAGGCTTCCCCTGGGACAGTCACCCTCACAGCTTCAGCCCAGGCTATGGAACATGACTGGGAGGGCCTAAAGCAGTTTTAGCCTAATGGGCGTTGCGAGCCTGTTGATATGGAATGATGTGACCAACCTACATGGGAGCATTTCATTATAGAAGCAGGGAAAAGGTGTTTACTTACACTTGCCTAAAGAGAGCAGGACCTTTAATGGTGGCAACCGACCTGGCAGCACCTTGTGAGGAACCCTGACGAAATGTACTTTAAACAGCACTTCTAACGAAAAGCACACTTAGGCCTTGATTCTAAGTGGGCCAATAAATCCTGCCCTTGTGCAAATCCTTGTTTGTGGCAAGCTTAAAATTTTGGGATTTGTGCAAATTACTGCACCCTCTCAAATTTTCCTTGGTAATCTTTGGCAGGTGAAAATATGCAGTAAATTCCTATACATGTGGAAAGTGTTGCAAACCCAGAATAGGTGTTTGCCCATATGGTAAACACTGCACCCAAAGGCATCTGTTTTTACCAGGTGCGTATAAATACGTCACTCCCTGAAGTCAGAGCATTAACAACAGTGCCATCCGTAGACCCTTATTGGCCTAATGAGAGTAAACGTACTGGCTATTTACACCTAGTGTCGAATCCTTACTATGCTTAACCAGGAACGGCACAGTTGATAAGAGCACCTTGATCAGAACCCTCAAAGGACCTACTTTAAGCTGCACCCTTAATGAGAGTACACTTATTGGTAGCATTCTGTAGAGGGAACCCTAATTGGAGCTACTGTGGGCAGTACCCTTAACAATGGTGTCCTTACTGACTGACAGCACACTGTGCAGAAGCCTCACTGGAACTACTGTGAGCTGTAACCTTTTGAGAAAACCCTGTTCATACCACTCACTTTCTATGCTTGTAGTGTAAAAATCCTAAATGTGATTATTGAGGCCACATTGCTTCAAGTGAGTTTCCTCCAGATACATTCAAACCATTTGAAAAGTGAAACACAATGCTAAAATTGAGAGATTTGGCACTAATAAAATGGTATTTCAAAGGAACTCTGGGTTCATTAGTTCCCAAAAAGGCATTCAACACCGTGGGGTGGGATTTTCTCTTTGCCAGACTGTACAGATGAGATTTTGGTCCTCATATCTTGACCTGGATCAGGATACTCTATATGAAATCTAAAGCATGGATCAAAACCAGGAGTGTTTTCTCACCACAGTGGAAGCTTGGTAGGGACACCAGGAAAGGAGGTCCACTGCCCCAACACTATTCACAAAAGCATTGGTGTGCACGCTGCGAATTACAATGAGAGATTAAGGTATGGTACGAGCAACCTCATAAATCTTGTATCACTATATTCAGGCAATGCACTGGTCTATATATGCGAGATACAAGGCAGGCTACACCGCAGCTGTTGGACAGTTTCAGCGGTTTGCAGACCTATCTGCTGCTGTCACAAAGTGGAGCAACTCAAAGATTTTTGATTGGAAGCCGAGAGTAGGTGTATTCTAATTCCCTGATCTGGATTTGATGTATATAAATCTAGGATTTGTAAAGCATAGCAAATCACCCCTGTGAGGGTCTCAAGGCGCTGAATTGTAGGCATGGGGAGATTAAGCAATTTGGCCAGAATTACAGGACATTGATCAGATGCTGAGGCTCGAAACTGGTTCCTCTAGAGCTGAAGTCGCAAGCTGACCCTTAAGCCACATCTTCTCCGTTGTGACAGCAAAGGGAACTTAAATATTTAAGGATTAGGGGCCAGATGTAGCAAACGTTTGCGACTCGCGAACGGGCCGATTCGCAATTTGCGACAGTGCAAAATCGGAAATGGGATGCAAAAAGCCCATTTCCGACTCGCAAAAAGCGATGGGACCCGTTTGCGAGTCGCATCCGTTGCGACCCCATTTTGCGACCCGCAAATTGCAAGTCGCAATTTGCGAGTCGCAAACCTTATGCAATTGCAACTCGCAAATTGCAACTAGTCGCAAAAAGCCCAGTTTGCATGTCCCATTTACCACTAACTCAGAGCAGGTGGTAACCATTACCAAAGTATAAAAGGGGACCCAGAAGGCATCTGGGTTACTCAAGATGGCGGAGATATACCTGATAGCAGTGAGGAGGAGAGTCTACGCAGCCCAGCAGAGGAGGAGGAGGGGCCACAGACAGGAGAAGATATATAGAACCAGGCAGACTCTTTTTCAGCAAACTGAAGAGGAGATCTATGACAAATACCGCCTTAGCAGCGCAGCCATTCTAGAATTAATAGATTTACTGAAACCACAGCTAGAACACAAGACTCTGCGTGGCTGCGCCATCCCTACGCATGTGCAAGTGCTATGCGCACTGCACCTCTTGGCTTCAGGGAGCTATCAGGGGGTCATTGCCGTGGCAGGTGGGGTATCCCAAAGTGCAGTGTCAAGGTTCCTCAGGGCATTCCTAGATGCCTTAGTCACGCACATGTCTCACTTCATATACTTACCAAGGAATGAGGCAGAAATTAACAGCACCAAGCTGGACTTTTACCGCATTGTCCACTTTCCTCATGTCATAGGGTGTGTAGATGGGACACACATTCAAATATGCCCCCCTGCTAATCTGGAACACATTTTCCGCAACAGGAAGTGTACCCACTCACTCAACATACAGGTTGTTTGTGATGCCCATTATGTCATCACGGACATCGTAACTAAGTTTCCTGGCAGTACCCATGACTCATACATTTTTAGGCATAGTGGGATACATCAACGCCTGGAACGTGGGGAATTTGGAGACGGTTACCTCCTAGGTAGAGCCACAGACACTTGCAGACATACACACAGGTCACTGTGCACGACAATCTGGACTTCCTGACCGTGTACTTTTGTGCCCAACAGGTGACAGTGCATATGCTCTCAGGCCTTGGATCATGACTCCGTTTTTAACACCCAGAACTGAATCGGAGAGGCAATACAACAGTGCGCATAAGAGGACCAGGAACCTGATCGAGCGCACCTTCGGACTGCTGAAGGCAAGATTCAGATGCCTCCACCACAGTGGAGGCGCCCTCCAATACACCCCCATTACCGCTTTCAAAATTGTGGTCGCATGCGCCATCCTCCACAACATAGCCACCCGACGTGGGCTACCTCTCACCCCTGCAGACCCAGATCCTGATGATGAAGAGCAAGAACAACCACATCGCCATCATGGGGATAGGAGTCTAGCTAATCAAGGCAGACTGAGACGGGACCACATTGCAACGCAATATTTTGGACGGTACGTGTCAACTCCCACCATACTCACCTATTAACCATTTGTTAAGTGGAACAAAAATAACTGTTTTATTAATGTCGTGAAGAAACTATATACAAGTTGAAATTGTCCATGGGCAGGAAAATGCCAACCAGTCATGTGGCACATTAACGCCATGTGCCACATGAATCTGTCCTGGCTGTTATCTATGATCTCCTGCCCCTCCTGCCAGCCTGGCTGGTCCCTGCTGCGTCCATGGTGCTGTGCCTACCACTCCTCAGCACCCTACTGTGAGTGGCAGAGACACTGCTCACTGTTGAGCCCTCCTCCCAGGTGTATTTGTTAACTTCCTGGCTGTGATGCCATCATCATGTGCCAGGAAGTGTTTCCAGAGTGTTCTGGTATGCTTTCTGGAGTGTTCTGCTGCATCTGCAAGCAATTTTGAAGGTATTCGCAATTTGCGACACCCACTCGCTAATTGCGAGTTCGTTTTTGCACACTCGCAAACAGCGACCTCGCAAACTGCGGACTCCCACACAGCGTTGCGAGTCCGGCTGCGAGTCGCAAAATCGGATCGCTTTTTTTTCTGGCATTCCAATTTGCGACTCGCATTTTGCGAGTCGCATCAACTCGCAAAATGCGAGTCGCAATTTTTATTTTTGCTACATCTGGCCCTAGGTTTCCACACACCAAACATGACACTTTAGATCTAGACAGGGTATGGTAAGGCCTTAAAAACAGCACAATTCTGGTCTACACTCCCCTTGTCGTTAAGTGAACAAGTCTTAAAAATTAAAATGATGTTTCTGTCACTCTGCCTATATTTTCCATGTGGCTTGACATGCACGGTACCCAAGCAGGTTTTCCAAACATTGGGTAGCATTATGACTTCTATATTTTGGCCAGGAACACAACCAACAAATGGGATGGGAACTCTGATGTGACTGTAGGGAAAGGGTGGTATAGCCTCGCTGGACTTGGAATTATACTATCTGGCATCCAAGATAACTTCTTAAATAGTGAACTGTTGAGAGACAAAGGAGTGCCCAAGTGGTAGTGTGACAGACTCACCAGTTTAGGTTGGGTGAGGCAGTTCCTGGAGATAGCCCCCATTTAGGCCAACTCTATGTCTCCATGTCTCTGACAGTTATAAACTTAGAGCTGGGTGAGAAAATGCGTATCACAGGATTGCATCATTGTGGAGACTCCTGTGGTTTTATAAAATGTTGAAAGGTTTGTTTTCACGAGAGGGATCTAGATCCCATCTCTGGGTCAGAGCTCAAAAATGGTACATTTGTGGAATTTAATAGCTTCAAGTATAAAGGGTTTTTTCATTCTCATACCTTCTCATTTGGTAAATCGGAAGGTTTGGGAATTCTAAAACCCCTTTTGAAATATATTGAACCCATTTAACAATTCGGAAATGGTCTAACTGCGACCCAGCACTATACGTTATTTTGTGAGCTAACATATTAGTACATATCACCCTGTTAGACATGGAATCTTTGATGTGGTCTCCCCTGTCTTTTTTGCCTTTGCTTCCCATGTTTTGACTCTGTGCTGGACTCTGTTTTTGCTGTTTTGGTACTCTGGGCACTTTACCACTGCTGACAAGTGCTAACGTGCAAGTGCTCCCTGTGTAAAATGTATGTGTAATTGGCTTTTCCATGATCGGCATATTTGATTTACTATTAAGTCCCTAGTAAAGTGCACTAGAGGTGCCCAGGGCCTATAAATCAAATGCTGCTAGTAGGCCTGCAGCGCTGGTTGTGCCACCCACATAAGTAGCCCTGTAAACATGGCTCAGATGTGCTACTGCAGTGACTGTGTGTGCAGTTTTAAACTGCCAATTCGACCTGGCAAGTGTGCCCACTTGCCAGGCCCAACCCTTCCATTTCATGCATGTAAGGCACCCCTAAGGTAGGCCCCAGGTAGCCCCATGGGCAGGGTGCATTGTATGTTAAAGGTGGGAGATGTACTGATGCGTTTTACAAGTCCTAACAGTGAACTACTGCCAAATTATGTTGCAAGGCCTATCTCTCTCATAGGTTAACATGGGGCTGCCTTTAAATAACTTTGAAGTGTAGTTTCCCTCTTGGAGCAGATGGAAATATGGAGTCTGGTGTCTCTGGATTCACAATTTAAAAATACATCTTTTGGTAAAGTTGTTTCTTAAATTGTCAGTTTGAAAATGCCACTTTTAGAAAGTGGGCATTTTCTTGCTTAAACCATTCTGCGACTCTGTCTGTTTGTGGATTTCCTGTCTGGGTCAGACTGACAATTGGGTTGTTTGTGAATCCCCTCTAGACAGTGAGACAAAGGGAGCTGGGGTGTAGCCTGCATATCCTGGTGGGTCATCTGAGCTAGAGTGGAGGGAGGAGTGGTCACTTACACCTGAATGGGCTGTGCCTGCCCTCGCACAATGCAGTCTCCAACACACTGGAGTGTGTCTGGGGCCAGGCTTTTGCAAGGTAGGATCCTGTGAACAACAGAGACTTTCCTTTGAAATGTGCATACATCAAAGGCAGAAAGGGGTATAAGTAGTGGACCCAAAACCCAGGGATTTTTAGATTACTTCTGGAATCAAGAGGAACCTCTGCTAAAGAAAAGACCTGAAAAGCTGGAGGGGGAGAACTGCCTCTTTGCCTGTGACTGTGCTTCGCTGGGTTGGCCTGCAGTTGCTGCTTCTGCCTGAAAGAGGACAAAGACTGGACCCTGGTGTGTGTTTCTGCTTGAGAAGAATCTCCAAGGGCTTGGACTGAGCTTTCCTCCTGTTTTGAAGTCTCAGGGCCATCAAAGACTTCCTCTGCCAGCACCTGGACTCTCTGCTGAGAGTCCTGCCCTGCCAAGTGGTGCCCTATCCAGTCCCTGGGCCCTTGAGAGGGGAAGTTGGCAGAGCAAGGTCTGAAATCCATGCACATAACGAAGTGTGGTGAAATTTTTGAGAGACCAACTGCAAAGTGGCTCAAAAAAGACGCGCCAGCTGCTTCGCGGCTAAAATTGACACTCCACCTGCATCGCAGCTGGGAGATCAACGCATCGCAGCTGGAGAAGCGACGCAATACCCGCTTGCGGCTGCTGATAACAATGCAAACGCCATGCAGCTGCGCCGATCCAAGGTGCCCTGTCTGGAAATCGATGCATCACTCTCTTGCAGGAGAGAACAACAATGCATTGCCAACCTTGACGGAGAAGAAACAACGCACGGCCTCACTTGCAATTAAGGAATCGACGCAACGCTCACCCGTGTAGCTTCATTTTTGATGCAAACAAGGTACTTTGTGTAAAATCAATGTTTCCATTGTTTTTCTATGGAGTAAGACTCTTAGGGGGTTATTACAACTTTGGAGGAGGTGTTAATCCGTCCCAAAAGTGGTGGTAAAGTGACGGATATACCACCAGCCGTATTACGAGTTCCATAGGATATAATGGACTCGTAATACGGCTGGTGGTATATCCGTCACTTTACCGTCACTTTTGGGACGGATTAACACCTCCTCCAAAGTTGTAATAACCCCCTTATTCTTTTAAAAATTCCTATCTTGACTTGTGTATGTTGGATTTTTGTTGGTTTGGTCTTGTTTGATTTAGACAGCTACTACCTATTTTTCTAAACTGGTGTGGGGTTCATTTTGTGTCACTGTATTACTGTGTGTGTTGGTACAAATACAATTGCCTTTGGGATACGCCTGACCGCTTGTGCCAAGCTACCAAGGAGGTGAGCAGGGGAAATACAAGTGTGTATCTCAATTGCCCTGACTAGAGTGAGGGTCCCTGCATGGACAGAGTGCAAACTGACTGCCAAGCAGAACACACCCTTACTAGACCTTCCATGACTAGCATCATTAAAGAGAGCACTCTTACTGGCAACAAGCTTCCTAGACCTTCCAGAGTAGCACCCTTAAGAGAGCACCCTTATTGGCAGCAAGAGTACTAGACCTTTCATTAGTAGAGCCCCTAAAGAGAAGCATCATTGAAGAGAGCACTCTTATTGGCAGCACCCCTTACTAGACCTTCCATGAGTAGCACCCTTAAAGAGAGCACCCTTACTGGCAGCAAGCTTACTAGACCTCCCATGAGTCCATGAGTGGTACGCTTAGGAGAGCACCCTGAATGGCAGCATACTTGCTAGACCTTCTGTGACTAGCACTCCTACAGAGAGGAACTTTACTGTTCACTGTTGCAGCTCTCATAATGTGCCTGCAGCATCTTGTGCAGATCCCTTACTGAACCTACCATAGTGCAGTATACTTGACGATAACACTCTCATCTGCTGCAATCTTTGCAGAATCCTAAATGGATGTAATATGCACAATACCCCTAATGATAGCACCCTTAAGTGCAGCACCCTTTACAAACCTCTAACTGGATTTACTGTAACTGCAACTGGTAATGAAACTATCCTTACTGGCAGCCACCCCTGCAGATCCCTTACTGGATCTATCATGATTTTAACCCTTAGTAATAGCACCCTTAATGACATTGACATATGAATTCTCATAAATGCAGCCCCTATGTGTGGACATAGCATGAATAGCAACCTTAACACAACACTCTTACTGACAGTATCATTTGCAAAAATCTTCCTTCACTGACTGTGAGTACAACTCTCAATGACAGCACTCTGAGCAGAACTCTTACTGGGCCTATCATTTGTCGCCCCGTTATTGATAGAACCCTCACAAGCAGCACCTTTTGCAGAGTCCTTTATAGAACTTCTGTTGACAGTCACTGTTAGCGAGTGCACCCTTACTCGCAGCAGCCCTTGCAGAACCCTTACTGGCAGCAACTTTAATAGAGGTACCTAGGCACATATTCTGCTGGCATCACCATTAATGTGTGCACCTTACTGGCAGCAGCCCTTGCAGAACCGTTACTGGCAGCAACTTTAATAGAGGTACCTAGGACAGCTTCTGCTGGCATCACTGTTAATCAGTACACCCATACTGGCAGCAGCCCTTGCAGAACCCATACTGGCAGCAAATTTAATAGGGGTACCTAGACACATCTTCTGCTGGCATCACTGTTAATGAGTGCACCCTTACTGGCAGCACCCTTGCAGAACCCATACTGGCAGCACCCTTACAGAACCCTTCCTGGCAGCAACTTTAGCAGAGGTACCTAGGCACATCTTTTGCGGGCATCACTGTTAATGAGTTGGCCCTTACTGGCAGCAACTTTAACTGAGGTAACTAGGAACATCTTCTACTGGCATCATTCTTAATGAGTGCACCCTTACCGGCAGCAACTATAATATAGATACCTAGGCACTTCTACTGGCATCACTGTTAATGAGAGCACGCTTACTGGCAGCAACTTTAATATAGATACTTTGGCACATCTTCTACTGGCATCACTGTTAATGAGTGCACCCTTACTGGCAGCAACTTGAATAGAGGTACCTAGGCACATCTATTACTGGCATTACTCTTAATGAGTGCACCCTTACTGGCAGCGACTATAATATAGATACCTAGGCACATCTATTGGCATCACTGTTAATGAGTGCACTCTTACTGGAAGCAACTTTAATAGAGGTACCTAGGCACATCTATTACTGGCATCATTGTTAAAGAGTGCACCCTTACTGGCAGCAACTTTAATAGAGGCACCTAAGCTCATCTTCCACTGGCATCACTGTTAATGAGTGCACTCTTTCTGGCAGCAACTTTAAAAGAGGTACATAGGTGCATCTTCTACTGGCATCACTGTTACTGAGTGCACCTTTACTGGCAGCATACCTTACATAACCCTTAATAGTAGCAACATTAATAGAGGTACCTAGGCACATCTACTGTCTTCACTGTTAATGAGTGCACCTTTACTGGCAGCAACTTTAATAGAGGTACCTAGGCACGTCTTCTACGGGCATCACCATTAATGAGTGCCCTCCTTCTGGCAGTAACTTTAATAGAGGCACCTAGGCACATCTACTGGCATCACTGTTAATGAGTGCACCATTACCTTCATCAACTTTAATACAGGCACCTAGGCACATCTTCTACTGGCATCACTGTTAATGAGTGCACCCTTACTGGCAGCAGCCCTTACAGAACCTTTACTGACAGCAACTTTAATAGTGGTACCTAGGCACATCTACTGGCATCACTGTTAATAAGTGCACCGTTATTGTCAGCAACTTTAATAGAGACACCTAGGCACATCTTCTACTGGCATCAGTGTTAATGAGTGCACCCTTAGTGGCAGCAGCCCTTACAGAACCCTTACTGCAGCAACTTTAACAGAGGTACCTGGGTACATCTTCTGCTGGCATGATTGTTAATGAGTACACCCTTACTCAGGGGCGACCCCTCCGCTATGGCAGAGGAGTATCGCCCCCGCTGAAAGGATGCAGAGAAGCATAAAAATATAATGATAATTAAAGCATTTTTTTTTCATTTTTTTTTTCCGCTTAGGTAGGGCAGGGTGGAGCCAGCATCCTCTGCGCCCGCTGGAGTGGGGGAAGGTGTGCTACATGCACTCTAAGTCCATATGTTGTTTGGCCTGCCCCTGAGGCCAGCCAAACCGGCCTGCGCACTTAGAACTCTCCACCCGGCTGTGTTTCACAGCCGGCCGAAGACCAAGTGCAGGCTCTCACTAACTCCGTGAGCGACATTTCAGCCCGCTCAGGCCAACTCCAGCGCTTCTCTCTTGCAGTGCAACAGCATGAGAGAAGTGTCTGGTTTGGGTGGGGAGGAGAGCAAGGCAGAAGCAGCGAGGAGGCGGGAGCAGTGGAGGCGGGGTGCGGAGTGGCCGGTTCTTTTTCTTTATTATTGCCTGCTACCTGCTCCGCATGCTGCCCCACCAGCCCTTCCTGCCAGCAGCCACCTCTTCCCTTGCTGGCAGTAACTTTAATAGAGGCACCTATGCACATCTTTTACTGGCATCACTGTTTATGAGTGCACCCTTACTGGCAGCAACTTTAATAGTGATACCTAGGCACATCATGTGCTGGTACCAGTGTTAATGAAGGCACCCTCACTGGCAGCAGCCCTTGGAGAACCCTTACTGCAGCAACTTTAACAGAGGTATTTAGGCATATCATCCACTGGCATCATTGTTAATGACTGCACCCTTACTATCAGTAATTTTTAATAGAGGCACCTAGGCACATCTACTGGCATCACTGTTAACGAGTGCATCCTTACTGGCAGCAGCCCTTGCAGAACCGAAATGGCAGTAAATTTAATAGAGGTACTTGGGCACATCTTCTACTGGTATCACACTTACTGCCAATGTTCCCAAGCACCACCATACTAACAGAACCCATCACTGCACCCTGTGAGGGCTAGCACCAGAGCAGCCTACCCCTGCCGCAGCACTCTTACATAGACAAAAGTCTTACTGGCTGTACCTTTGTACAAGTATCAACCGATGCTGCAGCTATATATGACTGGCTGCTCCTTGAACAGCACCTGCAGCTAATTTCAGATGATCACTGCAACAGCCTTTATGGTCTGGGGCGGACTTCTAGTGAACATTGTGCAATAATATGCATAATCTAGGGGTGACTTCTGATGATCACATGCACAATAATGTGTCTGAGGTCACTGACCATTGTGGGAGTATGTGTTCCTGTGTAGCCCCTCACAAAAACGTACATATGTTGTGCCTTAGTTAATTGTAAGTTGATGTTTGAGGATTGTATTTAGCTTTAGGAATGGCCCAAAGACATCAATGTACTTCCGTCATACCAATTTGGAGAATGTTATGCATGCAATTAGATTTACAGTAGCGATCCATTGCAGTCTCATAGACGTTTAGTTTCTGTGACACATAGCACTGTAACCAATACTTTAACGTAAGGTTAGAGTGGACTTTTAAACTCCCTTGCTTGTTCGTGCATAAGTTCTTGTTCTTTTAAAAATTCCCTGCTCCGATTCTGTGGATTTTCACATTATTTGTGTGTTTGTTCCACCTACAGCATATAAGTTTTACTCTGCGGGTTGAATGGGTTTTTGTATACTTTCACGGGTGACATCAGGTAAAGTTTTCTATTTGCTTTTTTAATAATATAATTTAAGATTTAGCACGTGATGGAAGTAGATGCTCAGTCCATTTCTTTCTCTCTCTCTTACCTACTCTGTGTCTGTCTGTCTGTCTCTCCCTCTCCCCGCCATCCTCAGTGATCCTCAGCCCCCCACACAGCACTGGTGCAACCTGGTTTCTCTCTTTTTGAATGTCTCCCTCCCTCTCGCGATCACTCTCTTTAGCTCACTACTCTGACTTCTCTCTTCGTACCTTCTTCCTACCGCCCAATGATCTATTGGCTTTCCTGGTGTTTGTAGTGACGAGCAGGGATATTCGAAAGTTATTTTCTCTACTTCCAGGATGGTTGCTAGGTTGTGTAGACATGGTCAAAGATGTTTTGGGCATTCTTTTAAGTGATGTCTTTGGTATTAAAAGCAAGAAGAGTGACCACACTTCTTGTGATTTTATAATTCATAATAATAATTTGAATTTACAGATGGCAACTCATTTGTTTCTGCATGATGCTGAGATCTTGCACGGAGTATAATGCACATGCCCCTATGTAGTGAGCACATCCAAAGATACAGCAGGAAAAACCTAGATAGTTCAAATAAAACCAGCATTCGTGAAGGCACATAACTCTACTGTCTACCCTTCTGAGACTGCACAGATTAATAATGGTGGGTGATCAACACTACAGTACCGGCTGAGAGTATTCCCCCACTCCACATAGCACCTCCAAAGACTTCACACCTGGAAAAGAATGTGCCTCCTACACAGCGCCCCGGCAAGGCCATGCCCAATACAGACCACACTGCCCCAACTCAGCAGCATGACAAACGTGGGTGCCAATCTGAAGAGAGGATATTCTAGTCCAAGACAGCAGCTCTGCAGACTCTGCTCTATTAAAAAACATTGCACTTGGGCTAGCAGGCTCAAGATTTGTAAAGACCCCATTGTGCCCCCTGCATTACAGGAGCTGCAGAGACCTTTGTTACGCCAATGTCATTTTTAGGTTTTGCCTGCACAGCACAAGCTTGTGAAATCTATTGTATTTAATATAAATCTTAAAAGGGACTCACATTCTGCCCCCCTGCTTTTCATTGGTTTCTGTGGTTGCCACATACTTTTCCTCCATTTCTATTTGTTGTAGCACTATTTATTGACTTACCAATGCTTGTTCCTCTGTGTTTACTTTTATCAGTGCCCCAAGGCCACAGTACTGTGTTCGTCCCCCTTGGTTTCCTAACTTCCTTTCTGAATTTATTGCAACTTTACACATAATGCAACACATGTTCGTTCGCACTACACCCATTTGGAGTGTCTTTGTTATGGGAAATGCAGAATCTATGTGCAGCTGCATTTCCAAGAGGAATACTACTGATGAAATAAAATTAGGAAATTACGCTGTTAGTCACTAACACTGTAGTGTTGACGCCGGAAACCGTCAACACCATGGAGAGAGACCTGGAAGGGGGGAATGAGGAGTTACCCCTCCACAGAAGGTGCAAGATAGATTGCGACTAGATCCAGACTCAGATAGGGACATGGACAATGACTCACACGTGGTGCACATCATACACGCTGTTGGGGGCCAACGCCTGCCCACATATCAAGTCACGATCCAAGGATCACCCATATCAGCACTGGTAGACACTGGGGCCTCAATAAATCTGATGGCCATGGACATATACAACAACCTACCCAAGCCACTGCCGCCGCTAAAACCCACCAACATACAGGTGTTTGCTTTCAGAAACAGACGCCCTCTAGTGATAGCAGGAGCATTCACCACAAAGATCTCCCATGAGGACACCAGAAAAGCTACAAAAATCTACGTCTCCAAGGATGGCACTGGGTTCCTGTTAGGCTGCCAAACAGCCCAAGATCTTGAGTTAGTACACTTTGCTTTCAGCATCCACGCGCACGCACTCCACAACCTCACACACGAGTTCAAGACTCTGTTCGAAGGCATCGGCTGCCTGAAAGGGCCCTCGCTACGGCTCCATATCGATGAATCCATCACCCCTACAGCACTCAGACTTCGCCGCGTTGCGTTCCACCTTCGCCCCAAAGTGGAACGCGAACTCCAGATGCTGGAACAAGCGGGTATCATTGAAAGGGTCACGGGTCCAACACCGTGGGTGTCCCCAATTGTGGTCGCAAAGAATCCCAAACAGCCTGATGCGGTCCAGATATGCTTTGACATGCGCATGCCCAATCTGGCAATAAAACGAGAAAGACACCTCACCCCAACGATCGACAACATCCTCAGCGAGCTAAAAGGATCCTGCTGGTTCTCCAAAATGGACCTTCCGTAAGGTTACCACCAGATCATTCTACACCCCGAATCCATGTCCATAACCACCTTCTCCACTCACAATGGTTTTTGGCGGTACAAGAGGCTCAATTTTGGCATATCAAGCGCTGCAGAAGTCTTCCAACAAGTCAGCAAGGAAGTCCTGCACGGACTCCCAGGAGTCCTGAATGTGAGTGACGACATCCTAGTCCACGCACCAAACATCGAAACACATCTAAAACAATTGCAAGCTGTGTTCGCCAGGCTACAAAAGCAGGGGCTAACACTCCACAAAGACAAATGCGACTTTCTCAAAGAAGAAATCTGTTTCTTCGGATATCACTTTTCAAAGCACGGAGTAGGACTGGACCCCCAGAAAGTCAAGGACATCCAAGAAGCCCCAGCACCAACAACAGTCTTAGGAGTCAGAAGTTTTTTGGGCATGGTCACGTACTGCGGGCGGTTCATGAAAAACCTGGCTGACATCACAGGACCCCTGCGGCAACTCACACAGGCAAACCAACCATGGGAGTGGGGCGAAGAGCAAGAAGCTGCTTTTCAAGCCACCAAGAGTGCACTATCAGCCGACACCACATTAGCGTTTTTCGATCCCCAGCAACACTCACAACGTCGACGCCAGCCCCACAGGCCTAGGGGCAGTGTTAGCACAGAAATAGGACTGCGGAGAGTGGTCCCCCATCACCTTTGCCAGCCGCACACTCACACCAACAGAACAAAGATACTCACAAATTGAACGTGAAGCCATCCACTGGGGGTGCCGCCATTTTCATCTTTACCTCTATGGCAAGTCGTTTTCTGTTGTGACTGACCACAAGGGGTACTGCCCCTGTTCAAAGGGTCATCCTCCAAACCTCCACCAAGAATCGAGAAATGGATCCTGCAACTCCAGGAGTACGACTTCACGCTCACCTACCAACCTGGCACAAAAAACCCAGCGGACTTCCTATCCAGACATGCACGCCCAGCCACATCACAGGAAGTAGAAGAAGCCCAGGAAACAGAAGAGTACGTGAGGTTGGTAGTGGAACGAGCACGACCTCTACCCATACCACTCAGCGCAGTGGTGACGGCGACCGAACAAGACGAATGCTTACAACTAGCCATAGCAGCCACCCGTACAGGGGAATGGAGGCCACTCCAGCAGCCAGACTCGTTCCGCACACAACAAGCCCAAGCATGAGTAAACGCCCTATTCAATGTACGCCAGGAGCTCTCAGTAAGTGAAGAAGGCTGTTTACTATGGGGATTCCGCCTCGTGATGCCTTCCAGCCTCACATCCCAAGCAGTGTCCTTTGCACACGGAGCACACCAGGGAATCATCAAGTCCAAAGCCCGTCTCAGGAACAAAGTCTGGTTCCCAGGTCTTGACAAGCTAGTCGAAGACAGAGTCAAAAGATGCCTCATCTGCCAAGCCAGTGGCAACCCTGACCCCGCCAGCACCAGTTATAACAAAGCAAGGACCTTCAGCACCATGGCAAAGAGTGAGCGCAGATTTTGGACATTTGCCTGATGGTTCACACATGATCATTGTGGTCAACGACTACTCACGTTATCCTGAGGTGGAGGTAGTACAGTGAACCTCCGCGCACACCGTCATTCCCAAGTTTGAAAAACTCATGGCCACTCACGTGTTTTTCGGAGAGGTATGCACAAACAATGGGCCCCCGTTCAACAGCTACGAGTGGGCTGCATTTCTAGCGTCAATGAACAACAAACACAGACGCATCACACCCCGATGGCCGCAACCAACAGGGGAGGTGGAGAGATTCGTGAAAACCCTGAACAAAGTCATCCGCATAGCGGTAGCGGAAGCAGAAAACCCGGAAAGAGCAATTTACACATTCCTGAGAGAGTACAGAGTAACACCTCACACCACCACAGGGGCCACTCCCAGCCAACTCTGTTTCGGCAGAACAGTGATGAACGCCATCCCGCATCACCCGTCCTGGACGGCGCAAACCCCACCACCCAACAAGTCAGCAGCAAGGAGAAGCGCTGCAAACACGTACGCCTCCCATAAAAGAAGAACCCGGGAGACAAGGATGCAAGTGGGGGATACTGTCTTGGTGAAAGATCGCCACCCAGGCAGCAAATTCCATCTGCCTTTTGAAATGCGACCGTGGACTGTGACCGCTGTAAAAGGCACCATGGTGACAGCTCAACGAGGATCAGAAACCTTAACCCACAATGTGGCGTTTTTTAAGCGTCTGCCCCAGGAGACACCCAGCGGAGGTGACAGGAGCAGCACTGAGGAGAGGGCAGAGTCAGACACGGAGCCCGACGGTTGCGACACAACAGGGGAAGGAACAGGAAACAACCTGGAGTGCCAGGCAGATCAACCAACAGCGGAACGGGGACAAGTCCAGGCATCAGGAACCAGAACGTCTGACCCGAACGAAGAAAGAGTCCAAGCTTCGGGCGGTCTGGCAGAGGAAGATACATGCTAAGACACAACTCAGACCCATCATGGCGGTACGCCGATTTCGCATGTGACTGATTTGCATAGACAGCAATCCAAGTAAAGTCCCAGGCCTGCCAGTGGCCACCGAGTCAGTAGACGTTTAAATGTTCTGTTAAAGTTTTCTCAGTTATACATACTCCTTTCCCCGTTGGGGAGGGATGTAGTGTTGACGCCGGAAACTATCAACACCATGGAAAGAGACCCGGAAGGGAGGAATGAGGAGTTACCCTTCCACAGAAGGTGCAAGATGGATTGCACCGTGACGACAGGGGGGAGGGTATAAAAGGGGGAAACTAGGCGGGAAAGTTAGTGCAAGAGCAGAGTGATAAAGTAAAGCGTTCACCTGTATTAAGCCGGCTCTGGGCCTTTATTTCATGCCGCGCGTGCATGCCGCGTGACATTACAAACACCTCATTGCGTGATATAATTAACACAGAATAAACTCATCTGTATTTTTAACTGCTGCACCATGCATATATGTCAGCTAGTCTCATTTATTGGTTCCCTCTCCATTTGTCCAAGCTGCTGTAATATTAATCATTTATAATGTTGTCCTAATGAAATAACCTGCCTTCACTTCTCCTTTGCCACCACAGAGCTTCACCATCCATATATATGAACTTATGTATTTTTGTTAAATTGCTTCTGTTCCTCTGGCTGTTTGCTCCAATTCCTCACAGGATAACTTTGTTTAAAAGCCGCCTTTAAGGCAGTTGATGCCCCAGAGTTCAAGGACTCGGGCCGAAGCCACCATTTTCATTCAAAAACACAGACACTGGAAGCTTGGGTTGCAGATATCAGAAAGGGTGGCACAGAATGTTTTGGTACTTTGGTAATCTGCATACTCTGCAGGCAGCCAGGGGCTGAAAAGACAGATCATAATGGTACCACCCATGAGATCTTTCCTAGCAGCACCACCAGGACTTCTCTGCCTCCCATCGTCGTACCCCCGTAGGGGTACACTTTCAATAAAGGTCTAAGTAGAACCATAATATACATTAAAACAAAAACAGAGAAACACTCCGGGTGATGTATAAACAAAGAAAGCGTTAAAGATGCCACAACAAAACCGTTGTCAGCAGTGTTGAAAAACAGAAGCAACTCCATGAGCCGGGAGGTAGACTTGGAATTATCCAGACTGATGTGCAACATGAAAAAAGTAGAAACGAAAGGTTTCAGGTAGGCAACACCCCCGAACACACAATAGTTTGTTAGTTTTATATAGTGTGAGGTAATCAGAGAGCTTTACATAAGCACCAGTACGTTACACAAGGACACATTTCTTTTTGAGAGGCATGGAGAGGGCCCATATGTATGAACACATTTTCCCATAGACACAGAATAGATAAAAGCCTTTGGTACATCTGGCCCTTAGTGATTTGTCCAGAATCACAAGAAGCTGAGATGAGGCCGAGACTCGAAACCTGGGTCTCCCGCTCTAACGTCGGCTGCTCTGGCCATCACGCCACATCCTCTCAGGAGCAGCTAATAGTGAATGTTCACTTTGGGGAAAGCTTTGGTGTTCTTTTCAAAGGATAAGCTAAACAAGAACACAAAGAAAGGCCGGAAGCAGTCTGTACACAGGGCATTTTTTTGTTCAAAAGGGATGAGATGCGTGGGCTCCGCCCCTCTCTTTGGCCCACCAGCACCTTTTGATACACTGATGGGGCTTCTGTGGGGTAGAGCTTCCTAAAAAATATGCCACTGCACGTACCTCACTGTGCCTTCCCCTTTATTGGTACCTTTATAACAGCTGCCACATTTTCCTGCATACAACACATGTTTCAGAATTACCACTAGAGTAATTGCTTTAATTATTACTTCATGAGATTGTCTTTGATGCTTTTAACATGAACACTTTTTCTGCGAGGAAGGACTTGCTTTTTCTGCAAAATCAGGATTGTTTTTAAATGATTTTACTTTGAGTTACTAAATAGTTATAACTGTGTCAGAGCTCAGCCACAACCTAATTCCAGACTGAATCTACTCTCCCCCATAGATCATCTATTTGGTTTTCTACAGAAACCATTTCTTTGAAATCATTTTTAGTGGCAGAATTCTCTGTCGCAAGTTTCTAACATTTGTTTGCATGGCACTTCTCTTATTTCCGGTTGGTCTGCCAAAATGTAGGATGTTTTTTATTTTTTAGAAGTTTACACTCACACAATGAAATAAGTTGAGTTCAAATTTCTCCTTAATCTTGTTTTTAGTGAGCACACTATAGATATTGTGGTATGCCTGTTGTCAGCTTGTGATTTTGTGGATTTTTAAAAAAAAATCCAAATAAAGGTTGTTTCTACTAAAGGAAACTAAGTATATCTGCTTGACACTGTTTTAAAGAAGCAAGAATCCATTACGGTTGTGGATGTGAGTGAATTACCTGCCAGACTAAAAATAGTTAACATTTGCCCTTGGTCTGTCGACTCTAGAGTTTTGTGTGGAAATCTACCATACCCTCTACCATAGAAATTGGATACGCTGTATTATCTAGAGGTGTCACCTCGTAGCACTAAAAATGCTTACCAAGCTAAATCTTACAACAACAACAAAAATTATCACAAAGGCGAAACCTAATGCATTTACCAATGCTTGTTGTTGTTTCCTTCTTGTTTTATTGATCTTGACAAGTGAGGCTGACCACAGGGATCATACAGGGATATCAGTGACAATCTAGGAGAATGGCTGTCACACAACAGAGATGTTGCATTGACAACATATTACACTGTAAAGTGGTTAGGACAGGGAAGCAGTGGAAGATAGTGAGAAGAAGGAGGCTTGGTTGTTCTTATTCACCGTGCATGACAAGGTGCTGCACCATTTTGAAAGTCTGGAAGGTATTCAGAAGGCATATGGTACTTCAAATCAGTGGCCTGATGAAAAGGACAGTTAAAGGGCAAAAATGGTAGGTGCCATATGGCAGCTGAGAACCTTTTGTGGAGACCATTGTTATTTGATCCAAACAGAGTCATATAGTGGTATCCACCCATACCGAAGCCCAGATTTACAAGAATCTGGCACATCAGTACTGTGTCAAAAAATGTTTACTCTAGTGCAGCAAAGTGCAAGGAAGCCCATTGACTTCAAAGGGTGCGAACTTTTAGTGCCTGCTTTGAGCAGACATTAAAAGTTACTCTTAAAAATGGCACAATGAAATCTTGTAAATTTCATTGTTCCATTGTTGCAGGCCTCCTAGAGCTGGAATGTCCCCCTTGCATACATTGTGCTTGGCGCAAGCATAATGTGGTGCAAGGGATTGCAAAGTGCTGCAATACATGCATTGCACTACTTTGTAAATATGGCACAGTGAGTTTTGTCTCGATGAGCCACATTAGCGTAAAAACAAATATTCTAATGTAGCGCAAGGAGGCACTAGGGCATTGTAAATCTGGCCCCTATTTCTGCAGGATTGAGTGTCCCTCATTTCAGGTGTCAGTCCTATGTAACAGACTGAGCTAGTGCAGAACAGCAAATGTCACACTTGGTCCTAGACCATGATGCCAGGGGTTTTGCTTAACTCACAGCAGCTCATCAATCGGATAATATGAAACCAACTGGTGGCATGGTGGGACATACTAGACATGTGCAGAGTGTTTTTGAAGACACAAACTAGTGAAATTTTAGTGTGTGTTGGAAGTTAGATACAAAATTACAATGTAGGTCTCCTAATTTCAACATATGTATTTTACATACTATACCATATTTTTTGTGAGTATGCTGTGACATGGGGCATTTTCTTCCCTTGTTGATAGAGTTTCAGTCAATTTTTTTTTATCACAGACTCACTACCAGCATTTAGACTGCTCTGATTAAAAGCACTAAAAATCCTAACAAAAACATGATCAGGGGAATACATTTGGAAATAGTGATTGCCCAAGGGCACAAAATGTTGTTAGAAAAGAAGGCCTGGATTAAAAACTTCAGGCCTAATTAAATTTGGTGAAGCAGGAAATCTGCAGTTTATCGGCACTCCTCTTGCCTTGTCAAACTGGCTCTTCCGCTGCTCAGTTTTGTTTAAATACCAGGTATTCACCGGTGGAAACTGCTATTTCCGGCTATGTAACCACTGACCTGTCGGTCTGTTCGCAAAAGGGCTGACAGATCACAGTGATGGCCATGCTCCTTAGGGTGACTCCTTTCCCTGCCTGTGCCTGCCATTTAAGCCTTGGTGGATATGTGGAGCAAAAATGTAGAATGGGCCCATGAGTAAGGTGAAAACTCCCTCTACCTGGGAGACAGTTATATTTCTTTACTGAGAAAACGCCTTCTTTGGGAAGTTATTTTCTCTACACAAATATTTTCTGGGCAAACGCTTTAAACATAGTACCTGCTCGTCAACATTGCAGTGATGTGAAGAGAGGCATCGCAGTGGTGGCTCCCTGCATAGTAAAGAGATGCCCACCAGAAAAATAGGGATCCCTCAGTAGGAGCTACGGTCCTATACTGGAATGGCAGGGGGCACGGCCTTCACCTCCCAGGTGAGCAGTCCCACCGGCAGAGTCTAAATGACCCCCTAATGCTCCAGGTTCTAAAGTTTTCAACTTGCCCAGTGAACTATGACTAGGGTGGGGAAAAATATTTTGTGGAGTCTAGAGATTGCCATCTGTGTAAAAGAAATGCTAATGTTTTTAAGAGCTTGATTTTTAGGAAGTTAAGTATAGATATCAAATATACAGATTCTGTGACGAAAACCTACCTGTTGAACCACAACTAGTGGTGGTGCTGCTGTTGCCCACTCCTGTAGTTTGTTCACTTTGTTGGGTCCTATCAAGAGTTCGTTTTACAGCTCTGACTACCAGAATTGTGCTTGTTTGTATGTGCCACCATGGTTGGCAGACAAGGGATTTAAAGGCAGAAGGAGATTGTGAGGTATTTTCCTGTGCTTTATAAAACAAATGTGCCAGGGCCCTTGTCAGAAGGCCACCCATTGCCTGTGCCAGCACTGCCAATGACAGCACCAACACAACTACAAACCATCACACTCCTACAAGTGTGGCAGTTCAGACAATTACAGGTGCCTAAAACCTATAAGGATGGCTTGGGCGGCAGGTATTGATCCTTTTTAATAAGTATTGTATTAATAAATAGCTGTAGGTGTGTTCATTTCTAAATTAGACAGACATCGCCTCACTGTGGAAGACTGTCATAAGTGCCAGTGTTGACAATTAAGTGCCTGTGCCTAGCACCGGAAGCAACCAGCTTAAATTAAGCACTGGTGTTGTATCTGGGTCCCAAGGCAGCATTTGGTTCCTGAACAGTCAGCATCCTTTGTGTTTACCATTGTAGTCCCTTGGCATACAAAACTATTCAATTCCAAGTAAATGACCAAGGGCCAGATGTAGAAAAGTTTTGCGAGTCGCAAATGGCCCGAATCGTGTAGGAGGCTGGACTGGCTTGTAGTGAGTACCAAGGGGTACTTGCACCTTGCACCAGGCCCAGTTATCCCTTATTAGTGTATAGGGTGTCTAGCAGCTTAGGCTGATAGATAATGGTAGCTTAGCAAAGCAGCTCAGGCTGAACTAGGAGACGTGTGAAGCTACTACAGTACCACTTAGTGTCATATGCACAATATCATAAGAAAACACAATACACAGTTATACTAAAAATAAAGGTACTTTATTTTTATGACAATATGCCAAAGTATCTTAGAGTGTACCCTCAGTGAGAGGATAGGAAATATACACAAGATATATATACACAATAGCAAAAATATGCAGTATAGTCTTAGAAAACAGTGCAAACAATGTATAGTTACAATAGGATGCAATGGGGAAACATAGGGATAGGGGCAACACAAACCATATACTCCAGAAGTGGAATGCGAACCACGAATGGACCCCAAACCTATGTGACCTTGTAGAGGGTCGCTGGGACTATTAGAAAATAGTGAGAGTTACCAAAATAACCCTCCCCAAGACCCTGAAAAGTGAGTGCAAAGTGCACCAAAGTTCCCCTAAGGACAAAATAGTCGTGTTAGAGGGAAAATGCAAGGAAAACACAAATCAGCAATGCAACAATGATGGATTCCTGACTGAGGGTACCTGTGGAACAAGGGGACCAAGTCCAAAAGTCACAAGCAGCTCGGAGATGGGCAGATGCCCAAGAAATGCCAGCGGTTGGTGCAAAGAAGCTCTTACTAGGCTGAAGAACTGTGAATACTGCAGGAACGACAAGGGCTAGAGACTTCCCCTTTGGAGGATGGATCCCCCACGCCTTGGAGAGTCGTGCAAAAGTGTTTTCTCGCCGGATGGACGCCAACAAGCCTTGCTACACGCAAATCGTGCGTTTGGCGTTTTTGGACGCTGCTGGGGCCCAGGAGGGACCAGAAGGTCGCAAATTGGACCTGCAGAGAGAGGGGACGTCGAGCAAGACAAAGAGCCCTCACTGAAGCAGGTAGCACCCGGAGAAGTGCCAGAAACAGGCACTACGAGGATGCGTGAAACGGTGCTCGCCGAAGTTGCACAAAGGAGTCCCACGTCGCCGGAGACCAACTTAGAAAGTTGTGCAATGCAGGTTAGAGTGCCGTAGACCCAGGCTTGGCTGTGCACGAAGGATTTCCGCCGGAAGTGCACAGGGGCCGGAGTAGCTTGCAAAGTCGCGGTTCCCAGCAATGCAGCCCAGCGAGGTGAGGCAAGGACTTACCTCCACCAAACTTGGGCTGAAGAGTCACTGGACTGTGGGGGTCACTTGGACAGCGTCGCTGGATTTGAGGGACCTCGCTCGTCGTGCTGAGAGGAGACCCAAGGGACCGGTAATGCAGCTTTTTGGTGCCTGCGGTTGCAGGGGGAAGATTCCGTCGACCCACGGGAGATTTCTTCGGAGCTTCTGGTGCAGAGAGGAGGCAGACTACCCCCACAGCATGCACAAGCAGGAAAACAGTCGAGAAGGCGGCAGGATCAGCGTTACAGAGTTGCAGTAGTCGTCTTTGCTACTATGTTGCAGGTTTGCAGGCTTCCAGCGCGGTCAGCGGTCGATTCCTTTTCAGAAGGTGAAGAGGGAGATGCAGAGGAACTCGGCTGAGCTCGTGCATTCGTTATCTAAAGTTTCCCCAGAGACAGAGACCCTAAATAGCCAGAAAAGAGGGTTTGGCTACCTAGGAGAGAGGAAAGGCTACTAACACCTGAAGGAGCCTATCACAAGGAGTCTCTGACGTCACCTGGTGGCACTGGCCACTCAGAGCAGTCCAGTGTGCCAGCAGCACCTCTGTTTCCAAGATGGCAGAGGTCTGGAGCACACTGGAGGAGCTCTGGACACCTCCCAGGGGAGGTGCAGGTCAGGGGAGTGGTCACTCCCCTTTCCTTTGTCCGGTTTCGCGCCAGAGCAGGGGCTAAGGGGTCCCTGAACCGGTGTAGACTGGCTTATGCAGAATTGGGCACATCTGTGCCCAACAAAGCATTTCCAGAGGCTGGGGGAGGCTACTCCTCCCCAGCCTTCACACCATTTTCCAAAGGGAGAGGGTGTCACACCCTCTCTCAGAGGAAGTTCTTTGTTCTGCCATCCTGGGCCAGGCCTGGCTGGACCCCAGGAGGGCAGCTGCCTGTCTGAGGGGTTGGCAGCAGCAGCAGCTGCAGAGAAACCCCAGGAAGGGCAGTCTGGCAGTACCAGGGTCTGTGCTACAGACCACTGGGATCATGGAATTGTACCAACAATGCCAGGATGGCATAGAGGGGGCAATTCCATGATCATAGACATGTTACATGGCCATATTCGGAGTTACCATGGTGAAGCTACATATAGGTAGTGACCTATATGTAGTGCACGCGTGTAATGGTGTCCCCGCACTCACAAAGTTCAGTGAATTGGCTCTGAACAATGTGGGGGCACCTTGGCTAGTGCCAGGGTGCCCTCACACTAAGTAACTTTGCACCTAACCTTTACCAGGTAAAGGTTAGACATATAGGTTACTTATAAGTTACTTAGGTGCAGTGTAAAATGGCTGTGAAATAACGTGGACGTTATTTCACTCAGGCTGCAGTGGCAGGCCTGTGTAAGAATTGTCAGAGCTCCCTATGGGTGGCAAAAGAAATGCTGCAGCCCATAGGGATCTCCTGGAACCCCAATACCCTGGGTACCTCAGTACCATATACTAGGGAATTATAAGGGTGTTCCAGTAAGCCAATGTAAATTGGTAAAAATGGTCACTAGCCTGTCAGTGACAATTTGGAAAGAAATGAGAGAGCATAACCACTGAGGTTCTGATTAGCAGAGCCTCAGTGAGACAGTTAGTCACTACACAGGTAACACATTCAGGCACACTTATGAGCACTGGGGCCCTGGGTTACCAGGGTCCCAGTGACACATACAACTAAAACAACATATATACAGTGAAAAATGGGGGTAACATGCCAGGCAAGATGGTACTTTCCTACACAACCCCCCCCCCAAACGAAGGACAATAAGACTAGCCATTACCTGATGAGTCTTCATTGTCTAAGTGGAAATATCTGGAGAGTCCATCTGCATTGGAGTGGCTACTCCCAGGTCTATGTTCCACTGTATAGTCCATTCCCTGTAGGGATATGGACCACCTCAACAATTTAGGATTTTCACCTTTCATTTGTTTTCGCCAAAGTAGAGGTTTGTGGTCTGTCTGAACAATGAAGTGAGTGCCAAACAGGTATGGCCTCAACTTCTTCAGAGCCCAGACCACAGCAAAGGCCTCCCTCTCAATGGCAGACCAACGCTTTTCTCTAGGGGTCAACCTTCTACTAATAAAAGCAACAGGTTGATCCTGGCCCTCAGAATTAAGTTGTGATAGGACTGCCCCTACTCCTAATTCAGATGCATCAGTTTGGACATAGAATTTTTTAGAGTAACAAGGGCTTTTCAGGACAGGTGCAGAGCACATGGCCTGCTTCAGCTCCTCAAAAGCTTTCTGACAGTTTGCTGTCCATAATACCTTTTTAGGCATTTTCTTGGATGTGAGGTCATTAAGAGGGGCTGCAATGGAGCCATAGTTTTTAATGAACCTCCTGTAATACCCAGTGAGGCCTAGGAAGGCTCTCACCTGAGTCTGAGTGGTAGGGGGAACCCAATCAATAATAGTTTGGATTTTCCCCTGAAGTGGTGCAATCTGTTCCCCACCAACAAGGTGTCCCAGATAAACCACCTTACCCTGCCCTATCTGGCACTTTGAAGCCTTGATAGTGAGGCCTGCCTTTTGCAGAGCCTCCAAAACTTTCCATAGGTGGACCAGGTGATCATCCCAGCTGGAGCTAAAGACAGCTATATCATCCAAATATGCTGCACTGAAAGCTTCCAGCCCTTGCAGGACTGTGTTCACCAACCTCTGAAAAGTGGCAGGTGCATTTTTCAAACCAAAAGGCATTACAGTAAACTGGTAATGTCCTCCAATGGTAGAAAATGCAGTCTTAGGTTTAGCATCTTCTGACAATTTGATCTGCCAATACCCTGCAGTCAAATCAAAAGTGCTTAGATACTTGGCAGATGCCAGTGTATCTATGAGCTCATCTGCCCTGGGTATAGGGTGAGCATCAGTTTTGGTTACCAAGTTGAGACCTCTATAGTCTACACAAAACCGCATTTCTTTCTTTCCATCTTTAGAATTGGGTTTTGGTACCAGTACCACAGGAGAAGCCCATGGACTGTCAGAGTGCTCAACCACTCCTAGTTCCAACATTTTCTGAACTTCTTGCTTTATGCAGTCCCTGACATGGTCAGGCTGCCTATAGATCTTACTTTTGACAGGTAAACTGTCTCCAGTATCTATAGTGTGCTCACACCAAGAAGTGGTGCCTGGCACAATGGAGAAGAGATCTGAAAATTGTCCTAGGAGATTTATGCAATTATCTTTCTGCTCAGCAGTAAGACAATCAGCCAAAACTACACCTTCCACAAGAGTATCTTGTTCTGTGGAAGAGAAGAGATCAGGTAGAGGATCACTGTCTTCTTCCTGTCCCTCATCTGTTGCCATGAGCAGGGTGAGATCAGCCCTGTCATAGTAGGGTTTCAGGCGGTTGACATGGAGCACCCTAAGGGGACTCCTGGCAGTGCCTAAGTCAACCAAGTAGGTGACTTCACCCTTCTTTTCAACAATTGTGTGGGGTCCACTCCATTTATCTTGGAGTGCTCTTGGGGCCACAGGCTCCAAGACCCACACTTTCTGCCCTGGTTGGTACTGAACCAAAACAGCCTTCTGATCATGCCATTGCTTCTGGAGCTCTTGGCTGGCCTGAAGGTTTTTACTGGCCTTTTTCATGTACTCAGCCATCCTTGATCTGAGGCCAAGTACATAATCCACAATATCCTGCTTAGGAGCTTTTAAAGGTTGTTCCCAACCCTCCTTTACAAGTGTGAGTGGACCCCTAACAGGGTGTCCAAAAAGAAGTTCAAAGGGGCTGAAGCCCACTCCTTTCTGGGGTACCTCCCTGTAGGCAAAAAGGAGGCATGGTAGAAGGATATCCCATCTCCTGCGGAGTTTTTCAGGGAGTCCCATAATCATGCCTTTGAGAGTTTTATTAAATCTCTCCACCAGTCCATTTGTTTGTGGATGATAGGGTGTTGTGAACTTGTAAGTTACACCACACTCCTTCCACATGGCCTTTAAGTATGCAGACATGAAATTGCTTCCCCTGTCTGATACTACTTCCTTTGGGAAGCCCACCCTGGAAAATATTCCCAGGAGGGCCTTTGCCACTGCAGGAGCTGTAGTGGTCCTTAAAGGAATAGCTTCAGGATATCTTGTGGCATGGTCCACTACCACCAAGATAAACCTATTGCCTGAAGCAGTAGGAGGGTCAAGGGGGCCAACTATGTCAACCCCTACCCTTTCAAAGGGAACCCCAACCACAGGCAGTGGGATAAGGGGTGCCTTTGGAGTGCCACCTGTCTTGCCACTGGCTTGACAGGTTTCACAGGACTTACAAAATTATTTTGTGTCCTCAGACATCCTAGGCCAATGAAACAGTGGTACCAATCTGTCCCAAGTTTTCATTTGACCCAGGTGCCCAGCTAAGGGAATGTCATGTGCCAGTGTTAGAAGGAACTTTCTGTACTCCTGAGGAATCACTAATCTCCTGGCAGCTCCAGGTTTAGGATCCCTATGCTCAGTGTACAAGAGGTTGTCCTCCCAGTAAACTCTGTGTGAGTCACTGACATCCCCATTAGCCTGTTTGACAGCTTGCTGTCTGAGACCCTCTAATGTGGGACAGGTTTGCTGTGCCACACTCAGCTCCTCTCTGGCAGGCCCCCCTTCACCCAAAAGCTCAGCAGTGTCTGCTTCCAGCTCCTCTGGTGTAGGTTCTGCACAGGGAGGGAATTCTTCTTCCTCAGAAGTAGAATCCACTGTAGAGGGAGGGATAGTAGGAAGTGGTTTGCTTCTACTAGCCCTAGCTTTAGGGAGCACTTGGTCCATTGTTCCAGGATCCAAGCTTCCCTGTCCTTTTTGCTTTTTGGCCTGAGCCCTTGTCAAAGCAAAAATATGCCCTGGGATGCCCAGCATTGCTGCATGGGCCTCCAACTCCACATCTGACCAAGCTGATGTCTCCAAATCGTTCCCTAATAGACAGTCTACAGGTAAATCTGAAGCTACCACAACTTTGTTTGGACCAGATACCCCCCCCCAGTTGAGATTTACAACAGCCATGGGGTGGCTTTGTGTTATGTTGTGAGCATCGGTTACTTGGTACTGGTGTCCAAGTATGTGTTGTTCAGGGTGCACCAGTTTCTAAATCACCATTGTGACACTGGCACCTGTGTCCCTGTAGGCCTGGACCTCAACACCATTTATTAGGGTTAGTTGCTTGTACTTCTCCAAGTTATGGGGGCAAGCAACCAAAGTGGCTAAGTCAATAGCCCCTTCAGAGACTAAAGTAGCCTCTGTGGTCTCCCTAATCAGACCAACCCCAACTAAATTACCAAAAGTGAGCCCAGCTACTCCCTTGGATTGGCTATTAGTAGGTTTGCTCCCACCACCACTGCTATTAGTAGGGACACTAGGTGTAGCAGTAGGGGTTGTAGTGGTAGGAGCTGTGGTGCCTTTCTTTGGACAACTGGGATCTGTTGTCCAATGGCCTTTTATCTTACATAAATAGCACCATGGTTTCTTTTCCTTGTTCTGATTAAAGGAGGATTTGGGCCCACCACCCCCACCAGAGTGTTTTTGTGGGCCTGATGAAGACTCATTTTTAGATTTGTCCCCACCCTTGTCAGAAGACTTACCATCCTTCTTTTTGTTGCCATCTTTGTCACCCCCTGTATGAACTTTTCTGTTCACTCTTGTTCTGACCCATTTGTCTGCCTTCTTTCCCAATTCTTGGGGAGAGGTCAGATCAGAGTCCACCAAGTACTGGTGCAACAAATCAGACACACAATTATTAAGTATATGCTCTCTCAGGATCAAGTTATACAGGCTGTCATAATCAGTAACTTTACTGCCATGTAACCACCCCTCCAAGGCCTTCACTGCCTGGTCAATGAAATCAACCCAGTCTTGTGAAGACTCCTTTTTGGTATCTCTGAACTTTATCCTGTACTGTTCAGTGGTTAAGCCATAACCATCCAGGAGTGCATTCTTAAGAACTTGGAAATTGTTAGCATCATTTTCTTTTACAGTAAGGAGCCTATCCCTACCTTTTCCAGTAAATGATAGCCATAGGATAGCAGCCCACTGCTTTTGAGGGACATCCTGTACAGCACAGGCCCTCTCAAGTGCAGCAAACCACTTGTTAATGTCATCCCCCTCCTTGTAAGGGGGAACTATCTTATGCAGATTCCTGGAATCATGCTCTTTTGCAGGATGACTATGGGGAATACTGCTGCTGCCACCATGGGTATCTAAACCCATCTTCTGTCTTTCCCTCTCTATTTCTAAAGACTGTCTATCCAAATCCAGCTGTTGCTTCTTGAGCTTCAGTCTGGTTTGCTCCACTCTCAATCTATTGAGCTCCCTTTCTAACAATCTGTCATCAGGGTGGGTGGGAGGGACATTTCTAGATACAGAGGTATGATGGGAATGAACAGAAGGAGACCTGTCCCTTACAGAGGGCACCCTAACAGCTTGGCTACCAGCATAATGTGAGAGCACATCATCAGTATGATGTGATTCAACCTCTGTACCAACTATGCTAGACTGTCTAGTAATGGGCAGGCTGAGAAGTTTCTTTCCTGAACCTTTTCCTGGGGGAGTCCCTGGATCAGATTGAGAACCATTAGCTACTTTTTCTACAGATTGGGCACTTATGGCCTTATCCTGTACTCTAAGCATATTAATTAACAGTTCTAAGGAAGGATTCTTCCCTACACTCAAACCTCTCTCTATGCAGAGACTCCTTGCTCCTTTCCAGCTAAGGTGATCATATGCAAGTTTGGACAGTTCAACTTTTTGGCCTGTGCCAGACATTTTTTAGAGAGAGTTAAAGTGATAGACAAAGAGAAAAAAGTTTTCAGAACTTTTTGGAAAGACAGAAAAAACTTTTTAAACTTTTAAGAACTTTTTGAAAGTTTAGAAGTACTTTTCAGCACTTAGAAAAGAGTGAAAAGAGGAAATGCAAAACTTTTTGGCTATGTGTATATACACTGACCTTGTTTTGTATATTTTTCTCTTATGAAAAGTACAATGACAAGAGTGGTAAGTAGTCTCAAAGCACTTATCCCACCGCTGCACAACCAATGTAGGAGGCTGGACTGGCTTGTAGTGAGTACCAAGGGGTACTTGCACCTTGCACCAGGCCCAGTTATCCCTTATTAGTGTATAGGGTGTCTAGCAGCTTAGGCTGATAGATAATGGTAGCTTAGCAAAGCAGCTCAGGCTGAACTAGGAGACGTGTGAAGCTACTACAGTACCACTTAGTGTCATATGCACAATATCATAAGAAAACACAATACACAGTTATACTAAAAATAAAGGTACTTTATTTTTATGACAATATGCCAAAGTATCTTAGAGTGTACCCTCAGTGAGAGGATAGGAAATATACACAAGATATATATACACAATAGCAAAAATATGCAGTATAGTCTTAGAAAACAGTGCAAACAATGTATAGTTACAATAGGATGCAATGGGGAAACATAGGGATAGGGGCAACACAAACCATATACTCCAGAAGTGGAATGCGAACCACGAATGGACCCCATACCTATGTGACCTTGTAGAGGGTCGCTGGGACTATTAGAAAATAGTGATAGTTACCAAAATAACCCTCCCCAAGACCCTGAAAAGTGAGTGCAAAGTGCACCAAAGTTCGCCTAAGGACAAAATAGTCATGTTAGAGGGAAAATGCAAGGAAAACACAAATCAGCAATGCAACAACGATGGATTCCTGACTGAGGGTACCTGTGGAACAAGGGGACCAAGTCCAAAAGTCACAAGCAGCTCGGAGATGGGCAGATGCCCAAGAAATGCCAGCGGTTGGTGCAAAGAAGCTCTTACTAGGCTGAAGAACTGTGAATACTGCAGGAACGACAAGGGCTAGAGACTTCCCCTTTGGAGGATGGATCCCCCACGCCTTGGAGAGTCGTGCAGAAGTGTTTTCCCGCCGGATGGACGCCAACAAGCCTTGCTACACGCAAATCGTGCGTTTGGCGTTTTTGGACGCTGCTGGGGCCCAGGAGGGACCAGAAGGTCGCAAATTGGACCTGCAGAGAGAAGGGACGTCGAGCAAGACAAAGAGCCCTCACTGAAGCAGGTAGCACCCGGAGAAGTGCCAGAAACAGGCACTACGAGGATGCGTGAAACGGTGCTCGCCGAAGTTGCACAAAGGAGTCCCACGTCGCCGGAGACCAACTTAGAAAGTCGTGCAATGCAGGTTAGAGTGCCGTGGACCCAGGCTTGGCTGTGCACGAAGGATTTCCGCCGGAAGTGCACAGGGGCCGGAGTAGCTTGCAAAGTCGCGGTTCCCAGCAATGCAGCCCAGCGAGGTGAGGCAAGGACTTACCTCCACCAAACTTGGGCTGAAGAGTCACTGGACTGTGGGGGTCACTTGGACAGCGTCGCTGGATTTGAGGGACCTCGCTCGTCGTGCTGAGAGGAGACCCAAGGGACCGGTAATGCAGCTTTTTGGTGCCTGCGGTTGCAGGGGGAAGATTCCGTCGACCCACAGGAGATTTCTTCGGAGCTTCTGGTGCAGAGAGGAGGCAGACTACCCCCACAGCATGCACAAGCAGGAAAACAGTCGAGAAGGCGGCAGGATCAGCGTTACAGAGTTGCAGTAGTCGTCTTTGCTACTATGTTGCAGGTTTGCAGGCTTCCAGCGCGGTCAGCGGTCGATTCCTTTTCAGAAGGTGAAGAGGGAGATGCAGAGGAACTCGGCTGAGCTCGTGCATTCGTTATCTAAAGTTTCCCCAGAGACAGAGACCCTAAATAGCCAGAAAAGAGGGTTTGGCTACCTAGGAGAGAGGAAAGGCTACTAACACCTGAAGGAGCCTATCACAAGGAGTCTCTGACGTCACCTGGTGGCACTGGCCACTCAGAGCAGTCCAGTGTGCCAGCAGCACCTCTGTTTCCAAGATGGCAGAGGTCTGGAGCACACTGGAGGAGCTCTGGACACCTCCCAGGGGAGGTGCAGGTCAGGGGAGTGGTCACTCCCCTTTCCTTTGTCCAGTTTCGCGCCAGAGCAGGGGCTAAGGGGTCCCTGAACCGGTGTAGACTGGCTTATGCAGAATTGGGCACATCTGTGCCCAACAAAGCATTTCCAGAGGCTGGGGGAGGCTACTCCTCCCCTGCCTTCACACCATTTTCCAAAGGGAGAGGGTGTCACACCCTCTCTCAGAGGAAGTTCTTTGTTCTGCCATCCTGGGCCAGGCCTGGCTGGACCCCAGGAGGGCAGCTGCCTGTCTGAGGGGTTGGCAGCAGCAGCAGCTGCAGAGAAACCCCAGGAAGGGCAGTCTGGCAGTACCAGGGTCTGTGCTACAGACCACTGGGATCATGGAATTGTACCAACAATGCCAGGATGGCATAGAGGGGGCAATTCCATGATCATAGACATGTTACATGGCCATATTCGGAGTTACCATGGTGAAGCTACATATAGGTAGTGACCTATATGTAGTGCACGCGTGTAATGGTGTCCCCGCACTCACAAAGTTCAGTGAATTGGCTCTGAACAATGTGGGGGCACCTTGGCTAGTGCCAGGGTGCCCTCACACTAAGTAACTTTGCACCTAACCTTTACCAGGTAAAGGTTAGACATATAGGTGACTTATAAGTTACTTAGGTGCAGTGTAAAATGGCTGTGAAATAACGTGGACGTTATTTCACTCAGGCTGCAGTGGCAGGCCTGTGTAAGAATTGTCAGAGCACTCTATGGGTGGCAAAAGAAATGCAGCAGCCCATAGGGATCTCCTGGAACCCCAATACCCTGGGTACCTCAGTACCATATACTAGGGAATTATAAGGGTGTTCCAGTAAGCCAATGTAAATTGGTAAAAATGGTCACTAGCCTGTCAGTGACAATTTGGAAAGAAATGAGAGAGCATAACCACTGAGGTTCTGATTAGCAGAGCCTCAGTGAGACAGTTAGTCACTACACAGGTAACACATTCAGGCACACTTATGAGCACTGGGGCCCTGGGTTACCAGGGTCCCAGTGACACATACAACTAAAACAACATATATACAGTGAAAAATGGGGGTAACATGCCAGGCAAGATGGTACTTTCCTACAAATCGCTATTTGCGACCTCGCGAAATCCGAAATGGGATGCAAAAATCCCATTTCCGAATAGCAAATAGCGATGCGACACAGCACGGACTCGCAAAATATACGAGCTGATTTTGCGACCCGCAAACAGGAAGTCGCAAATCATATGCAAAAGCCAGTCGCAAATTGCGACTAGTCGCAAAAAGCCCGTTTTGCACACCCAGATTACCACTGATTCAGAGCAGGTGGTAACCAGAACCAAAGTATAAAAGGAGACCCAGAAGGCATCTGGGTGACTCAAAATGGCTGAACTGTAGGTGATAGCATGGAGGAGGAGAGTCCAGGCCTCCCAGCAAAGAAGGAGGAGGCAGAGACAGGAGAGGATATACCGAACCAGGCAGACACTATTTCAACAAACTGAGGAGGAGATATATGACAAATATAGACTGAGCAGTGCTGTAATCTTAGAAAGAATTGAACTACTGAATCCTCAGCTTGAACGACAGACAATGCGCGGCAGCGCCATCCCTACACATGTGTAAGTGCTATGCTCACTGCACCTCTTGGCCTCTGGTAGCTATCAGGGGGTGATTGCTGTGGCACGTGGGGTATCCCAAAGTGCACTCTCACGATTCTTCAGATGTTTCCTAGATGCCATACTCACACACATGTCCAGGTATATATACCTACCCAGGAATGAGGCAGAAATTAACAGCACCAAGTTGGACTTCTACAGAATTGCCAACTTCTCCCATGTAATAGGGTGTGTGGACGGGACACATATACAAATTTGCGCATCTGCAAATCTGGAATATGTGTTCAGCAATAGGAAATGTACCCACTCACTAAACATCCAGGTGGTATGTGACGCCCATAATGTCATTACTGACATTGTAGCTAAATATCCATGGAGTATACATGACTCATACAGATTCAGGCACAGAGGGATACACCAACGCCTAGAACGTAGGGAGTTTGGAGACGGATATCTATTAGGTATTGCTGACTACACCCTAAAGCCATACATACAGGTCACTGTGTAACCCATTGATGCCCTGCAAAATTTGCCTTTTTTGTCAAACAGGTGACAGTGCATATGCCCTGAGACCATGGATACTCACCCCGTACCTAACACCTGGCAATTAGAATGAGAGGCGATATAACAGTGCACATCGGCGGACCAGAACTGTAGTGGAGAGGACCTTTGCCTTGTTAAAGGCAAGATTCAGAAGCCTCCACAAAAGTGGAGGTGCACTCCAGTATGCCCCAGAAACAGCATGCAAGATAGTTGCTGCCTGTGCCATCCTACACAACATTGCCACCAGACGTGGGCTACATCTCACCCCTGAAGACACAGACACGGAGGATGAGGAGCAAGAGCTACCACACCGACAGCCTGGGGATAGAAGCATCGCAAATGAGGGCAGACAGAGACGGAACCACATTGCAACCCAATACTTTGGCAGGTACGTGGCAACTGTGACCACACTCACTAATGTCAGACACACATAGCCCAGTTGTGTAGTCAAACAAACAAAACCTTTTTATTTCTAAACTATGAAATAGAATTGTGCTGTATGCCACAGTCTTGAATTGTCAAAAGTCATATCAGACACATTAATTGCATGTGCCATATTAAGAGTACATTTTGGTGGCTCACAGCCTCCTACTGCGGCCACCATGGCTCAATCCTGGTGGGTCCCCTGACCCCTGCCGTGCACTGCTACTCTGCAGCACACGGGAATCGGTGGCAGACACTCTGCTGATGGTCGAGCCCTCCTCGCTGTCCTGCGGGGTATCCCCTGTGCCCTTTGCAGCCTGCCTGGTCTCCATTATGTCTACCGCATGGCTGATGCAGCCAAGTCCCCGTGCCACATCCCCAGCGAAATGACCTAGTTCAACCTGCAGGCTGACAGTACGCCTTGACAGGCATGTGGTGTTTGTAGCCAGGTGCCCGATGGAAGCTGCTAGTCTGACAAACAGGGCAGCAGTGTTGCGCTCCCTGCGCCGTGCCTCTGCCCTGTCTGCCACGAGTTCCCTGACCAAATGTTCGATGGCCTGTGTCAGGTTCCCCAGATGTTGGTTCATGTGTTGGAACTGACTGTCCACATTTGCCATCCCATGGGTCATAGTGGTTTGCAGTCTATTAAGGTTCCTATTTATTGACCGCAACTGTCTGTTTTGCAAGCGCTGACCCTGAACCAGTGATGCCTCCAGTCCCGCAAACTCTACGACTGCGACATCATCCCTGTGCACAGACTGCACTCTGCACCAGCGTCTGCGCACTGCTCCTGCTGCCTGCTGTGTGTGCCTCTCTGTAGGGCTGGGACCTGGTGCTACCCCTGCTGCCTCCATGTCCTGCGCAGGATCTTCCATGGACTCTGGTGGCATTTCCATGGGTGGTGGCGTCCTGCTGGGCCCTGCTGTGTCACTGGCAGTCTTCTGCTGTGGGTCTGGCCCATGTTCCTCTCCCTGCATGTGTTCACTGATGGGGGTGCCTTGTGGTAGACCTGTGGGACATAGGGGATACACCGTCAGTCTTGCACATCTGTTTTATGCCTCATAATAAACATTTGCCTATATTTGAACCACTGTACTACATTGCCCATAATGCACTATACTAGAGGTTGCTAGACTGGAATGGAGCTAGTCTGGTGGTGCCTGCTCCTGTGTACTGGGATAGTGTGTATACTGCATTTGTGGGTGTCCAAAGCATATATCATGGTACTCACTTTTGGATGTTTCAGGCGCTGAACTGTCCACTTCTATGCCCAGTACTGCCTCCGGCTCCAGTGTCGTCTTCACCATGGTTTCCAGGGCTGTAGGTGGTGGAACGGTGGATGGGCCTCCTCCGGTGCCCCTCATCTCCCTCATGCGCTCCGCAACCCTCTCCTTGGTCCTGGAGCGAAGGTCATACCACCTTTTCCGGATTTCATCTAGGGTGAGGTGGCTTACCCCAATGGCATTGATTTTTTCTTGAATTCCTTCTTTTCTTTTTTCTTCTGAGTGTCAGGGACACTCATTGCTGCCTTTGCGAAGAGTTGGTCATGGTGCAGGCAGCACTCCTCCATTAGGACCTCCAACTCCTTGTCTGAGAATTTCAGTTTTCTCCTCCTGCCAGAACTGCCTGTCTCCTCCATGGTTGCTGCAGCTCCTCTCCCCTGGGTGCGGCTCTGCAGTTTGGGCTGGGTGTGCTCCTCCCTCCACCCGGTTCTATTTGGTGACTTCCTGGTTCTGATGCCATCACCAAGAGCCAGGAAGGGGGCTTCCCAACTGTTATGTTGCACCTACAGGCAATTTGCGAGGCAGTCGCAATTTGCGACATCGGACCACACCCTTCGCAAAAAACGTAGGTCGCACAATGCGGTGCGACACATCTGCGACTCGCAATTTGGTATCGCGAGTCTTTATTGCATTTGGTTTTGCGAGTCTGAAATAGCAATTCGCATGGAGTCGCTATTTCCGATCCGCAAAGTTTTAGCTACCTACATCTGGCCCCAAGCCTCTTACTTAATATAATTGGGTCACCAAGGGTAGCAACATCAGGCAGTCATAGTTAACTCCAGGAGGTGGTAGAGGGTTTGCAATGCAGATACAATGTGACACTGAGAGAGCGTAGCTTAAATATTACAGATGTGAAATGCTTATACCTAACAATGCTGCATACAAAAACTATCATAAAATATTATTTGCTTAAATGTATTCCTAACATGATTATAAGTGTGAAGTTATTATTATGCACATAAACTAATGTCGACTGTAAGAAATTATTGCTTGCATTATAATTAATTGAATATGTTAACACCTACGAAGATTGTATTAGAACCCATAGGCCTTAAATTAGCGTGAGTTGAAGTTTAGCCGTGTAGCTCTCATATTAAAGCATATTTTTCTGTTTTTCAGTGTACTGATTCGCAAAAGGCCATGACCCAGCATTGGTTCTTTTCCTTTGTTTTATGTTGCAAGTTATGCCTTATTCCCATCCGCATGCTAGCTGCTTTAGTATAAGTTTTATACGTTTTGCAACAATTGTAGAAACATTCAAGGACGTTTTGCCACGGAAAAAGATAACTTTTGACCTGAAGAACGTGCCAAAGGATGAAGTAACCCCCGATGTGCCACCTACGAAGACGTCAATTATGAAGACCAATCAAAACGTTATAAATTATCGTGGGGTGACAAGTTGGATTACCTAATGTATAATTTGATAGGCTAAAGATAGTGGGGTATAGCGATTATCCAATAGAATTTTGGGGGAATGTATTTTGAAAAAGGGATAAAAACTCATGACACAGAGGAGTCGTTAGAATTAGGTAGGGAATGATATCGATTGCATCCAGAAACTCTGTCACTCTGTTTGGTGATTTGAGACTTAGACAAAACCATCTTCATCCATAGACTGCCCCTTTACACTTCTCCTCCTTATGAGGGAAGTGTCCCCTGTCCCTTAGATGAAATAAACTGACGGCGATCTAACTGATGTCCTGAAGACGAAGACCGATCCTGTATGCTGACCTATTCCGAGGAGGGTAATTATGACAATGCTATTGTAATTTGTCTGTTTGATTTTCCTTTCTAGGTACCAACTGCTGTATTTTTTAATAGAGACCTTAGTCAAATTTGTGTTCAAAATTATTTTGCATGAAGCCCAACATGCCGATGCTATTTAGTGGTTAGGCTAGGTGATCACTTTGACTGACGCAAATAGACGTGACTGACATTGTGCTATGCTGAACTGAGACATATATGATATTCTATGCACTCTGACCTATGCAAAATCTTATGTTGGCGCTCTTATGTTTGTAATCTTTGCATTATTGAAGCCTTATCATAGCTGTCATGTTGTGACCTTGCTTTTATGCTATTTGGTTCTGAAATTGACACTTCTATTATTAGATTGTAATCAATAGGGAATCAAATTCACAAAACTCCAATAAAGGTGTGGTTATTCATGGCTGATAGGTTATGGTTGCGCCAACGGTTTGATAAATGTCTTTATCCAAAGTAAAGTATATTGTGGTGATATATGTTGATAACGTCATTGACATATTGCTTGACATATTGATCAGTTATCTCGTTCTACGGTGTCTCACCACTGGGTCAAAAGATTCATCGGCCTAAAACGAATCCTAATGTGTATAAAATTGACATAAAGGGACGCGTTAACAGTTTGGTAGAAGAGCGATGGTTTGGCCCTTGGGGGCCCTAGGACGGAGATTCATTGTTTAATTTGTTTCCCTGTGCTAATGCAAATTGGAGGTATGATGGGCTTCTAAGTTCACCATGACTTTCCCAGGATCTCGAAGCCTGCCTGAATGAGTTGGGGAATGTTCTCAGCGCCATAGTGTATGTGGTTAGGGTCTTTACGCTTGCCTAAGCTTACGCATTTTGCAGGTGATTGTGAAAATTTGTGTGTATTTAGGCTAAACTAAATGTTGTTTAGTAGGAGTAGGCGTACTCCACTGTATGAAAGTAGGGAAGTCGGCGTACTTCATGTGAATGTAGCGCTTGATGCCCAAAATTATCCACATGGTTGGTCGTTGTGTACGGACCTGTTGAGGTCTACGACTCCGGAGTATGAAGACAAATGTGGTTTATGTTGTAATCTGTGCGGTTTAATAGGTCAATCGGGCGTGGTTGACAAGTCAAGTTTGAGTCATAGTGTATGTATGAAAATCTTCGATGGAGATTTGGTAAGTTCTAAAGTGCACTAGAATAAGCCATTGACAAGTCGAGAGTAGAATTTGCGGGTCGAATTCTGTTTGCGTATGCGGGAACTGATAAGGAGAGAGTAGCGGCCGAGGCTTCAAGTGAAATCTCTGTAAAGTTCTGAAGCAAATGTGTTACCCTTCCTGTAGTAAACCGGCAGATTTGTGTTGTCATTTAAAGTGCTCGCAATAATCGCATTAGTTTATGTGAGATTGTATGGGTTCAGTGAGGAGCGGATGAGCCGCGAGACTTTGTCAGCTGCAGTGTGTGTGAGTGTGACGTCAGTGGTGCCGCGTTGAGATAGGGCAGTTGTCGAGAGGGGTCGCGCATGGATTGGCTGCCGTCCGTGAGAGGCAATAGATGGAATAAGGCGGGTGAAGAGTGTCCTGGGAACTAAGGGGGTCATTCCGACCCCGGCGGGCGGCGGGCACCGCCCGCCGGGCGGAGACCACCAAAAGACTGCACCGCGGTCAAATGACCGCGGCGGTCATTCTGACTTTCCCGCTGGGCGGGCGGGTGACCGCCAAAAGGCCGCCCGCCCGCCCAGCGGGAAAGACCCAGCAACGATGAAGCTGGCTCCGAATGGAGCTGGCGGACTTGCTGGGGTGCGACGGGTGCAGTGCCACCCGTCGCGATTTTCAGTGTCTGCTTTGCAGACACTGAAAATCATTATGGGGCCCTGTTAGGTGGCCCCTGCACTGCCCATGCCAGTGGCATGGGCAGTGCAGGGGCCCCCAGGGGCCCCACGACACCCGTTCCCGCCATCCTGTTCCTGGCGGTAAATACCGCCAGGAACGGGATGGTGGGAAGGGGGTCGGAATACCCATGGCGGCGCTGCAAGCAGAGCCGCCATGGAGGATTCCCTGGGCCAGGGGTAAACCGGCGGGAAACCGCCGGTTACCCTTTTCTGACCGCTGCTTTACCGCCGCGGCCAGAATGGCCCAGGAAGCCTGTTGGCGGTGCTTCCGCGGTCGTTGGCCCTGGCGGTCGGTGACCGCCAGGGTCAGAATGACCCCCTGAGTCACTTCTGATTAAAGACAAAATAAGAGAATCACAAAATGAATTTTGTTAAAGCATTTAAGAGCGCTCTGAAAGGAGACGTATATATTGTTGCAACCGATGGGGAGCCTACACCTAACGCAGTTTAGCGTCGAAAAATTTTGCGCCGTCTAACGCCATTCTGAAGCGCCATGCGGGCGCCGTATTTATGGAATGGCGTTAGACGGCGCAATCAGACCGGCGCTGCCTGGTGTGCGTGGAAAAAAACCACGTAGACCAGGCAGCTCCGGCGTTGGGAAAAAATGACGTTAGGGCGTCTTAAAATGGCGCAAGTCAGGTTGACGCTAAAAAATCGTCGTAACCCGACTTGCGCCATTTTTTTCCGACGCCCATCAACATGACTCCTATCATTGTAAAGATAGGAGTCATGCCCCCTTGCCCAATGGCCATGCCCAGGGGACTTCTGTCCCCTGGGCATGGTCATTGGGCATAGTGGCATGTAGGGGGGCACAAATCAGGCCCCCCTATGCCAAAAAAAATTATTAAAAAAAAAAAATAAATACTTACCTGAACTTACCTTAATGTCCCTGGGGTGGGTCCCTCCGTCCTTGGGTGTCCTCCTGGGGTGGGCAAGGGTGGCAGGGGGGGTCCCTGGGGGCAGGGGAGGGCACTCTGGGCTCATTTTGAGCCCACTTGTCCCTTAACGCCATGCCTGACCCAGGCGTTAAAAAGCGGCGCAAAAGCGCCGTTTTTGGCCACGCCCACTCCCGGGCGTCATTTTTGCCCGGGAGTATAAATACCACGTAAAGGCCTGGGAGTAATTTTTTAAGACGGGAACGCCTCCCTTGCATATCATTAACGCAAGGAAGGGGTTCACGCTAAAAAATGACGCCCACTCCGGGCACTTTGGCACCCGAAGCGTCTAACGCCATAGTATAAATATGGCGTTAGTTTGCGTTAGTTTAGCGTCGAATTTGCGTCGAAAAAAACGACGCAAATTCGGCGCAACCAGAGTATAAATACGGCCCTAAGTACACAGAAACCACCTCCGAGACCAGCTGAGTATGAGCCTTTGGCAATTTGGGACTTGATGGCTCTTAAACATAGACAAGAAAGGTTTCAGAGAAGACTGAGAAGGGCAGAGAAATCCTATGCAGAAGCTAGGTGGGATAATGAGAACAAAATGTGGAGACGGGGAATTGTAGACGGGTTGAAATCATTCCCAGCAATAACACAGGGAGAAGAGACACAGGGAAAGAAAGCCTCCTGTAAAAACGACAAGGATTCAGGAAAATCTAAAGAGAATAAAAGATCTTGGGAAGAGGAAGATGATTCAGACGATGAGGAATTTATGGACAGATTATTACACGACTGCCCGCCACCATATGCGGTGAGCGACAATGCTCCAAGTACTACTTTGGATCGTGGGAACCAGACGCAGGAAAAGGGAGTTACTGATACGGCACAGACTAGCGATACAGCTTCGATACAGAATGGTGTCAGTGTACTCACTGCACCAGACATACCGATACAGTTGCAGCCTCCACCGCAGATACAGAGAATCTATCCTGATGTCCCAGTGCTTGAGACAACTATGAATTTGATAGAGCCGCCAGACCCGATATACACGAAGCCAAAGCTAATACAGATTGAATCAACTCCGAAATTAATATCACAACCACAGCTGATACCAGGGTACAACCCTGTAGCAGGTCCACCATTAGTGCCAGTTACGGGTACATTGGAACAGACCTATGGAGTTGCTGCTCCAAGAAGTCTGGGTCAGGGTCAGACACCTGCCGCTATATTGTTACCCATTACTGTCGGTCCACCAGTGCCATTATATGCACAGGGTAAAACGGGGGGGTGTGATCAGGGAGTGATGACTCAGGAGGCGATAAGAGGAGGGTCCATGGGAATTCCAAAGATAATGGCCCCCGGGGAACAAGTAATTGAACAGGCAAGGCCCTTAATGGACCTTAGTCCAGTAGGAGCACCTCTCGAAGCAATGCGTCAAGCAGGATTGGGAGTTCTAACTCCACAAACCATGAGCACAAATACCTCACATTCCCCAATGATGCATGCAGGGAACATTTCATTGCAAGGTTTTACAGTTTAACAGTTAAATGAATGGTTAGAAAAGACTTATACTTCACAGAAAACTGCAGTGGTTACAGTTGAACCACAGAAAGAAAAACAAGATGAATACCTGTCTTTGGGAAGACTTGAACACCTTGTTTGAGATCATTGTTCCGCCTGATTTTGGGCTCGAGTGCAAGGGAGGCGTTGATTGGCAGACAAAGGAACCAGCAAGGGATAAGGTGACTGGAGCACCATCTGAAGAGGTGATGAAGTATTAACATAAAGTGATTGAGTTTCTGAAACAAAAGGTTTCGCCGAAAGTGACTGATTGGCAGAAAATCGACCGGATTCTCAAGAGGTTAAAGAGTCAATACATGCTTATTACGAGAGATTGTTAAAAGCGTTTAAGCACTACAGTGGTACTGAAACTATTGAACCAAAGGACATGAACCACCTAGTGTTCAGATTCGTCGAAGGACTGAGACCAGAAGTTAGCCAAATGATTAAGAATCATTTGATTTGTTGGCAAGCTAAACCGATTGATGAGGTGTTGCAGTATGCAAAGTACTGTAGTGATGAGATTGAGTTAAAGCAGAAAAAGTTGAAGGAAAAGGTGATGGTGATGCAGATAAGGGCTAAACAGGCAGGAATACAGGGAAATGGAGTTCAACAGATGATACAGCAGCAACTGCAAATGAATGGTGTGTTTCAGACCCAACCGAGGGGTCGAGGTCGAGGGTTTGTGAACCGTGGCTCAGACATAAATACTGTTGTTATTCAAAATGATGTTTATAAGGGGTGAAAAGGATGTCACCATGTCACGCGTGCGGGGGCGTGGGGCACTGGAAACGGGAGTGCCCGAATATGGTGCAGGATGGTGCAGTTCAGCAGAGCACTAATGTTGGTACATTACAAAATTCACGAGGTCCGAAAATAAGACATCAAAACCCAAATTTTCAGAATAATTTGGTACAAATGCAAGGGGTACAGCCCATGCAACAGATGCAAATGCCGCGTTTTCAGTCAATACAAATGCAACCAGTGCAGCAGCAGATTCCTATGGTGCCTAGACAGCAAATGCAATTACCAATGGCTCCAATGTCACAGCAACAGGTGATGCTTCCTCAGCAGGTCACAGGCCAGGTAACAAATCAAAACAATACTGTACAACAGTTCCCATTACGAGGTGAAAATGGCATGAATGAAGATTGGTCAGATGACAGCTCAGACAGTGAAGAGTGCAGGCTTGCAGCATCCTTAGAGGTAGATCAGAGAGGCCCATACGTCGAGGGAAAGGTGATGGGGTATAAGGTTTCATTTTTGGTTGACACAGGAGCCACACGCTCTACAGTCAGAAGTGCGGAAGTTCCGAGATTACCACTGTCAGGGCGTACCATACGAGTGGTTGGAGTAGCAAATCAGTATCTGACCAACCCAATTACAGATCCAGTACAGGTTGAGATTGGCAACTTCCAGGGACTACATAGGTTTGTAGTATGTGACTCAAGTCCGGTATCCCTACTGGGAAGAGACTTTCTTTGCAAGACAAAATGCTCAATTACCTGTTCCAATGATGGAATTGAGGTGCAGACAAATAGTGACGATGAAGGAGATGAAAGTCAAAATCTTGAGGAAGAAGCAGGAACAAATGATGACTATCCTCTGATTACTTTACTCCCGATGCATACCTTGATCGACTTACCTGTCGAACTACAAGGGACAGTAACAGAAAAAGTGTGGGACTTAACTGGGAAAGAAGTAGGATTGATAAAAGGAGTAGAACCAGTTAAAGTTCAGATAAAACCAAATGCAGAGTTCCCACAAGTGCCACAATACCACATGACCCAAGATGTTCTTATTGAAGTGTCACAAATAATTGCAGACTTTCTCAGACAGGGAGTTCTGAAAGAAGTTTTGAGCAGTCCATGTAACTCTCCCATAATGGGGTTAAAGAAGCCTTGTGGAAAAGTTCGAATTGTGCAGGATCTGAGAAAAATAAATGAAATTGTGATAAAGTGTTGCCCTGTGGTGCCCAACCCAGCAGTAATCATGTTTCAGGTCCCCTGTGATGCTGAATGGTTTACCGTAGTAGGCCTGTCACAGGCTTTCTTTTCAATACCTCTTCATGAGGACAGTCAATTTTTGTTTAGTTTCAAATTCCTGGATAAGGTATACAGTTGGTGAAGAATTCCTCAAGGGTTTTCAGAGTCACCATCCATCTTCAATCAGATATTAAAGAAGGATTTGGAGCCACTGGTGCTGCCTTTCAATTCAACTCTTGTGCAATACATTGATGATTTGCTAATCGCGTCCAAGACAAGGGACAGTTGCAAGTATGATACCATTGCATTACTAAATCATCTGGGGAAAAATGGACATAAGGTGTCACCCAGAAAACTACAATACTGTCAGAAGGAGGTGAAATATTTGGGACATTTGATTGAGAAGGGTTCCAGGAGAATATCAAAAGAAAGAATAACAGCTGTCTTGCAAATGAACCCTCCAACAACAAAAAGAGATGTCAGGATGTTGTTGGGAATGGTGGGCTACTGTCGCCAGTGGATACCCAACTTCTCAATCATTTCAAAGCCATTAATAAAACTGACAGGAAAGGAAATCAAGGATGAGCCATGTACTATAACCTTGTCAAAAGAAGAGCTCGAATCATTCATGGAATTGAAAGAATGTATGTGCAGGGCACCAGCATTGGGAATGCCAGACTACGAGAAACCATTTCTGTTGTTTTGTCATGAACGTGATGCTTGTTCTTTGTCTGTCTTAACACAGGTCCACGGAGATGCAAATCGCCCTGTAGCATATTTTTCAGCTACCTTGGACCCTGTCGCAGCAGCCTTACTGGGTTGTTTGTGTGCAGTTGCAGCAGTTGGTCAGAGCCTTTTACAATGCGAAGGCATAGTCATGGGATACCCTCTAACAGTAATGGTTCCACATTCAGTCGAAATTCTGTTAACTCGAACTAAGACTCAGCACATGACAAATGCACGTCTTACTAGGTATGAGACGGTCATACTGGGGTCACCAAATGTCACGCTTAGGAGATGCACTGTACTGAACCCGGCAACTTTACTTCCAAATGAAAATACTGAAATCAAAGATGGGGAAGAATTTGAACATGATTGTCTTGAGGTGACTGAATTGTGCACCAAACCTCGTCCAGATATCCAGGACACTCAAATGAAAGAGAATGACTGCATTATGTTTGTTGATGGGTCCTGTCTTAGAGACTCTGCCGGAACACTGAGAGCTGGTTATGCGGTATGTACTATAACTGACATCGTTGAAGCCTCCTGGCTCGAAAAAGTGTTTTCCGCACAAGTGGCAGAACTAATCGCCCTTACTAAGGCATGCCACGCAGCTGTAAATTTGAAAGTCACCATTTATACTGACAGCAGATATGGATTCGGAATCGTACATGATTTTGGCCAACTCTGGTCACAGGGGGGTTTTATGACCTCATCTGGTTCTCCTGTGAAAAATGGGGAACAAATAAAGGATTTGTTGCATGCGATTCAGTTACCTCTTGAAATTGCCGTGGTGAAATGCAGTGCTCACATTAGATCACAAGACTTTGGCGGTCATTCTGACCGCGGCGGGCGGCGGTCGCCGCCCGCCATGCGGTTACCGCCGAATGACCGCCCCGCGGTCAAAAGACCGCGGCGCCCATTCCAACTTTCCCGCTGGGCCGGCGGGCGGCCGCCAAAAGGCCGCCCGCCGGCCCAGCGGGAAAGCCCCTGCAACGAGGAAGCCGGCTTCGAATGGAGCCGGCGGAGTTGCAGGAGTGCGACGGGTGCAGTGGCACCCGTCGCGATTTTCACTGTCTGCAAAGCAGACTGTGAAAATCTGTATGGGGCCCTGTTAGGGGGCCCCTGCACTGCCCATGCCAATGACATGGGCAGTGCAGGGGCCCCCAGGGGACCACGACACCCGTTCCCGCCATCCTGGTTCTGGCGGTGAAAACCGCCAGAAACAGGCTGCCGGGAAGGGGGTCGGAATCCCCATGGCGGCGATGGAGGATTCCCTGGGCCAGGGTAAAACCGTTGGGAAACCGCCGGTTCCCCTTTTCTGACCGCGGCTTTACCGCCGCGGTCAGAATAGCCCAGGAAGCACCGCCAGCCTGTTGGCGGTGCTTCCGCTTCCCTCCGCCCTGGCGGTCAGAGACCGCCAGGGTCGGAATGAGGCCCTTTGTTTCCATGGGAAACGGTTATGCAGATCAAGTCGCAAGATTCTGTTCATTGAACTGTATATCGTTCAAGGAGCAATGGGAATTGTTACCACAAACTTAGAGTGACACATGTTTAAATCTAGCATTGCAGGTAGTTGACACACTGGATGAACTAAAAACATTACAAAGCCGTGCAAGTAAGGAAGAAAAACGCTCTTGGCAAAGAATGCAATGTGTGCAGAGAGCTGATGATTTATGGGTTTCAGAGGAAGGAAAATTAGTTTTGCCAAACAGCCTTCTATCCCAGTTTGCCAGACTCTACCATGGGCAGGCACACCTGGGAAGGGACGCCATGATCAGGTCATTTAAAATTGATTGGTTTAACCCAAAATTCAGACATGCCGCAGAAATTACTTGTCACAGATGCATTATCTGTCAACAGATGAATGCAGGAAAGGGAACTGTGGTAACTTTGAGCCATATTGAGAGAGCTGGAGGTCCATTTAACAAAATGCAAATGGATTTCATGGAAATGCCAGTTTGTGGAGGACTGAAGTATGTGTTGGTGATTGTGTGTGTTTTCAGTCATTGGATTGAGGCATATCCCACACGTAGAAATGACAGCCTTACAGTAGCCAAACTACTACTCAGGGAACTGATACCAAGGTTCGGGTTTCCAGTTTCTATAGAATCAGATAGGGGTAGACACTTCGACAATGAGGTGATTAAACTCCTGTGTGCTGCACTTAACATTGATCAAAAGTTGCATTGTAGTTATCGCCCCGAAGCATCAAGATTAGTAGAGCAAATGAACGGTACTTTGAAATCGAGAATGGCAAAAATGTGTGCAGCAACTAATATGAAGTGGCCAGATGCCTTGCCTCTAGTGCTGATGTCAATGAGAAATACCCCAGACAAGAAAACTGGACTATCCCCCATGAAATCCTCATGGGCAGAGCTATGAGATTACCAGCAGTACCTGCAAATGCACTAGTGAATATTACAGATGATATGATGTTGGATTACTGCAAAGGTTTGGCTGATGTGATTCGCTCTTCCTCTCACCAGGTGGAAGCTAGAACATTGCCACTGATCGGAGAACCAGGCCACTCTCTTCAAGCCGGTGACTGGGTGGTTGTCAAGAAGCACGTGAGAAAATCGTGTCTAGAACCACGTTGGAAAGGGCCGTATCAAGTAATATTGATGACTAATGCTGCCGTAAAGTGTGCTGGGGTTACCAACTGGATACATGCCAGTCATACAAAAAGGGTAACGTGTCCTGTTGATGAGGAACTTGGAGTTTCCGGCACAACAACTCTAGAAAGAGAAGTCTCAGAGCCAGAGAACAGTCAAGAAGGAACTGAGACTATCGGAGAGCCCTCTGAGAACAGCCTTGTCCCTCAAACAGCTAATGAGTTCGAGAGAGGTGACGAAGTGCCTATCTCAGAAGAAGCGACAGGAGAACTAAGTCAAGGAGAGGTTCTCCCAGAAGCAGACGGATACAGGTTAGGGTTCGAACCCGGCACAGAACCGGAAGGAGAAATTGTAGAAAGGAATCAGAACGAACCAGAACCTCCTGAACCAGTTGCAGGTCCATCAAGAGAAAACACCATATCACAAGAGGAGGGTACTGCCCAACGTCCTGAAAGGACACATCGAGAAAAGACACATAGAGGCGACAATTGGCCAGATAAGCCACTCTTCAAGATAAGAGATGTATCAAATGACACAATAACTGAAGAGAACAATACATCTAGAGTGGATGATCTGAGTGAAGGAGAACAACAGGGTGAGCGAAAGTTAAAGAGAAAAAGAATCGCAAACAGAAGAGATACGGGTCCTGAATGGGCATATGCTACAACTTCTGAATGGCAACAAGAATTTCTAGCATTCTGCTTTGATCGAGAAGTACCAGGCCAATACTATGGTACCTGAATGAGTGAAGACGCGAAACTTGGTTAAAAATCTAGAACATTTTGAAACTGAAAAGAGACATTATAAACTACTGGAAGTGACACTAAAAGTGGATTGACTTTAAACCTAATCACGACAAACTGCTAACATGATTTGACAAAAGAGGTCCTGGAGTGAGTGAAGACACTGTAATAATACGCAAAAAAAAAAAAGTTTATCCTCAAGTTGATTGTTGATCTGCTATTCTGATTCTATATAACATGGCTTACAATAGAAATAGTAGCAAGGGAAGTAAGGTTTGTGGTTGGTTAGGTCTTATAATAGGTGTTGTATGTGCAGTAATAATTGTGGGAGTGATTGTAGGTATGCCCTGGATAGAGAAAGAAATTATTAATGCTACTTCAAAACCTGAAACTACCACACTAACACCAAGGGAGAGATTTGAACAAGACGCAAGACGCATGGATGAGGGAACTAATGCAAAAGGGGAACTTTCTACTAATGTCTTCTATCGCTTACTAAACGAGTATGTGGAAACTATGGATGTGAAAGATTGTTATGTATGTACTAAAATTCCTTCATCTGTGCAGGAGGGAGTTACTTATCATAGCCTCCCTTTAACCTATGGGATTAGTTGCAGCTTGCTATTAACAAGATTCTATCATCAAGAGCATGTGCAATATTTTTATTCAAATTTGGATGTTGTGTTTTCTTTTGTGCCTGTGATAGAATTTTTGAATAAGTTAGCTAAGGAACATGATATAAAAATGGTTAGGGGATTCTTTGAGCCAACGCTTACATTTGGAACTGCCTATGCACACCGCAATAATTTGACTTGCTTATTATCGCCTGTAGAGAAAAGCTTCTTAGATCACACAGATGATAGACGCAAAGCATTAAAAGAAAGATTAGAAAAAGGATTAGAGAAATGCACATACGCAAATGATTATGCTTACACTGCAATTAAGACATAAGACAAATTAGCTATAGATGCATTAGATGTAGGTAGGCTTTGTATATATAGGCCAAAATCTGAACAGGATAATTTGCTTGTGGGAACGAGTGAATGCAGGCATGTGTTTTTGTTTCAGAGTAAATGGACCTTTATGCTAAATGGACAAGATTCAGCGATTCCTGGAATCTATTACATCTGTGGGCTAAATGCTTATTACCGTCTCCCTAAGGGATGGTATGGGACATGTTATTTGGGGATAGTATTCCCAAAGATTTACCAAATTGATGACCTAAAGCAAATACCTAAGACGTCTGAATTGCAACATCCCAGACAGAAACGAGAATCAGTGGCGGCTGTCATTGGTGATATATTTGGAGTTATAATCCCATCAGTAGGGGTTATCTTGAATTCTATGAAGATTCAAAAGTTGTCTACTATAGTGGATAACATGCTGACAAATTTTACAGGGGCTATACTCCTGATGGATACTGAACTTGCTGCAGAAAGAGCTATGACTCTTCAAAATCGGCTTACTTTAGATATTCTTTTAGCTAAGAGTGGAGGGGTCTGCGCTCAATGAGCGTCATTGTTGTTCATTTATACCAGATAACAGTAAGAAGATTAGAAGTATGCTTACTAACCTTACTAGAGATAGTACAGATTTGAAGGATTTGAAAGAACTCGGTGTTTGGGAGAAATTTGGAAGGGGAATTGCCAGAGTGGGGAGCTGGTTTACCAACATTTGGAATGGGGTACTTGCAAAAATATTGATGGGTCTATTCATTGTTCTGGTCTGTTTATTAGGATTGTGGGGGGCATGAAAAATCAATGACAAAATAAGGAAAAATTGGACCAAAAGAACCAGGAGAAATAAAGAAAGTGAAAGAGAGAAAATGTTTAATGAAATTTGGGAAAGCTCACATAAAGGGCAAGATGTTGAAATGCGTATCATGCGCAAGGTGAAAAATTAAAAGTCAAAAAGTCAAAAGAAAGATTTGTGTGATGACGAGCGTCATCAGAGGAGGGACTGAGAGAGCGTAGCTTAAATATTACAGATGTGAAATGCTTATACCTAACAATGCTGCATACAAAAACGATCATAAAATATTATTTGCTTAAATGTATTCCTAACATGATTATAAGTGTGAAGTTATTATTGTGCACATAAACTTATGTCGACTGTAAGAAATAATTGCTTGCATTATAATTAATTGAATATGTTAACACCTACGAAGATTGCATTAGAACCCATAGGCCTTAAATTAGCGTGAGTTGAAGTTTAGCCATGTAGCTCTCATATTAAAGCATATTTTTCTGTTTTTTAGTGTACTGATTCGCAAAAGGCCATGACCCAGCATGTGTTCTTTTCCTTTGTTTTATTTTGCAAGTTATGCCTTATTCCCATCCGCATGCTAGCTGCTTTAGTATAAGTTTTATACGCTTTGCAACAATTGTAGAAACATTCAAGGACGTTTTGCCATGGAAAAAGAGAACTTTTGACCTGAAGAACGTGCCAAAGGATGAAGTAACCCCGGATGTGCCACCTACGAAGACGTCAATTATGAAGACCAATCAAAACGTTATAAATTATCGTGGGGTGACAATTTGGATTACCTAATGTATAATTTGATAGGCTAAAGATAGTGGGGTATAGCGATTATCCAATAGAATTTTGGGGGAATGTATTTTGAAAAAGGGATAAAAACTCATGACACAGAAGAGTCGTTAGAATTAGGTAGGGAATGATATTGATTGCATCCAGAAACTCTGTCACTCTGTTTGGTGATTTGAGACTTAGACAAAACCATCTTCATCCATAGACTGCCCCTTTACACTTCTCCTCCTTATGAGGGAAGTGTCCCCTGTCCCTTAGATGAAATAAACTGACGGCAATCTAACTGATGTCCTGAAGACGAAGACCGATCCTGTATGCTGACCTATTCCGAGGAGGGTAATTATGACAATGCTATTGTAATTTGTCTGTTTGCTTTTCCTTTCTAGGTACCAACTGCTGTATTTTTGAATAGAGACCTTAGTCAGATGTTTTCCAAATTTGTGTTCAAAATTATTTTGCATGAAGCCCAACATGCCGATGCTAATTAGTGGTTAGGCTAGGTGATCACTTTGACTGACGCAAATAGACGTGACTGACATTGTGCTATGCTGAACTGAGACGTATATGATATTCTATGCACTCTGACCTATGCAAAATCTTATGTTGGCGCTCTTATGTTTGTAATCTTTGCATTATTGAAGCCTTATCATAGCTGTCATGTTGTGACCTTGCTTTTATGCTATTTGGTTCTGAAATTGACACTTCTATTATTAGATTGTAATCAATAGGGAATAAAATTCACAAAACTCTAATAAAGGTGTGGTTATTCATGGCTGATAGGTTATGGTTGCGCCAACGGTTTGATAAATGTCTTTATCCAAAGTAAAGTATATTGTGGTGATATATGTTGATAACGTCATTGACATATTGCTTGACATATTGATCAGTTATCTCGTTCTACGGTGTCTCACCACTGGGTCAAAAGATTCATCGGCCTAAAACGAGTCCTAATGTGAATAAAATTGACATAAAGGGACGGGTTAACAACACAATAATTACACTTGCTAAACTCAATTTTGGGTCATATCTATGCCTCTTAAGAGAATAGAGGCCTGAGTAAGACGAGGGAATTATGGAGAGAAACCCATGTGCTTTGTGTCTCATAGCCTCACTAAGAATATTTTTTCTGATGTGGTCACATGTGCAAAGTGTCTCCGCCCGCAAACGTAACTGCAAGCAAAGTTTTCTGCAAAGTGAAAATGAAAAATAGGTGGCAAAGAGTTTTCTGAGTAAAAGAAGACAAAAAGGTCTAGAATCAGGTACTCTCCCAAGCGCCACAATTTATCATCTCAGAGTCTGTCTACACTTCAACAGATAAACATTAATCCTCTGGTTTAGGCGAGGTGGCAAGTTTAATACACCAAGCACGAGGAAGGCTAGGCAGTGTTTGGTGATAACAAACGTCTAAATATGCTTCAATGTGTTACCTTCGTCACAATATTCCCTACCTTTTCGGTTGCGAACTTAGGCCCATATTTATATTTTTTTAGCGTCGCATTTGCGTAATTATTTTACGCAAAAGCAGCGCAAACTTACAAAATACAATTGGGGCATATTTATACTCCGTTTGCGCCGAATATGCGTCAAAAATTTTGACGCACTTTCAGCGCAAACGTTGCCCCATATTTAAACCCTGACGCCCGATCCGGCGCACCAGGAAAATGCCGCTATGTGCGCCAGTTTTTGGAAGCGGCACCCCGCCCTGCGTTAATGACATGCAGGGTAGGCGTTCCCGTCCAAAAACAGACGCACATAGCGGTGCGTGGTATTTATGCTTCAGGGCAAAAATCACTCCCGCGCGGCAGGCGGCGCAAAAAAATGGCGCAAAGCACGAATATCGTGAAATTTTAACGCCTGGGTCAGGGCAGGCGTTAAAATGGGGCAAACACACCTGTACTTAATCAGAGCACACAGAACAAACAACAGAGCAGCAGAGCAGCAGAGCAGCAACAGGGAGACATGGAGGTGATTTTTCTTCAACGTGCACGTAGACGCAGAGCCCTGCAGCAACAACAGCAGCCACAACAACAACAGCAGGGACCCCAAAGACAGCGCAGAAGGCAGGAGAGGATATTCTGCCCAAGAACAACCCTGCATGGCCTCAGGGAACGAGACATCATACAGAGGTACTGGTTGAACTGGCAGGCCATTCAGCAGCTGCTGACAAATATTGAACAGCAATTGGCCCCCACTTTAGTGACTCCACGCTCTATCCCAACAGAAACAAAGCTGCTTGCCGTACTTCACATGCTGGCAAGTGGCTCCTTTCAGACAACTGGTGCCCTGGTTGGTGGAATCTCACAACCATCTTTCTCCGCATTCCTGCCTAAAGTACTGGATGCCATCATTGGACTGACACCCCGCCACATCTGCTTCCCTAACACAGTGCAGAAGCAGCAGGAAACTAAACAGGGGTTCTACGCCAACAGTGGCTTTCCGCACGTCCTTGGTGCAATCGACTGCACACACGTACGCCTTGTGCCACCTGCTGCGAGTGAACACCTCTACCGCAACAGGAAGCACACACATTCCATCAACGTGCAGGCCATAGTCGATCACCAAGGACTGATCAGCAACATTGTGGCTAAATATCCTGGGAGTGTACATGACGCATTCATCTTCCGTCACTGCACCATCAACCAACACTTCCAGGATGGACGGTATGGCAATGGACTACTTGTTGGTAAGGACAAAAATCTACTTATATACTCACTGCACAGAAACCCTCTAGGATAAACAACCCATACACCACAATAGCAACACCTAGACAGGAACACACTGAGGTACTCACATCACTAGCCATGTTTCACAAGTCACCATTGAACCTCTCACACATTGGAATTTACTCCACAGCTTAGTGTGAAGACATTCATGACTGTGGTTGCCTAAATGTCACCTTGCAAATTGGAAGTCTCACAATAACCTGTACACTAATACAATGCATAACTTTTAAGGGATGGGATGGCCTGGGTATGTTCAATTGAACGTTTCTAATACCCTTTCATGTTTCAACTCTGCATGGAACTATCATCACACCCCCAGTGAGGACACACGGACACCTGTGTCACAAGTCACAATGCAAGGGAGGGCACACTGTACTTGAGAAACCGATACATCCTGCTGACAAACAGTTAGCCAACAAACACTTGCTCAGCCAAGGAAAAAAAACAATGCCAAAGTTTCCACCAACAACCATAGGTTGTCACATTAGTACACAAAATAGTCACAGACAACACAACACAACTACTTCCATCAAAGATACGTACAACAGTGCCTCCTACATCTAATTGATACCATTCTGTGTTTCTCTTTCAGCTGATCAGGGGTATGGCATCCAGCCTTGGCTAATGACACCATATGGGAACCCAAATACTGCTGCTGAGCGGGCATACAATGACGCCCACAAGAGGACACGCAGCATTGTGGAGCGGACCTTTGGGATCCTAAAGTCAAGGTTCCGCTGCCTTGACATCACTGGCGGAAGCCTACTATACTCCCCAGAGATGGTCTGCAAGATCATATGCACTTGTGCCATATTACACAATATTTGTGTAAAAAGGAACATTCCCCTCCTTGAACTGGACCCAGACATGCCTGAGGATGATGATGAGGAGGATGCTGGCCTGCAACAGGAGGGGGAACAACCTAACACCGCAGCAGGAGTGCGTAGGCGCCAACAGCTTGTGAACTATTTTTTTACTTAAGTTATTATAATCACTTGTATTCCACACTTGTAAATAAACACAGATAACAAACACCACATCATGCTTTGGCCTATTCATTTCTGACCACCTTTAGTTTGAAATAGCTGAAGATGAATGTCGTCTCATTGATCAAGAATGCCATTAAAATTCATCACACCAAAAATAAACATCACAACTGTATGCACAGAGGGTAGGATGTGACATGATACATTATCATACACAGAGCCCAACAAGAGTACAAATGTGACAATTACACATGCCGGATCCAAACAACTGAAACAGTCTCTCATCCAGCCCAAAATTGAAGATCATTTGAAAGTCACATTACACGTGTTCAGAGACTGGGTGGGACCATCCATGTGTACGTGACCATGTCATCAATGGCTACTCTCAAGTGTGTGATATGAGCAATACACAATAGCTACAACATCAGCTGCCACTAACTCAGGAGGAGACCTTGAAGTTACAGTGACAACATACACCCAGACAGGTGATAGTGGATCCACATTCCAACACACATGTACACATATGTCATACAATCAATCTAATATTTGAAAGTAGACCATCACAGTTGTGTCCCAGTCTGAACCTAGCAGGAAGATTGTAACATGACACTAAACCAGTTTATGCAGAAAGGGACACAGACAACCAAAATATTCTTCTCATTATCACATCGGGAACGCTGAGAGTCTTGCAAACATAGTCATAGTAAAATGGTATGCAAGTTTGCTCCAATTCATCATTACTGCAAACGTCAAATGGGCTAATGAGATGAATGAATGGTAAACAGTCATTCATACCATATGGCCTTACATTAGCTCGCTGCTGCAGGTTTGCCATGATATAATAAATATACTCCATGGATACAGTAGCTATTCTGGATGGTCAAATCCTAGGGTGCTGGTGGCCTAAGTCCACCTCTACCGCCCCCAAAACATACAAGAATCATGTACTTGTGAACCACACACATGCATAAGGCACATGTGTGGCCTCCATGTCACAAGTCCAACACAAATCTGAAACACAAAATCATAATGGGACATGCTCAGCCCCATAAAAACTGAAAGTGACTCTCCCACTCCCTGTTAGGACTACAGATAAAAGCATCACCATCATAAATGTGGACACATTTTGGAGACGGAATACATAATGGTATCCCATCCATCATTTCAAAATAGCCATCAGCAATTACACCAAATATGTCATCAAATATGGTCAATACATTAGTTAACGTATCCCAAACATTACAGTGTGAATGCCTTCTATACATAAAACAACGGACATGTGTCATATACAAACAGATATGTGTATCACATCGCACCGTTTGACCATGACAAATCCCCTTTCCAAAGCTAAAAACATGAAGACATAAGGAAAAATTTGCTCCATATTCGACACATACAGCATGGCCGTCATAATTTGTTCACGTACATGTGTGCACACAATGCAGAGTCAAATACAAATGTATCCAAAAGTGTCTTAATATTTTGCCTTCAAAGTATAATTTACATCCACAATATTTTTGCATCATGTGCACTACTGTACGTGTAAAAAAAATGACGCCCATGCTGTATGCGTGGTAAAATTGACGCTACATGGACAATATGTTGGTCATCTCATGTACATTATAAAATATTAATATTCATATCATATTTTTTCACTCCGCATCATGTGCACTACTGTACGTGTAAAAAAAATGACACCCATGCTGTATGCGTGGTAAAATTGACGCTACATGGACAATATGTTGGTCATCTCATGTACATTATAAAATATTAATATTCATATCATATTTTTTCACTCCGCATCATGTGCACTACTGTACGTGTAAAAAAAAATTACGCCCATGCTGTATGCGTGGTAAAATTGACGCTACATGGACAATATGTTGGTCATCTCATGTACATTATAAAATATTAATATTCATATCATATTTTTTCACTCCGCATCATGTGCACTACTGTACGTGTAAAAAAAATGACACCCATGCTGTATGTGTGGTAGAATTGACGCTACATGGACAATATGTTGGTCATCTCATGTACATTATAAAATATTAATATTCATATCATATTTTTTTCACTCCGCATCATGTGCACTGTAATGCATCAAAAAAAAATGACGCACAACAGTGTATGCGTGAAAATATGACGCAAAACGGGAAAATAAAAACGGCGGCCATTTTCTGCAGGAAGTGATGTAATAGGATATCCTGTTTACAAAATCTGTACTGGGAGTTAACTTTCACTTTCACTTTGCAGTCTCAGATTTATTTAGACTGTGTGGTTGTGTGGAAGGTGTTGTCCTGTGTTTTACTGCTTTTGTGTCCTGTGTGCCTTGTATTTTGTCTTAGTGTCAATCTATTATTGTTGTATAACATTGTCTCAGTCTGTTTAGTGTTATTTTGTCTATACCTGTGATAGTTTGTATTGTCAGTGGGAGTCTGTTGTGGGTAGCATAGTTTGGGGGGTTAGTTGGGCTATTTTTCTCCTTCTTCTTTTTCTTTCACACCTCTACCTTTCCCCATTTCCCACTTTTACTTTCATATTTATTTTGTCCAGCATTAGTCCTCTCAATATGTCAGGTAGGCCTCGCCTGTCCAGGATGGGTGAAGACGAATTGGGGGGGTTCCTATGGCTAGTAAGCCATTTCCTGCCACTAATGCTGGAAGCTGGGGGCCGTGTGATACAGGGGTATCACACGGAGGCGAGGAAAATCCGGTGGGAGAAGGTGCGCCATCACCTGGTCCGGGTCTACGGGACTATGAGAAATGTACACCAACTCAAGCACCGCTAGGCAGATCTGGTCACCAGGGAACAGGACCTGCTGGACCACCTGGGACTCCGGATTGGTGGCCATGTTGGTGAGTAAAAATCTATTAAATGGGAATGATCGAAATCTGTGTGTGAACATGTGATGATTGTTAGCCAATCTGCAAAATAAGTAGCTGACTGTGTGTAATGCTAGGGAAACCTAGGCCCATGGTTATACACATAAATCCCCATATTTTGCAACACATGTACAGGCAATAACAGCATTAAAATCCAACATCTATTTGTATTTTGCTAAGTCGCCCCCTCTCTGCGTCACAAAATGTTTCAAATGCTGCGCTACCAAGGTATACATATGTGTCCTAATGTATATTTGTTGCAGAATGTGTATGAAGACCTATGCTACCAGTCCGATGGCTCATTTTTGCAACACATACCAGATGCCTGTAGCTGCATGTAATGTAGTGTTGCATTTGTGTCAGAAAAGCAACACGTGAACTGCTCTATTTGTACTCCACTGGTCATAATGGCCAGTGAGTACGTCATGTAGAAACAACATACCTACTTATGCAGACGCCATAGCTAGACAGAAAATTGGAAACACATGATGATGCTATACATGTGTGTTGCCTTCACGTCACATGAAGTTAGTCATGTTGTTCACACATATGTCACATGTGTGTCTGGTTGCTGTGTGTTGAACCTGTCCACATAGCCTGTTTGATTGTGAGTGGTCATGCAGTCCTCATGGAACCAGTTTTGGAATGTCTCTCTGGGATGCACATGCTGAGATGTATGGTTAACATTATTGTTGGGGCATACTAATGGAGGATTAACTTGGACGACACATGACTGTCCTGGCCACTGCATGAGTGTAGTAGGGTGTGACACTGGAGCAGGAGACTCATCCAATGATAATGTTGAATACAAAGTTATCCATGCAGGATGAGCATGTGTCAAAGTCGATCATTACCATGTCATATTCACACAGTGTCATTGTAACAGAAATCATTTGTCCGTTCACCCAGTCTGAGTATAATCTTTGTTTCATGCTTTACAGGTGGACCAGCCCCGTACACCGTGGGAGAGGTGGCCCATTTTGACGACCCCGATACCTACAGTGAGTGTCGCCTGAGTGCTATTTACATTGTTTGGTAATGACGCATGATGGATTACTGTGTGTTAAAGAGAATTCATGATTTGATGTGCTGGCCGTTCATTGGCTTTGTTCTTTTAGTGTGATATCAAATTTGAAGTATGTTTCTGCAAAGCAATACGTAGTCATCTCTCAGATTGAGGGGCTGTAGCCCATTCATTAGGCCGGCAATTGGGAATGGTATGACTCATTTTTAATACACTGGTCAATGTTAGACTTGGTCAGGGACTTGCCATCAACTGAGTCTGCATATCAGACTGACAGTCTCCCAGATAGCTTAGGCACATGGCTTTGATGACAAATGCTTCTTCCTAGTTGAGGATGGACTGTGTACACTGTAGGTTGGATCTTCCGGGGGCATGTACTTCCACAAGGTGAACTCGAAGTGTGTGTGACTTGAGTGCAATGCCCTAGGTGTTCAGTTGAATCATGTGAATGGGTGTACTACCTCCTCTGTGTGTGTTGTTAAACATGCCTCACTAATAGTATGTTATGTTGGGCTAAGTCATACCAGTTTGACATGTGTGGACCTGGGATGTGACAAGGTTGGGCTGACTACAACGTGTTGCTAGCCCTTCATAGGTGTTGTGTGTGAAGGCACATACTTGTTGAACTTTCTGTACACTCCTGGGTGTGCATTGAACATGGGATTGTTGGTTGTTCTTCCCACACCACCCACAAAGACTGGGATCTTACTGTGAAACAGGTTACCTAGGACTGTAGCAACCAGTATGTTACACGTCCTTAACACCTTTTGTGACTTGAGTTAGTACCTTGGGCCAGAGTGAGAAAAATGTCTACACGTTGCAAATGGCATAAATATATGTGTGGGATTTGCAAACGTCTGTTTCCTATTCCAAAATGTATTTGGTGGTCATGTACATATTAGCAAAATGCTTTTCAAAATTGAAATATTAAAGGGTTTTACCAGACCTACTTGCAAATCACAGTGGTAGGCAATCCCATTTGCAACCGAGTACGTGGTTGCAAAGTGAGTAGCTGTTATCATCCACTTGAAGTGGATGGTAACCAACTTGCAGACTGGAAGGGGTCCTCATTGTAAAGCTTCACCTTTGTGAGTGGACTAAAATAATCCTGCGCAAAACAGCCAGTGGTCTAAGGGACCAATAATTGCCGTGAAAATTTCCAACTTGAATAGTTGTGATTTAAAACTAATTGCAGCTCATTTTCCTTTCCGGTAAACGGCCATACACTTGGGGAAAAATAACTAGCTTATTTTAAAAGCAGTCACGTCTATGGAGTTCTGCTGGTCCCAGCAGGCCTCCATCCCTGTGAGTGCCCATGTTGCTAAGGTGGGGCAACTTGGAACCCACATCATTGATGTTCATGAGGTGGGTTTTAGGGACCCCATAGCGACTCGCAGACGGTGTCAGAGACACCGTTCTGCTTTGCAAATTGCTAGTTGATTTTTCTAAATTCCTACATCTGACCCCTAGTGTGGACATATGATTCTGGGCCAGGGGTTCAATCTTACCACACAACTAATTCCAAATGCCATTGAGTGAGGAGTGTGAGTGTTATCACATAGAATGACATATGTACTGAAGTCAGTATGCGGAAGAGCTGGTGCCATAATGTCAAATGCCTTAGGTATGATTTGGATGAGTAGTTTCGGGTGATGTCATCCATCATGTAGAGACATGGATATGCTATGTGTGATATGTCCTTAGGTATGCATGATTCACATGTACTTCCTCTGAGCCTTTCCGTGAACTATGTTGTAACAATTGCTGCAAACAATACATTTCTAGTAATGGACAAATGACCCATTGTGGTATTCAACCCACTGTAAATTCAATGCTCAATATTTCCCTTTTCTCTTCACAGCTGCAAACCTGAGTGCCGCAGAGCGCAACAATTTTGAGCGCCGTGCAGTGAGGTACAGGCACATCCTGCAGGTGCAGTGTGGGTATCGGAGGATGGCCCGCAGATATAATTCGGATCGGGCCTCCGGGGCGTGGTATGCCACACCACAGGCTCCCCCAACGGTGCCACCTACAACCACCGCCACTACAACCACCAGGTCTGCCCAAGGGGACCCAGCGACGGACCAGGCATCTTCATCAAGACCTGGACCCAGCCGTGTGTTGGGAGCAGGGCTGTCCCGTGGCCACTCCACTCCAGCACCAACATCCACCTCCACCGGCACGCAGACCAGCACTGACCCTCCTATTGACCCTGCAGCCTTCCAGGCATTGTCTAGAAAATTGGACAGGTTAATTGGCAAGGTGGACAACCTGACGGAGGACATGGCTGAGGTGAAGAAGAAGGTGCGCTCCATCCGGCGCACACTTCAGAGGGCAAATCTTTAGTCATTTTGCCCTCCTGAACTTTTACCCCTCCCCTCTCACCTCTTTCCTTTTTCATACTGTTAGTTGGGTTTGGGGGGTTAGTTATAGGATAAGTATAGGAAATTAGCTTAGTTAGTGTTAGGTAAGAGGGTGGGGGGTCCTTATTCTTTCTATCTAATATTTTTGTGTGGGTGGGTGGGTGGGGGGCAATGTTGGGATTCCTCTTTAATAAAAAATAAAAAGAATAAAAATATATAAAAAAATATATGTTTGTTTAGGATAGTATAGTATGTGTGTAGGTTAGTAAGTGTTGTCCTGCATGTGTCTTGTCTCTTAATGGTGGGTGGGGGGTTGATGTTTAGATCGTTTCGTTACATGTGTAGAGTATGTTTAGCTTAGGTTAGTTAGGGACAGTTGTGGGTTAGTAGTAGTCAGGTTAGATTAGTGTAGGTTTACCTTTCCCTTAGTTGCCTCTTTTATTACTACTTTTAAATAAAACATTTGTTAACCCTTTACCTGATGCGTTAGGTGCTACCTTTTCATGGCCTTGACATCAGTGTAGCAGAAAGTTTAAGTATGACATTTGTGTTCCATGCTCGCTATCCCCAGGCTTATGAGGTTTAACATGCCAGCTACCCGTGTGCTGACTTGGTAAGTGTCCACCATGTTGGAGAGCCACCATTGGTAGTGTGCATTGATCATCAAGGTTTGGGGTTGGTATGTAGCCTACTTCACAAAGAGTGCTTCCAGACTTGTTATTGTAGGTAAATAGATAGGTCGGACAGCATTGTGAAGTTCAGGGAGAGCTTTATAGATGATGATTTGTTCACACTCTTGTCTTGTTGCTGTCATTGCTGACCTACATCATGTGTGTACTGATTCAGCATTAATTTCCTTCATGGAAGTATACGCCGTAAGGGTGATTGATGCTGTGTAATTTGTTTATCATTCCTTTCATTCTTCAGCATAATTTCAAATTTTTGTATTGCATGGTGCCTACATTTCTCAGCCACCATTAGTTGTGTAGAATAGCTATAGATGGTGCATCATTCTGTCCAACACAGCATGATTGTGTGTGCTTAGTCCCTTCATCAGTTATTTTCCTCAGTATAGTAAAGCTATGATGCAATCCTGGCCACTGCACAGATGTTTCAGTATACATGAAATCAGGACAGTAGTATAGAGAATCGACATGGTTGCCACACAGCCACTTTGGAGTTATCTACTGCACAGTTGAATTTTGAAATGACACAGAGACACAATAGGTGTGCAAGTGATAATTATTTATAGGTGGTGTAGTGCAAAATGTCCATTCACCATGTTTGCTGACTCCTTTCTGGTGCATTATTACATGGTGATCCTACAGAAGGGGTGTGGATGATGCTCCTGACATGCTGGGGTGATGTCACAGACAGTGCAGAGGAACATGAAATGCCAATTGGTAGGAGAGAAACATTCACTGGCAAGGTGGACAAGTGATACAGTGGATTGCCGAACAGTCATTGAGGTTAGTTGTAGTGAGACTGGCATGTGTCAAAACGTAGGACCTTGGTCAGAGTAGGGCATGGTGCAGGGACTAGGGCTTCCGGGTACTCTTGCGTGTGAATGTTATCTGTTCCATGTCTTCTTCTTCTGATGTGTGTGTTACCTGGTGTGTCCTTGTTGTTGTTGGTTGTGAAGGGGCAACACACACCTCAGTGTTAGAAGACATGGAGGCAGACATCCCGGGGGCTGATCCCTGTTGAGTAAGGAAGGGCAGTACTGCAGCAAGGAGGGCCTGCTGGTTTTTCAGAATGGCAGCCACATCCCGATGGTAGGCAGCCAGGTCGGCCCTGAGGGGTTCTATGTTGCATTCGTGCACACGTTGAGTGGCTTGCAGTTGGAGTTGTTGTGTCAACTGGATGACAGCTGTGCCAATTTCCTTCAGTGTTTTTTAAATGTCCTCCAAGAGCAAAGTTCTGGCTTGCATTGCAGCTGCCTGATCAGCAGTTGACAACATGCACGAACGCACCCCCGCAAGGCTGGCTGCCATATTTTGCATCCCCACCCGCACCTCCTTTGCCAGCTCCCGCTGGACCCCAACGACAGTTCTTTCGAAGCTGGTGCCAGTGTCGTCAGAGTCCTCAGCTGTGTTGGAGCTGGCAGGTCTTACAATTGGGGTGGCGGGTGGTTCTACTGTGGTGGCTGCTTCTTCGGTGCTCCTCCTTGTGACTGAAGGTGGGGTTTGGAGGCTTTCAAGGACCATGTCAAGGGTCTCTTGTGGGAGGTTGATGGTCTCGTCATCCATGTCATCAGGGAACTCATGGACAGGCAGATCAGCAGGAGATCCGTGTTCCTCTGCAATGAAACAGGGTACAATTAGTGTGTCTGTGTTGTGACAATTTTGCAGTAAGATACAAGCCTTTGGATGCCTTAACATTGTACTCTGTGTTTGTCTAGGTATCTGCTGTCCGTCATAGGGCATTGTTGTAGGCCTATGGCCCACCTGTGTGTCACATGTTTGATATGGAGCTATCAGACATGTCTGACTGATCGCCTCTAGCTGTTGCTTTGTAATTATTTAGGAATAGGCGTTTTTTTCTCCTACTCCTCACTCGGTGTTTCACTATTGTTATGGAGGGACATTTTGTAGGGTGGGCTCTCATTATCCAACATGTGAGTCTTGGCTTTCTAGGCAGCAGGATAGCTAATGGTGTGGGGGACTAAGTTTGACCCACTTGTAAATAACTCTGTCACCCAGATATTCAATTTAGCTAAGACTAGCTAGCAGTGCCTCTGGTCTCCCACATCAAAGGAATGTTTACACATCCGAGCGCATGACATCTTTGGAACTTCTCAGGGAAGTAGTGGTCACTCAGGTCCTACACATTTCTATCTTTTCCGGTATGTTCCCATACACAAATGACAAAGACAGTATTAGTTTGATATGAAGTTTCATTATACAACTGACTTGTAGGAATTTATGTGTGAGCCCCAATTACACAAACAATACACACTGTTAGAATTGAAATAGTCCGCAGGAGAGTAATACATTAGTACACAGCTTTCATGGTGCCTAACAGTTTCTACTCTCCCTCTGCATGTTCTATGTATAGCACAGCATGTTAAGTTTGGAGGTTGCCTGTCAGAATCACAGGGGAGACATCATCCCTCATATCAGAGGAATGGGCTGGGATCTGGTTGTGCATCAGCAGCAAGGCAGGCAGCATCTAGTTGTGATTTTCTGTTTGGAAACTCCCCCATGCGTGTCTTAGGACAAGGAAGTGAATGTAAAAGACATATGTCATGGTGATGACAAAGTTTCCCTACGCAGGAATGCCAAACCTTAACCCCTGCCACATCTATCAGCAACGTACCAGACGGTATCCTTGACTGGGGCACAGAGTGAATATGTTCTGGCAAACTCCAGTGCAGAAGTAGGCAAAACAGTGTGATTTGACTAATTAAAAACACCCTAGGACTGACTATGTGCTACATTAACTGATAGGAAGGGCAATGAGAATCATTTAGTGCAAATTGCTCTGAGGCACTTAGATGTGAGCAAATGAGTATAAGTACAATCAGGGTAAGATGCACAAAGGCCTAAAGCCTGAAGCTAATGCGCAAAGTATACGTTACACTTACAACACTACACTTTGACTGACTGTGGGTGTTGTGACTGCCCTGGCAGCACACTTGCCTCTCAGGCCCTGCCCCATACACTTTTTATTCACATTGCATGATCTGTACATGTCACGTGGCATTACCTATGCATGTCAATGTTAGGATGTGGTATGGATGTAAACATTCTTGATGTTTTGAGATGATGTTGGGTGATGTGTATTTAATTGGATTGGCCTGTTTATCGTATGAATGTCCTATTTGTTTGTCCGACTTTGCAGGTGTGTTTCAGTGACCAGTTGCCTGTGTCCCCTCCTCAATGTTGTTGTCTGAGCAGTATGACATTAGTGATGTAGCCTTGTTAGCCAGGCACGTGAGGGACCCTGACGTATGCAGCATGTGTGTATCGTTAGTGCTGTGTGGCTCCTATTGCTGTTTACTTAGGCTTATGTATGTGTCAGTTATGGACATTCGGCATTTGAGTGTACTGGTACCTTTGTCTTATTTCTAGGAGTAATTGCAGATGTCATCCTCACCCCCTAATTTAGGTATGTATGTTCCAGGGTGGGGTTCCTGCCATTTGGTACTATAGCTGCACAGAGATGAGAGGTGTTATTGTCAACTGTGGTTGCAGTTAAGTTACAGTTGTTGTATTTGCTACTGCATTACAGGTAGGGACCTAGTTGATGGGGAATAGATTTTGCAATACAAGTGCCTGGATGTGGATTTGAGGTAGTGTCCTTCCCACCTGTCACTGCTTTCCCTTGGCTCGCTTGTTGTACTTACAGGATGTCCCTGTGGGACTGTTGTTGTTGCTGTATTTTGTCGTGCCCCAGCTTCGGACAGTACTGGGCATGCCCCCCTGCCGTGCCCCTTTCCCCATGCCACTTCATATATGTGCTGACTTACATGCATTGTGTAGTAGGTATCCCCCCCCTGCTTACAGTCCCCATTATTGTATTATGATTCCCCATGCGACTTACCCTGCATGTGCGTAGTGTCGTGGTAGTCTGCGCTGTCCAGTCCTTGAATCCCTGTGACGATCTCCTCCGGGATGACGGCTGCGACCATCTTCTCCATGTGGTCCAGGGCCTCCTGTTGTGCTGGACTCCCCCCTCCAGTCTGCATTGCTGCCTTCCTGTTCCTGGCCATTTTCTCTTTGGTCCTACGTTTGCAGTCATGCCAGCGTTTCTTACACTCGGTGACTGTGCGGCGTTCTTCAGCCACACTGTTAATCTTGTCCACAATTTGTTTCCAGAGGGCCTCTCTCCTACTGAGTGGCAATTTGGAGGTGATGAAAAGTTGGTGCTGGTGTTCCGTCACCTCTTTCACCAGGATTTCCTGCTCCTCTGCACTGAAGCGACACTTTCTTTTTTTTTTTAAAAGGTCCTGGTTCCTGTATGCTTCCTCCTGGCTGGTTCCTGGTCTGCTCTCATCCTCCTGGGGTCTGTTGGGGCATCTAGGATCCATTTTGGGTCTCCTCTCCTGAAAGGGCAGTTTTCACGCAAAAATGTGACGCAATTGCGTGAAAAAAAACGGCGTTTTCACGATTGCGCTGTCGTAAATCGACCCACAGTGATGTGCGTCGCATTTACGTTGGTTTCCTTTACGACAGACCGACGCTGTCTGCAGCACGAAATAATGACTCCCACCTGTTGGTTGCGCCGCCGTACGTCAAAGTATAAATTTGACGCCCGCATGGCGCATCCAAATGGCGTTAGACGGTGCAATTTTTTTTGACGCAAAACTGCGTTAGCGCAGTTTTGCGTCAAAAAGTATAAATATGGCCCAATTGTATTTTCAAGTTTGCGCCGCATTTGCATCAAAAAGCGGCGCAAATGCGGCGCTAAAAAAGAATAAATATGGGCCTTAATGTGCCCACTTACTGTAGAATGCACAACATGACCACAGTGTCGGTCTAGGTAACTTGTGGTTGTCAACGAACGCCTAAAGGGGGCGCAGTTGTGCCATATTAGTGATTTGCTGCTCTCCTATTTTGATGGCAGCGTCTCTTTACGAAGCAGCAGACACTCAAGAGAACGATGTTAGTATGTCCTTCTCTTGGCAAGGAAAACAGTGTAAATTACAAGCTAATTACGACTGTCAATCCTCAATTAAGACCTGCTGCAGCATAGCATGTGCGTTAATTAAAAATTTGTGCTACATTTTTTCAAATTCTTTTGTATAAAATAATCCAGTACACACGCAAGGTGGGAAAACGTATAAGAAATAAAAGCATTTTTCCTTTTTAAGGCATGCTTTCAATCAGTGTTAATATTTTGGCGCAAAACCCTCTCCTCTATTGTTAGCAGATAGGGTTTTTGTGTAAAAAAAACATGGGTGGTTTCATGGGACCACCCATGTACCACCCATGGAAACGCCACTACGCCAGTTTGGGTTACTTTTTCTTACAAACCAACGCAATTACCAATTTACATCGATTAGTAAATCCCCAAAAAGATTTTGCATCATCTCTACATTAAAAAAAATGTCTTGGGACTTTCCCGAGGTTAATATGCTTTTGTGGGTAAAAAACAAATGAATGGGTTCTGATTGAAGCAGAGCTCTCTTTTAAAAAAAATAAAAATCATAGGAATGGTAAGTGATATTCATATTTGATGACATCGTAAGAAGGGACATCACATAGCCGATGGTATAAATTAAATCATAAGTGATATCAATGAAATAAAAAACAAAATACAATGATTGTAAACTTGTAAAACATAGAGAATAACATCAAACAGTCACTTAAGTAGTCTTAAGGCCTGCAAACGTAGTGGAACAATACTCTGATGTGTCTAAAGCACCTTCTCCCTTATACTAAAGAGTTGTCCTGTGACCATATGGCTTTGCGCACAAAAGAGCTCTAAAAGGAATCGCATCGTGTGAATCTCGCTCCCAAAGAGTGAGACTCGAGGTCTGCGAGTCATATCATAAGGTCACAGTTTAGCACTTTGAGAGACTGGGTGCGATTCAGTACCAGTCCGATCGCTGAACCCTTTGCATGTAAGCACCAGAAGTGACAGTGGAAGTTGAGACCTGAAGCAGAACAATTTTAGCAGAAAACTAAACAGCGCAGTCTTTCGGGGCGGTCAGGTCACAAAAAACTTTCTGTTTTCTTGTCCTGCACTCGGTGTTCAGTTTATTTACTCACAAGTCACTTTTCCATCCCATGTCATTAGCTCCCACTGACATCTGGCGGCCACCAGCCTCTGGTAACAACTGCTCCGCTGTTGTACAGCGTGTTTGTGTTGCAGCTATATGCCAGATGGACCCTGAATTTAAGATAATCACCAACTGTTATTGATTCCCTTCGCCCCCTCGCCCTTGCCCCTCCCCCCCTCCAAAGGGCCTGTAAAGAGCCACACGCTGAGCCGTTGTTGGTGGCAATTCATTAGACCCAAGATTTTTACACCTCCGACCCCTGCCATTTTATTGAGTTAAAGTCTGTCCAACACAAACACAAAGTAACTTATTAAACATTTAACAGCCAGTGGGTAGGAAAATGGAAGCGTCTCTGTCCTTGTAAGCTTTGCATTGTGTTGTAGCATATCGGAATTATTTCTAAGTAATGCTTTTCGCACTGAAGTGGACTGGCCTACTAAGAATGTGAGAGATTTCTAAAGAGGCTGATTATTCAAAAGGGAAGAAGGTCTGTGACAGTCAGTCAGGTAGCTGCGCCTTATACTTGACTCACTCGGCCCCAGGCCAAATGACCGTTCAAATGAATGAGACTTGAGGAAATGCAGGCAAAGTCAGTTTGTATTTCGCTTATCTGTGGCTGCTTAATTTGTTCCTGCAATATTAGAGGCTTTCCCAAACTCATGTTCGCTTCAAGCTAATTTGCACAGGAGCACCCAACCCCGATGCAGGTGAAAAGCCCCTTTACAGCAACCTATTCCAGACTCAAGGCACACTTGCAGTGTACAGCTTGGGGCAATATGTCAGTCCACTTCAGCCATTGCCTCTTTTGCACAGTAAAACCCTTATTTATACTTTTTGGTGCAAAACTGCACTAAAGCAGTTTTGCACCAAATAGTTTATCACCGGCTTGCACCATTTCTGTGCACCAGCCGGGCACCATATTTATGGATTAGTGCAAGCCGGTGCAAAGGGTAGGCTAGAGTAAAAAAAAAAAAAGACTTTAGTCGGGTGGGGCTTTAGAAGGGGGTTTAGCACCAAAAAATGACTTTAGGCAGGTTAGAGTAAAAAAAATGACTCTAACCACATTAGCGTCATTTTATGGTGCTAAACCTACCATGTCACATGACTCCCGTCTTAGAAAAGGCAGGAGTCATGGCCACCTCCCCAATGGCCAACACAGGGGACAAGGGTCCCCTGGGCATGGCCATTGCACCCTGTGCCATGCATGGGGGCCCATTAGAGGGCCCCCTATGGCACTTTAAAAAATAAAATACAATACTTACCTGTACTTATCTATACTTACCTGGAATGGGGTCCCCCATCCTCTGCAGTTCCTCTGGTGTGGGTGGGGGTGCCCCTGGAACCTGGGGAGGACACCTGCAGGCTTATTCCATGGTGTTCCACCATGGAAATAGGCCCACAGGTCCCCTAACGCTTGCCCTGACCCAGGAGTTAAAAAACAGGGCAAAGCAAGCTTTGCACCATATTTTGACCCCTCCTCCCTCCCGGTCACCATTTTTACACAGGAATATAGATATGGCGTTAAGGCCATAGAGTCATTTTTTGCACGGGAACGCCTACCTTGCATCTCATTAAGGCAAGGTAAGTTTCCACTTCCAAAAAATGACTTTGACTCCATAAATTTGGTGCTAGACGGGTCTAGCACTAAAGTATAAATAGGAGTTAGTTTTGCACCGAATTAGAGTAAAAACAAAATGGTGCTAATTCGGTGCAAACAGTATAAATATGCCCCTAAGTGACCTATTTTTTCTAGATTACAAGCGGGAACCTGACTAAAAAGAAATGCACTTTAGTGCAAGTGCAGGTGAGTCAGTACTGTACGTTGCCATACTTTTTGCCTTTCATTCCTTTATTGTTTTTTATTTTTTATTTTTAGTCATACTTGTGTGTTTAAACTACGTATTAAGGCTAAATTAAGTCAAAGCCAACTGTACCTTTTCTTTGCAGCACTAAGAATCATATTTTCCTGTCAAGTGCATTAAAACTAGAAAAGGATTCTTATAAATACTCGAAGTACATCTCCATGTTCGGTAGCATATACACAGTTCTAAATTAAATTAAATTATATAGACTTTTTAACATTTAAAATGTTTAATCCAGGTGTATGCAAGCATGTGGCCTCCACATACCTGAGACATTTTGTTCTTCTTATTTTTATGCACCTGCTTATAATAAAAAAAATACCAATTTCACCAGTTTGCTGCGGCCAGTCTTATTAGATTTACTAGTGCTTGCTATGCTTACCACTTGTTAGGGCAGTCTTGCAGTGTTCATAGATGTGCATTACGAAACACAGTGGTGCTGGCTTTGTTCACCCTAGAAGAAAGAGAGGTTGATTTAAGCACAACAGGATTCAGACCTGTGAACTCTAGGATGCTCTCAGTTTACCAAAGCAGAAATATTAATTCACTGAGCTGTCATGTTAGCCATCTACTGGCTATCTGCATAGGGAACTTAGGGCTTGCTACAGGAGCTCTCCTACATGTAGCAAGTATCTGCACACACAAATGGCAAGATAACGCAGATATTGATTGCCCTGAATAGATCTTTTTCCATCAGTTTCGCCTGAGATAGAAAATTGTCTGAGGCACCAAATTAAAAGTCTCCCCTATTGACGAATCAGATAACTAAAACGAGCATTAGTAAATGCAGTAGGTTTCGCCTACACGCTGCACAGGCGAATTCTAAAAAAACGGAAGGGGAACAAGCGTCACAAGAGCAATTCGTCTTCAGTTTGGATTACTGGTATCTGGGCTTAGTGGCATCCAGTCAGTCGAGTGAGTAAAGGCATTTCAGGGTGTAAGATGAAATACTTATTTTGGATTGAAGGAGTACATTACTGGATAGGTGCGTGCATCATTGCTAGAGACGGTTTTTGGGCATGGTGGTTAGTCAGGAGCTAGCACAGTTAATATTCATAGTTTTGTGGCTAGTTACCTGTACCTTTTTCTACAATATAAGGCGTCAGTTGAGTTTCTGGGAGTTAAAGAGTATTTTTTGCGTGTGTCTGTCTCTTTTTGCATAGATAGAAAATGTGACAATCTTTAGGTCTGCTTTGGAAAAGTGTTGTGGTGTTCCATAAGTATCTCAAAATGAATACACCCTTTGAGATCAGTGATGAGTTGGGGTTTAAATGTGAGCTGGCTGTCACTTTTGGTTTATATGCTTTTTGCTTTGGAATGGGTGGTACAATATATGCCACAGATGCCTGAGTTTCTTTGAATTATAAACATGCTATCATTTACAAATTTTGTTTTTTTAAGTCTATTTATTTTTCATGTCGTAAAAGGCCACCCAAATTTAAATTTCGCCAGGCTTGGCGCATACGTTAACCATTTCAATTTTGCATTATGGTCACACCTGAGGCGTACATGTATGTGTAGGGCTGTGTTTTATCATCAATCACAACAAAAATGGTGTGACCACATGGACTAAAATAATTTCTACATTTTAATTTCTATCCTCCTCCGATCCTTTTTCAGTCTTTTTGCTTTAGTCACATTCCATAATTTTCTTATTCCCCACACTCCAATTAAACAAATTATAATAATCAAATTCCGTGTAATATCTTTATTAAGGCTCCTTTTCCCAGGTTGCCCACCAATTCCCACTGAGGCAATTCCTTTGCCAGCCTCTTCCCAAACAGTTGGTCCAGTCAGTTCTTTTAATTCAGTTTTCTCTTTTGTTAGCTTGTTAATAAAACCTCTAATTGCTTTGTTATTATCCGGTATATATGAACAACATTTTTGCGGACCAAGCAATTTACAAACTCTGCCCTCCTTCACTAGACGGATGTCTAACGCAAGGCGGTTCTGAAATGACATAGCTCTTACTGGAGCCAATTCAGTGTCCATGAGGACAATGGCTCCTGAGAAATCTGTCAGCAGGCTATCCACAATAGTAGACAACTTTAGTTTATTCATTTCATCAAGTTGGCACATTTTCGGGAAAACTATTCCCAAGTAACATGTGCCATACCATCCTTTAAGGAGACGGTAATATGCATTTTTCCCACATATATAATAGATTCTAGGCACTGCTGGATCCTGACCATTCGACGTAAGTGTCCATTTGTAATGAAACACAAACACATGCCTACATTCACTCGTTCCCACAAATATCTTTTCCACTCTAGGTTGTGGCCTATGTATACAAAGCTTTCCTACATGTAGTGTGCCTAAAGCTAATTTCCCTTGCTTTGTAATGTCAGTAAATGCATAGTCATTTCCAGGTTTTTGCAGAACTAATCCATTATTTATTTTTCACTTCATTGCCCTTCTCCTAGCTTCTGTGTGATATAAGAAGCTCTTTTCTACAGGTGAGAGTAAGCATGTTAAATTGTTCCAATGGGCAAATGCGGTCCCAAAGGTTAAAGTAAGTTAAAAGAAATCCTTCATTATTACTATGTTATTATCTTTAGCTATTTTATTAAGCTCTCTAATTATAGGAACAAACAAAAACACTGCATCAATGTTGGAGTAGAAATACTGGATGTACTCCTGGTTATAAAACTGGGTTAGTAAAAGACTACAACATATGCCGTAGGTTAATGGCAGACTATGATAGGTTACTCCTTCCTCAACAGAGGCTGGAATGTGTGTACAAAGATAAAATTTTCTCACATCCATAGTGTCAACATACTCACGAAATAATCAATAGAAAACATTAGAAGAAATTTCTCCCTGCATATTATTTACGTGCAAATACTTCTCATCTATCCTGAACCTATCTATTTCTGAGATAGTAGTTGTTGTCTCTACAGCTGCGATGTGGTTGGCCTCATTCTTGCAAAGAACAATATCAGGCACACTATTACACCAACAATCGCCAAACCAATACCCACATTTAATTACAGCATTTTATTTATAGTGTCCTGCTGGCTGTGGCTAACCATGGTCTGTAAAGAATCAGAAAGTAAAAACAATTAAAATTTGTACCTATGGGGAAAAAATCAAAACCAATCTTCAATATTCTTCAGCAATTAAATACAGCATTCAGTCTTACTTTCAGGATCCCTTTGTCAAAAATCTGTAAAGTTGTCAAAAAACAGTTTAGCAGCTTGTCAAAATCAGTTAGCAGCTTGTCAAATCAGGTTTTAAAGTATTTTCCAGTTAATTGTCTTTTTTCTTTATACTTTTCAATTTGCAGCTTTTCAACGATTCAGCTCATTGACTTTCTTCAAGTGCCAAAATATTCACTTGGAATGTCTCGATCAAAACAAAAATTCGAAAACTCTTCTTGCCATTCATTGATAGCTACATATGTCCACTCAGGATAGGAGTATTTTCGATTTTCAACTCTTTTTCTTTTCAGCTTTCGATTCCCACTTAATTCACTATCACTCAGATCCTCTTTTCTGGTGGTGTCGACTTCTTCCTGGATTGGTGTTACTGAGATTTTTTTCTTTGTCTTCTGCCTTGACTCTGGACACTTGTCACCTTTTCTTGTTTTTTTTCTGTCAGGACTCTTTTCACTATTGGACACTAATTATCTTCTTTTGATGTTCCCGCAACCGGTTCAAGAGGAGTCAAATCTCTTTGGCTTTAATCTGTCTCAACTCCTTCCTCGCTGGGGTCAGTTGTTTGTTCAGTCTGTGTTTCAAGACCATCTGCTTCTGGGAAAACCCTTCTGGCCAGGTTCTCCTATTGTTCCACTTGAGGTTGGTTCATTCTCATCTGCCTGTGTTCCTTCCACTTCGTATAACACAGGGGTGGGCAATGGTGGGGAGGAGGGGGTTCTTCAGCACTGTATCCTGATCGCTTCCCTGCCTTTCTTGCCTCTGAATGCACCTGGATGTTGTTGGTAGTCTCAACAATTCTTCTTCTTGCTCATTTGGATTGGGCACTTTCCGAGTGTGGCTGGCATGGATCAATTTCCGAAGTCCAGAACACTTCACAGCTGTGGTAGTGATTAATACCACCTGGTAAGGCCCTTTCCACTGAGGCTCCAAACATGATTTTCTCACGTGCTTTCGTATCACAACCCAGTCCCCTGCTTTCAAGTTGTGTCCTAAATCTTGAGATGGTTGAAGTGCGGTGGCCACCACATGATAAGAGAAAGAGCAAACCAAATCAGCCAGACCTTTGCAGTAGTCCAATACAATATCATCTGTAACATTCACAAGAGCATTTGCAGGGACAGCTGGCAATCTCATAGCTTTTCCCATGAGGATTTTGTGAGGTGACAATCCTGTTTTCTTGTCAGGCAAGCTCCTCATTGCATCAGAACTAGCGGCAATGCATCAGGCCATTTCAGATTTGTGAACGCATGCATTTTTGCCATTCTCAACTTTAAGGTACCATTTATCTGTTCTACGAGTCCTGAGGCTTTGGGGTGGTAACTACAGTTCAGTTTCTGCTCAATGTTTAAGGCTGAACATAGCACTTTGATCACTTCGTTGTTGAAGTGGCTTCCCCTATCTGATTCTAAAGAGACCGGGAAACCAAAACATGGAATTAGCTCCCTAAGCAGTAACTTTGCTACTGTGAGACTGTTATTTCCTCGTATGGGATTTGCTTCAATCCTATGACTAAAAATGCACACAATCACCACCACATAATTAAATCCTCCCTACGCAGGCATCTCAATGAAATCCATTTGCATTTTGCTGAATGGTCCTCCAGCCATGCCAATATGGCCAATATTAACCACTGTTCCTCTAACCACATTCATCTGCTAGCAAATCACACACCTGTGGCAAACTGCTTCGGCAACCTGTCTGAATTTAGGATTAAACCAATATTGTTTAAACAACCTGACCATAGCATCCCTTCCCACGTGAGCTTCACCATGATAGTATCTAGCCATTTGAGTCAAAGGCTGTTAGGCAACACCACTTTCCCCTCTCCTGAGACCCATACGTCATCATCTGTTTGCATGCACTTTAATTTCTGCCAGTCTCTACGCTCTTCTTTTGATACATTATCCTGCAAGGCTTTTAACTCTTCTGGGTTAAGCACTGTACATCTCTTAATGGTTACATTAGGTGATCCTAGGGTTGGGGTCTTGTACCTTGTCAATCTGTCGCCGGTCAGCTATTGGATTTTGGATCTTGTGAGCAAGCCTTCAATAGAATGGGGGACCATTATAGTAAGGGGATGTCCCATTACAATGCTCTCACCCTTAGCGAGGCTTTGCTCAACTGCTGCAACGGACTGCAAACAGCTTGGTAAGGCTGCTGTTACTGGATCCAAGGTAGCTGAAAAATATGCCACCGGGCTATTTACACCGCCATGAGTTTGGGTCAGGACAGACAAAGAACAAGCATCCCATTTATGACAAAACAACAGAAAGGGTTTTGTGTAATCAGGCATACCCAAAGCTGGGGCTTGGCACAACCTCTCTTTTAAATCAGTAAACACTTTCACACAGGCTTGATCTAGCTCTAGTGGATCAGTAAAATCCTTGTGAGTCCGTTTCTGCAAGGGTTTTGAAATGACTGAAAAATTCGGGATCCAGTGGCAGTATTAGCTCACCATTCTCAAAAACATCCCTACATCTTTCTGGGTAGTCGGAACTGGCATCTGTAATATTGTGGCAACCCTTTCTCTAGAGAGTTTCCTGATTCCTTTTTCCATCAAATGATCCAAGTATCTCACCTCTTTTTTGACAGTACTGCAATTTGGGCGGAGACACTTTATGACCATTGTCTCCCAAGTGATTCAGTAATGCAATTGTATCATACCTGCACCCTTCTCTCATTATGGGCGCGATCAGTAGATTATCAATATAGTGCACCAATGTTGACTGATGAGGCATTATTAACATTTAACTTTTTTCTAAATTTGGTTAAAAATAGATGGTGACTCTGAAAACCCTTGTGGAATCCTACACCAACAGTGGACTCTGTTTAGGAATTTAAAAAACAAAAGAGATATCTGCTCTCCTCATGAAGAGCCACAGAAAAGAACGCTTGGGACAGGTCCACTACAGTGAACCACTCAGCATCACAGGGGATTTGGAACATAATTACATCTGGATTTGGCACCACTGGGCAACATTTAACCACAATGTCATTTATTTTTCTCAAATCCTGAACAATTCAAATTTTCCCATATGGCTTGCACAGTCCCATTATTGGTGAATTACATGGGCTGCTCATCACTTCTTTCAAAACTCCTTTGTCTAGGAATTCAGCAATTATCAGCATCACACTTTTGATTGCCTCCTTTGTCATGTGGCATTGTGGAAAAACTGCATTAGGGTTAACCATGACTTTAACTGGCTCAACCCCTTTTCTCAAACCAATGTCTTTTCCTGTAAAGTCCCATACCTTTGACACCACAGATTGTTGTAAGTCAGGAGGATGATCTCTCTCCGTGAAAACTGGAAAGAAACTGATTAGAGGAAATTCTTCACTGACTGTCATTGCTGACAGTAAGTATCGGGTCATCTTCATCATCACTGTTTGCCTGAATATCGATACCATCATTTGAACAAGTAATCGAGCATCTTGTTTTTTACAATAAATCCCTTACCAGTAGGGACACCGGACTTGAGTCACAGACTACAAATTTGTGCATTTCCCTAAAAGTACCAATTGTAACCAGGACTGGTTCTGTGATTCGGTTAGTTAAATATTGGTTTGCAACACCTACAATCTGGGCTGTTTTCCCTGATGGGGCAGGTCTGCAACTTCAGCAGTTCTCACTGTAGAGCATATAGCTCCAGTGTCAACCAAAAATGAGACTTTGTGTCTATTCACCTTGCCTTTAACATAAGGACCTTTCTGATCTATCTCTGGTGATGCGTCTAACACGCATCCTTCCTCATCCGAACTCTCACTTATCCAATCATCATTTATTCCAATGTCACTGTTTAGGGGTGTTGGAAAACGGATTATTGGTAAAGGCAGGTAAGTACCTATACTTAGCAATAGGCCACTAACCTCCACTTAGGTCCAGTTAGGTCTCACTAAATTAAACCCAGCTCAACCCTTGCTAGCTTGGCAACGAGCGACAAGGATTAATTTACGAAACGTATGTGTAAAGCATTTAAAAATCCAAAACAATAAATAAGTAAAACACAAAAACAAATAAAAATCCAACACAAATTTATAAGAATAGATTATATTTTTATCTTTAAAATGACACCAAAATGATTAAAATTGGATAAGGGGAACTGGAGATACAAATTTATAAAGAATTAATGCTTTTTAGCGCATATAAACGAATAGCGCCAATCTGGTCATCTGGTCGCACCTCGCCCGGGGCAAAGTCAAAGTTTGAGGCCAACTGCGATGGAGCCCTGCTCAACTGCAGCTCACGGGAGGCCTCGATCAAAAGTTTACCTTCGGACTTGGTCGTTTTTCTGGAGATTTTCTTCAGCGGGGCCAAGTCTCCAGTCCAATCCGACCTCCTGGAACTCTTCTTCGGATACGCCTCGCAGTAGCCCCTGGTGGAGATATTTACCTTCAGACTTAGTTGTTTTTTCGAGATGAATACACTGCCTGGGAGGTCCCGGGCAACTTTCTACGTTCGGACTTAGTCACTTTTTCAGAGATTTTCAGACAAACCTGCAAGTCAGGACGGGTCGCAGTTGAGGCACGCCGGCTAGAGTTGCCGCGGCGGTCGGTCGCTTTATGGAGCTTTTTTCCCAAAAGTTCTCCAAACTTCTGGATCTTCTTCCAGATGTTCCTTTAAGGTTATTTGAGGGCCACAGCTCACCCCAAGGTTCCAGAAGCTCTGAGATGCTCCTAGAGGGTGCGGACTACAGAATGCACCTGGCGCAAACTCCTTTTTGGCCACTGGACAGTGGTCAGTTGGTCAGTTTCTTCAGGAGTTGGTGCATGGGACTGTGGTTAGCAAGTTTTCACCTGTAGTAAACAGGTAGTCCATTCTTGAACCAGTTGAAGCCAGGCAAAGTCCTTCTTGTGGTGAAACCCAAGTGTGCAGCTGGTGCAGTCCTCTAGAGTGCAGTGTCCAGGTGCAGGTCAGGGGTCCAGCAGGGCAGTCCTTCTTCTTCTGTAGTTCTTCCTTGTTGGAATCTGGTAGGGATCTGAGGTCTTGGTGCAGGTCTGCCAGTTTTATCCTTGCTCCTGGACGAAAAACAGGGAGGTCCTAGTACTCCAATTAAGTGCATGGTCCTTCCACCTGTGATGACCACTTACTGGGAAGTGTGGCAAAAATCAATCCCGGAGAGCAACATTCCATCATGGCTGAAAGTGATTTTTTGAGGATTCATCTGGCTGAGCCCACCCATTGGTGTGGCTAAAGATCTTAAACACACCCTTCTCCTGCCCTCTCCTAATCAGGGGGGCACCTAATTGTCTTGAAGGATGTGAGGGAGGTGCTGGGTTGCTCCAAATGTCCTTCCCTGACTTTGAAGACCAGTTTGGCAGCCCTCCCCCTTCCTGCCTCTCCATCTGCTGAGGGAAGATCTCCTCCCCCTGGCACATCTCTTTGTGTTGAGTCAGGCCACTTTACACCTCATCAAGGCAGCCTGGCCAGGCTGCCAGAAGCTGGCCAATCAGAGCAAAGCAGCAAAGACACTGCAGGGCTGAAGTTCGCAACTTTTCAGGTAACGTTTAAAACTCTTTACCTGAACAAGTTATATTAAATCCCACAACTAGAAGTTGTGGGAGTTATTATAACAATTAATTTGATACCAAACTTGAGGTATCTTTTACTTAAGGGGACTTTTAAAATTAAAATAAAGTCTCCCCATTCTAGCCTATGGAGGCCATTGACTGCAATGAGGGAAAACAAATTTGGCTGTTTTACCTCATCAGGGCTTATAAAACTATTTTTATAAGGTCCCTGCTTATAGTTACATGCACCCAGCCCTAGGGGCACATGTGAAATAAATTTACGAGTCTCTTCTTGTAAGAGGCTGAATTTCTACAAGATAGAATACAAGGATCCGGAGTAGTCTTCAAGATAGTATTTCATTTTGCTGCAGCAGGTGACCTCCAAAGAGTGTCGATGACACTCTCTGACCAAGAGCAACTGCTCTCTTCTCCTTTCTTCCTATGTCTTATTGCACTACCCACTTTACCACACTATACATGCGTCATAATTTCCAAACACATTCAAGTAAACGTTTCCTGTGACACTGTTGAACCACAAGAACAGGATGTTCAAGCACAGAAATAACATTTCTGAGAGCAGAAAGGCCGTCTGCAAAGTTTCGAAAGCAATTCTAAGAAACCAGCACATTTGTAAGAAATGAAAATGAGCAGGGCTGCTGAAGGCATACAATTTTGTTCGTAGCATATACAGAATGGAGATTAAAGGTTAGACAAAATGGAGCCCTCCTGCCAAGTTAAGAAATCCATTTTCCACACATGTAGGGCACACCTTAGGGGTGAGTTATATGTAAAAATAAAGTAGTTTAAGACTTTGGAACTACTTTTAATTCCAAAGTCGAATTTGCATGTAACATTAATTTAAAAGCAGCCTGCAAGGCAGGCCTGCCTTTAAAATGACACTGGGCACCTCAGCACTGCACCTAAGAGGGCATCACCTATTCTGGGGTCCCTAAACCTACATGCCCTACCATATACTAGGGACTTATAGGTAGGTTGACTTAGCCAATTATTATTAGCCTAATTTGCATACTCATGTTATACAGAGCACAGGCCCTGGGGCTGGTTAGCAGTACCCAGGGAACCATCAGAGGCAGGAAAACACCAGCAAAAAGTGAACAATGGGGGCAAAAAAATCAGGGAGGCTCTGCAATCAGCCTTGTTTTCCCACAAGGGGGAATTGCTGTACAGTATTATTACTCTGATTAAGTCTTTGACCTGGGACTGTCTGAGAAAGCATCATCTGTTGCTGGTTCATAGGGGCTGGAGGTATTTGGACTTGTTGTCCAGGCATCATTTGAACCTGAGGTTGCATTTGCTGTAACTGGGGCATTTGTACCTGCAATGGCTGTACGGGTTGCATGGACTGCATGGGCTGCATGGGTTGCATTGGCTGCATAGGTTGAAAACCTTGAATCAGGTTCACATTATTTTAAAAGTTTGAATTTGGAACTCTCATTTTCTGAAAATAATTGACACCATTCATTTGCTGAACAACACCTCCTTGATTTACCATCAGGCACTCCCGTTTCCAATGTCCGAGGCCTGCGCAACTGTGACATGGCTGCGTCTTTTTCATCCCTTGTACTTCACCTTGAATCAATGCCATACTCAAATCAGGACCACGATTTACACTACCCATTCCACCACAACCTCTACCTTTGTCTATGTTCTGAAACAGCATGTTTCCCTGCTGCTGCTAAGGCTGAAAATTTCCCTGAGTCCCTGTTTGTGCAGCCTTGATCTGCATCACCGTCGCCTTCTCTTTCAAATTTCTCTGTTTTAACTCAATCTCATCACTACAGTATTTCTCGTCCTGCAGCACTTCATCAATCGGCTTTGCTTCCCAGCAAATCAAATGACTCTTAATCATCTGGCTAATTTCTGGTCTCAATTCTTCAACAAATCTGAACACAAAATGAATCATGTCTTTCGGCTCAATTGTCTCTGTCCCACTGTAATGTTTAAATGCCTTCAACAGTCTCACATAGTATGTGTGAATTGACTCTATAGCTTCTTGTGCAATCCTGTTTATGCGCTGCCAATCAATATTCTTAGGCGAAATTCTGGCTTTCAAAAATTCAGTCACCTTATAGTAATATTTCATTACGTCAGGGGACGGTGCACCTGTTGTTGGATCTCTCGGCGGCTCTTTGGTTGGCCAGTCTACACTCCTCTTGCATTCAATCCATAGGTCTGCTGGAACTACTATCTCTAAAAGAGTGTTCAGATCCTCCCACAAGCACTTTGCAAGTTTTAGAAATCTCTCTGTCTGTCGGTACCATTCTAGCGGTTTCTCCCTCAACCTGGGGTAATCATTTGTGAATGACAAAATGTCACTTATGCTTCAGGAAACATGTACAAAATTCCTTCCCAGAATCTCCTTCAGTGGTAAAATTTTGACATGATCCACAGCCTGCTGCATATTTGCAGGGGGATTATTAGTATCCTTTTTCTTTTTATCACGTTTCTTTACCCATCTGCCTTCCCATTTGTCTAATGCTCTCCATGTCTGGATACTTTGAAGCAACTCCCTAAGGTGTGTTTTCATCCCTGCAGTTCTCACATGTTTGAAGTCTTTGGTGTCAAATTCTAACCTGTAACTTCTCTTCAAATATTTCGTTTTCTCAATATATATGTCGTATTTCTCTGCCAATTTTGCTAACCTTTGGTGTACCTCACCTGCTTCCTTAGTAATTTTCAGACACAAATATCACAATTCTGCTTTAGTGTAAGACTCTAGTCGATTTACACCCATGGTTTCCTCGACATGTTTACCTGCTTCCATTCAAAAGCCTAGTACAGTTGATATAATTCCCTCCACTAGTAGCATCTTGTATAGTATTCAGCTTTTCTAACCGTTTGGTTAATTGTTGAGCTGTCAAACCCTGTAGCGAGATGTTGTTAAACTGATTACTAGGTAACTGTTAAACTCAGAGGTTGGGGTGTCTGTACTTTCATGTTGGTGCCAATGTGCGACCCTGCTTCAGTATTTGAAGGAGTTCTGAAAGGGCTCAGGTCTAAGAATGACCCTGTTCCATCAAAAGTCTGTCCCACAGGAGTAACTATCCTGGCATTTTCATTGATTCCTCCTCCCATCAGACTCTGATTCAGGATTCCCTGACTCAGCATCTGTACTTGGTCTAACAGTTGCATTCTGAGACTGCATTACTCCTGTTTTCTGGCTCATTAATACAGACATGTCTGTCTGCGTGCCTGTTATAGGAGTGTATTTCAGAAATGTTTGTGGCTGTATTTGAGTGAGTAAAAGTGGAATTGGCTCTGGCTGAACCAACATTGGTTTTTGATAAATCTGTCTTGTTGACAGTATTAGACTGATTGAAGCGTCTACAATAGGCACATCTGGGTAAATCCTAGGGATACTCTGCTGGGGCATCTGATTTTGCACTGCAGATGGAGTAGGCAGGTTAAAGCTACTCTGCATTGGTACCTGCGCCAAGTGAAGACTAGTCTGTACTGAGCTCTGTTTCACATTAGGATTAACTTGTATGGAACTCTCACTTATGTTAGGGTTACTCTGTATCGGACTCTGTGGCATGTCAACCGGTGTCAGTACAGAGGGGTTTACACTAGTACTTGGACTGCCCTCTTGAGCCACATATGGTGGTGGTCGATTTCTCAACACCTGTAAAATAAATTAATCACCATCTGACTCTTCATCAGGAAACAAAGACTTCTTAGTCTCTTTTAATTGCTGCTCTCCATCCTCAGATGGGCTCATGTTTGATTTTCTAGTAGCTTTCTTTGCTTCTTTCTCATTGTCCTGCAAAATGGCAGGAAGCATTTGGATTCCTTGTAAGGTATCTAACCTCCAGTACTTCTGATCACTGTCCCACCTAGCTTCTGCTAGTGTCTTTTCAGCCCTTCTCATTTCGCTCTCCAATTTCAACTGCTGTTGTTGTCTGGCTACTAGCTCCCAGATCGCTAAAGCTTCAAACTAAGCTTGTCTTGGCGGAGGTTTTAAATCACCCATCACTTGCCTCAAATTTTCTAAAATTCTCAAATTAAAGGTCCTATTTTCAGGAAATGCTATGCACCCTTCCTTTTCTGTGATTTTGCACCAATGTTTTAACCAAAAGCACGGTCCAGTACCTCTCGCCTCAATTACGACATGTGCTTGAGTACCTTCTGGCAGACAAATTTCTCCTACCCTAGCAGGAATATACTCATCTCCCCTAAGTGTGCTTTTTAAGGCTTTGAAAAACTTCATTTTCGCAAATCTGTGTTAAAATTTGATCATCAGTAAGTGACTTTTAATCCTAAAACCCTCTTCATCTACCTTCTCGTCCAATTGTGCCTCGCGGTTGTCCACCAATCCGTGCACGTCCCTTCTCACTAACCAACCTATCCCAGCGTGGCTCAATGATGTCACACTCACACACACAGGGGCTGACAAAGCCTTGCAGCTTCTTTCCCTACACTCAGAACCACTCAAAACAAATGCAAAAATTATTACATTACTGCCTCAACAAAACCAAAAAACAATTTGTCTGTTTACTACACGTAGGGTAACATAATTGCTTCAGGAACCTTACGGATTTTTCACTGACGGATTTGCTGTAGCAGTATTCTTTCTTTCTCAGTTCCCCAGATTCGCAAGCAAAATTTGACCCGCAAATTTTACTCTCAACTGATCAATGGGTCTGTCCTGGTGCACATAGGACTTGCCAAATCTCAGTAAAAAAGACCATTCACTCAGCTCAACGCAGAACCTCAACTTGCCAACCACACCCAATTGGCTTACTAAACAGCCAAATTACAACAAAAAAACAAGTGTCTCAATACACTTTTCAACATACTCCGGAGTCTTAGACCTCGCAGGGCCCGTATACCAACAACCACGGGGATAATTTTTTAGCACCAGCGCCACACACTTGTGAAGTACACCGACTTCCCTACTATCACACTACAGAGTAAGCACACTCCTTCTACAACATCATTTAGAGTACACAAACTCCCTAAACCCTTGCAAACAACTCAATTCACCTGCAATTTGCAAAAGCTGTGCAAGCGCATAATCTACTCCATTCAACATGTCAATAGAATGCTGAGAACATCTTCAAACAAGCGTAGGAAAACTCCAAGGACCTGGGAAAGTCACTTTGGGTGTTTAAGGGCACATCTTCTCTCTATTCTGCATTATTGAAACCAAATTCTTAACCAAAATCAACCTACGTCTCCCTATTTTAACTAGAGGACCCTCTGGTAATTTCTCTAGGGGCAAACCTCAAATTGTTTATAATGATGTGCTCTTAAGGAGACTAACCAACCATCCTCTGCTACCATTTCTTGTTAGAGCGTGTGACCTTATTTATTTAGTTATTGATAACTGATAAGGGGTACGCACCTATAGGATTTTGACTCGCTTAAGATTATCACACCATCAACCCCGCACATCAAATTAATTTCATCAATTAAACAATACAATTTATTGGAGTCAGTAACTTTACACACCATGGCCCATTTTGGCCATGAATAACCCCACCTTTTAGTATCAATTAAAATGTTTATTTCCCTATATTTAACAAGCTAAGGTTACATAAGTTAGTCTCAAGACTACGTGATAAAGATACAGATACAGAAACAACACAGGTTGACCAAAACATCTAAAGAATCTTAATTTTATCAAAGTAACTATTACTAAAGTTTCAGTAGCAACCATACAGATCAATAGCAAATGTAATTGAGCAATGCTACTAACAAACCTTTGATCAGCAATTGAAGGTTGTCAAGTTTGTTTTGTCAAACAGGTAAAAAGAATGAAAACTTCACTAACTCCAGATTAGCATTAGAATGTTGGGCTTCACGCAAAAGTTTAAGTAACATAAATTTGGAAACCTACTAACTAGGGCACTAGTTAGTACCTGGAAAACAAAAGAGAAAACAACAATATATCATCTATTCAGTGTACCTCTCCTTAAGGGTCAGCAAGCAGAATTTTCTTCATCAGGGGGACATCAACATCAGGACAGAGGGAATTTGGGAAAGGGGGACAGTTCAGAATTTGGGGCTCTAAGTTCTCTGAACCATCAGATTTAGTATCTAAGGCAGGCAGTAAAGCTCTTGTAGTCTTTAAGCATCAAGCACAGAAATAAGCACCAGCATCATTGCATGGGGCATAAGAGATCAACTCAAAATAATAAAGTACCAGGACGTCAGTAGACAGCTGGCAATTGTCAAAGTGACAGAGAGTCAAAGTGATGGGATGAATCTCGAAATAATGGCTGAGAAACTCCAAGTGCAGTGTGGTTAAGTTAAAGTTGTCCCATGTTGTCATTGCTCAGAAGCATCTTTCGATTAAAATTGTCCAATTACAGATTTACTATGTATCAGAAAGATATTAGATAAAGTGCACATTTAACCCCTTCGCTGCCAGGCCATTTCCCCCTCCTGTGCCAGGCCTTTTTTTGCCTGTTTGGGGCAGTTCGCGCTTAGGCCCTCATAACTTTTTGTCCACATAAGCTAACCAAGCCAAATTTGCGTTCTTTTTTTCCAACATCCTAGGGATTCTAGAGGTACCCAGACTTTGTGGGTTCCCCTGAAGGAGGCCAAGAAATTGGCCAAAATACAGGGAACATTTCGTTTTTTTCAAAGAAAATTGAAAATGTGGCTGCAGAAGAAGGCTTGTGGTTTTTCCCCTGAAAATGGCATCAACAAAGGGTTTGCGGTGCTAAACTCAGCAGCTTCCCAGCTTTCAGGAACAGGCAGACTTGAATCAGAAAACCCAATTTTTCAACACAATTTTGGCATTTTACTGGGACATACCCCATTTTTGCAATTTTTTGTGCTTTCAGCCTCCTTCCAGTCCCATGAGGAACAGGGTCAAGACTGATTTGCATATGGCTGGGTTCAAACTGGGGTGGCATGGTGAGCAAAATAATGGATGGATTAAACCCAGATCTGTGACTGGGGGTGAATGTTTGATTGGTTCCGCATTCCGTCCATCCACTTACGCTATCCCACAGCGTTTGTGTTTTGCTTTGCTTTAGCTGCCCTAAGTGCGCCGGGTATGCCCAGACGTGGGTCCCGGGCTCACTGTGCCACTGGATTCAAGTTAGCCTGGCTGATGAGGGGTGAAACCCCGAAACCGGTCCCAGGATGCTTGTTTCTGGTCCAGGGAGAACCTGGCCTGGCAGTTTGGGCTGGACTGTTCCCATGAGGAACAGGGTCAAGACTGATTTGCATATGGCTGGGTTCAAACTGGGGTGGCATGGTGAGCAAAATAATGGATGGATTAAACCCAGATCTGTGACTGGGGGTGAATGTTTGATTGGTTCCGCATTCCGTCCATCCACTTACGCTATCCCATAGCGTTTGTGTTTTGCTTTCCTTCCAGTCAGTGACAGAAATGGGCATGGAACCAATGCTGGATCCCAGAAACCTAAACATTTCTGAAAAGTAGACAAAATTCTGAATTCAGCAAGGGGTCACTTGTGTAGATCCTACAAGGGTTTCCTACTGAAAATAACACTGAAAAAGAAAAATATTGAAATTGAGGTGAAAAAAACATAAATTTTTCTCTACGTTTTACTCTGCAACTTTTCCCTGCAATGTCAGATTATCGAAAGCAATATACCGTTACGTCTGCTGTACTCCTCTGGTTGCGGGGATATATAGGGCTTGTAGGTTCATCAAGAACCCGAGGAACCCAGAGCCAATAAATGAGCTGCACCCTGCAGTGCGTTTTCATTCTATACCGGGTATACAGCAATTCATTTGCTGAAATATAAAGAGTAAAAAATTGCTATCAAGAAAACCTTTCTATTTCCAAAAAGGGCACCAGATAAGGTGTTGAGGAGCAGTGGTTATTTGCACATCTCTGAATTCCGGGGTGACCATACTAGCATGTGAATTACAGGGCATTTCTCAAATAGATGTCTTTTTTACACACTCTCCTATATTTGGAAGGAAAAAATGTAGAGAAAGACAAGGGGCAATAATACTTGTTTTGCTAATCTATATTTCCCCAAGTCTCCCGATAAAAATAATACCTCACTTGTGTGGGTAGGCCTAGCGCCCGCGACAGGAAACGCCCCAAAGCACAACGTGGACACATCCAAATTTTTGAAAGAAAACAGAGGTGTTTTTTGCGAAGTGCCTACCTGTAGCTTTTGGCCTCTAGCTCAGCCGGCACCTAGGGAAACCTACCAAACGTGTGCATTTCTGAAAACTAGAGACCTAGGAGAATCCAAGATGGGGTGACTTGCGGGGCTCGGACCAGGTTCTGTTACCCAGAATCCTTTGCAAACCTCAAAATTTGGCTAAAAAAACACATGTTCCTCACATTTCTGTGGCAGAAAGTTCTGGAATCTGAGAGGAGCCACAAATTTCCTTCCACCCAGCGTTCCCCCAAGTCTCCCGATAAAAATGATACCTCACTTGTGTGGGTAGGCCTAGCGCCCGTGACAGGAAACGCCACAAAGCGCAACGTGGACACATTCAAATTTTTGAAAGAAAACAGAGGTGTTTTTTGCGAAGTGCCTACCTGTAGCTTTTGGCCTCTAGCTCAGCCGGCACCTAGGGAAACCTACCAAACCTGTGCATTTCTGAAAACTAGAGACCTAGGAGAATCCAAGGAGGGGTGACTTGCGGGGCTCGGACCAGGTTCTGTTACCCAGAATCCTTTGCAAACCTCAAAATTTGGCTAAAGAAACACATGTTCCTCACATTTCTGTGGCAGAAAGTTCTGGAATCTGAGAGGAGCCACAAATTTCCTTCCACCCAGCGTTCCCCCAAGTCTCCCGATAAAAATGATACCTCACTTGTGTGGGTAGGCCTAGCGCCCGCGACAGGAAACGCCCCAAAGCGCAACGTGGACACTTCCAAATTTTTGAAAGAAAACAGAGGTGTTTTTTGCGAAGTGCCTACCTGTAGATTTTGGCCTCTAGCTCAGCCGGCACCTAGGGAAACCTACCAAACCTGTGCATTTCTGAAAACTAGAGACCTAGGAGAATCCAAGGAGGGGTGACTTGCGGGGCTCGGACCAGGTTCTGTTACCCAGAATCCTTTGCAAACCTCAAAATTTGGGTAAAAAAACACATGTTCCTTACATTTCTGTGGCAGAAAGTTCTGGAATCTGAGAGGAGCCACAAATTTCCTTCCACCCAGCGTTCCCCCAAGTCTCCCGATAAAAATGATACCTCACTTGTGTGGGTAGGCCTAGCGCCCGCGACAGGAAACACCCCAAAGCGCAACGTGAACACTTCCAAATTTTTGAAAGAAACAGAGGCGTTTTTTGCGAAGTGCCTACATGTAGATTGTGGCCTCTAGCTCAGCCGGCACCTAGGGAAACCCACCAAACCTGTGCATTTCTGAAAACTAGAGACCTAGGAGAATCCAAGGAGGGGTGACTTGCGGGGCTCGGACCAGGTTCTGTTACCCAGAATCCTTTGCAAACCTCAAAATTTGGCTAAAAAAACACATGTTCCTCACATTTCTGTGGCAGAAAGTTCTGGAATCTGAGAGGAGCCACAAATTTCCTTCCACCCAGCGTTCCCCCAAGTCTCCCGATAAAAATGATACCTCACTTGTGTGGGTAGGCCTAGCGCCCGCTGCAGGAAACGCCCCAAAGCGCAACGTGGACACATCCACATTTTTGAAAGAAAACAGAGGTGTTTTTTGCGAAGTGCCTACCTGTAGATTTTGGCCTCTAGCTCAGCTGGCACCTAGGGAAACCTACCAAACCTGGGCATTTCTGAGAACTAGAGACCTAGGGGAATCCAAGGAGGGGTGACTTGTGGGGCTTGGACCAGGTTCTGTTACCCAGAATCCTTTGCAAACCTCAGATTTTGGCTAAAAAAACACATGTTCCTCACATTTCTGTAGCAGAAAGTTCTGGAATCTGAGAGGAGCCACAAATTTCCTTCCACCCAGCGTTCCCCCAAGTCTCCCGATAAAAATGATACTTCACTTGTGTAGGTAGGCCTAGCGACCGCGACAGGAAACGCCCCTAAGCGCAACGTGGACACATCCAAATTTTTGAAAGAAAACAGGAGGTGTTTTTTGCGAAGTGCCTACCTGTAGATTTTGGCCTCTAGCTCAGCCGGCACCTAGGGAAACCTACCAAACCTGTGCATTTCTGAAAACTAGAGACTAGGGGAATCCAAGGAGGGGTGACTTGTGGGGCTCGGACCAGGTTCTGTTACCCAGAATCCTTTGCAAACCTCAAAATTTGGCTAAAAAACACATGTTCCTCACATTTCTGTGACAGAAAGTTCTGGAATCTGAGAGGATCCACAAATTTCCTTCCACCCAGCGTTCCCCCAAGTCTCCCGATAAAAATTATACCTCACTTGTGTGGGTAGGCCTAGCGCCCGCGACAGGAAAAGCCCCAAAGCGCAATGTGGACACATCCACATTTTTTAAAGAAAACAGAGGTGTTTTTTGCGAAGTGCCTACCTGTTGATTTTGGCCTCTAGCTCAGCCGGCACCTAGGGAAACCTACCAAACCTGTGCATTTCTGAAAACTAGAGACCTAGGGGAATCCAAGATGGGGTGACTTGCAGGGCTCGGACCAGGTTCTGTTATCCAGAATCCTTTGCAAACCTCAAAATTTGGCTAAAAAAACACATGTTCCTCACATTTCTGTGGCAGAAAGTTCTGGAATCTGAGAGGAGCCACAAATTTCCTTCCACCCAGCGTTCCCCCAAGTCTCCCGATAAAAATGATACCTCACTTGTGTGGGTAGGCCTAGCGCCCGCGTCAGGAAACGCCCCAAAGCGCAACGTGGACACATCCAAATTTTTGAAAGAAAACAGGAGGTGTTTTTTGCGAAGTGCCTACCTGTAGATTTTGGTCTCTAGCTCAGCCGGCACCTAGGGAAACCTACCAAACCTGTACATTTCTGAAAACTAGAGACCTAGGAGAATCCAAGGAGGGGTGACTTGCAGGGCTCGGACCATGTTCTGTTACCCAGAATCCTTTGCAAACCTCAAAATTTGGCTAAAAAAACACATGTTCCTCACATTTCTGTGGCAGAAAGTTCTGGAATCTGAGAGGAGCCACAAATTTCCTTCCACCCAGCGTTCCCCCAAGTCTCCCGATACAAATGATACCTCACTTGTGTGGGTAGGCCTAGCGCCCGCGACAGGAAACGCCCCAAAGCGCAACGTGGACACATCCACATTTTTGAAAGAAAACAGAGCTGTTTTTTGCGAAGTGCCTAACTGTAGATTTTGGCCTCTAGCTCAGCCGGCACCTAGGGAAAACTACCAAACCTGTGCATTTCTGAAAACTAGAGACCTAGGGGAATCCAAGGAGGGGTGACTTGCGGGGCTCGGACCAGGTTCTGTTACCCAGAATCCTTTGCAAACCTCAAAATTTGGCTAAAAAAAACACATGTTCCTCACATTTCTGTGGCAGAAAGTTCTGGAATCTGAGAGGAGCCACAAATTTCCTTCCACCCAGCATTCCCCCAAGTCTCCCGATAAAAATGATACCTCACTTGTGTGGGTAGGCCTAGCGCCCGCGACAGGAAATGCCCCAAAGCGCAACTTGGACACATCCCATTTTTTTAAAGAAAACAGTGCCTACCTGTGGATTTTGGCCTGTAGCTCAGCCAGCACCTAGGGAAACCTACCAACCCTGTGCATTTTTGAAAACTAGAGACCTAGGGGAATCCAAGATGGGGTGACTTGTGGGGCTCGGACCAGGTTCTGTTACCCAGAATCCTTTGCAAACCTCAAAATTTTGCTAAAAAAACACATGTTCCTCACATTTCTGTGGCAAAAAGTTCTGGAATCTGAGAGGAGCCACAAATGTCCTTCCACTCAGTGTTCCCCTAAGTCTCTCGATAAAAATTGTACCTCACTTCTGTGGGTAGGCCTAGCGCCCACAAAAGGAAATGGCCCAAAACACAACGTGGACACGACATATTTTTTCACAGAAAACAGAGGTGTTTTTTGCAAAGTGCCTACCTGTGGAGTTTGGCCTCTAGCTCAGCCGGCCCCGGGAGGGGGGGCAGAAATGCCCTAAAATAAATTTGACCCCCGCCCCCCCCCCCCAAACCCTCCCCTGCCCGGGAACGACCCTTTTTCCCCCTGGCGCCTAGAGGTTTCTGCCCCCTTCCCCAAATCCCAGGTGCCTAGTGGTTTCTGCCCCCTTGGGGGCAGATTGACTTAAAATCGGCCAATCTGCCCCCAAGGGGGGCAGAAATGGCCTAAATACAATTTGCCCCCCAGGGGAGCGACCCTTGCCTGATAGGTCGCTCCCCATCTTTAAAAAAACAAACAAACAAACAAAAAAAACACAAAAAAAAAATTGCCCTGGTGCCTAGAGGTTTCTGCCCCCCCTGGGGGGCAGATCTGCCTAATAATAGGCCGATCTGCCCCCAGGAGGGGCAGAAATGGCCTAAAATAAATTGCCCCCCCCAGGGAGCGACCCTTGCCTAAGGGGTCGCTCCCCTTGCGTGAAATTCACGCAAAGAAAAAACTTCCTGGTGTCTAGTTGTTTCTACCCCCCCTTGGGGGCAGATTGGCCTCATCAAAATAGGCCAATCTGCCCCCAAGTGGGGCAGAAATGGCCTAAATATAATTTCCCCCCAAGGGGAGCGACCCTTGCCTAAGGGGTCGCTCCCCACCTAAAAAAAAAAAAAAGAAACGTAATTTTTTTTTTATCCCTGGTGCCTAGAGGCAGATAAGGCCTTCCCGAAAACATGCCCCCTCTGGGAGCGACCCTTGCCTAAGGGGTCGCTCCCTTATCACAATATCAAAAAAAATAATCCCTGGTGTCTAGTGGGGTTTCAAAAGCCGGATTGCAAGCAATCCGGCTTTTGAAACCCTCGGAGAGACTTCAAAGGGAAGGAAATACATTTCCTTCCCTTTGAAGCCCCTCCGGGCCTCCCCCACGTGATTGAAAGAGAAATGCTGAGCATTTCTCTTTCAATCGCGCTGGAAGCTCTGCTTCCAGCGCAATGGGGGAGGCCCCTGTGACTACTCAGCGCGGTGGGGGGGTCGGGGGTGGAAGGGGAAGGTCTTCCCCTTCCATCCCCGCCTTGGGGGGGAGGGGGGTGCATGGGGGGGCGCGCCAGCACTCCCCCAAGTTCCCCTGTGCCTTGGACGAGATGATCTCGTCCAAGGCACAGGGGAACTGTAGCCTTGGACGAGATCATCTCGTCCAAGGCACAGAACAGGTTAAATGATTGGTTCTTCTTAGTTAGTATGCACACAGTCAATACAATAAGAATCAACTTTTGAGTTCTTCCGCACTTGAGAGCACCATTTGCCCATATGCTTCGAGTCAACAGGTGCTGTGGATACAATTCAGGTAGTGAGTACTTCCTCGAGAGAAGTAACATTCTGTTAGTGCAAGTTTAGACAAGTTCAAGAAGTAAACAGTGAAGTAGTTATACAGCGGACATGAGATCATTCTACTAATGTTGCATTTAGCAGTATTTGGCAGACATTCAGTTCTAGCTGCGGCCTTGCAAACTTGAGGCCTTTTTAGTTAGCACAAGTAAAATTAATAACGTCTAACTGTAAGTATGACAGAGTAGTGCATTTTCAGTAATATATACATTCTCAATACATTTCTAATACATTATTAGTGAATACCTTTGTATATGATGGGGGCCAATCAAGTAGGCACCTTTCGTGTTACATGTTAATTTTCACGTTAATACATTTTATATGTCAAATCAAATATCAAAATACATGAAATAATTATTAATGTTAATTTCAGCGCTCACATAAGTACTCCATTGATAAGTGAAAAGAAGTTTTTTTGCATGCTTTATAAATGACTCTCTTGTAAAGCAGTTGTCCACACACACCTGCATACATAAATTAAATTACAAATATGCCCTTGATTACAAGTTGAGTTAATGCTGGGGGTATAGTAACTACATTTGCAAGTACATTTATCATTACTGTTCAGTAAATTCACTCCAGTACTATACATTGATGAGTTAAGCCCCATTGAATGAGGAACTACTTTGTAGGACCGATTTTTCCAGTCATAAAAAAACACCCAGAACTCCCAATTTTAAGCGTTTTAAGTTAACATATTTACCACCTGCTCTAGGCAGATGTAAATGTATGTGTGAAATACTAGGTGGCGAGGGATGGGCAAGAAAGGAACAGGGGAAGAAGAGGGAAGCTTAGTTCTGGAAGTGTGGAGCATTGTATGCTCACCCTTGAATGAAAATTAAACACTGTCAAAGTCAAGAGGTCTTGGCTTAAGGACCAATTGATTTTGCTAATGGTAGCAGTGCATGCATGGCTACATAATAACACCTACGTTTCCAAAACTGTCAGCGATGGATCGGTGGACTAAAACAAATGTTTTTTCTTTACAAGGTTTGAAGAGGAAAGGCAGCGGTTTGGGATTTAAGCAATGTAGTTGGCAGGGAGAAGCATACAGATGAGCTAGGAACAAGGAAGGTGATGGGGCACAGAGAAGCACACAGGGTACAAAGAGCAATGTGGGCACAAGGGTGGCGGTCAAAATCAGACAGTGAACAGTAATGTGGTGATATGGGCTGCAGAGAAGCATAATGTGCTTCACAGTGACACAGGGAGAGGGAAGAAGAGGAACATACAAGGGAGACCACTGCAAAACATGTGCACTCTCATGAACTGCTTCATGGAAATGAAAAAAAGAGTTTCAGAAAAGTGAGCACTGTGGAACGAAAGAAGGAGCTAATCAGAGTGGCGGTAAAGAGGCTATGCTCCACAGGAGAGACAACCACAAGCTGGACGGGCAAATGCAATAAAAACAAGTGAATAGAAAACAATGAAATAGGAGTGACAAAAGCAAAGCCAATGATAACTAATGGGATAAATGGATTTCTAGGTCAGCTTCCAGCATATTTCCAGGAAGTCTTTTGCAACCAGAGAGCTGTGCTGTCTGGTAGACTTCGACCTACAAATGGGGAGAAAGACTTAGCTACTACTGTGGTCGAAGCCACATGTGATTTTACAGTGTGAAATTGCCACACAGTGATATCAGGCCTGGTGCTCCAACACGCAGAAAAAACTGTTGTGTCAACATTGATCACTTATGATCAGGCACAGTGGGATTCCATGTAGTAATTTGGCTCCACCTGACTCGTAATCAGGGCCTTGCTGTCTGGGAATGGCTATATTGTTAACTCATTTGAGCCTCTTACATTTACCATTCTTGAAAGGATCAAAGGCTGACCTGGCCATGCTGAAATACTACTTCATAACCTGTAGGTCACAAGAGATGTCAGCACCAAATGTTAACAATCTAGGCCATTCAACTATCGTTTCATCTGAAAACTGACCTGCAGTTCCCTTAGACGGAGAAGATTTAGCAATGTGACAATTACTTATCAGTAATCTTATTACTCTGATTCAGAGTGGCGCCATGGACGTAACCATTACGTCCTGCGACCGGCCCTCGGGGAAAGCGCTAGCGCTCCCCCCGAGGGCCGCCCCCCCACCCCTCCAGGCCAGTGCTGGTATGCCCAGGACGTAACCATTACTTCCTGGGCACCCAGCCCAGAGGGAGCGCTAGCGCTCCCTCTGTGTGGTTCCCCCCCACCCCCCCAAGTCAGGGATGGAAGGGGAAGCCCTTCCCCTTCCATCCCCGACCCCCCCACCCCTCCTGTGACGTCAGCGCGCGAGCGCACGCTGACAATCACAGAGCCTCCCCCATTGCGCTGGAAGCTCAGCTTCCAGCGCGATCGGAAGAGAAATGCTTTGCATTTCTCTTCCGATCATGTGGGGGAGCCCGAAAGAGGCTTCAAAGGGAAGGAAAGTTATTTCCTTCCCTTTGAAGTCTCTCTCTGCGTTTTGGCAGCAGGATTGAAAGCAATCCGGCCGTCAAAACGCCCACTAGACATCAGGGATTTTTTTTTTTTATGAAACTGATATAAGGGAGTGACCCCTTTGGCAAGGGTCGTTCCCAGGGGGGTCATTTTTTTTAAGGCCTTTTCTGCCCCCCCTGTTTTTATGAGGCCAATCTGCCCCCAAGGGGGACAGAAACCACTAGACACCAGGGTGTTTTTTTTTTTGTTCGTGAATTTCACGTAAGGGGGGCGACCCCTTAGGCAAGGGTCGCTCCCGTGGGGGGGAAATTTATTTTAGGCCATTTCTGCCCCCCGGGGGGGCAGATCAGCCTATTTTAATTAGGCCGATCTGCCCCCAAGGGGGCAGAAACCACTAGGCACCAGGGATTTTTTTGTTTTTGCGCCGTCACGCAAGGGGAGCGACCTTGGACACAAGGGTCGCTCACCAGGGGGGTGGAGGGGCACATTTATTTTAGGCCATTTCTGCCCCCCCTGGGGGCAGATCGGCCTATTGTTATTAGGCAATCTGCCCCCGGGGGGCAGAAACTTCTAGGCACCAGGGCTAAATTTTTTTAAGTGTTTTTTTGTTTGTTTGGTTTTTTAGAGACGGGGAGCGACCCCTTAGGCAAGGGTCGCTCCCCTGGAGGGGCAAATTGTATTTAGACCATTTCTGCCCCCCTTGGGGGCAAATCGGCCGATTTTAGGTGAATCTGCCCCCAAAGAGGGCAGAAACCACTAGGCACCGCAAGGGGAGCGACCTTGTAGGCAGGGGTCGCGCCCCGGGGGGGGGGGGACAAATTTTTTTTAGGCCATTTCTGCCCCCCCGGCCGGCTGAGCTAGAGGCCAAAATCCACAGGTAGGCACTTTGCAAAAAACACCTCTGTTTTCTGTGAAAAAATCTGATGTGTCCACGTTGTGTTTTGGGCCATTTCCTTTCGTGGGCGCTAGGCCCACCCACACAAGTGAGGTACCATTTTTATCGGGAGATTCGGGGATATGCTGGGTGGAAGGACATTTGTGGCTCCTCTCAGATTCCAGAACTTTCTGTCACCGAAATGAGAGGAAAAAGTGTTTTTTTGGCCAAATTTTGAGGTTTGCAAAGGATTCTGGGTAACAGAACCTCGTCAGAGCCCCACAAGTCACCCCATCTTAGATTCCCCTAGGTGTCTAGTTTTCATAAATGTGCTGGTTTGCTAGGTTTCCCTAGGTGCCGGCTGAGCTAGAGGCCAAAATCCACAGGTAGGCACTGTTTTCTGTGAAAAAATGTGATGTGTCCATGTTGTGTTTTGGGCCATTTCCTTTCGTGGGCGCTAGGCCTACCCACACAAGTGAGGTACCATTTTTATCGGGAGACTTGGGGGAACTCTGGGTGGAAGGAAATTTGTGGCTCCCCCCAGATTCCAGAACTTTCTGTCACCAAAATGTGAGGAAAATGTGGGGGTTTTTAGCCAAATTTTGAGGTTTGCAAAGGATTCTGGGTAACAGAACCTGGTCAGAGCCCCGCAAGTCACCCCATCTTGGATTCCCCTAGGTATCTACTTTTCAGAAATGCACAGGTTTGGTAGGTTTCCCTAGGTGCCGGCTGAGCTAGGGGCCGAAATCTACAGGTAGGCACTTTGCAAAAAACACCTCTGTTTTCTGTAAATAAAATGGGATGTGTCCACGTTGTGTTCTGGGCCATATCCTTTCGCGGGCGCTAGGCCTACCCACACAAGTGAGGTACCATTTTTATAGGGAGACTTTGGGGAACGCTGGGTGGAAGGAAATTTGTGGCTCCTCTCAGATTCCAGAGCTTTCTGTCACCGAAATGTGAGGAAAATGTGTTTTTTTAGCCAAATTTTGAGGTTCGCAAAGGATTCTGGGTAACAGAACCTGGTCAGAGCCCCGCAAGTCACCCCATCTTGGATTCCCCTAGGTCTCTAGTTTTAAAAAATGCACAGGTTTGGTAGTTTTCCCCAGGTGTCGGCTGAGCTAGGGGCCAAAATCTACAGGTAGGCACTTTGCAAAAAACACCTCTGTTTTCTGTCAAAAAATGCGATGTGTCCACGTTGTGTTTTGGGGCATTTCCTGTCGCGTGTGCTAGGCCTACCCACACAAGTGAGGTATCATTTTTATTGGGAGACTTGGGGGAACATAGAATAGCAAAACAAGTGTTATTGCCCCTTGTCTTTCTCTACATTTATTCCTTCCAAATATAAGAGAGTGTGTAAAAAAGACGTCTATTTGAGAAATGCCCTGTAATTCACATACTAGTATGGGCACCCAGGAATTCAGAGATGTGCAAATAACCGCTGCTCCTCAACACCTTATCTTGTGCCCATTTTGGAAATACAAAGGTTTTTTTGATAGCTATTTTTTACTCTTTATATTTCAGCAAATGAATTGCTGTATACCCGGTATAGAATGAAAACCCACTGCAGGGTGCAGGTCATTTATTGGCTCTGTGTACCTACAGTTGTTGATAAACCTACAAGCCCTATATATCCCCGCAACCAGAAGAGTCATGTAGACGTAACGGTATATTGCTTTAAACAATCTGACATTTCAGGAAAAAGTTACAGAGTAAAACGTAGAGAAAAATTGCAGATTTTTTCACCTCAATTTCAATATTTTTTTTTTCAGTTGTTATTTTCTGTAGGAATCCCTTGTAGGATCTACACAAATTACCTCTTGCTGAATTCAGAATTTTGTCTACATTTCAGAAATGGTTCGGTTTCTGGGATCCAGCATTGGTTTTTATGCCCATTTCTGTCACTGACTGGAAGGAGGCTGAAAGCACAAAAAAATCATAGAAATGGGGTATGTCCCAGTTAAATGTCAAAATTGTGTTGAAAAATTGGGTTTTCTGATTCAAGCCTGCCTGTTCCTGAAAGCTGGGAAGATGGTGATTGTAGCACCACAAACCCTTTGTTGATGCCGTTTTCAGGAAAAAAACAACAAGCCTTCTTCTGCAGCCCCTTTTTCCCATTTTTTTTTTAAAAAATGACATTTTCACAATATTTTGGCTAATTTCTTGGCCTCCTTCTGGGGAACCCACAAAGTCTGGGTACCTCTAGAATCCCTAGGATGTTGGAAAAAAAGGACGCAAATTTGGCATGGGTAGCTTTTGTGGACAAAAAGTTATGAGGGCCTAAGCGCAAACTGCCCCAAATAGCCAAAAAAAGGCTTGCCACCTGCGGGTGGAAAAGGCCTGGCAGCGAAGGGGTTAAAGACTGATAAATGTCGAAGGAGAAAGGCCGCCACTCCAAAGACTAGCATGTCTTGGCTAGAGATCCCTTGAAGTCCATCAGGTTTGCAAATGGTAGTGTGTTCACAGATCATAAGGACTTAAGCCATCTACTCAGAGTTGAAATACATGGTTTGCGGCTGCATCGAGCAACACTGAAAATAGTAAAAAGGAAGTCAGACTTCCTTTTCTTAGATGACTGATCGCAATGCGGAACAACCACTTCCCTTATATCTAGTGAATGTAGACGGACTTCTCAAGATAAAGACGGCTGAGTAAAAACACACACATACTCAGCATAAATTTCCCCTGATGTATGTGAAAAGAGTATCCTTGGCTAGAAGCCGAGGTTCATGGCAGAGAATCAGCCAACCTGTAACTACTTGTGAATAAGTAGCCTTGAAGATTAAAGACCACAATTTCACAAAATATGGGAAAGATGTTATGGTTATATGAAGAAAAACATAAAGAAGAACAACTAATTGAAAGGATATTGTACTGTTAAAATGAAAGTTCCTGCTGCTTAGCTAACATCAAAGATTTGGGGCTATATTGATAGCGCATCAGCTTTAAAGCGCCACTTCTCTTGCGCCTCCCTTGTGCCCCCTAACGACACCATGTGTGTGCCATATTTACAATACAGAGCACCGTGGCACATGTTAGGACAATAGCGTCAAGGATTTTTGATGCTATTGTGGTACTTTGCAGGATTAGCACCACAAATTGTGGAGCTAATCCTGCAAAATAAAGGGAGGCCCATTGAAATTAATGGGTGCATCATTTTAACGCCTGCTTTAAGCAGGCATTCAAAATTACGCAAAAAATGGTGCATTGAAATGTAAATTTCAGTGCAACATTTTTTACGGGCCTCCCTGTATGGGAACGCCCCCCTTGCATACATTATGCCTGGCGCGGGCATAATGTGGTACAAGGTGTCACAAAATGGCGCAATTAATGCATTGTGCCACTTTGTAAATATGGTGAAGAAAATGACCTCCTTAACACCACATTAACATAAAAAAATGACTCTATAGTAGCACTTAGAGGTGCTAGGGTCTTGTAAATCTGGCCCTTGGTTTGTACATTTGTTGAACTATCTTGAGTACGAGTCATAGAGTAACGTCTTGAAATCTTAAAGGGGTTCTTCCCAATCTTTACCAAGCACTACCTGGGGTGATTAAAGTCACTGATTGTCACACACTGGACTTGAATGCTAAATCCAGTCAGAAATAACTGTAACTATCTTGAAAAAAGCAAGTACCTGCATCAGATAAAATTCCAGTTGTATGTAGCCAGCACTAGTATTCTAACCAAATTTGCAAAGAAGTCAAATGTCTATGATGAGGTCTGAAAGCACTAGACTTCGCGGAGTCTTGCAAAGCCACTACTAATGTTTGAAGAAGGTCCTGTCATTGTCACCCTAAACTCTCAATTTGTTTACCAAGGTCTCCGGTTCTTGGCAAGCAAAGGCATTAGAAATGGACACAACAGTGGATATGAGCATGTTGGTAAAAAAAAAAAAAAAAAATATATTGATTTTTAATTTTTTGGTCACACAGCAGGACACAAAATTACAGCATAAATACATAAATACATAAGCGTCGTAGTTCATACAGGAATCTCAAAAATCAAATATTGCCATCTATAACACGCAGAAGCCAATGCATAGTTCATTTTTAGCTAGACCGTTCTCGGAGCCCTGAAGCCATAAGGCCAAGGGTGCACAGATGCTGAACCATTTTTTCCTTGCTGCAGCACCTTTTAATTCATATAAGCTGTATTCCAAATGATATATGGATAAAAACCGCGAAAGCCATTGATTAAACAGTGGGGGATCTGAATCCCGCCAGTCAGATGCTACACAGCTGCGTTATACAGACATTGCCACAAACAAAAGGGATCTACCTCGCGGGCAGGTAGTACCAACAGTCTTCCCCAAGCTCGCAATCTTAGCCGGTGTGTAGTATAGATTATACAAAACCATATAGTGCTGAGTTTGAGGGCCCGCGGACAATAAGACGGCCTGCGCCATTTATATTGATTCACAAACCTCTAACTCTTTAGCACCTACCCGCCCTTCCCAGTTCTTAACAAGTAAAGCCATATCATCCTGTACTGAGTTTTGAAGAAGTGGATACACGTTCTTGATACCACAGCTAGTAGGTTGACCGCCAACCTCCATCAGCTTGATCTTGTCAACGCAGATGCCTTGTGTCAGAAAGGTTGATAGAAAATTCCTAATCTGTAGAAATTTTTAAAAAATCTCTTTTGTCTAGAGAAAATTCTGCACTTAAATCTTCAAATGACTTAAGATAGCCGCCAGGAAGGAAAAGATCCACAACTTTGTGGATGCCACGGCTAGCCCATCTCACACAATAGTGATCTTTAAATATTGAAGGAAACATTGGGGTATTCCAAAGAGGAGTATAATAACAGACCCGTCCTAACCCTATCTTACGCTTGACCTGAGTCCAAACTTTAAAGGCAGATTTAATCGTCTGAAGCTTAACCTTTTTATAATAGCTTGGTTCCAGAATCCGTAAAAAGACTGCATCTGCCTCTTTACCCAAGGTCAAAGTGTAGATCGAAGGGAGAGTATCTTGTATAGATCTATCCTTGACATAAAGTGCCTGTGCATAATGCAATACCGCCACCAGATAGTAAAGTTTGAAATTGGGGAGTACCCACCCCCCTTTCTCTCTTGGAAGTGTCATGAAACAGAAGGCCTGGCGCGGTTTCGTATAGGACCATATTAAACTACTAGTCAATCCTTCCATTAGTTTAAACCAGTCCTGTCCAATTTCCAACGGTATGGTTCTAAAAAAGTAAAGCACCTTGGGTAAAAAGGTCATTTTAATCACATTGCACCGTCCCATGAACGATAAATGTAGATTATTAATACGGTAAAGATCTTTCCTAGTCTTGGTTAAGACCGGGGCCAGATTTATTTCAAATAGCGCATCAAGGTTTGCTGTCAGCTTAACACCTAAATACTGAACCTGAGTCTTTATACGTTCATCCTTAAAAACTGCCCATTCATTCACTAATATTTGACATTTACTTTTGTTCAATAAATAGCCAGACATTTTTCCAAACTGCACAGCTTCCTGCTCTATTTCAGATATAGCAGTCATGGGATCAGTAGTAACCACAGCGATATCGTCCGCATATGCTAGAATCTTTGTGCTGCCCCCTCTCAATGACACTGGGCTAATCTGGTTATTGCTAATCAGTTTCCTTATCAAAGGATCAATGTATAGAGCGAACAGCAATGGTGACCACGGACAGCCTTGCTGAGTACCTCTCTGAATAATGATTGGAGCTGATTTTAGCCCAGCAATTTGTAGCGTAGCAATTGGCTTATGATAGAGCTGCTGAATCACTTTAACAAACCCAGGGCCGGTATTGTTCTTGGGCAACACTGTCCATAAAAAGGGCCAATGAACCCGATCAAACGCTTTTTCTGCATTGTGCAGTATAACTGCCATTGGAAGCTTACTCACAGCCCTAGCATCGAGTAATGTAATGACCCGTATTATATGATCCGCCGTGCTTTTCCCTGGAATAAAGCTGTGCTGCCATGGAGATACTAAACTAGAAATAACTGAACTTAATCGACTGGCCAGCATTTTAGCATAGATTTTGGCATCGCTATTAATCAGAGAGATCGGGCGATATGAACCGGGGAGGCATGGTTCCTTATCCTTTTAAAAAAAAGCTATAATCTTAGCCTCCTCCCAGTAGGTTGGTTGGGGGGGCCCCTGTCTGTATTTCAATAAATAAGCTGAACAGCTCCTTACGTAGCTCCAGGGAAAAAAAATTGTAAAATTCTAATGGAATTTGATCGCCCCCAGTCGCCTTACCACTTGCCAAAGCATGGATTGCTGTGTCTAGTTCTTTAAGTGTCAAAGGAGTTTCCAAAACGTCCTTCTCTTCCTCCCGTAATTGAACTAATGCCTCATTGCCCATAATACAGAACCCTTCCTCCTCTTGTGATTGTTCTTCATGACTGTATAATTTTTGATAAAATCGTCTGAATGCTTCTATATTTTCTGGACCGCTGTAAAACAACTGCCCCTCCTCGTTTTCTAGGCTGTTAATATTACCGTAAGCCTGCTTCTGTCTTATTTTTAAGGCTAACTGTTGCTCAACTTTCCCGCTATACTCATAGCATTCCTGCCGATGTACCAAAACTTTTGCAGCAACCCTTTCCGTAAAAATCTTAGTGGCCTCCGCCTTGATAACATTTAATTCACACAGAATGTCAGAGGTCTCTGCTTCACACCGGATCGCCTCCCCTAATTGTTGCTCAACTATCATCAACTTTGTCTGTATTGATTTTAATTGATCCGTGCGTGCTTTCTCCTTCCATATTGCGTACCTCAATGTTTCTCCTCTAACAGCTGCTTTAAATGTATCCCATACTACATGGCAGGGGCATTGCCCTGATTTATCTCAAAGAATTCTGGGATCCACTCTTTAATTTTTTGAATATAGGCTGGGTCAACTAGTAGTGCCCTATCAAACATCCAGGACCTAACTTGAGGCCCCTCTTTCCCAAACTCCATTACCAAGACCAATGGGTTATGATCTGATATGATTCTGGGATATCTATCAACCCTTATTCCCTTTTGCAGGGATGGTGACACGAAAAAATAATCTAGCCTGACTAATTTCTTATGTGGGGAGGAGAAAAAGGTAAATCCTGGATCTTGCGGCAGCACCGCTGCCAAGCATTGATCAAACCGTGATTAACAACTAATGTCTGAAGTGCTGTGAAGACTTTAGTTTTTTCTACCCTGATATAACGTTTGTTCCTGAATGGGTTCTTTGTTATCCAGATGTATTTTCAGGTCTCCACATATTATGACCGGAGTTGCCCATAAAGTAAGTTCCAGATTAAGTAGCTCCAGAATTTCTGGATGGTCTACATTCGATCCATAGATGGAGCATATAGTGAACTTTAACCCTCTAACAGAACATTCCAACAAGGCCAGCCTGCCTAGCTTGTCCGCAAATTGCTTGTGAATAACCAGGGACCTAACTTGCGTTAATATGGCCACCCCTCTAGTGGTAGTATTTTGACGTGTATATGCCACTAATTTCCATCCGTGAAATTCCATTAAATGCTTTTGTGTACCTGCAATGTGCGTCTCCTGCATACAAATAATGTCGGCCTTCCAAGACTTAAAAACCTCCCCTGCCAGCTGGTGCTTTTTACCATTATTGAGCCCACAAACATTTACTGTGGCTATGCGTAGTTCACTCTCCTGCCCCATATTTATACATTTTGTTCCTCCTGGCTGCCCTGGGCCAACCAATCAATTTTGGTGCTTCCACATACAGAACGCCCTGCAGCTGATAGCCAACATCCCCAATCTTCCTGCTGTGTGTCCTGTTACCCCCTCTGCCCCTTTTACCACCCCCACCCCTGAGAACCCCCATCCCTACCCCTTGAGACCAACCCACCCTTCCCTGTTCCACCCTCCACCCACACCCCTACAAATGGAATCGCCAGACCGCCAAGCCTGTAAGATGGAAGTCACCCATCCCATCGGTCCACCCGTGCTAAACCACATACCCAAATTTACTCCTTACATCACGGCCGCTCCCATCACCCACCCGCCGTGTCCATATTAAAAAAAAAAGAGCAATACCTACACCAACTACCAAACCAGCACTGCAGAGTAGGGGGGAAAAGAAATTCACATTTGGAGGGTATTGCATCCGCCAACCCCCTAGTTAACCGTATCTCCCAACCTCAAACCACCATTTTTAGGTTTTACCATTTTTCAGTTGCTGTACATATTCCCCTGCTTTGATTTCTGACAAAAAAATTGCTTAGTTGATTTATAAATGACTTTCAGATGTGCGGGGCTCAACAAGTAGGCTTCTGCCCCCAACTCCTGAAACTGAGCAATCATCTGCCGGAGTCGCCACCGTCGCTCTACTGTGGCGAGAGCAAAATCTGGTTTAGTAAAAAATGATACCCCCTCCACAGTCATCTTTGAGTTGGAGAGAGTCCTTTCAAACACCACCTGCCACAGTAGGAAGTTGCCAAAATAGACAATGATGGCCCTTGGATAGCTCTGTTCTTTACTGGCGTCCAGTGTTTGTTTCTTTCTCATCAGCAGAAATCGATGTGCTCTCTAAATCTCTATTTCCCAATTCCACTCAAGAAGATCTGGGAACGCTTTCTTAAAGAGTGATGCTACATAGGCCCTGGTATCCTGCCCCTCGAGGCCCTCAGCAATTCCCAAAACCCGCAGATTGTTCCGCCGCTGGCGGTTTTCAGCGTCCTCAAGTTTCCATTGGATATCTGAGATCTGTTGCCCCTGTGTCACCATCTGCGCGGTTGTCGCTCTAACTTCAGTCTCCAGCTCCTCGGTGCGAGTCTCCATTGAGGCAATGCATGTGCCAATGTCCTGGCAGGATTTAAAACCTTTTTTATTGATAGTTGAAGCTGTCTATTTGCCAATTACGCTTTCCTGCTTTCCTTCTGAGCCTACTCGTGATTGTGCACCATAGTACGGTAGATAAGTTCCAGCGAAGGAGTCTCAGCTGGACCTTCCACAGCAGGGGCTATTGAACTATTGTTAACCGTATCTACCTTCAGGAAGGCCTGTTGGGTAGCGTTATACAGTAGTTCCACTGCATCTCACAGACTTCATCTTGAGCATTGGGTGGCTCCCCCCTAAACTTAGTCCCCAACTTGCACCTAGAGCTGGGCTGCTCCAACGATTTCCTTCTGCATGTAAAATTATTAGATGTCCAGATGCTAGCTGAGGAGCTACATTCTATGTCAGAGTCTGTTAGTGGGATTTCTTCATCTAAATCTGAGTCTTTAGATTGATCGGACAGGGAAAAAAAACTTTCTGCCGTATCTAACAGTCCATGATCACTTTTGACCCCTGACGGTTTCTCCTCTTTTCTCCTCTGAGCTAAGCTTGGGCTTATAGCCTCAGATATCGCCAGAAACTTAACCATATCCTCAGTTCCTTGTGAGCCAGCGTCCTTGGTTAAGCTACAAGATTCTACATTGATTTCTCCCTGATTCGCTTCATGAGACCCCCCCTTTTAACTTTTGCTCAAGAGTCTTTTCACCCCCCGAGAGGGGGGAGCCCCCCACTTCTCCACTGTTTACTGAACCTATACATATACCTGCCATCTCTGGGCTGGCTACTGCTGGCTACTCCTCTAGCCCCAGCGCTAGATACAGATACTCCCGATACCGCAGATACCTGCACTCCATCGGTTCCCAATAGCGCAGGGTTGTATATCCGGTGCTTCCCTCTCCAGGGGCGTCTGTTTAGATTTCATCACGTTAGCAAACTTTGTCAGGACCAAGACCACATTCCTAACAGCTTTCTCCATCCCAGACATGCCTTGCTGGGCTCCTCTTCCTCAAGCGTTGGTTTGTTCTTTGAGGCAGGGGGCTGATTATTTCTTGTCTCTTTTCCCCCAGTGGGGTCTGGGTTGAGCCTCCCTTGCGAGGTCCGGGGTGTCCTAATGGTCTTCGGTGCCATCAGAAAACCCCAGGCACCGAAGGTCGCACCCCAGAGACAGCAGGGGTCGCCCACAAACACAAGGCAAAGAAGTGCTCACTCCCAAAAAGCTCATGCGGCTCCGAGCCGAGCGCGGTACCCCGTTCTTCTGGTGGCACAGTCTGTCGCTCCTCCAAGGGGCGTCGGTCCTGCCACACGCCGCCCCAAGACTGCAGCTCTCCAACAGAAGTGGTTCGTGTCCCGGGCGCGCGGCATGCGCGGCGGGAATGGGAGAGCCAGCGTGGCCGTTGGAACACACGGGCTGGGCCGGCTGCCATCTTAGATTCCCCGCAGAGAAACATTTCTCTTGCAGTGCCATCTGACACAGAAGAAGGAACTAACTCAGTGGTTCCCAATGGGGAACAGTCATAGACAACAGTGTCCAGGACTGTGTCAGGTTTTTGTCTAGGGTTAAAGATATCAAGAGAAAGGCTGCAATGTTCATAAATGGGATCTTGGATAATGTTGGAGGAGAGAATCAATTTTATCTGCCATGTTCCTGAAACAGAGAAAAATCCCGGGGGCAGAGGGGCAGAAAGATGGTAGATAGGGGTAAAGCATTTTTCCTCCCTGAAAATTGATGATGCCTAACATTCCAGTCTGTACTGATAAGATGAACTTATCTCTGAACATTTGGGAGGAGGGAAACAGCCTATTGGATTTGTTTGCTAAGACATTCTCCAGTCCCCCTGAGATGCAATGCTTACTAAGCATGCCTGTACCCCACCACAAATTTGATCTGAAATAGTAGCCAGAAGTGTTGACGTTTTGTCTACTCATTGGTTATAAATACTCTTGCTAACATGTTATGTGTTGAGTCACTGCCATCTGGTCTTAAACTATAGAAGCAAGTGCACTGAGCCCCAGTGGTTGTTACTGATGGTCCATCCAACTCGACAAATGTAAAAATACTTCCTGTGACCAACCTGCTGCCAGCATTTTAAAATCTTTAGAGAAGGATTGAGATAAAAGCGTGGCTTTACACAAATTTAAGTTCAAGAGAGCACTTAAATTACAGAGCTACTTAAACATTGCTTAATTTGAGCCAGTGGTTGCAGGTGGGGCCCATGAGCACTCGTTATTGGGGAAAACATTTATTTTCCTCACAAACTTTGATCTAAAGCATGATAGACAAAAACACGGAAGGTGAAAAGAGGAAGAAAGAGAAAGATGGAAAAACAGTGACAAAGGGAGAAACAAGGGGTGAAAAAACTTGCAATAGCAAGAGAAAGAGACACAAAGTATCTGATAGTGTATTAAAGAGGCATGAGGTGGAATCAGGACTACGCAGCCTTGGTATTTGGCACCACGACCTTTGATTGTGCCGACCGCTAACTTTTGAGCAAATCTTTGGACTCCGGGACTCATTAAATTAAGCACTGTACATAAGCCTCAAGATCAAATAGTTCTTGAGGCAGAATGTCATATGGTGTTTATTTTGACTGCCATACTTGATTACTCAACAGGTGCTCTACTTTCACTGCTGGTGGAAATTCTGATTTGACTCTATCAAAGAAAATAATGTAGACAGCTACTTGGAAATGCCTGTCTTATCCAGTTGCTATCTTTCTCTAATAATCAGACATGTAATCACTGCATGGGAAGGCTTGTTAGATGACAAGGCATTGGAATCAATTTGAGGTAGCCTACTTGCCTTCTGATACCCCTGGCCGACACTGCTAGCCTTCTCTCAAGGCTCTCAGGCCAACTTCAGCGGGAGGACAACAAAAGTGTTCCCAAGGTCCTCTTTACTATTTGTACATTCAGATGCTCATTCCGCCATGCAAAAGGCAGCCAATACACCGCCAGCAATGGCGGAGTGAAGCCTGCCGCATTACGAGTGACCAACACAACACCGCCAAATTTTTATCGGAAAAACAACACTGTTATCCCAAACGATGAAATTAAGGTGGCGGTTGCACCACCACCACCGCCACGCCAAAAAAATGCCATCCGCCGAATTCCGATTTACAAAGTAGTAACGCAGAAACCAACACGGCGGTAATCAATTGGTGGTCCAGACCGCCGAAGAAAAATAAGTAGCCACCACTGCAGCAACACTGCACCAGATAGGATAACACCAATATCAACACCTGAAACACATGCACACACCTGTCCACAGCACTACAAAACACACCCCCACACATACCCAGAAACCTTTGCAAATAGAAACCCTGACAGAGTGAGAGGACACACTGAAAGGAGGCACTGCACCCAGATACCACAGGCACCATCATACTAAGCACGCAGAACACAACACACCACTGCACAGAAACTCCACAGAGCACATGCACATACCATTACACATATTCACAACTGCAAAGAGCACACACAGAATCCCTGCACACCGTACACCCCCACCCACAACACAACCACCATGGCACCACCAAAAAAAACAAGATTCACAGAAGAGGAGCTCAGGGTAATGGTCAAAGAAATAGTCAAAGTGGAGCCGAGACTGTTTGGAGCACTGGTCCAGCAGACATCCATAGCCCAAAAGAACGACTTATGGCAGAGGATAGTCAACAGGGTGAATGCAGTGGGGAACCATCCATGCACCAGGGAGGACATAAGAAGAGGTGGAATGACCTTAGGGGGAAGGTACAGGCCATGGCTTCCATGCACCAAGTGGGCATCATGAGGACTGGTGGCAGACCCCCACCACCTCCCCCAGAAATGGCACCGTGGGAGGAGATGGTCCTGGCCATACTACATCCGGAAGGCCTGGCAGGAATAGCTACTGGACTAGACACTCATAAGTCCACTGTACTCACTGGCCATCATGTCCCTGTACACAGTATGTATCCCCACCACCTTCTCACCCCCTCAAACCACACGAATGTGCACCATCCCATCACTGGCCCTACACCCACACTTGCATGCTACATCTTCCCACTCATGCCATTCCCTCACAGCCCAACCTAGTGCATGTATGCCTCACACAGCAGAAAGTACCACAACTACTACAATGCAACACTCCCTACCCTTGCCTGACTGCTATGTCCATTTCACATCTCTGCAATTGCACGTTAAACCATGTCACTCCCCATCACCAATGAGTAGTAGGAATTCAGATCAGTACGTGGCAATGACAGTAGCAAGACAAATGTAAACTGTTCTGCAAATTGGGGCCATTTCAACCTGATGGGAACACAAGCAGTGGACTGGAAACTGTCAATGCCATTACTGCCCTCCAAATACAGTGAATGAGGGAATACAACCAAGTGTGTCACCGCAAAAATAACATAATCTGACACAATACTTCTCATATCACAGGTCTCCCAAGTACTGACACACAACAGAGGAGCCCAGTGACAGGAAGCCCAGGCCTGGCTGCAGCACCAAGAGGGGAGGATTCACATGCAAGTCTGGATTTAGACAATGAACCCAGCCTATCAGGCATGAGTGGTCAGTCAACCACCACCAGCCTCACCCTGCCCACAACCTAACCCATGTCCCCTGTGGCAGCCAGTGCACAGCAGAGCCCACCTTCCCATACCTGTGTCCCAAGGTCACATCCATCATCAGTGTGCCCCTCAGGACAGGGACAGGAGTCAACAGTGCAAACCCAAGACAATGATGGTCCTGGTGTCAGTCAGAGGGGGCACACTACACCAGGGGCACAGGCGGCAGGGGCCAGTTGGAGGACAATCGTGGGACAACGGACGAGGCAGATACAGGACACGAATGGCCAGGAGGCCATCTCCAGGGTCCTGGAGCCTACCAGCAACCCAGGACCAGTTGGGCCAGATACTCACCACCTTGAAAGACACACAAAAGCAGCAGGAGGAATACCACCAGGAGGCCAGGCAGCAGTGGCAGGCACACTATGCCACCATGGCCTCCATATTAGGGGAGTTCAGAGAACTCAACAGCATACTGCGGACATTCTCCACCCAACAGCAGGCCCCATCCAGTAGTCAGTCAACACCACTGCCCTCAACATCAGCACCTGCTACTGGAATGGAGGCACAGCAGGAAGACCCACAGGACAACAGCACCACTACCCCTGTAGCTGAGGAACCCCCCATAAAAGAGGTTGCTCATCCAGGCATCCTGCAGGACCTCAGGCCAAGACCAATCCCCCCACCAGGAAGTGATCCCTCTTCTGAAATGTCACCCTTGTGTGCCACTGCAACACCCTGTTGGCTGTCCAACACCAAGGTCACATCATTCCGAGGCTAATGGACACAGGACCTATGAACCTAACAGCTGGACCACCCACTCTGTTCATCACCAAGAGCACTACCCCACTCCTCTGGACTGTGAAATGCTACAATAAATAAACACCTATAATCACAAGTCATGGTGTATGTCGCTTTATTTTTAGTTTTGCCAAATATGTTGAAGAACAACAAATTAATACACAGGTCTATAAAACACAAAAGTCCAAGTTACATATGTAGGGGGATACTCCAGCAGGTGTGTAAGTACATCCATTTTGTTTTAACATCCACTGTCAACTGCATCAACAGGCAAAGCAGCAAGCAGACTGCAAATAGAGAAGTCTCTTGAAAAGGGATAAATAAATGGAATGAGGAACAAGGTGGTAAGGAATGTAAACCACAGTCATACATCAATAGCAGTTGATCACAAACGCAGGATGAGTGTCCCAGCAGCTATGTTACACCATAAGTATGGGACTGCATTGGCATTCACACACATGTGGGACAGGAAAGATGATACATAGGTAACATCCTCAGTTGCACAACTCCATGAGTAGTCATGAACCGGTACCTGACACCCAGCAGATGTCAAAGCATGATATGCCTACGCAGCAGGACAAGAGTGAGAAGTCCCCCTAACATAACCCCAAATAGGCAGCCTGAGGACCCTAAGCCTTCACAACAACTTGAAGGCTGTACTGCAATAGCACCAGCATACCACAAATGAACTTAGCAGCTGTGCATTTCCACTACCTCTCATGGTGAGTCACCTACCCTTCAAGGTAGTTAACCAATATGTAAGGCTCCAGTCCCCACACATACATTGATGCATGCAAATACTGCCTACAGATTGCCTTCCACAATACATCTCCCATGCGCAGATGATATGGAATGCAGACATACCTGTACATCAAGGAAAGTAGTGGCAAATCATGTCAGTCCTGTTGTCATGTGCCTCATCCTTGTCTGCCTCCCCCTCAGCATCAGACTCACCGGTCACAAACACAGGTCCAGAATTAATGTACCCCTCCTCCAACAGTGGTATGTGCCTTCTGAGGGCCAGATTATGGAGCATGCAACAATGATCTTGCAGACTTTCCATGGATTGTACTGTAGTGAACCACCAGACACATGGAGACAACAAAATCTGGCTTTTAAGAGACCAAGCGTACGTTCAATCTCACGTCTCGTCCGGCCATGTGCCTCATTGTACCTGTTCTCCCCTAATGTAGTTGGATGTCTCACAGGTGTCAGGGGCCAGGGCAGGTTGGGGTATCAGATTTTACCTGTGTGGGAAAGGAAACATGGCCATGTGTAACAATGCTAGGCGTTGTGCTGACTGGATCATGAGGGGTATAGACGTCTGACATGGAGAGCAGCACACATACCTATGACCAGGCCCTTTCTCCCTGTAGCTGTGACATCACTGCAGGGACACTGCTGTTCCTCAGAATGTAGGAATCATGTACTGATCCAGGGAATTTAGCGTTCACATGTGTAATGTATTGGTCTGCAAGACACACCACTTGTACATTGAGTGAATATGTACTCTTCCTGTTGACCTGTTCATTGATCCTCAGAGGTACCAGGGCAATTTGAGTCCAATCAATGGCCCCAATTACATGTGGGACATTTGAGATGTTGTAGAAGGCTGCTTTCACAGTGGGAAAATCTTGAGGTAGTGGGAACCTAATGTACCTGTGCACATGCTTGAGTAGGGCATCCAGCACATCCTGCAACACCTTACAGAACTGGGACTGCGAAAAGCGTGCAGCCAGTCCCACAGTGCTCTCAAAAGAGCCACTCGCCAGGAAATGCAGGACTGACAAAACCTGTACTGTTGGAGGGATTGCATGGGGATTCCTCAAACCCAGCAGGAGGTGTGCCTTCAACTGGGCAACCAGTTCCCTAATGCACAAACGGTTCAGTCGATAGGTCAGGATGATGTGTTGCTCTCCCATGGTTTCCAGATCGATGAGTGGCTGGAAAATTGGTGCATTCCTCCTCACTCCATTCTGGCCAAATCTGTGCGGGGATACAAACACCAATCAGGATATCTGTCACAATGTAGGCTATACAGTATGACACACGACAGTCATTATGTAATAGTCATGCATGTTGCCTGTAATGTGTCAGTACATTGGACTGGCAGAAGCGACCTTGTTCCGCAGGCGCAAGTTGCCATGGTGGAATGCGTTCATAACCGCTGTGCAACTCCTCATTGGTTAACATTAATGTCAATGGAAGACTAGAACCAATGACAATCACCACCGGCGGTGACGGTCATGACTGATGCGATCATAACCACCATTTTGTGTCAGACAGCTCACTTGACTCCTGGCATTCGGGCGATACAGGCCTCCACTTTGTGTGTTTCTGTATCCTGTCTCTCGGAGCAACGATGGCACGCAATGCAGGGGAAAGGGCCCCAGCCTTCTCAATAGAGGAGCTGGAAAAACTGGTGGAAGCAGTTGTATGGAGCTCTAGGACAACAGGTCAGTACAACGTCCATGGTCCCACAAGTTGTGTGTTGTTTGACGATGTATGTGTGTGCACATTCACATGCCATGACTGACCAGGTGTGTAGCATGCACATGATATGTGTTAGACATTGTCAGTGTGCATGAGCACTGTTCATTGTGTGTCGCCTATGCTCACTGCTGGATTGGTATCATTTACATCATGTCCCCCCTTTTCTCATTGTTTCCCAATCAGGTCGGCACCCACCAGAAGAAAGGGTTGTGGCGAGCCATCGCCAAGGAAGGGCAGACCCTGGCGGTCCATTGCCGGCGGAGCACCCATTGCAGGAAGCAGTGGGAGGACCTGCGTCGCAGGGCCTGGAAGCCCGCAGAGGCCCAGCTGGTGATGGCCTCCCAACGTGGGAGGGGTGCACGTCGGACCCTGACTCCCCTAATGGCCTGCATACTGGCGGTGGCGTACCCTGATTTGGATGGGCGCTTACCCCCTTGTGGCAGCACAGCAGCCACAAGGGGGTAAGTGTTGACTGTCAGGTCACTACTGCATGGTTGTGCACTGTCACCCTCCTTGGACTTGGAATGAATGTAGTCAGATGTGATATAGGGAACGTACAGTCCTGGTTGCCACACCCATCAGGTAGGAGTGTGTGATGGATGCTATGTTGAGCCATGTAGGATGTGTAGTGGTGGTACATTGACACATGTTCAATTGTAGGTATGGGTCTCTCAAGTCTGCTACCATGTCAATGGCTGCATCCTTCATCTCTGTGTGTACTGTAGTAGTTTGAAGTGGTAATGATGGCACTGTATATGGGTAATGTCAGGCATGTTACTTGAGGGTTGCAGTTGCATCACTTCCTACATCAATGGATCTTCTGTACCACATGTACTTCTCACATTCCTGAATAAATACAAAATACACTGTTCCAAAAAGGCTGCCAACCTAGAAGACCAGTAGTCTCAGGAGCAAGAGCCCTCAAGCATCACAATGGATTACTAGCATCATCATCGGGAAATGCTCCTCACCAGGCCGGCACTGCAATGCCTGGCGGGCACCCCGGTAGGGGGGGGCTCTAAACCGTGCTACTCTGATAGTGACTGGTATGTTCAACTATACAGACCAAGATGCTTATAATTAGTCACCAGTACACAAGAGAGAGGGAAAAAGGGTGTTAAAATTGGTTATTCATCGCACAATCTACATCATAATTTTTAATCAGTTAAACAAGGATGAAGACCAAGATTAAAATCAAAAATTGAAAGTCAATAATTGAGATGTAATGCTCAATGACTTTCAAATGACAGATAAATATCAGAGGACGTTAGGTATTATAGGACCTCTAAACTCGGGTCGACATGTTTCGCGTCTAGTGGTCCAGCCGGATCCATTGACGCTTCATCAGGACCAAACACATATAAACATTACGTCACCTCTTCATCAAAAAAGAAAAAACCTCATATTAGGGTAAATAGCACCGGTCACTTACATTTAAGTAAACTGGTTAAATCAGGTCACCCATCCCCAATTCGCAGTTTTGCGTCAAAAAAATTAGCGCCGGCTAACGCCATTCTGAAGCGCCATGCAGGCGCCGTATTTATTGAATGACGTTAGCCGGCGTTACCCGCCGGCGCTGTCTGGTGTGCGTTAAAAAGAATGACGTACACCAGGCAGCGCCGGCGTAGGGGGAAAATGGCATATGGGCGTCCAGAAATGGTGCAAGTCAGGCTGAGGCAAAAAAATCGCCACAACCCGATTTGCGCCATTTTTTTACGACGCCCATCCCCCATTGAAATGACTCCTGTCTTAGCAAAGACAGGAGTCATGCCCCCTTGCCCAATGGCCATGCCCAGGGGACTTCTGTCCCCTGGGCATGGTCATTGGGCATAGTGGCATGTAGGGGGGCACAAATCAGGCCCCCCTATGCCACTAAAAAAAATTAAAAAAAATACTTACCTGGACTTACCTTAATGTCCCTGGGGTGGGTCCCTCCATCCTTGGGTGTCCTCCTGGGGTGGGCAAGGGTGGCAGGGGGTGTCCCTGGGGGCAGGGGAGTGCACCTCTGGGCTCATTCTGAGCCCACAGGTCCCTTAACGCCTGCCCTGACCCAGGCACTAAAATCCGGCGCAAATGTGGGTTTTTTAGTCCCGCCCACTCCCGGGCGTCATTTTTGCCCGGGAGTATAAATACGACGCATATGCATCGCAGTCATTTTTTAAGACGGGAACGCCTACCTTGCATATCATTAACGCAAGGAAGGTGTTCACGCAAAAAAATTACGCTAACTCCATGAAGTTTGGCGCTAGACGCGTCTAACGCCAAAGTATAAATATGGAGTTAGTTTTGCGTGAATTTGCGTCGAAAAAAACGACGCAAATTCAGCGCAAACGGAGTATAAATATGCCCCTATGTGTGGTAAATTCTTTAGATGGTGCAACATTATAGTTTTTTAAATCAAATGCAATAGGTTTTTGTTATCTGGCCATATCCTGAACTCACTCATTTTAAAGTTGCAGTTGCTTGAATTTTTCAGAGATCAGGACGTTTGTATCTGCATTGCACAGCATTTTAAATGGTGGGAGCACCTGGACACCTGCTATAATGACAAACTGGTGCCTGGCCCATGGTACTATCATGTAGTCACCCAAAAGCTTCGTTAATGGCCACCTAAAAGGACGTTGTTGCTAAAATAGCTGTTTAAATACAACTTCTCTCTTCGCTGTTGGGGGTAAAGTTTTGCTATTAATCTCATTTCATGGACTTCACTTTTTGGTTTACCTGGCGATAAGGTGACCCTTGAAGTGTCACACATAAGAAAATGGAGACCCTGGAAATGTCACACGTAAGCACTCTGAAAACCTGGCAGCTATGGGTATGAAACCATCTGAAATGCATAACTTAACACACACCAAGAAAATTATAGCCCTGTCGCTTCTCTTTTCTTTGATCGCTTCTACCTTTACTCTATGCTCAAAGTGCACGGACCCATCTTGCTCTCGGGGGCAGCCGACTGTATGGAACTTCAACTAAATGAATCGATCTAAAACGATAAAACTACCAATACATTTTAGGAATTTATGGATTCCTGATTATTTATTTTTTTAACACAGACTGACTGGAATCAGTGGGAAGAATCTGATTTCTAATAGACCAGGTCACATGGCAGGTAAGTCTGAAATGGAGTGACTCTGCCCCATCCCTAAAAACTCTTCCCAGTCAGGGGCCCGCTCATATATAAACTTGATGCATGGGTATCAGAGACATAGCATTAATGGCCTGTTAGAGGCAGTAGCGTGATGGGGAGCTAGCTTAGTGTTGGCCAGTTTGGCTAAAACCACCAAATGCTTTAATTATCATTATTTACGTATATTGGTATTATTATTTACATCATTAACTACTGTCTACTGCAGATTTGTGAAAGATTACACTCATCGCTCTTGTGCAATCTTTATAAAATTGGTGATGGCAACATTTTAGGCCTATCACCTTGAAATAGTGTATGAAGCCAACCGGCCTGCGACTTTTTTTCGCTACATTATAATCAAACTTTCACTGTGGAGAGTGGGATTCACTGTATACTCAGCTGTTTCACTACTAAACTGTGACAAAGTTGGCTCAGTGACTCCAAATCACTAACATGTTATCTCTCCAAACATCATATTTTGTGGCTTTCACCCCTCCCTTCCGGATTAAGTCCTTTTACTTCCTAACTTTTAGAATCGTCTCTACCTAATATTGCAACATACCTTTGTTTATAAGTTTTCTATCAGGCTATTCCCAGGCGTGCACTGCTCACATGGGCATTTTGGTGTATTATGAAATCTCACGAGATCCCAATGTTACCCTTTGTAAAAACAAATACCTATTTTCTTCGGGTTGTAACTGGGAATCAAAATCTAACCTAAAAGCCAAATTTCTAGAACTAACATTGTGTTAATAACTAAATTAATAATCATGTCAAATCTGTCCAAAATATCTTTAACAAGGGAGCTAACAATGCAAACATTTAGTCACCTGAGTAGCTCTAAAAACTTGATAAATTTGGAAATACTGAAGACACTATGGGACGAATTTAAAACAAGTAGCGCTGCATCCAATGCAGTGTCACTTTTCTTGCGCCCCTTAGCGCTCCCCTACCACCATACGGCGCACCATGGTGCATGGTAGGGGCAATAGCATCAAAATGTTTGACGCTATTGATGGACTCTGCAGGATTAGCTCCAAACTTTTGCTCTGAGCAGGAGTTAAAAATAGCCGATCAAAATAGCGCAGTGGAATCTTTTAGATTCCACTGCACCATTTTATGGGTCCCCTAACAAGGGAACGTCCCCTTTGCATACATTATGCATGGCGCATGCATAATGTGGCGCAAAGGGTCGCAAAGTGGTGCAATGCATGTATTGCACCACTTTGTAAATATGACGTGGCGATTTTTGAAGTCTGACACCACATTCATGTTAAAAAAATGACACTAATGTGGTGTTAGGCCTTCTTAAATCTGGGCCACTGTGTGACTTCAACAGTTTTCAAGACCACTATTAAGCACATGGTTCCCAGCTCTGGCAATGCAACATGACACAATGCCTTGGCTTTCCTATTTGAAAGTATATAATTTGACCACAGATGATTGAAACATGTTCAGAAGAATAAAAACGAGCATTGGCAAAACCAATTGGTCTAGCACAGCTTGTTTTATGTAACTGTTCTATGTTGTACTTGCTGCTGATTGATAGGTGATATTTTTAGTTTTTTTAAGATAGTAAGTATTTTATTGTCCCTGTTTCTTAAAAACCTAGTAGAATACAATAAATAATAAAAATAAATGCATAGCTTGATTGTTAAAAAGGGATGCACTGGGTTACAGACGGGAGCAGATCATGCCAGTCTGTTAACCTGTTACACTATATTACTCCTAACAGGGGCGGCTCCTCCGCAAAGGCGGAGGAGTGTCGACCTCACCAGCAGCTTCAAACACTTTATTACAAAATGATAATGAACCATGTTTATTATCGTTTCGTTTTAAAAGGGGTAGGGCCACGGACTGCGATGAGCACTGAGGGGAGTGCACTGTGCACTCCCCTCAGAGCGCATGTGTGTTTGGCCGGCCGTCTCTGAGTGTGTTGCCAGACTCGAGAGAGCATGCACAGGCTCCCAGACTGCCTGGGAGTGCCCTGGCTAGAAGCCCCCTGCCAATCCTAATGCTGCTCTAAGCAGCATCAGGATTGGTCGCAGGGCAGGCTGGGAGCCTGTGCATCCAGTCGACTCGAGGACGGATAGCGGAGCAGTGGAGCAGCGCGGCACGGAATTAAGGTAAGTTTTAAAAAATATATATTTTATTTTATTTCTCCCCCCTCCACGTGCCGCGCTGCCCTCACCCCTTTTCCCTCCAACAAGCCACCACTGCTCCTAATTGCGATGCTTTCCACACCTCTTGGTTGCCAGAGTTAACAACCTTATAGTATATCTGACATATTTTGGGGTGAAACCTGTAAAGCAGAATAACATTGGGGGTGATTCTGACTCAACAGGCTGGCGGTGCCCCGCAGGGCATTCTGACCGCGGGGGTTTGGCCGCGGTCAGAACAGGAAAACCGGCGGTCACCCGCCGGTTTTCCGCTGCCCTGCTGAATCCTCCATGGCGGCGCAGCTTGCTGCGCCGCCATGGGGATTCAGACACCCCATACCGCCATCCTGTTCCTGGCGGTTCGCCCGCCAGGAACAGGATGACAGTATGGGGTGTCGTGGGGCCCCTGGGGGCCCCTGCAGTGCCCATGCCAATGGCATGGGCACTGCAGGGGCCCCCGTAAGAGGGCCCCACAAAGAATTTCAGTGTCTGCTCAGCAGACACTGAAATTCGCGACGGGTGCAACTGCACCCGTCGCACCTTCCCACTCCGCCGGCTCCATTCGGAGCCGGCTTCCTCGTGGGAAGGGGGTTTCCCGCTGGGCTGGCATGCGGCCTTCTGGCGGTCGCCCGCCAGCCCAGCGGGAAACACAGAATAACCGCAGCGGTCTTCTGACCGCGGTGCGGTATTCTGGAGGGGGGAACTCTGGCGGGCGGCCTCCGCCGCCCACCAGAGTTAGAATTACCCCCATTGTATCTGCAGTGGTTCCTATGACCTCAGTCTTAAAAATCGGTTTCAGGTACTCTTGCAAAGATCAAGCAGTTCAGGGTAGAGGAAAAATATATATTCCAATAATTCCTGCTCCGCGTTACAGCGTAGACACACATTACCAAGTCTCTGGAGGGTTGTCATAATCCATCAAATTGATCGGGAATCATTTTTTCTCCTTCGAGTTCATATTAAAATCCATGTATGCTTGGTACCTCGAAGTATAAGTTCCAAATACACCTAGAATATTTGCAGTTAGACAGCCTCTCCATATCTAGTAGGTCGAAGGATGTTCGTATTTCATTTTAACCACACCTTTTGTGAGATCCTATTCATTTTATATAGATCATTTAAAGCCGGGAGTTTGTTTTCATGCCACATTGTCCTAATGGTATTTAAGCAACTGGGTTTAGTAACCAGGTAGTAGTCAATAAAGTAATTGGTGCAAGTGTTGTTAATGCATGCAGAGTTGTGAGTTCGAATTCAAGTCTTAGTTGACGTTGCAGTTTAGAGTTACGCAGAGAGAATAGCTTCCTAAAGCCATTAAAAAGACTGCATGTAATTTGCTTATGAAATCTGTAGGCCAGCACACAGAGCTGTACAGAAGAGATGGAACTATTTTGGTATTTGCAACCGTGAAGGCTGGACCAATTGCCCCATCACCATATTTCTGTGCAAATCTTCTTACTAAACCCATGATAGTTGATACCCTCTGATGCAGATGCAATAAGTGGACATTCCATCTTAATTTATTGTCCATTACAACGCCTAGGTATGTATAAGGTTGACTTTATTGTGGCCTATAAACAATGTGTATTTAGGGCTCTTGCCTCCAAATGACATAAGGTTTTTCTGATCATATATATCACCAAATGATTGTCTATGTTAAAGGTGTGGACTCTGGACAATTGTACGTGTAGACCAATCTGTGTTGTTGAAAGAGTCACTAAGTCATCCACATATGCGACATATGGGATTTTTGTATCTGTCAGTTTGGCTGAATCTCCTCTTTCCCCTTTCCTGCTGTAAAATCGCTGACAGGTCTGAAATGTATGGAGTAAATATTAGTGGAGCCATGATACAACCATGTTTTAATCCATTAAAGGTGTTTATTTTTGGTGTTAATCCTTTCCATCTGAATATTTCATCCCTACCCATGTGTTACTATGAAGAATGATTAGGATCTTTAACAAGCCTTGTTCTCTCATGCGTTTAGTGTAACCCAAAGCATAGATCTATTGATTTTATCGAAAAGCAGTGGAATAATCAATAAAGTAGTGAAAGAGCTTGTTTTTTTTAATTTTTTTTATTGAGCAGTTATAACAATAATAATTAGGCAAGACAGAGCATTTAAAAAGACTTGACAATGTCGGATAAGTGAAGAAAACATTCATCTATAAAAAGATGAAATCATACAATACAGGGAGCCCAAAAAGAGGGAAAAAATTGTGAATAAATTAAGATGGATTAACAGGACAGACATATTATTTTGGCGGTATCAATTTCGTGTTCCATTATTACATTGGAGAAGGAGCCAGACAAGGAAGGAAAAGACATCAGAAAATAACCACTCTGAAGTCCAATGGTACAATATTATTATGTAAGGGGGGCGGGAGTTGATCCTTAAACTTTCGTACTGCACCTATATGTTGAGCATATAGTTTTTCCTTGAAAGGAACATCTTTCATTTTTGCCTCCCAAGCCACATAAGATGATGGGAGAGGCGACTTCCAAGCTTGCAAAATTAGTGATTTGGCAATAAGCAAGCTATAAATAAAACCTGCTTTGCCCGAATTGTTACCTCAGGGTGGCTGGAAATGCCAAACAAGGCTCCCATAGAGTCTGGGACAAGTACAACCCAAACCTTCAGACTAATCCACTGGAATATTGTCTCCCAGTAGTCTGCAAGCTTAGGACAAGTCAAACATATATGGAGCCAGTGACCTTGAATGTTGGTACATCGTGGACAAAGGCCTGTGGTGGCCGGAAATGCTTTTTCGTGCAGGGATGTAATAGAGCATCCATTTTGAATAAAATGCCATTCTCTTGAAATTAGCACCCCTTATTGCCTTATGTGATAGACTATTATAATTCCTCCACAATTGTGGGTCTATCTTGCAGTCTGTAGTAGCATAGTCTTGAGATAATAGTTGAGGTTGGGAGATAAAGCTGCTCTGGTACCCCAATCCATAAGCGCAGCCTCGTAGTACTTTCCAAAATGCGGTAGGGATAACCCTCCATCCTCGACCGATAAAGGTAGAACTTGGAGCATAGCCTGAGGTTTTCTATCAGCCCATATAAACTGACAAAGCATCGTCTCAAGATCTTTAAATAATTTTTGGGGGATTTTAAGGATCACACTAGAAAAAACAAACAAAAAAGAGGAAGAATCGGCATTTTGACCAATGCCACAGGTCCAATAATTGACAATGAAGAAACTTGCCACTTCTGCAGAAGTCCTTGCACTTTCTTAAAGGTAGATAGATAGTTCAACAAAAAAAATTGGAGAAGTTGTGAGAGACATATTGAAGTGATGAGTCCCACGAAGAAGTTTAGATAAAACAATCCTTTATTTAAAGGTTACGCCTATAACATTTAGAGTAATAAAAAGGGGCACAGAGGGAAGACAAGATGTGCACCTTAGTCCGTTGATGCCATGTGGAATGCCATGACTACAACAAGCTATGTCAGAGAATTCCACATGACCCAACAGCATTCCAAGCCACATCACAACATCTCCCCCCTTTCTTTAATTTAACATTGTTCTCAATAAACAAATGCACTAAAACAACACTATTAACATAAACAAAAGAAACCTACTAAAATTGAAACAAAATTATCTTAAGAACAACACCTAATAAACTGTGCATCCTCTAAGCACAACATAACAACCTACTGAATAAAAAATAGACATATATTACTTTCACAACAAAATGTAATCATGAAACTTAACAGGTCTGCGGCGTTCCCGCTTATTCTTTTCCTCAATAGTTTTGTGTACATTCTTTCTCACACTTTCAGAGGAATGGCAAGAATCAACTTCATCTTCATTGAATTGGTTAGACAACTTTTGATTACTACCAAATTTATTTCTAGAATGAACACCGGGATCTAAAGCCAAACGTGTGACACCCCACCAATTCCCATCAGCCAGCTTGGCAGCATTTTTACGTACTTCTAAAATTTGCTGGGAATCTCTAAATTTTGACAAGCCTTTTCTGACTAACAAGGGATCTCTAACCCTAACCCAATCTCCAACCTGGAGGTCACAATTCTGATGTAATGGGAAAGAAAAGGTTGCCTCCAACCTTTTCTTTCCCATTACATCAGAATTGTCTTTTGCTACTTGCCACCCCTTCTTAAGATCACACCCCTCATGAAATAAATCAATTATCCAAGAAGGACACAATTCTGTAGTTGCAATTCTCCCTCTCATTAACTCAAAAGGAGTCTTACCGGTAGCAACATGAGGTGTAGTGCGATGCGACCAGATCAAATCTTTAATAGCTTGTCCTACAGGCATATTGTTACTAAGAGTTGCTTGTATACACTCCACAAGTACACGATTGAAGCGTTCGACAACACCATTACTCTGGGGATTATAGAGAGGGGTTCTGATGTGTTTAATGCCACATTTGTGCAGAAATTCACACATTTCTGCAGATACAAACTGTACCCCATTATCGGTCATTATTTGTTCAGGCAAACCTTCCCGGCTAAAAACTTCTTTCAGACATTTAATAACACTCTGTAGGAAGTTGGCTCTGTATGTGCTATTTCAAAGTAAGGAATAGCATGCACAGAGTCCAAGGGTTCCCCTTAGAGGTAAAATAGTGGTAAAAATAGATAATACTAATGCTCTATTTTGTGGTAGTGTGGTCGAGCAGTAGGCTTATCCAAGGAGTAGTGTTAAGCATTTGTTGTACATACACATAGACAATATGAGGTACACACACTCAGAGACAAATCCAGCCAATAGGTTTTTATATAGAAAAATATATTTTCTTAGTTTATTTTAAGAACCACAGGTTCAAATTCTACATGTAATATCTCATTCGAAAGGTATTGCAGGTAAGTACTTTAGGAACTTCAAATCATAAAAATTGCATGTATACTTTACAAGTTATTGACAAATAGCTGTTTTAAAAGTGGACACTTAGTGCAATTTTCACAGTTCCTGGGGGAGGTAAGTTTTTGTTAGTTTTACCAGGTAAGTAGGACACTTACAGGGTTCAGTTCTTGGTCCAAGGTAGCCCACCGTTGGGGGTTCAGAGCAACCCCAAAGTCACCACACCAGCAGCTCAGGGCCGGTCAGGTGCAGAGTTCAAAGTGGTGCCCAAAACGCATAGGCTAGAATGGAGAGAAGGGGGTGCCCCGGTTCCGGTCTGCTTGCAGGTAAGTACCCGCGTCTTCGGAGGGCAGACCAGGGGGGTTTTGTAGGGCACCGGGGGGGACACGAGCCCACACAGAAAGTTCACCCTCAGCAGCGCGGGGGCGGCCGGGTGCAGTGTAGAAACAGGCGTCGGGTTCGCAATGTTAGTCTATGAGAGATCTCGGGATCTCTTCAGCGCTGCAGGCAGGCAAGGGGGGGGTTCCTCGGGGAAACCTCCACTTGGGCAAGGGAGAGGGACTCCTGGGGGTCACTTCTCCAGTGAAAGTCCGGTCCTTCAGGTCCTGGGGGCTGCGGGTGCAGGGTCTCTCCCAGGCGTCGGGACTTTAGGTTCAAAGAGTCGCGGTCAGGGGAAGCCTCGGGATTCCCTCTGCAGGCGGCGCTGTGGGGGCTCAGGGGGGACAGGTTTTGGTACTCACAGTATCAGAGTAGTCCTGGGGTCCCTCCTGAGGTGTTGGATCGCCACCAGCCGAGTCGGGGTCGCCGGGTGCAGTGTTGCAAGTCTCACGCTTCTTGCGGGGAGCTTGCAGGGTTCTTTAAAGCTGCTGGAAACGAAGTTGCAGCTTTTCTTGGAGCAGGTCCGCTGTCCTCGGGAGTTTCTTGTCTTTTCGAAGCAGGGGCAGTCCTCAGAGGATGTCGAGGTCGCTGGTCCCTTTGGAAGGCGTCGCTGGAGCAGGATCTTTGGAAGGCAGGAGACAGGCCGGTGAGTTTCTGGAGCCAAGGCAGTCGTCGTCTTCTGGTCTTCCGCTGCAGGGGTTTTCAGCTAGGCAGTCCTTCTTCTTGTAGTTGCAGGAATCTAATTTTCTAGGGTTCAGGGTAGCCCTTAAATACTAAATTTAAGGGCGTGTTTAGGTCTGGGGGGTTAGTAGCCAATGGCTACTAGCCCTGAGGGTGGGTACACCCTCTTTGTGCCTCCTCCCAAGGGGAGGGGGTCACAATCCTAACCCTATTGGGGGAATCCTCCATCTGCAAGATGGAGGATTTCTAAAAGTCAGAGTCACCTCAGCTCAGGACACCTTAGGGGCTGTCCTGACTGGCCAGTGACTCCTCCTTGTTTTTCTCATTATTTTCTCCGGCCTTGCCGCCAAAAGTGGGGCCTGGCCGGAGGGGGCGGGCAACTCCACTAGCTGGAGTGTCCTGCTGGGTTGGCACAAAGGAGGTGAGCCTTTGAGGCTCACCGCCAGGTGTGACAATTCCTGCCTGGGAGAGGTGTTAGCATCTCCACCCAGTGCAGGCTTTGTTACTGGCCTCAGAGTGACAAAGGCACTCTCCCCATGGGGCCAGCAACATGTCTCGGTTTGTGGCAGGCTGCTAAAACTAGTCAGCCTACACAGATAGTCGGTTAAGTTTCAGGGGGCACCTCTAAGGTGCCCTCTGGGGTGTATTTTACAATAAGATGTACACTGGCATCAGTGTGCATTTATTGTGCTGAGAAGTTTGATACCAAACTTCCCAGTTTTCAGTGTAGCCATTATGGTGCTGTGGAGTTCGTGTAAAACAGACTCCCAGACCATATACTCTTATGGCTACCCTGCACTTACAATGTCTAGGGTTTTGCTTAGACACTGTAGGGGCACAGTGCTCATGCACTGGTACCCTCACCTATGGTATAGTGCACCCTGCCTTAGGGCTGTAAGGCCTGCTAGAGGGGTGTCTTACCTATACTGCATAGGCAGTGAGCGGCTGGCATGGCACCCTGAGGGGAGTGCCATGTCGACTTACTCATTTTGTTCTCACCAGCACACACAGGCTTGTAAGCAGTGTGTCTGTGCTGAGTGAGGGGTCTCTAGGGTGGCATAAGACATGCTGCAGCCCTTAGAGACCTTTCTTGGCATCAGGGCCCTTGTTACTAGAAGTACCAGTTACAAGGGACTTATCTGAATGCCAGGGTGTGCCAATTGTGGATACAATGGTACATTTTAGGTGAAGGAACACTGGTGCTGGGGCCTGGTTAGCAGGGTCCCAGCACACTTCTCAGTCAAGTCAGCATCAGTATCAGGCAAAAAGTGGGGGGTAACTGCAACAGGGAGCCATTTCTTTACACACTCTGAGTGGTGGGGACTCTGATAGGCAAAACCTCAACCCACCTGGAAAGATGATCCACTATAACCATGAAATACCTCATATCTGGCGGCAATACATAATATGGTCCAAGAAAATCTAAACCAATTTTCTGCCATGCACGAGCTGGCGATGGAACAAATAAATCAGGCATTCCTTGGGTAACAAGGACCTTGTCACTAACACAACATCTAGGACAATTTTTAACCAACTCCTCAATTTCCTTGTCCATACTGGGCCACCAGAAATTTGATCTTAATTTCCTTTTGGTAATAGTGGCACCAAGATGTCCTACATGTGCTTTCAAAATCAAATCCTTCCTGAGACACTCTGGAGGAATAAGTTTGTCACATCTAATGAGCATATCACCTTCAACGGATAATTCTTCCGATACTTTCCAATAAGGTTGTAATTCAGGCGGAAGAGTTCTTTCTTTTGGCCACCCAACCTTAACATATTGCATAACTTCGCACAACCACCTGTCATTTTGCAATGACTTGATCCAAACATTTTCATCCAAAGTTTCAGTGATACACGCTATTAAGCATTCCTCTACTTCAGTCTCCCAATCATTTTCTTCTTCATCTGATATGGGAAGACAGGATAAACAATCTGCTCTACTGTTTTTTCCTCCAGGAATATACTCGACAGAAAAGTTGAACTCTAATAATTTAGCAGACAAACGAGCAATTCGAGCAGTGGAGCGTTTAATTTTCTTACCAGATAAGATTTCCACCAGGGGACGGTGATCAGTTTTTAAAACAAAGTGTCTACCCCAAAGATACTGTTTAAATTTCTCAGCACTCCATGCACAAGCAAGAAGTTCTTTTTCAATAACAGAATACTTCAGTTCAACCTCCCGCAAAGTCCTAGAAGCAAACCCAACAGTGCTTTCCTTGCCTCCGTCAGAAACTTGTGTCAAGACAGCACCTAATCCATACTCACATGCATCCACTGTTATAATAGTTTTTCTTACATCAGAAAAAGGTTGTAACACAGGAGAATTGACAATTTGTTGCTTGACCAGGTCAAAAGCATCATTACACTCTTTAGACCAATGAAACACTTGTTTCTTTTTAAGAATGGCTCGAAAACACTCAGTGGTCTTGGCAAAGTCTTTTAAAAACTTCGCATAAAATTCACATAAACCTAAGAAAGAAAGAAGCTGCTCCTTGGTTTTAGGCGCAGGGGCTTCTAGAATGCTTTTCACTAACTTGGGCCTTGGTTTAACCCCCTGTTCCGATAAAACATGACCCAAATACTCAATCTCCTGTGTCTTGAAAAGACATTTGTCTCCTCTCAAAGTGACTCCTCTGTCTTCCAAAGTTTTCAAGACTTTTTCCACAACCCTGTCTTGTTCCAATTCTGTGTCCGCAAAAATCAAGATATCATCCTGAAATATAACAACATTGGAATTATTAGGAAACATGTCAGTCATTAATCTTTGAAAGACAGCCGCAGCTGACGCCAAACCAAAAGGTAATATACAAAATTGGAAAGTACCATCAGGTGTCACAAAAGCAGTGAGATAGCGTGAGTCAACATCAAGTTCAACCTGATGGTACGCCGATTTAAGATCTAACTTCGTAAACCAACTGGCTGAACCCGCTTTAGCTATGAGATCGTCTATTCTGGGCAACGGGAAACTATCAACCCAAATTGCTTCATTAAGGCTTCTTAAGTCCACGCACATCCTAAGGTCTCCAGAGCTTTTCTTCACTAAGACAATGGGAGACAACCATAGAGTTGCCTCAATCTCCTCTATAATTCCCTGTTCGCATATGTCCCTTAATAGATTGGACAATTCTGCTCTCACACTAAAAGGAACATTCCTCAATTTGTGCTTGACCGGGGTTACTCCTTGTTTCAACCTAATCGTGTGTGTATAGTTTGTAATTTTACCTAACTTGTCCTGGAACAAACGTTTGAATTTTTGTTGCCAAAAATGTTTTGAATCATGTAAAGTGTTAATACAATTGGTGTTGCTACGGTCAATCGAGACATGTTTCTCCCTTCCTGGTTTAATAACTAATTTAAAGTCCGCTTGATGAATTAAACCCAAAACATTAATGCCTTTCCTTGCTACATACACCTTGCCATGGAGCGTCTCACCAAAAACAGACAAGGAGGTCCAAAAATACCCAACTAAATCAATCTTGCTCCCCTCAAAGGCTAATGTGGTGACATCAGGAGGAATAAGGGTCTTATCACTCCAAAACTCATTGAACTTTTCTAATGAAACAATGGTAATGCGTGCACCAGTATCCACTAATAATTTGACAGCCACGCCACCCACCAGTACTTCAATATCAGGATCTAATATCGTTTTACTAATATAGGAATTATTGTCTTTGACAACTAACACAAACTCATTATCATCCTTTTGTACACTTTCCTTATCTCCATCCAGTACACAACGAATATTACTCCTTTTTCCACCTCTGCATACACGTGAGAAATGACCCAGCTTATTGCAGTTCCTGCATTGTTGATTAGCTGCCGGACAATTCCTGAAAGATAAAACATGATTCAAAGAACCACATCTATAACACATAGGAGGTCATTCTGACCCTGGCGGTAAAAGGCTCTTACCGCCGGTCAGAAGACCGCCATCATACCACCGCGGCCGCGGCAAACCGCCACGGTCATTCTGACCCACAACTGCCAAACCGCCAAAAACCCGACATCCACTGAAGCCCGCCTCATCAGCGGTCAGCGATAAACTGGAGATGACCAAACCTCCACCGTCACGCCAACACAAACACGCCCATGCCATTACGACCCACGAATCCACACGGCGGTCTTTCAACCGCGGTATTCCATTGGTGGTACACGCTCAAAATACACACACCTTTACAAAACACAGCCACATTGGACAATTCGAAATACACACACCTGATACACATACACACACCACACCCATCACCATATAAAACACACACCCACATCACCCACAAACCCCCACAAATCGAAATTCAGAGACAAGGCGCAATACACAGAGTGAGAGCACAGGGAACGCAAAGCACAACACACACAGGAACCCAACATCATCACCCACACCACATCTACGCACAAAACACCACACACCTCCACACTCATCACCACAAACACTACCCCACACCTCATCCACACCACCCCATGGCAACCCAAAGACACCCCAGGTTCTCGGACCAAGAACTCAGGGTCATGGTGGAGGAAATAATCAGGGTAGAGCCCCAGCTCTTCGGCACACAGGTGCAGCACACCACAATAGCCAGGAAGGCGGAGCTATGGCAAAGGATCGTCGACAGGGTCAATGCTGTGGGACAGCATCCCAGAAATCGGGAAGACATCTGAAAGCGCTGGAACGACCTACGGGGGAAGGTGCGGTCGATGGTGTCAAGATACAACATCGCTGTGCAGAAGACTGGCGGTGGACCCCCACCCACTCCACCCAAATTCACAGCATGGGAGCAAGAGGTCTTGAACATCCTGCATTCTAAGGGCCTCGCTGGAGTAGGCGGAGGAATGGACTCTGGTAAGTCTAATCTCAACTACTTCACCCCCCCAAACCACCAGCATGCCAACCCACACCCCCACCCTCACCCCTAACCCCCCAGCACACATACTCCCTGTTAATGTCTCACCAGCACAACCCACCCAACCCAACTCCAACCCCTGAATGCCAACACAAACCATGGACACCCATCACCTAAGCATGACCACTGCACATACCCATCCCCCCCATAAACCACCCTCACAACTCCTCCCACATGGGACTGCCAGCACTGGGGGACAAGGGCACCCACAAATCGCACGCCATGGCACACACAAAATCAATAACCATACTCTTTTACCCCTGCAGGGCCCGAACGCCAACACACCGGCCAGGAGGGTCCAGATTTGTCCATCCCACCCCCAGAACAGGCCCCCAGTGATGACAGCAGCTCTGTCGACCTAGAACCTGATGACCAGCCCGGACCATCGGGGACCTCTGGAAAGTCGGTTACCCTCAGTCAGCCCCAGGCCACAGCAGACCTACCCCCCTCAGGAAACACCAGCACAGCACCCACCCAGCGGGCCCATGCTTCTGTCTCCAGGACAGGTCAAGCAGCGGTGTGTCTACCAGTACAGGGCACCCAGGGTAACCCACAACCCCAACAACAACAGGGACCTGGGGGCACTGGTAGTGGGCACACCGTCCAGGGGACAGAGGCCCAGGAACAAAGAGGAACTGGGAGGGCTGCTGTGCGACAGAGGGAGGACAGGCCTAGGGAACCCACTGTCCAAGAGGCCCTCACCACCATCATGGGAGCGTACCACCACTCCCAAGAGACGATGGCGACGGTCCTGGCCAGGTTCCAGGAGATCCAGTCCATGCAGGAGGGCCAGTACATGGGGTTCCGGGAAGAACTGCGCAGCATCAGTTCCGCAATGGGTACAATCGTGGTGGCACTCAACCAGATTGTCACCACATTGCGGGACCATGTGGCCCCCCAAAGGGCCCCTGCCACTAGCATGGAGGAAGAACGGCCCACCACCTCCGCCAGCGCTAGTGGTCAGGAGGCCCCGACACAACAGCAACGGCCCTCCCGGACCCCACCCCCTGCAGAACAAGAACCACCCCGCAAGAAAGGCCTGAGATCGAGGAAGAAGACAGAGTAGGATGTCAAGACCCCCGCCATGCACGGAAACCCCCGGATGTCATCCCACTGTCCCACTTGTTCACCCTGTCCAACCTTGAACTGCCCCTGCTCCACCTTCCACAGGCATATGGACAATGGACCTGTAGGAACGACAGTCTGGACACTGCCATGGACATGCCTCCACCATCACCCATCACCCTTTTTGAACTATACACCTATTTTAAAACTTCAATAAACACAATTATTGCACATTAACCAACTGGATTCTGCTATCTATTTATTTAAACCAAATGTATTCGATATAACCAACAAAACATTTCTAGTTACATTGTGATGACAACATACCAGTGTCACACAGCGGTAGTCCATGGGGAAAAAAACCAGAGGGCACTCCGTGGGGATCAGATCACTGAAATAGGAAGTGATATACACAACTAAGTTACCATACATTGGGGTGAAAGGTCAGACAGTAGAGAGCCACTACAGTTACAGATATAATACAATGCAGGAGTAGATTATTACCTGTGTGTCACTGGAAATACTGCAGTATCACTCTGTCCCTGTTGTCTGTGTCGTCCTCTTCGTCTTCCTCCTCTTCACTCTCCGCAGGCTCCACAGCGGCCACAACACCACCATCTGGACCATCCTCCTGCAGGAAAGGCACCTGGCGTCGCAAAGCCAGGTTGTGCCACGATGATATGACACACCTTCCTTGGTGAGTACATTAGGGATCCACCAGTCATATGCAGGCACCTAAACCTGGCCTTCAGGAGGCCGAAGGTCCGCTCAATCACCCTCCTGGTACGCCCATGGGCCTCATTGTACCGTTCCTCTGCCCTGGTCCTGGGATTCCTCACTGGGGTCAATAGCCAAGGCAGGTTTGGGTAACCAGAGTCACCAATTAGCCACACACGGTGTCTCTGTAGCAGTTCCATCACATAAGGGATGCTGCTATTTCGCATGATGTACGCCTCATGCACTGACCCTGGGAACTTGGCTTTTAAATGGGAGATGTACTGGTCAGCCAAACAGACCACCTGGACATTCATCGAATGATAATTTTTTCGGTTCCTGTACACCTGCTCATCGTCTTTTGGGGGAACCAAAGCCACATGGGTACCATCAATGGCACCAATGATATTGGGAATGTGTCCAAGGGCATAGAAATCACCCTTCACTGTAGGCAAGTCACCCACCTCAGGGAAAATGATGTAGCTCCGCATGTATTTCATCAGGGCAGACAACACTCTGGACAACACCTTTGAAAACATAGGCTGAGACATCCCAGATGAAATGGCCACGGTAGTTTAAAATGATCCACTGGCCAAAAAATGCAGTACTGACAGCACCTGCACTAGAGGCGAAATCCCTGTGGGTTGGCGGATGGGTGACATCAGGTCTGGCTCCAGCTGGGCACACAGTTCCTGTATAGTGGCACGGTTGAGTCTGTAGGTGAGTATGACGTGTCTTTCTTCCATTGTCGACAGGTCCACCAGCGGTCTGTACACGGGAAGATTCCTCCGTCTCCTCGCAAGTCCCAGCGGACGATGCCTAGGAAGGACAACATGGAGCACAGAGTCAAGCAACCCATAAGGTAAGTGCCCACAGCATGCACAGTACACGAATCTCTCGGGATTGAATGGCTAGTATGATTGTCGGTGCAAGGCCTAGCCATGTGTGACGCAGTAGGAATGGAGCCATGTGGGCCCTTGAAATGGCGGCTGCCTGACCTGTGAAGTGTGACAATGTGAAGTGAGGTCATTGCGCAAGCGTGGCACATCGTGGCGGTAGGCGGTCGCAGTCCGCGGCGCAAAGCCGCATTGGACAACATTGAACCCTATGGGTTTCACGAGCCAATGGCGGTGAGCGCCGGCGGTCGCGGTACGCACCGCTGCGGTACGCACCGCCGCGGCACGCACCGCTGCGGCCGTAACCGCCATTTTCTCTCTGCTTGATCACACGAGACCTGAGCATCCACAGGAGAGGACCTATACTGCAAGTGCTGTTGTGACCTCGGTCTGGAAGTGACAATGGCTGCTGCGACTGGGGAAAGGGCCCCCGCCTTCAGTTCCGAGGAGTTGGAGAAGCTCGTGGACGGGGTCCTCCCCCAGTATGCGCTACTCTACGGGCCTCCAGACCAACAGGTGAGTACACGGGGGGCAATGCATAGTGCCCAATGCCTGGGCTGAGTGGGGAGGATGTACGATGGAGGGGAGGGCAGCGAATGACGAATGCATGGCACGACAGATGAGAGCATGTGCCACATGGCAAGGTTGGGGAGGAGGGGCCACTCACATCGAGCATGCAGAAAAGTGATGATGTTTCTCTTCCCCCCCTGTACATGTCACATAGGTCAGCGCCCATCAGATGATTGACATTTGGCGTGCCATCGCCAAGGACGTCCGGGCCCTGGGGGTCCACACCAGAAGGGGCACCCACTGCCGCAAGAGGTGGGAGGACATCCGCCGCGGGAGCAGGAAGACCGCGGAGGCTCTGCTGGGGATGGCCTCCCAACCTAGGAGGGGTGCCAGTCGTACCTTGACCCCCCTGATATCCCGGATCCTGGCGGTGGCATACCCCGATTTAGATGGGCGCTTGAGGACATCACAGCAGACACAAGGGGGTGAGTACCAGCACATTCAGCTATTTTGCGCGCAGTGGAGGTGCCTGGGTGGGGGAGGAGGGCTGTGGGTATCCCTAGGCCAAGGCGATTTCTGTAGGAGAGGCCCATCCGTGAGGTATGGTCCTGTGCCCCCGCCCCCCACCTCTGTAGGGTGCCTAGTAACGCGATTCATGGACCAGTCTATACTGTGTGGGCAGTTGTCGCCCATAGGCTTGTAGGGCATGTCCCAGTGAATGAGTAGTGTACCCCAAGTGCGCAGCGTAGTGCAGGGGGCTTCTGTGTCTGTCCTCTCCGCCAATGGTGTCCCCAATGCATGCACTCAACTTGTCTTTATGTTTTCCACCCCCCCCCATTTTCTTTGTTTTTCTGTGAATGTGTGCATTAGCATCATCAGGCGGAGGAGAAGTGGCATCGGCGCAAGAGGGAGCTGCATCTCACATGGCCACGGAGGGCCATGCAACGGACTCCGACATGACCAGTGAGACGGAGGGCGAGGGGGGCTCCACCACGGGGACCCGTGGAGACGTCAGCGACACCGACACGTCCTCGGAAGGGAGCTCCCTTGCGGTGGCGGCAACATCCGTGCCCACCGATCCTACAGGTACAGCCGCCACCCAGCGCACCAGCTCCGCCCTCCCAGCAGCCCCTCGGCCTTCGGCCCGTGCCCGCAAGGCCAGGAAGCCAGCCATCTCCTTCGCCCCAGGCACCTCAGGCCCTGCCCCAGTCACCCCTGCTGCCCTCAGTGAGGAGGTCATTGACCTCCTGAGGACCATCATTGTTGGGCAGTCTACCCTTTTGAATGCCATCCAGGGTGTGGAGAGGGAGATGCATCAAAGCAATGCATACCTGGAGGGCCTTCATTCGGGTCAGGCTGCCCATCAACGATCGTTCAACGCTCTGGCCTCAGCACTGACGGCAGCGATTGTCCCTGTCTCCAGCCTCCCTCATCTGTGTCCCCCACCTCCTCGTCTCCCTCCTCCCTCCCTGTGACGTCTCCACACACACCTGCAAGCACACCACCATCAGCCATTGCACCCATCACCAGCACACCCTCCAGACCAGTCCGCACACGTGCAGTCACCACCCCCACTGCCATGTACACGTCCCCTGTGTCCTCTCCCAGTGTGTCTGTCACCGCCGCTTCCCAAACACACAAACGCAGGCAGGCACCCAAACAACAGCCATCCACCTCACGTCAGCCTCCTGCCCAAGCACCTGCACCCAAAGACAGAACACTTGACTCTCCTACAACCACATCCTCTTCCTCCACTCCCATACCCACTCCAGCTACCCTTCCCATGGCTCCAAAGAAAATTTTCCTCTCTAAAGTGGACCTCTTTTCCTCACCTGACCCACCCCCTCCATCCCGTAAGAGTTCCACAAACACCTCAGCCACCACCAGCCCAGCAACTCCCAAGAACGTCGTGCCTGGTTTTTGGAGTCCGCCCTTTCCTTGGGCTGGGACATCGTCCAGCAGTAAAGGCACAGCCAGCCCCCCCCCTGGGAAGAGGAGCAAAAAACTGAAGGGCAGGCGCGACAGGCCTGATACGCCTGCCCCCAAGGAGGGTTGCCTTGCACCGTCACCTGCCACATCGGGTAAGGGAGCCAAGGGCCACGGACAGTCTGCTAAGGAGGGCAAGGGCAGCAAGGAGCAAAAGGCAGGGAGCAGCCGACCTGGCCATGAGGGCCCCACCAGCCCCATTCCGGGGGTATCGGAGGAGAGCCAGGGCCCCAGGACTCCATCACAGGAGGGCCCCGCAACGGAAAGGTCCGATGCAGACTGAGCGGCAAGTATTGGCCAGGTGTGGTTCACTGGAAACACAAGACAGGCACCGCTGAACAGGGCCCCGCCGTCTCAAGCACCGCTGAACAGGGCCCCGCCGTGAGGAGCACCGCTGAACAAGGCCCCGCCGTGAGAAGCACCGCTGAACAGGGCCCCGCCGTGAGAAGCACCGCTGAACAGGGCCCCGCCGTGACCAGAACCGCTGAACAGGGCCCCGCCGTGAAGAGCACCGCTGAACAGGGCCCCGCCGTGAACAGAACCGCTGAACAGGGCCCCGCCGTGAGGAGCACCGCTGAACAGGGCCCCGCCGTGACCAGAACCGCTGAACAGGGCCCCGCTGTGAGGAGCACCGCTGAACAGGGCCCCACCGTGAGAAGCACCGCTGAACAGGGCCCCGCCGTGAGGAGCACCGCTGAAAAGGGCCCCGCCGTGAGGAGCACCGCTGAACAGGGCCCCGCCGTGACCAGAAATGCTGAACAGGGCCCCGCTGTGAGAAGCCCCGCTGAACAGGGCCCTTCCTGTCAGGCACCGCTCCGCTGGGCCCTTCCTGTCAAGCACCGCTGCGCTGGGCACCGCCGTCTCAAGCACCGCTGCACTGGGCCCTTCATCTCAAGCACCGCTCCGCTGGGCCCTTCCTCTCAAGCACCGCTGCGCTGGGCCCTTCCTGTCAAGCACCGCTCCGCTGGGCCCTTCCTGTCAAGCACCGCTCCGCTGGGCCCTTCATCTCAAGCACCGCTGCGCTGGGCCCTTCCTGTCAAGCACCGCTGCGCTGGGCCCTTCCTTTCAAGCACCGCTCCGCTGGGCCCTTCCTGTCAAGCACCGCTCCGTTGGGCCCTTCCTGTCAAGCGCCGCTCCGCTGGGCCCTTCATCTCAAGCACCGCTCCGCTGGGCCCTTCCTGTCAGGCACCGCTCCGCTGGGCCCTTCCTGTCAAGCACCGCTCCGCTGGCCCCTTCCTGTCAAGCACCGCTGCGCTGGGCCCTTCATCTCAAGCACCGCTCCGCTGGGCACCGCCGTCTCAAGCACCGCTGCACTGGGCCCTTCATCTCAAGCACCGCTCCGCTGGGCCCTTCATCTCAAGCACCGCTGCGCTGGGCCCTTCCTGTCAAGCACCGCTCCGCTGGGCCCTTCCTGTCAAGCACCGCTCCGCTGGGCCCTTCCTGTCAAGCACTGCTCCGCTGGGCCCTTCATCTCAAGCACCGCTGCGCTGGGCCCTTCCTGTCAAGCACCGCTCCGCTGGGCCCTTCCTGTCAAGCGCCGCTCCGCTGGGCCCTTCATCTCAAGCACCGCTCCGCTGGGCCCTTCCTGTCAAGCACCGCTCCGCTGGGCCCTTCCTGTCAAGCGCCGCTCCGCTGGGCCATTCATCTCAAGCACCGCTCCGCTGGGCCCTTCCTGTCAAGCGCCGCTCCGCTGGGCCCTTCATCTCAAGCACCGCTCCGCTGGGCACCGCCGTCTCAAGCACCGCTCCGCTGGGCCCTTCCTGTCAAGCACCGCTCCGCTGGGCCCTTCCTGTCAAGCACCGCTCTGCTGGGCCCTTCCTGTCAGGCACCGCTCCGCTGGGCCCTTCCTGTCAAGCGCCGCTCCGCTGGGCCCTTCATCTCAAGCACCGCTCCGCTGGGCACCGCCCTCTCAAGCACCGCTCCGCTGGGCCCTTCATCTCAAGCACCGCTCCGCTGGGCCCTTCCTGTCAAGCACCGCTCCGCTGGGCCCTTCCTGTCAAGCACCGCTGGCCCATTGGCAGTCCCGGTTCTGTGTCGGGCAGGCCTTCACGACGCACTCTGCCCACCATGCCTCCTCCATGACCAGTGGTCTCTGTAATCCACCTGATGGACTGTGGCTTTGCACTCCCCAGGATGTAACAGTGGGCAATCCACCCACTGTAGAGACTTGTGAGAATGTGGCTTTGCACTCCCCAGGATGGCACAGTGGGCAATCCACCCACTGTAGAGACTTGTGAAACTGTGGCTATGCCCTCCCCAGGATGGCACAGTGGGCAATCCACCCACTGTAGAGACTTGTGAGACTGTGGCTTTGCACTCCCCAGGATGGCACAGTGGGCATGGAGGCCCTTCATGGATCTGGCGTCGTGGACTCATGTGGCTGAGGTGCCCCCCCTTCCCTTCCCCCTGATGTGCCTGTCTTTTTATTTTAGTGATGCCCTAGCAGTGTTCTCTCCAATGGACTCGATCTCGTGTGTGGGCTTTGCCCATGTGTTGCTGCACATTGGCCCACGGACATTTGGACTTTGAATGACTGGGCCGGACTTTTGCTACTTGTATGGATATAGTTCTAGATGTGTATTCATTCTTCATATATTGCTAAGGTCGCAATACTTTATTGTTGCAATAATATGGTTCTACTTTTACATTCATTGCCTTTTGTCTTTGTTTTTTTTGGGGGGGGTTGGGGGTGTCACTCTGACTTTTTTATCTGCATAGGTGTGTAGGTATTTCGGTGGGGGTGAGGGTGGGGGTGGGTGGGTGGCGTATGTGTGTGCCCGTAACCTTTCCTCCTCCCCCCTCCCCTGTGTCGTAGGTGCAGTACTCACCGTTGTCGTCTGCGGCGAGGTTCGTGATCCTGGAAGAAGAGCAGGAAGGCAATGGCTGGGAGGATGTGGAGTTCGGGTTCCATGCTGTTCCGATTCCGCGTGGAGTGTGTCGAGGTAAGCGTTTTCCATTGGAGATGTCTATTTCCGCCGTGTTTTTATCGGCGGGGCTCCCACCCCGGAAAAGGTGGCGGATTGGTGAGTCGTGATAGGGTGGGCGGTACATTGTCTGCCGCCTGCCTGTTGGCGGTGACCGCCGCGCTGTTTGTTTGTACCGCCGTGGCGGTTGGAGTGTTAATGCAGCGGCCTGTGTTGGCGGTTCCCGCCAGGGTCAGAATTCATATTTTTAGGCCGCCAGCCTGTTGGCGGGTTGGCCGCCGCTTTAACACTGACCGCCAGGGTCAGAATGACCCCCATAGTTTTATAGTTGGCTTTGAAAGGCAGAGTATTCCTAGAAGGTGGTGTACAATCTTGTTTTTCTCAATCCGGAGCAGTTTTTTGTGAACAAAATTTTGCGTATTCATCACCGTACCTGAAATGGAAACATTTGACATAGACAACTCCAATTGTTTAGCATCTTCCAACGAACATTCAATACTTTTAGCTATATCAATAGCCTTGTCTAACGAAGGATCTTTACACGTTAATAATTTTTCCTGAATCCTTTTAGAAAAACACCTTGCTACCAGTTGGTCACGTATAAGTTGCAAGGTAAAATTTTCAAATTCACACTTGGCAGCCAGTACTTTTAACGCAGTAATGAAAGAATCCACACTCTCATTTGGATTTTGTGCCCTTGTAAAAAATTTGTACCTATGTACAACCACATTCTTAGTCTTAGTGAAATGTCTGTCAAGTTGCGCAACCGCCAACTCGAACTCATCTAATTCCTCTTCCTCACGTAATTCATAAACTGGAAGATGATCAAAGATGTTCTGTCCTTCCACTCCTAAATAATAGTACATTAAAATTTTTTTTCTTTCTGGCCTGAACTTATGACCGTCTATAGCTCCTAAAAACGCCTTAAATGAACGTAACCATAATTTCCATTCTAAGGGAGGATCACCGGGATCTTGCAAAAAAGGTGATGGTGGTAACACATTCTGCATCCTCCCTAACCAGTTTTTCAAAATAACAAGAAAAAAAACAAAAAGGTAAAGAGAGAAAGAGAAAAATAAATAAATAAATAAACAAAAGTATGTTAATAACAATAATAAAAACTTGTGTATATAAATATATGAATGTTCAAGTCCATTCAAAGATGGCTGATTATTAGTGCTTCCAAAGAAACCATCTTCAATGTTGATAAAAAGAGACTACAAAAGTAGTCCATCTTCTATGTCAATAGTAGGCAAAAAAAAATAATAGTCCTTCTTTTATATCCGGTGAACAGCAAACCCAGAAAGAGCTAGAGAAAGTCAGCGTAGATGCAGTGGCAGCGATCAGAAAGGCAGACCAAACATCAGTCTCCAAGCTTGACGCACTGACGATACTATCAGGTGAGAACCGACACCGTAATGAACACGTTAAGATGCTCGCGTCTTCAACGCGAAGACGCGAGCTGACACTGGTGCCTCGCGCTGTATGAACACGCGTCTTGGCTCGCGCTGTGCCTCGCGCAGTGTACACGCGTCTTCGCTCGTGCTGGAAATGCCGTTGAACAAACGGTAATTTCCTTAATGCCCACTGTGCCCCCAGATACCTTCAGGATTAAACGGCAAACGAAGAATGATGCCAGGAACTCCGTAAAGTCTTTTTTTTTTTTTTTCCGAAAACGGTCACCCGAAGAAAGTATCCCAGGAAGACTGCAAAGTCCGATACAACCGGAAACGGGCTCGTCAGAAACTCGTCGCCAATCTTGAAGTGATGAGTCCCACGAAGAAGTTTAGATAAAACAATCCTTTATTTAAAGGTTACGCCTATAACATTTAGAGTAATAAAAAGGGGCACAGAGGGAAGACAAGACGTGCACCTTAGTCCGTTGATGCCATGTGGAATGCCATGACTTCAACAAGCTATGTCAGAGAATTCCACATGACCCAACAGCATTCCAAGCCACATCACAACACATATATACCTAAATACCTATGGGGCGAGACAAATGGAACTGGGCCCGCATGTCAAGAGGAAGAATATAATCTGTGGCATTGAATAACAACGCTTCAGACTTAGAGTGATTGATTCTATACCCCCCTAAATCTGAAAAGACCTTTATTTATGCAAAAGCGCTATCAATATTTGAGGGCCCGGCTGAAAGGGAGAGAATCATATTGTGAGCAAAAAGTTTCAATTTGGGCACATGCGGAACAGTAGCAAAATTAGAATTATCGTGGCATAGAGCCGCAGCTAAAGGTTCAATAAAAAGTGGAAAAAGCACTGGAGAGAGGGGCATCCTTGACGTGTACCTCGATGAACTTGTAAAGTCCCTGCTAACTGAGCATTGACCAGGAATTTTGCTTCAGTCTTGGAATAAAAATTTTGAAATACCTGGATAAACTGCCTGGGAAAGTTGAACCTATCTAGGATCCCAAACAGTACCTCCTATTGAACCAAATCAAATGCTTTCTCTGCATCCAGCACCCAGCTGGCTTATTATTGTTGGAGTAATAATCAATGGCCTGGATTAAGAAGTAAGTATTGGTAGCTAAGGGCCAGATGTATAAAAGGGTTTTACCCATTCTGTGTCAATGGGAAAATGCTTTGGTACATATGGCCCTATGAGCCTACCCGGCAGAAAGCCACACTGATCTTCATGAATTAATCCTTGTGCCACTGAGGCTGTTCTTTGTGCCAGGATCCTTGCTAGAAGTTTATAATCAAAGTTAAGTGAACAAAGCGGGTGATAAGAATCCGGTTTCTCAGATGGCCTATCTTTTTTAAAAAAGCTAACAACTGTGGCCCTTGTAAAAGAGGCTAGAATCTCTGCCCGTTGGAGTATATTGTTACAAAGACTAGCCGGAAAGTCACCTAGCTGTCCTTGAAGAGCTTTATAGACTTCGGACGGGAGGCCATCTTCCCCACAGGCCTTCACACTCAATGAGGCCATAATCGCCTCTTTAACTTCAAGAAGATAAAAAGGTATTAAAAGTTTCGCCCGAGATGCCTCATCTAGCAATGGTACGTTAAGTGCATCAAGTTATTGATTTATCAACTGGTCATTAGTTGGAAGAGAGGAGGCATATATTTTTGAATAAGGGGATAAAAAAAAACATTTCAACATCTTCAGAATGGTTGATGTGTGTACCCTGGTCTTCATCAAATATCGTCTTGATAGTCTCCTTATTAGCCTTTGTTTTCACAGACCAGACCAAAAATGTTCCCACAGTCCGTTCTCGTCATAGAATCGCTGGGAGCTTGTGTGTTGATTAACTATCCCTCGAGATATGTAATAGTCCCTTAGTTTGGCCTGTGCCTCTTTCAATCTAAATACTACCTCTGGATCATGGGAAGTTCCTGCTGAAGCTCTATTCTTATATTTTCCTTGGCTAATTTGGCCGTATAAGATTTATAAGATATTGTTTCCCCGCTAAGAGCTTCCCAGATACAAAATAAAGAAGCAGAGCCTTTGTTGATCTTTAAAAAGTCAGTAACTGATGCTTTAAGAGTCTCAACCCACCCTTTCTCAAAAGAGATTTGTCAAAACCCCAACGTGGACGAACACTCACCTTGCCAGGCAAGCTTAGATTAACCTGGGATCAGAATGGTCAGAGAAGGGATTGGCAAGAATGGAAGTGCCGCACCTCACCAAAAAAAAAAGGTTAATATAAAGTCAAATCTAGAGGCTGTATTATATTTTTTAAGAGAAACAGGTGAATTCATATTCCTGGGGGTAATCGGCCCTCCATGCATCAACTAGCACTAAATCAGAGATGATTTTCCCGAGCCACCAGGAAACTCTAGGTTTATTCTGAGTTTCGTTCTTGCCTGAAGTGTGCATCTGAATGTCCGGAATGGCACTGAAATCCCTACCAATAATAAAAAGGCCGGGAAGTGTAATCAGAACATTATAAAGACCCTGAAGAGGACTAGGATAGTCTTCAATTGGACCGTAAAAGCTTGCTAAATGAATATGGTGGTTTGAGATAAGTGTGCTAATTACTAGCCATCGTGCCTGTGGGTCTCAATGTATCTGATAAACCACCCCGGGAAATATATGCGCACTAGTATGGCCATCCCTCGAACCGTGGCATTAGCAGATGCATAATATGCATGTGCAAGAAATTTGGGATGTTTGGGCTGGTTGCATTGACACTTTAAATGTGTCTACTGCAAGAGAAAAATCTGGGACTGCGATGCCCTTAGCCAATTAAGAATAGCAGAAAACTTTACTGGATTGTTGGCCTCATTTATATTACAGGAGATAACCTTTAGCTTACTCCTAGATCCCGTCCTACCCGGCTGTATCATCTTGAGACAAAATTCCTACCCTAAGCCAACCCAATTCTCCATGCTTCTTTTTTCACCTGCACTTTTCTCCCACCCTAGTGAAAGAACCCTCCCCCACCAGAAGGGGGATGACTCCCCCCTCACCAAAAGGGCCCGACCCATCATGACCCCGACCCCACCACTCTGTGATGCCCTACCCTCCCCTATGACCCTTCCCCCAAACCCATAAATTGAGTGCATTGACATGGCACGCCAAGAGCCCAAGCCATGGGAAGGCAGCAGATACATGTAATAAAAAACAAATATCATCTCCTTACACACTGTCACTACCATTACATTTTTAATGATTCCAAAAAAACCTTTGCCTGCAGCACGCCCTGAAAAACACGAGCCTGCCCCTTATGAAATACTTTAAGTCTGGCCAATTGCACAATGCCCACATGCAAACCTCCAAGTTTCTTAAAATCTTTAATGAGTCCGACAAATTCTTGACGCTGTCGTGCGGCAGCAATAGATGTGTTGAAAAAGACACAAAAACTGAAATCATCACCAGAGTTAAAGTTTTTTGTTCTTAAAGCCTGGGACATAATTTGCACCTTGATCCTGTAGTCCCCAAAGTTAACCAGTATAGCACGTGGATAACTAGAATTTGCGGCGCTCATTGGGGGGACCCTAGGTGCCCGCATGATGGAAAGATCATCCTTGGCCATGGCTACGTCAGGAAGGATGCATTTGTAGATTAGGTTAGAGATCACTTTAGTCACTGAAGATGATGCTTCTGCCTCTTCTGGAATCCCTATAAACCTCAAATTCGACCATCAAGATCTATTTTTCACCTCATCAAGTTTGAACTGTAGTTCCTCGAGTTCTGACTGAATCTGTGATGTTGTAGACACCTGCCGTTTTTTAGCACCCTCCAAGTCTGAAACCCTCTGTTCTGCTTGAAAGACCCATGTGGAAAGATGGATTAAATTTGCATTTAACTGGCTCAACTGTTCGTTGGTCTCCTTACGCACTTCTTCCTGGGATATTTTTATTGCACATTGCTCCTCCAGAATGTGGCCGAGCATAACCTCCATTGATGACACAACACTTACGTTCTCCAAGGCTATAATCGGATCCGGAATGGGTGGAGGGAGATGAAGAGCCTGAATGGAGGTAGTTTCGCCAATAGGTATCGGGTCAGACAGAGCACGGGATGGGCCCCCTGGTACTGAGTCAATTAGCATGGTGGGCGGTATTTTCCTGTCATGTGAGTTCTCCTTAGTCATGTGTGACGCTCTCTCCTTCTTTTTCTCTTTTACTGCCCTCTTGACATTGGTACTACCAGCAGAAAACAGGGGATAGGAGGGCTTATCTTTGTGCTGTTCCATACTAGAAGGTAGAGCAATAAGTGAAGTACTGACCGCCTTTGTACCTGGAGGGCTTGTCTGAATACTATTAATTGAGCAACCCATGGCAGAGATGGAAGGTAAAGAAAGAGGCTTGACTATCAGAGATGGCTGCTGCATTTACTATTTCTTGACCATTTGTGGGGCTAGATCAGGAAAGAGCCGGAGGAGTGGCTAAGAGACCTTGGAGCCCCTCAGAGTCTCTTGAGGATCCATCTACGTGGTCATGCTTGTTGGAGCCATGTCTTTGACTTCTCATGGCTGCAGTCAAAGACTTAGGCCCATATTTATACTTTTTTAACGCAAATGCGGCGCTAAAAAAGTATAAATATGGGCCTCCGATTTTTTAGGGGTTTTACTGACTGTGCATGGCTTGGAGACTACATCATGTGTCATGCTCTTCATTGCGGGGTGAAAGAAAACTCATGGCGGGTAAAAATATCGAGGGAGACAACGAAAGGAGGTTAGAGAGTAGCAAGCCGCATCTGTACTACAGCAGACTGCTTCCGCCACACCACCAAGCTCCTCGTTCAACCTGCGGAGCAGCCTAATGCTGCTTTAACAGGTTACCTTAACCCTGGCAGGCACCAGTCTATGGTCCATTTAGAAGAATGATTTAACAGTTGATATCCCCCCATGCCAGGACATAGAAGGACGTTTGGTCCACACGCCACAAGTCAATAGAAGAGCCTTCCAGACCCACAATCCCAGTGTATTTTTTTTCTTTTTTACTTATCTTGAGTGTCTGTGATTTGTGGGTGTGGTGGAGCGAGAAAGCTCGTTGAGTGTCTAAGACCATGTCCGGTTAAGTCAGGATGTAAGAAATTAAAACAGCAGCCCGAGGCTTGCACCATTCGACAGGGTGTCTCCTGCTGTTCACTTGACCATCTGTCGTGGCACAGCCCCGCGGGCCCAGATGGTCAAAAATCCAACTGGACATGAATCCTTGGTGCATTTCCTAGAGAATTCGGGCTGGATCTAACACCAAGCGGGTTTCAAAATACATGCGTCCTCGAGTGCGCACAGCCCGCCATCTTGCTGCTTCCTGGAAGGCTCAGTCACGGAGCATGATGGGTGCTTCACGTGACCGCCCATCCGATGAAAGTGACCATTCGTCGTCAAAGAGATTTTTCTGCTTATTTCAACATGCTTTTTGGGCCAAAATGGACAATGCCACTATGTTATCAACAGTGGAGCATTTTTGGCAAAAACCTGTCTTATGGAAGGATATTTTCTTTGATTCCTTTGCTCATTTATGCAGATGAGATAGCACATGCTTTGCAAATATTTTCCTATCTGCATCCAGTAATGGAATAAAGCGGTAATTTTGTGGGGTGCCTCTAGCCTCTTTTATAAATTAGCTGTCAATAGATCCCTTCCACAATGGCAATACACAGCCTGTAAAATCAGTGTGTTGATTATTATCCTTAATGTACAGCCCCATTTTTTCAGTCTTGTTTTAAGACTACAACTGGGCTTGGTGCACATGAGTTGTTTCAAAGTTTTAGTCAGTTTTTCAGTTTCAAGTTGTGATATAGCATATCCAGGCCATCCGCCTTCCCATTCTAAAACAAATGATTTCATTTGTGGCCCTTCATACATTTTCTTTAGATGTTTTTTCCAGGACTCGTAAGGTATATGATAGTCATTGTATCTTCCAAGAGCCAACATTTTGCCTATTCTGTGTCGGGATTGCATCTTGGAGCGCTGTCCAAATGCATTCTTGATAACTTATTATAGCATTATTGATTTCCTTTTTTTGGCAATTTCGGAGAGGAAGATACTTCTGCAAGGGGCTTAGCATTCAGAATACAGGACAAAAGGACTCTTCTTGGAGCTCCAGGGATTCGGATGAATCAGATCTAAGTCCAGCAGATCATCAATACTTTTAAGTTCATAAGGTAAGCTGATTTGTCAATGCAATAGTTCATTTGATGCGAAAGGGGCAATATCCAATAGAAATCGATCATGTGACTCCAACATGAAACATCCATATTTTCCCAGGTTTGTCATGAGCACAGCATCTGTCCGTATAGCTCCACACAAGATTGAAACAGATTTTTAAGTTGTCAGTTCACAGTCCAGGATATTCAAGATCCAAGGTAAGTTTCTTGCACTCTCTATGTGTAGAACAATAGACATACATTACCAAACTAGTCTTGTCATGGGAAAGAAGTCTGAAAGAAAGGTACACATTAGCACGTTGACTTGACATTTTCTTCACAGTCACGAATACAGGCCCTAGCATTCCTCACTCAGGCTAATGCAACTGAATTAAACAGCACAATAATATATTCAAAGAAAACACATTTTAATACACAGACTATAAATCTGCATTGTCTTTGTTAGTGTTCATGTTACAGTAACTTTAAACAAAATGACTGTTATACATTTCAAAGTGTGTGACGCAGAACTGCATTTTTCTATTTTTGCACGTCTTTACAATGTTTACCATAAGAAATTCAATATTGTTTCAATACAGACCATTAGTTTATACTGTAAAATATAATGTGACAGCAGTTTAACTCTTCAAACATGTAAATTAATCTCAATTCCACCTGTTTCAATAAGTAGTCTGAGACAAAAGCACACTAAGATAGCTTCTCAGCCCATCACACTACATGCACGCTGTTAGTATGATTAACCTAATGCATACATTGTGATGTTTAGATTATTTCTGTAACACAAGGGACAGTACTAAAGTTTCTGCTCCATCAGTACACTAACCCACACTTCATACATCACCTAACCTGCTTATCACAATACACACAGCAAAGGCTACCATACAGCCGCACATATAATACCATACTCAAAACATCATACTAAATTTACTGGAAAGCAAGAGTGCTCCTCATCCACCACAACACTATTTCATGTACATCCATACCAGGTTCCCCCTTGAACCACACCACACTGCATACACCACCGGACTGCAACACACCTCCCAGCACACCTTTTACTGCACCAGACGTCACAATCTACCATATCACACCACCTTCATCATTTCTCAATGCCATGCCACCACACCACGCATGTCATTCCACTCCCTATCACACTGACCCACTCTACCAGCAACACTAGTCACTGCAAGGGGCGTCTGCTCCTCTTGGGACTGGTGTCTTGAAAAGTGTGCTGCTTGACCCCACCCTCTTCCAGTTCATGCAAACACCACTCAGATAGTACAGTGTCAAATATCTTACAACAGATCTTTTTTTTCTTGATTGCTACTGGAAAGTTGGCCCTTAAAAGTCGTGTTGGGGTGGGGTAGAGATTTTATGATGATCATCTTCGTGAAGGCAAAACAGGAGTTGCAGCAGGTGGTCTCTGTGTGATAGGACAGTATGGGAACATGAAGAGTCTGAACTGCTGCATTTACAACATGCCTTGAAATGAACCACTCATGTCACAAGGGAGGGAGCAGATGACTTGATGGAGAAGAAGACAGAAAGCTTGCCATCTTGACTTTGAGTTTGTATGTGTATCTAATTCTGTATGCCCATACAACCCTGAGACTAGGGGTGGCTTGTGACTGCACATCCCTCTTATTTGTGGTGGGCACCAAACCCTGGTGGCAGGACAAGAAACTTCACAGAAACAAACTGTGTACAGTCAATGATGCTTTAACAAGGAGACATAGGTCCTTATTTAGGGTTTGGCAGACAGGATATTGTGTCACAAACATGGCAGGTGTTCGGTCCGGCATAGAGTGCATTGTAGCCTAGGGCACTTGTAATATGGCAGACAAGAATCTGTCCCCTTTTAATGGAGTATCCCATCTACCAAAGTCTAAATAAGGCCCATAGTCTCCAGAGGCAGGAACTAAGAGCTAGAAGGATGTGGCTTAGGAGCATCATAGGAATATCTGATGAGCAAATACTAAGAAATAGGAACATGGTAACCAGGGACAGTGAGGCACTACTGATGGCCGCACTACCAAACACAGAACAATGGCAATTAGTTAGATCTCTCTGAAACAAGGACAGGAGAAGAAATGTCATTTTCATGTAGAAGGAAAAGAAACAGGTTGTCTAAAATGGCTTCAGCTGACCTGACCAAAGGGGAGGTAAGAAATACCATGTAAAATAACTCAACCTCAAGTAAAGAACTATAATTGCTTTAACAGGCATCCACTCTGAGAGTATGTGAATGCACTAGAGCTATTGTTTGCATGTAGATGCAGGAGCCACACTGTCATAGCTGACCTGAGGTTGGTACAAGGCAGTAACCCACGAGCTCACGAGCTGCCTCTACATGGGTACATTTCAGGGACAGCCGAGGACATTTGCTACAGTCACATAGGTTTGAACAACAGGTTGATAGGTCCTCCTCCTTATGTAGGCCACCACTGCAGAGAAAAACTCACAATCCAAACCGCTTCACCCTCACTGACTGACGCAAAGGGGGATTTAGATGTCCACCTCCGTGAAAGTCTTCAATTGGGTAAACTCCCAACTGCAGGTTTATGTCTGCTAGGAAAGTGGCAAGTAATACACAGTCTCTTCTCGACATAAAATCCACTCTATAAACTAGATTGCTATACACATAGTGCGACATAACAGTCTACAACCATGTACAGGATCCCAGTTAGGTCGGTGCTACAGAAAAAGCAATATTTACACATAAAAATGACAAAGGCACTCAGAGAGACACAGGGAGACAACACTGTAAGTGTTTTTCCAGGAGAAGAAATCACTGCCAGCCAGTAAATGTTGAAATACAAGTCGATGGACGTCATTTACTCAAACGCTGTAAGTGTCCAGCACTTATCACATATACTAGCTATGGATAGAGACAAATGCTCTAAAATCCATGTATGTTTAAATTTAAATTGCATTTATTATTTGTTTATTACCCCTGACGAGGCCTTGTTTGCAACCTGTCAGTATATACGGTATATAGAATATCTGAAACTTAGTAATGCAGACTGTTTTATTTTATTGGAAGGAAACCAGTAAAGTCAGAGTTTTCCATTCCAGGTGTGTTTGTGTTGAAACTGAGCATGGCAATTCTCAATGTCCGGAATGCTACGTACGTGAAAACGTGTAAACTAACAGTGGCCAAAGAGCCATTAGGCTAAAGCTCATTCGTCTCAATGAGTTTCCCCAGCCAGGGGTGGGAACCATTAATCAACAGTAACAGCTTCCCTGCGGGGGTCGGTGTGGTGCTTTCCTCAAGCAGGGGGTGGTCCCATTCCCAGCACTCCCAGAGGTCCAGTCACCCCGCCAAGAGCTGGTGTTTTACTGCAGACGCTTGGAGTGACGCCGTGACGAATGTAACGACCAAGTACGAAGTAATGGCTGCGGTTTGGAAAACATACGACTGACAGGCCTTGACAAGTTTACTATCTCCGTTCTCTGAATTGTTAGAAATGCAGATGAAGGAAGACGACACCCTCAGGAGACGTATTTAGAGCGCAATTTAACACGAACAGCGGACACTTTTAGGTAAAAATGTATCGTGTCAGGGGCCCGAACCACGTGAAATCATAGTGCATGGCTGTGGGCATTACATCCAGTTATCTAGAGGTGGACTTCACTGTGTGGCTAACAGGAGATTCACTTAAAGGTCTGCGCGCCTCCAATGCCTGCTGCAGGCTGGAGCGACCGGTTCCATTGCACTTGGCACCACAGGGCTACGCTGTATTTTAAAATATCTTACAAGCTTAAAGGAACCTGCTGCTGAGGGCAGTAGTAAACATGTCAAGATAATGCTGGTGATTAATGTGTTTGCTGGGGAGACCAGAGTGCTATGTAGTTTCAGTTTCGATTCATCATAACGTAGTTTAGGGAGTTTAAATTGCATCTTACATATATTCTTTCTAGTACAGACAGCCACATCCTCTGTTGCATTGTGAATCTGGACTTGGTGAGTCTCCAGAAGACACATCTTAACATAAAATACCTGCTAGCAAGGATGGTATATGACTTCTACCCCTTGAATCGCTCATTGCCTTAAACCTTTTCTATACATTGTTTTATACCCTTGTATGATTCATTTTCTCTGTTTGTGTGTTAGGTAAAGCACTCTGGCACTACACAATGGAAGGAGAAGCCCTATAAAAGAAATTAAATACATATGAGAGGGGGCTATGGAGAAATGAGTGGCACCGTTGGAGGGTGATAGTGAAGGAATCCGAGAAGAAGGTCCTAGGGGACACACAACAATTGTTGCTCTGGGCACCACTCGCTCTAAAGCTGTCCTGCTCGTACCATTTAAGTATTACATGTGACGAAATACGACAGCACTCCCAGGGCAGGTTTTATAACTTTGCACTAGTGCAGTGCCATTTTACAACAACATTTGAGACCAACTTGGTAGTGCTATTATGTTGACTAGATTTTATTTGTGCTGCTGTGGCTGCATTACAGTAAGTGCCCCAGGTTGCAACAGGGCGTGTGAGCATGTTTTCTGCACCTCCTGGACACTTTGGTATTACGGAAGAGACGGCATAAACTTGCCCTCCCCATTCTGTTATACTGATGGCAACAGGGCACATGTTCCCCCCATGCTATTTTAGAAGGGCATTCACTCATCTTCATGAGACCCTGTCCAAAACAAATGAGGAAAAGACAATGGGGGTCATTCCAACCCTGGCGGTCGGTGTTAAAGCGGCGGCCAATCCGCCAACTGGCAGGCGGTAAAAAAAATGGAATTCTGACCCTGGCGGGAACCGCCAACACAGACCACCATTTTAACACTCCAACCGCCACGGCGGGACAAACAAACAGCGCGGCGGTCACCGCCAACAGACAGGCGGCAGACAATGTACCGCCCACCATATCACAACTCACCAATCCGCCACCTTTTCCGGGGCGGGAGCCCCGCCGATAAAAACACGGCGGAAACAGATCACGAACGGGAAAACGCTCACCTCTACACACTCCACGAGGAATCTGGACAGCATGGAACCAGAACTACACATCCTACCAGCTATTGTCTACCTGCTCCTCTACCAGGAGCACGAACGCCGGCGCAGAAGACAACGGTGAGTACTGCACCTACGACACAGGGGAGGGGGGAGGAGAAAAGATTACGGGCACACATATACGCGACACACCCAATCAATGCAGAGCAACAACTCAGAGTGACACCCCCCAAACCCCCCGGAAGAATGCAAAGACAAAAAAATATGATATCGAAATCCAAATATATTGTAAGGCTAAGTAAATAAGTAATTCAAACATCCTATACCTATATACACATATGTAAATTGTCCAGTCAAAATTGGCTTACAGTCATCATACGTGGGCCAATGGTCCTCCACACATGGGCAAAGCCCACACCGGAGACCCAAATCCATTGGAGAGAACACTGCAGGGGCATCAGATAGCAAAACTACAGGCACCTCAGGGGGAAGGGAAGGGGGGTCACCTCAGCCAGATGAGTCCACGACGCCAGATCCACGAGGGGCCTCCATGGCCACTGTTCAATCCTGGGGAGTGCAAAGCCACAGTCTCTCAAGTCCCTACAGTGGGTGGCCTGCCCACTGTGCCATCCTGGGGAGTGCAAAGCCACAGTCTCTCAAGTCCCTACAGTGGGTGGCCTGCCCACTGTGCCATCCTGGGGAGTGCAAAGCCACAGTCTCTCAAGTGGATGACATACTCCACTGGTACTGGAGGAGTCTTGGTGCCCAGAGTGTATCGTGCAGCCCTGCCCGACACTGATCCGGGCCTGCCCCTTCTGCCAATGGGCCAGCGGTGCTTGAGATGAAGGGCCCAGCGGAGCAGTGCTTGAGATGAAGGGCCCAGCAGAGCGGTGCTTGAGAGGAAGGGCCCAGCGGAGCGGTGCTTGAGAGGAAGGGCCCAGCGGAGCGGTGCTTGAGATGAAGGGCCCAGCGGAGCGGTGCTTGAGATGAAGGGCCCAGCGGAGCGGTGCTTGAGAGGAAGGGCCCAGCGGAGCGGTGCAGAGACGGCAGGGCCCAGCGGAGCAGTGCTTGAGAGGAAGGGCCCAGCGGAGCGGTGCTTGAGATGAAGGGTCCAGCGGAGCGGTGCTTGAGAGGAAGGGCCCAGCGGAGCGGTGCTTGAGATGAAGGGCCCAGCGGAGCGGTGCTTTAGTTGAAGGGCCCAGCGGAGCGGTGCTTGAGATGAAGGGCCCAGCGGAGCGGTGCTTAAGATGAAGGGCCCAGCGGTGCGGTGCTTGAGAGGAAGGGCCCAGCGGAGCGGTGCTTGAGAGGAAGGGCCCAGCGGAGCGGTGCTTGAGATGAAGGGCCCAGCGGAGCGGTGCTTGAGAGGAAGGGCCCAGCGGAGCGGTGCTTGAGATGAAGGGCCCAGCGGAGCGGTGCTTGAGATGAAGGGCCCAGCGGAGCGGTGCTTGAGAGGAAGGGCCCAGCGGAGCGGTGCTTGAGATGAAGGGCCCAGCGGAGCGGTGCTTGAGATTAAGGGCCCAGCGGAGTGGTGCTTGAGACGGCGGTGCCCTGTTCAGCGGTTCTTGAGACGGCGGGGCCCTGTTCAGCGGTGCTGGTCTTGATGGGCCCTGTTCAGCGGTGCTGGTCTTGATGGGCCCTGTTCAGCGGTGCTGGTCTTGATGGGCCCTGTTCAGCGGTTCTTGAGACGGCGGGGCCCTGTTCAGCGGTGCTGGTCTTGATGGGCCCTGTTCAGCGGTTCTTGAGACGGCGGGGCCCTGTTCAGCTGTGCTGGTCTTGATGGGCCGTGTTCAGCGGTTCTTGAGACGGCGGGGCCCTGTTCAGCGGTTCTTGAGACGGCAGGGCCCTGTTCAGCGGTTCTTCACGTGTCTCCAGGGCACCAGATCCGGACAATAGATGGTGTTCACTCGCCATCCGACTTTTCGCTTGCGGGGCCCTCCTGTGCTGGTGTCCCGTGTCCGTGGGTGTCCTCCTTCACCCCAGGAATGGGGCAGGTTCGGCCCTCCTGGGCTGCTCGCCTGCTGCCGGACTTGTCGGCCGTGCTGCCCTTGCCATCCTTGCGTGAGTCTCTGTGGCCCTTGCCTCCCTTTGTAGATGTGCCAGGTGGCACCCCACTTCCTGACGGTGCCAGGGTGGTGGCTGTGGAGGCTGCCGCCTCTGTCCTATCGCGCAGGGGCTTCCCTTTTTTTGATTTTTTCCCAGGGGGTGGGCTGGCTGTCCCTTTGCTGCTGGCCGATGTGGCTGCCCTCGAAGGTGGTGGACTCCAATATCCCTGGACTATGGTCCTTGTAGGTCCAGGGGTTGTGGTGGCTGAGGTGCTGATTGGACTTTTACGAGATGGAGGGGGTGGGTCAGGTGATGGAAAGAGGTTAATTTTTGAGAGGAAAAACTTTTTAGGAGCAATGGGAAGGGTAGGTGGAGTGGGTATGGGAGTGGAGGAAGAGGATGTGGTTGTAGGAGAGTCAAGTGTGGTGTCTTTGGGTGCAGGTGCTTGTGCTGGAGGCTGTCGTGAGGTGGATGGCTGTTGGGTGGGTGGCTGCCTGCGTTTGTGTGGTTTGGATGAGGGGGTGACAGACACAGTGGGAGAGGACACAGGGGACATGTAAATGGCAGTGGGGTGGTGACTGCACGTGTGCGGAGTGTTCTGGTGGGTGTGCTGGTGATGGGCGTAGTGGCTGAAGATGTTGTGCATGCAAGTGTGAGTGGAGACGTCACAGGGACGGAGGAGGGAGACGAGGAGGAGGGGGACACAGAGGAGGCAGTGGCTGTTGGTATGTCTGCATGTGGCTGTTGCTTGTGTGAATGCTTGTGGGATGTGTGGTGCTTATGTTTGGATGAGCTGCCCTTGGGTGTTGAGGTGTGTGCAGGCTGGTCTGTAGGTGTGTCTGGGATAGGCAGAGGAACAGGGGAGTGGGACTGGGTGGAGGGAGTTGGAGGAGGGAGGCTGGAGACAGGGACAATGGCTGCCGTCAGTCCTGAGGCCAGAGCGTTGAACTTTCGCTGATGGGCAGCCTGACCCGAATGAATGCCCTCCAGGTATGCATTGCTCTGATGCACCTCCCTTTCCACCCCCTGGATGGCATTCAAAAGGGTAGACTGCCCAACAATGAGTGTCCTGAGGAGGTCAATGACCTCCTCACTGAGGGCAGCAGGGGTAACTGGGGCAGGGCCTGAGGTGCCTGGGGCGAAGGAGATGCCCGCCTTGGTGTGCGAGCGGGCACGGGGCGAACTCTGAGGAGCTGCTTGGAGGGCGGAGCTGGTGCGCTGGGTGGCGGCTGTACCTGTTGTTGCAGTGGGCACGGATGTTGCCGCCACCACAAGGGAGCTCCCTTCCGAGGACGTGTCAGTGTCGCTGATGTCTCCACGTGTCCCCGTTGTGGAGCCCCCCTCGCCCTCCGTCTCACTGGTGAAATCAGAGTCCGTTGCATGGCCCTCCGGGGCCATGTGAGATGCAGCTCCCTCGTGCTCCAATGCCACTTCTCCTCTGCCAGATGATGCTAATCCATACAGGAACAGGAAGAGCAGATAAAAAAAGGGGGGGGAGAAATAAAGACATGTTGAGTGCATGCTTTGGCAACACAGTTGGCGGAGAGGACAGACACAGAAGCCCCCTGCACTACGACGCGCACTTGGGGTACACTACTCAATCAGTGAGACCTGGCCTACAAGGCAAAGGACGACAACTGCACACATAGGTGACACAGGCCCATGGATAGCTGTACTTGGCACCCTACAGAGGTGGGGGGCGGGGGCACAGGGCCATGCCTTACGGAGGGGACTAGCCTACAGAAATCGCCCTGGCCTAGGGATACCCACAGCCCTCCTCCCTCACCCAGACACCTCCACTGCGCGCTAAGATAGCAGAATGTGCTTGTACTCACCCCCTTGTGTCTGCTGTGATGTCCTCACGCGCCCATCCAAATCTGGGTAGGCCACCACCAGGATCCGGGACATCAGGGGGGTCAATTGACGACTGGCACCCCTCCTACGTTGGGAGGCCATCCCCAGCAGAGCCTCCGCGGTCTTTCTGCTCCCGCAGCGGATGTCCTCCCACCTCTTGCGGCAGTGGGTGCCCAGTCTGGTGTGGACTACCAGGGACCGGACGTCCTTGGCGATGGCACGCCAAATGTCTATTTTCTGATGGGCGCTGACCTATGTGACACGTACAGGGAGAGAAAAAAAAAATCTACATTTTCTGCATGCTCGATGCGAGTGCCCCCCCCTCCCCACCCTTGCCATGTGGTACATGCTCTCATCAGTTGTTAGATGCATGCCTCATTCGCTCCCCTCCGCACCATCGTTCATTCACCCCACTCAACCCAGGCATTGCCCACAAAGCATGGTCCCAGTGTACTAACCTGTTGGTCTGGAGGACCGTAGAGTAGCGCATACTGGGGGAGGACCCCATCCACAAGTTTCTCCAATTCTTCGGTAGTGAAGGCAGGGGCCCTTTCCCCAGTCGCAGCAGCCATTGTCTCTTCCAGACCGAGGTCACAGCAGCACTTGCAGTATAGGTCCTCTCTTGTGGATGATCAGGTCTCGAGTGATTAAGCAGATAGAAAATGGCAGTCACGCCCGCGGCGGTGCGTACCGCGGCGGTGCGTCCCGCGACCGCCGGCGCACTTCGTCATTGGCTCCTGAAACCCATTGGGTTCAATGTTAACCAATGCGGCTTTGCCCCGCGGTCTTCGACCGCCTGCCACCACGGTGTGCCACGCCAGCGCATTGACCTCACATCCCATTGTCACACTTCACAGGTCAGGCAGCTGCCATTTCAAGGGCCCACATGGCTTAATTTCTACTGCGTCACACAGGCCTAGGCCTTGCATTGCCACTCATACAAGGCATTCACTGCATGGAGAATCGTGTACTGTGCAAGCTGTGGGAACGTACTGTGGGTTGCTTGACTCTGTGCTCGCTGTTGTCCTTCCTAGGCACCGTCCGCTGGGACTTGCGAGGAGATGGAGGAATGTTCCCGTGTATAGACCACTGGTGGACCTGTCGACAATGGAAGAACGACATGTCATACTGACATACAGACTTGACCAAGCCACTATACAGGAACTGTGTGCCCAGCTGGAGCCAGACCTGATGTCACCCATCTGCCAACCCACTGGGATCCCCCCTCTAGTGCAGGTTCTGTCAGTACTCCATTTTTTGGCAAGTGGGTCATTTCAATCAACAGTGGCCATTTCATCAGGGATGTCTCAGCCTATGTTTTCAAAGGTGTTGTCCAGAGTGTTGTCTGCCCTGATGAAATACATGCGGAGCTACATTGTTTTCCCTGAGGTGGGCGATTTGGCTACAGTGAAGGGTGATTTCTATGCCCTTGGACATATCCCCAACCTCATTGGTGCCATTGATGGGACACATGTGGCTTTGGTTCCCCCCAGAGAAAGTGAACAGGCGTACAGGAACAGAAAAAGTTATCATTCGATGAATGTCCAGGTGGTCTGTTTGGCTGACCAGTACATCTCCCATGTAAATGCCAAGTTCCCTGGGTCAGTGCATGACGCTTACATCATGCGAAATAGCAGCATCCCTTATGTGATGGAACAGCTACAGAGACACCGTGTGTGGCTATTAGGTGACTCTGGTTACCCCAACCTGTCATGGCTACTGACCCCAGTGAGGAATCCCCAGACCAGGGCAGAGGAACGGTACAATGAGGCCCATGGGCGTACTAGGAGGGTGATCGAGCGGACCTTCGGCCTCCTGAAGGCCAGGTTTAGGTGCCTGCATATGACAGGTGGATCCCTAATGTACTCACCGAAGAAGGTGTGCCATATCATCGTGGCCTGCTGTATGCTTCACAACCTGGCTTTGCGACGCCAGGTGCCTTTCCTGCAGGAGGATGGTCCAGATGGTGGTGTTGTAGCAGCGGTGGAACCTGTGGAGAGTGAAGAGGAGGAAGACGACGGGGACGACACAGACAACAGGGACAGAGTGATACTACAGTATTTTCAATAACACACAGGTAAGAATCAACACCTGCATATTACACTTACTTACAGTCTCCTGCCTCTCTACTGTCTGTCCTATTCCCCCAGTGTATGTTAACTGAGTTGTGACTTTCCCTTCCAATTTCAGAGATGTGGGCCCCACTGCGTGACCTCTGCTTTGTTTCCCCATGGACTACAGCTGTGTGACAGTGGTATGTTGTCATCACAATGTAACTGAACATTTTGGCACCGTTATGTCTAATACATTAGTTCAAAATACAAGCAGACTCCAGATTATTTTTGTGCAATAAGTGATTTTATTAAAGTGCTGAATTTAGGGACATGGTTGAAAATCGGTGATGGGTGATGGTGGAGGAATGTCCATGGCAGAGTCCAGATTTTCAGTCTCACAGGTGCATTGTCCATATGCCTGTGGAAGGATGGAGCAGGGGCAGTTTAAGGTTGGACAGGGTGACAATGTGGGACAGTGGGATGACATCAGGGGGTATCCTTTGCTGGCGGGGGTCTTGGCATCCTACTCTGTCTTCTTTCATGATCTCAGGCCCCGCTTGCAGGGTGGTTCATCTTCTGCAGGGGGTGGGGTTCTGGTGGCCTGTTGTTGTGTGGGGGCCTCCTGTCCACTAGCGCCGGCGGAAGTGGTAGCCTGTTCTTGGTCGATGCTAGTGACAGGGGCCCTTTGTGGTGCCACATGGTCCCGCAATGTGGTGACAATCTGGGTGAGTGCCCCGACGATGGTGCCCATTGCGGAACTGATGCTTCGGAGCTCTTCCCTGAACCCCATGTACTGTTGCTCCTGCATGACCTGGATCTCCTGGAACCTGGCCAGTACCGTCGCCATCGTCTCCTGGGAGTGGTGGTATGCTCCCATGATGGAGGAGAGGGCCTCGTGGAGAGTGGGTTCCCTTGGCCTGTCCGCCCCCTGTCGCACAGCAGCCCTCCCAGTTCCCCTGTTTCCCTGGGCCTCTGTCCCCTGGACCGTGTGCCCACTACCACTGCCCCATGTCCCTGTTGTTGTTGGGGTGGTGGGTTAACCTGGGTGCCCTGTAGTGGTGGACACACCGCTGATTGACGTGACCTGGAGACAGAGGCATGGGCCCGCTGGGTGGGAGCTGTGCTGGTGTTCCCAGAGGGGGTTAGGTCTGCTGTGGCCTGTGGCTGTGTGAGGGGAACCGACTGTCCCGTGGTCCCCGATGGTCCGGGCTGGTCATCTGGGTCCAGGGAGACAGAGCTGCTGTCATCACTGGTGGCCTCTTCTGGGGGTGGGATGGACATTTCTGGACCCTCCTGGGCGGTGTGGTGGCGTTCGGGTCCTGCAGGGGTATAGAAGTTTGGTTATTGCTTCAGTGTGTGCCATAACGTACAATGTGTGGGTGCCCGTGTACCCCAGGGCTGGCATTCCTGTGTGGGGGCTTTTGTGGGGGAGATGTGTATGTGCAGTGGGCATGCTTTGGTGATGGGTGTCCATTCTTTGTGGACGCATGCAGGGCTAGGTGTTGGGATGTGTGGATTGTGATGGTGAGCCATTTGCAAGGATTTGGGGTGATGGGGTGGGGGTGAGGGTGGGGGTATGATTTGGGATGCAGGTGGGGTGGGGGGATGAAGTAGTGAAGATGAGACTTACCAGAGTCCATTCCTCCAGCTACTCCTGCGAGGCCCTCAGGATGCAGGATGTGCAAGACTTGCTCCTCCCATGCTGTAAATTCTGGGGGAGTAGGCGGGGGTCCGCCGCCAGTCTTCTTCACCGCGATGTTGTGCCTTGATACCATGGAACGCACCTTCCCCCGTAGGTCGTTCCACCGCTTCCTGATGTCGTCCCGATTTCGTGGATGCTGTCCCACAGCGTTGACCCTGTTGACTATTCTTTGCCATAGCTCCATCTTCCTGGCAATGGTGGTGTGCTGCACCTGTGTCCCGAAGAGCTGGGGCTCTAGCTGAACTATTTCCTCCACCATGACCCGGAGTTCAGCGTCTGAAAACCGGGGGTGTCTTTGGGGTGCCATGGGGTGGTGTGGATGAGGTGTGGGTTGGTGTATGTGTTGTAGTGTGTGGTGATTGTGGTGATGTGTGGTATTTTGTGCGTGGATATTGTGTGGGTGATGGTGTGGTTTGCCTCTGTGTGATGGTGTTGTCTATTCTGTGCTGTCTCTCTCTGGCTTTCTGTCGGTTTATTTGGTCGTAAGGGTTTGTGGGTGATGTGGGTGGGTGTTTTATATTGTGTTGGGTGTGTGGGAGTGTTGTGTGTATGTGTATCAGGTGTGTGTATTTTAAATTGTCCAATGTGGCTGTGTTTTGTAAGAGTGTGTGTATTTTGACCGCAGCGGTGTGTACCGCCAATGGAATACCTCGGTTGAAAGACCGCCGCATGGATTCGTGGGTCGGAATGGAATGGGCGTTTTTCTGTTGGCATGACGATGGAGGTTTGGTCATCGCCAGTTTTACGCTGGCCGTTGGTGTGGCGGACTTTTGTGGATGTCGGGTTTTTGGCGGTTTGCCAGTTGCGGGTCAGAATGACTGTGGCGGTTTACCGCGGCCACGGCGGTGTTATGGCGGTCTTCTGACCGGCGGTAAGCGCCTTTTACCGCCGAGGTTGGAATGACCACCAATGTGTCTGTGCATGCACCAAATTATGGGAACAGCAGAGGAAAAGAAACCATTATGAGGTGCACTCATGGACACCCCAGTTCTCCTCCTGCAGGGGTATCTGTGCCCTTAAAATGCAGGCTGGGTGCCACCTACACTGCGAAAGGTAAAATGGCTGCTTCAAACAACTAGTTCGCCTTCCACCAAGGTGCTGCCCCCAGGGCATCGCAAGTTTATGGCCTCCCTGAGGGAAGTGCATTGTCAATAATAAGGAGCAAACAGGAACAATGTGCCCCTATAGTAATATGGTCCCAGATGGTTAGTGCAAATACTGCTTTTGCGTGGTTGGGTGGTTGGTGCAAACATTTGTACACTTGCAGGTATGGATGTCGGCATATTGACTCTGCGCTGAATGCTTGCTGCTGAAATAAGCAATGATTTGCAGTTCATGAGTTAGTTTTCCTGGCTAATAGTCACACCTGTTAGGATGTCAGGATTTCCAAGAGTTGCTAGGACAGGCTCGTGTGGTGAACACATTTTTTCTTAATTGAATGCATGCCCTCGTTTTTCTGAGACAAATGAGGAATTATATTGAGAAGTTGCTTTTTGATTGGCCCTTTTCTCTTGCAGACAGCAAAGGCCCATGGTGTATTGGTCCTTTTGTCTTGCGACCAGCATGCATAATGTTTTCCATGCATAACACACATAATTCTCAGGAGAATCGCGTTTTTCACATATTATGTGAGTGATGTTTTCAGTGGAAATTTTGCAGTGCTTTTTTATCCCAAGATGTCAATTTTCACTTTATGCTTGTAAGGTAAAATTATCTCACCTACCTTTCAATTTGGTCAATGTATGCCCATACAGATTTTGTAAGTTGCACACCTACTTTTGCCGATATAGTGAATGCAAATGTGGCATATATTTTCTCCTGAATCACGTTTCACATGATGTGTGATGTGTGTAGCAGGGATTGCTTAGATAATGGCTGCATGAAAATGCAGTTTTCCCAGTTAGAGTAGTGAAGGTAAATCCTGATTTCACTAGAGATATAGAGACACATATGCTTTTTTAATTTTTTGCATTTATTATAGCTGCCACGAATCACAGACTACACCTGCCAGTAAACCCTGGGTCACAAACTGCAGGTTAAGGGGAAGTGAAGCCACCAATCAGTCATGAGCTTAGTTTCTATATAGAAGTCACCTGTAAGTACAAGCCTCTTGATATGGAGAGAAATAAACTCCCTGAATGAAACGGAAGAACATCAAAAGGAACCCAACAGAAAGAGCAGATCAACTTCTTTCAAATCTCCAGGAGACTCACCAGGAATATCTAGGATTCTGGATGCTTGAACTTAATATGTCCCTGTTGAAATAAAGTGTTAGGAAGTACAAGGAGTTGTAGCACTTGAAACTGAAAGAAAGAATCAATAACATCTGTAGTACATAAAAGTTAAAGGGGGGGGAACATCTGACAAGATATAGACAATGGAGGGACAATACTCGCCTCAGTGACTTTAATAAAATCAAGACTTCCTTTCACTATTCTAGTTAAGAAAATGTGCATTTTATTACAAGACTGGGACTCATAACATGCTTGTCTAAAGCACATTCCGACTACCAAATAGGCACGAGCCACTGGTTCACATTAAAACAGCCTGAATGTTGATACCGTGTACCATTCAGCAGACGTAAGAATGTTGTTCAATGCTGTTTCAGCTAAGAATGTTCTGGCAACATGCCCCATTGACTCTGTTTAAAATTCTCCTCTGATGTAGGTGCCTGTAGTGCCAATTGCCATTATGTTAATGCTAGGAAGAAAGTATTTCCCAAATGAAATGTTGTAATGGGATCAAACTCAAAAATGCCTCTACCAGCCCTTCTTGGGATTTAGGGCCTGATTGAGAACTTGGCATACGGGAATACACTGTCACATGACCGATATCCCATTTGCCGTATTATGATCCCATTATATCCTATGGAGATCTTTATACGGCAGTCAGGATATCCGTCACGTTTGTGATTGAGTATTATATCGGCCAAGTTCTAAATCAGGCCCTAAAACAATAAATAAAGATTTTAAAAAACAGGGCCTAAGACTTGTAGCATCCCAGTTGGTGTTGTATTGGACCGCAGATATATTGTCCATCTGCAAAAGTTCTTTGAAATGTGCCTTGTCCCATGTGAAACCAAATGGTAAAAGAGTCTGCAAAAGATCTGAATAATTTATATGCATTGACAATTCCTTTACAGACCATGTCATTTGAGTACTGGACACTCCAAGGACTTTAACTTCAGAGACTGGCATATGGCCCCAAGACTAGATATGGGGCTCTGGGGCTATGACCATTACAAGCAACTAACCGGTCCTGCCACTATGTCATCTCTTCTCAAGCATTTTTCTCTAATGATATTTAGTTTTTTTAGGAGAGACCCTTCTGTAAACTTCTTGTCTTTGACAATAGCATGCATGGTAATGAATTGATTCTGCAAATATAGCTTCCGTGGACAATACTAACGACTCTACATTCTGGCCAGCTGCATGAGAGATTTGTGAGAGAATGGCATCATCCTTGATTCTTTTTTGAAAAAAGAGTTATTGTGAACTCTGAAGGTTGTAAAATATCTTATTTGGAATCTACAGAGAAAGTTGGTGGAACAAAATGGAGCATAAGACATTAATGGGGCGAGACTTAAATTTGTAAATCCTAGTGTGCCACTGAAATTTGAGGAATGTCTTGTGTTCCAACCAAAATGGAACAGAATCCTTCAGGTCTAGGCCCACCATCCATTCCCCTGGAAAAAAAGAAAATCCCCGAAATAAACTGTCACCTCCATTTTGAAGTGAGGGTGTTTTTTTTAAATAATATGTTGGTCGCAATACCAATTTGATGGAGCAAACTATGCTCCAGGGCTTATTTAGAAAATTGTTTTCCTGTGTTCTATATGTGCACTGATTCTTCTACACATAAATTAACTGTCAGTAGAGAAAATCCTTGAAACAAAGGAGAGAATACTCTACTTAAAAAACCCTGTACTGTTAGACTAACTCAGGGATTCTAAAAATTGCTAGCTAAATTTAAAGAAACTGCTATTTTGTCAGTAATTCACAGAGTAGAATAAAATGAGATTCTGACCTCAAGTAAAACCCCTCCTTTGCCCTGTAAGATAGAGGAACTATCTACTTGATATCCATTGGGCAAAGAAGGAGGTCCTTAATATTTCTGAAACTGTATACCACATAGCTACTGCTATAACCGGTTATTGAAGTGGTATTGGTTGGCAAGAGAGTCCCTAGACCTATGGGCTTTGTCAAAAACTGGTTTCCCAGATACCCTCAACAGTGTGTTTTGTACTTCTTATAGTAAGGAAAAGCCTTGACAAATATTCCCATTCCCTTTGTAAAATGTTCTGAAAAGAAAGCCCTGAGATGTTGGGCCAGGCTCTGAGCATTCACAATCACAAAGCTCATTGTGGATTTGCTGTACTTTACCACTGGCAACTACAATGAGTGACAGTAGTTCTGGGATATCCTTTTTTAGGGATAGGTCAATGGACTTCTTGTTTTTTGATAGGTCAGGACTAAAACAGCATTTGAATCATTCCATCATAATTGTCTAAATCACTAGCACTATAATAATCATAATTGTCCTTTTGTGCATTCTGTAGAACATAATTAGGTTATTGCTTTATCTTGCATTCTACCTCAAGATGTGAGATCAAATGATTGACTAAGTGTCATTATCTTTGGGCAGTTGACAGCCACTAATCCCAATACTGAAATTAGTCATCTCCATCGTCTAAATCACTTGTATCATAATTACCATTATCATCCCTTTGTGCATTCTCCAAATCAACATTAGGGATTTTCTCATATAGTATTCTACCTCCAGACATGAGGGTCAATAACCTGGCTGAGTATCAACATCTTTAAGTGGCTGAAAATGCGAATCACAATACTGACGGAGTCAGAAATCAATTGTATGCAAGGCTCCTGGACCTTGTTAGCATGCACCTGCTAAGATGTAAAAAAAAGTCCTTTTTTTAGTTGAAGTCTTAATTTCTCTGGTTACAGAGCAGAGACAGACTCACCAAAAGAGTGTGCAGCTTTAGAATGGGAAATGGATAGCCTGCGTCTATCAGCAGGTGAGGTCAGAATTTCATTAATGACAACGGAGGAGCTAATATCTAAAGGCATCAACTTTAAAACAGAAGTATTGAGGAAAGAACATATGTTATGTTTTATCGGTTCTTCCTCTTCCAATTCAGAAACTAATAAAAACATACAATGTCCTTCATAGCTATTGTTTCATCATAATCTCAAACGTGCACAAAAAGAACTGCAACTGTATCCAGACACATATTTATATTGAAGTCCAAGATTTAGAAACCAGAAGGACCACACTCGTGTACACCGACATTTTCATTATACTGCCCATACCATATAACAAACAATTTGGCTTCTAGATACACAATACCATTAGCCTTCAAATGTTTCTGCAATGCTTCCTCAGGAAGACATGAACAGGTGTACCAGGTGGCCTGTATAATTGCACGTGGGCAGTCACGGAACCAATAAATACTAAATTGCTCCAGTGCCGAACCTATGATACAGTAGCAGTGTATGCTGAGCATTGTAATGTCCATGTCATGTCTTCAAATAGAATGTAGTCCATGAAATATAGTGTGCCAGTAATGGATGCCCAGGTAGCAGGAAAGGGAAATTAATGCCTAAAAATATAACTAAAAGCAAATATGAAGCAAACTTTGGCAAACACGTCACAATTAAGTCAAGCACACTGAATATGCAATACTAGACACATTTAAAACACATTTCTAAGAATAGAACCCAGAAAGGATTAACATAGGGGAACTTATCTTATGGTTGAGCAGCAAGAAAAGATGTTTTAAGCAATTTAAGAAACACGAACATTGTCTAAGTGTCAACAGTGCATTTTGATGTTACATGGTATTACAAGAAAATGTAGATCTTGGTACCCTGTATTTTTATATTCCATTGTATATGATGATGGATGTTTTAAGTTCAGGCATTCTGTACCCTATAGTCAGTACCAAATTTGACTCCTTATTTCTGTGTTTTTATGGCATGTCTCATCTGGCCACCATACCTGAAAGTGTTTGAAAACGGGGAAGTGTGAAATTAAGCACTATATAAAAACAAACAGACAGGCTATTATCGAGGTTGTTTTTACATTAATACTGCTGTGCAAAAGGTGGGCACAACCTTGCACTACATTGAAAGAAATGTATGTATTCAGATTCCAGGCCCTTTTCACTACAGACTAGCTTGGTCACTCATCATTTCCCTTGTGTAGTGTTTCCCTGTGTTGTCATTGATGTTAGCTTGCTCTCGTAATATTTTTTTATTGAGTCGGAAATTATCAGAATAAATCAAAATCGATACAGCATCAACACAAAACAACACCAGAAAAGGGGGGTACACCATAATTAGATAGCAAATCAGTTTCACAATTTCAGGTGAAAAGTGTCAGAAAGACACAGAGATAGCCAACAAAGATAAACCTACCCAAAATAGAACAGTGAGCCCTTGGCCAAATTAATTCTCAGCACATGAAGTATCATTAAAATATGGATCCCAACTAAATCCAGCCGAAATGTGCACAAATCTCTTAATAGAGCAGGCCCCCTAGATTTAGCCAGTTCCAACTCTTACAGGTGCCGAATAACAGCCCACCTCTCTGTTACCCTAGGGATAGTAGTAGATACCCAGGCTTTAGCTATACAAATGCTAAACAAAGGGGGGAGAAGGAGGGTTAAAGGGGAGGGTCTATTCTCCTTGAAGCTTCAGTAAACGTATTTAGAGACCCAACCGAGAGGGGAAAAAACTTCCACAGATAAAAGGTTTTTTTGTTAGAAAAACCCTCACCCACCAGGGTTACCCCTTGGTGGTATGCTTCAAAATTGGGTTTCTTCCCGTTCTGCTGCAGAACGAGGCGTGCTGCGACCAACGGAATACATGGGAGCACTATTGGTATCAGCAATGCGGATGCTAGAAAAGGATAGGAGTGGTGGGGTCTTGGTAAATTAAAAATACCCCCCCCATCTGGATGATATTACTAGTTTAATATGTCTCACAGGGGTAGTATGATTAAAAATGGGTGTCAAGAGGGTGGGTATATTATGTACCTGTCCTCCTTAGTGGTCTACATGTTTCAGAGTTTACCCCTAAACTCCTCTTCAGGACCAAAGTGATCTCCCTAGTATCACTCCTTGTGCGCTTTACACTAGTAGAAGTACTTTTACTATTTACTATGGTAAGGTGATATGTACCAATTAAATTAAATTAAATAAATACTACCCATCAGTGTCAATGCTCTGCTGGGCATATTTTCATTGTTTATGCCAATTGCATCATATGTCCTCCGGGAGGTGGGTGTGCTTTCGAAGTCTGCCAGCAAATTCTGCACCGAAATGTAAATCAAAGTCAAGACGATGTAATTCACCTTGCCCATATTGAAATTAAAAAAAAAAAACATAGCATGCTTAGCCTGCTGGTATCCCCAGATAAAGCTACCTGCAGATCCTTCCATTTATCTAAAAAATGAATTCAGAATAGCACAAAACAAATACAATAATTTTGGCAGGACATTCATCTTGATGCTACATCTACCAATAATACTGTTTGGAAGTTTATTCATAATCATAATTTATTGATAACTGAAAGTAAGAAGGGCTTGTAGTGCAACTGAACAAATTTTCCAACCTGTGTACCTTACTGAACCCCAAGATATGTAGCTGTGGAACACAAACCGGGAATCAGGGTTTCAGGTTTAAAATTCAGAAGAACTTGGGTTTTGGCTGAATTTAGCGTATATCTAGAAAAAAACTGTGAATCTATCAGCCTCAACACTAAGAGCAGATTGGAAGAGTAGATAGCAACATTGTCAGCATATGCAGTTATTTTAAGTCTATTGTTACCAAAGTCCATTGGCTGGATCTGATTGTTTTGTTCTAAAGATTTCAGATAAGGTTCCATATAAAATACAAATAAAAGGGACGATATGGGGCACCTTTGGCAAGTGCTGTGATAAATATGGAACGATGTAGAAAATAAGCCTGCATGGGCTAATTGAGCTCTAGAGTCCTTGTACAATGACAGCACCCACTTGCAGAAGTGATTGCCAATGCCAAAGACAACCATTGTAGCGCAGACAATTCCATACAACGCAATGAAATGCCTTTTCTACACATCAAATGCGGTGACTGTGGAGTTAACATGACACACAGTATCCCCCCTGGTAGAAACCATCCTGTTGCTGCGAAACCAGCCCAGAGAGAAGAGAGGCTAGGCGAACAGCCAGGATCTTGGAAAATACCTTAGCATCTGCATTAGTAAGAGATATCGAAAGATATGACCCTAATTCTTTTGAAGGTTTACTCATTTGTTTTGAAAAAACAATGATATTTGTCATATTCCAAGAGTGGATATATGTTGAAAGACACTACGAAAGGGAGAGGCGATAATGTCCTTGAATACTTTATAGAATTCTAGCGGGATAGTATCTTCCCCAGACATTTTTTCTCGGAGGGCAAAGCAAGAAGGGCCACCTTCATTTCACTAGCAGTCACATCCTGTTGAAGGGCATCTTGAGACTCTAACAAAGCAGGCAATCTGCAACCCGAAAGCTATTGAGTGAACCCTAGCGCATCGAAAGCCAGCGGTTGATTATAAAATTATCGAAATAAAATGAAAATTGCTCCACAATAGCCTGGGAGTGAGTATCTACAGAGCCATCACTGCCCTTTATTGACTGAATCAGTCCCCCTAGATTTCCTATCAGAAATTTGATACACAAGTACACGCCCAACTTGTTCACCATACTCAAATTGCCCGATTCTTAGAAAAGCTAGCCGCTGCCTTCACCCTTTCAAAGCCTGCCCCAAAAGTAAATTGTTTTCAATTAATCGAAAGTATATGGTTTGCTGATCAGCTCCCCCAGTTGCTATTTCACGTGTATGCATAACCTCAAGCAACATAATGGACTGACGTAACAGCTGCACACTATCTTGGCAGGCTTTGTTTCGGTTAAGAACAAGCTGTAGGTTGGTGCCCCTTATAAAAGCCTTAATTGCATCCCATACAATCGGAGGATATGATGTACCCACATTTAGCTGCCAGGATTTGGACAGTGAGCCCATCACAAATGCAGAGTAATCAGAACTTACTAACAGATGGCATGGAAAAGAGAACTGGTGCTTCTCATTCTCTTAGAAACCTAAATTCTAACATATATTCTAATATTCTTTCTTGTGAATAACATATTTTCCTTTTACTATCTGTCAGGCTCTGCATACAATGATTTCATATTACACTACGTTGTGATGAGCTTTTTGCACTCTGGAAGGAAAAGTGTATGTGGCACCTGTGGTTTGACCACTTTCATTCACTTTATTCACCCGTTTCCCTCCCCTGCATGACCTGTCATCCAACTTTATCTGTCAATCCTTTGCACTAAGAACTTTCTGAAACACTTTATTTTGGTAGTGCTTTAATCTTCCTGTGCTGTAACCATTAATCAGCCTGTAAATGACACTGATGTAAGTAGTTGTGAATTGACATTAGAATCCGTTCATTTTCATTTCTCCTTATTTTGACATGGGATACACTCTTTTTTTTCTTTCAGTATTTTTGATATCATTTTACCAAACCAAATCTTGTGTAAGTGAAGTATTGTCCCTGGAAGCATTTAGGGGAAGTAACTCAGGAGTGGCCATCCAAAATCTACTAAATTCCTATCCTTGCTCATTGCTCATTTATTTGTATTAGTTAGATACTCAAGGCTCTGAATTTCCCTTTACTCCTTTTCATACCTCTTGCTTTGAGGTTAACAGCTCAGGTGGGTAGCATTCTACAAAATGTAATATTTATCTTCTTGATTAAATTTCCAGTTACCCAGTAAGGTAATATTCTGAGAGACACAAATATGTGTACTCTTTAAATCCTAGGGGTAGAAGTGTGATCTCTTATTGGGTAAAAATGTCACTTCCAAGATTCTAATATCTTATAAAGAAGAGTTCACTGAGAAGGTAGAGGTAGCCTTGTATGCAAGAGAGACTAAACAAAGGTAAAAAATAAAAGTATAAAGTTTAATAAAACTGTAAACAAAAGGTGTATTTAGTGAGTAATGTTGCCATCTTCCACTTAGGAATAATATGGAGGAGTGAAAGACTAGACCTTTTTAGAGACAAGCAAAGATGAGTACGCAACCGTCCTGAAGATGCTCTCTGTTTATCCCATTTCCATTTTCCGGCATTTTCATAGCTGTTATTGATCTCTTATATTGTGGTGACTGCGACAAATGAGGGTTTGATTCATCAAATGTCTCCAGAAAAATGTAAGGTCAGTGGTTACCACATCCATGGTAATTACGTCTGCCGGATCTTAACCTTTTCTTTGTGTTCAGAAGACTAGACTACTAAGCTGTTGCTAAAAAAGCTAAGTTTTAACGATTTTTATGAAATAGATGATCTCTTATGGTCAGACTTAAATGATGCAGTCATTTGCAGCTTTGGAGATTTGGGTATGGTGACTTATATGACATCACCATACCACCCTATGACATAAATCTATCGACCCCTGACCCAGCTAAGAATTTTTGGAACTCTGGCCTAGCAAGCATTCTGACTCGGTACTACGTTTTACAAACTGACAACTGTTGTAGTCCTCAGGCTAGTTTCTTATGTGACCCTTATTGCGGCCTGGGGAGATGCAAGTCAATAACATCGCTAGTTAGCATGCATATCTTCCCTTGGTGACCATGCACTATTTGCGTAGATTAGTCACAACAACCAATTCAGCAGCAGCCAAGGGATCAAAGGTCAGCTAAGAATCTTAGTAAATGAGGGCGCAAAGTTATGTGGTGTATGGTGGTTTCGAGAATCTAAATAAATGAGGATGCAAATTTATGTCATGCACAGTGGTTTCGTAGTGTGTAAATGAACAGGATGGCTCAATTAGCAAAAGTGGAAGCTATGGGAATCTGGATTACCTCAAAACTGCGATTCTGGGACGCCAGTGAGCCGCCTCAGTGTAATATCTGTTACTCTTTCTTGGAAATAAAGAAATACTGCATTTATCGATTCGTAATGAAATCACATTCATACTTGTTGAACTAATAATGCAGTTTAAAATGTTATAAATGATGTTTAAAAACTTTATATGACTGAACAGGTGAAAAAAGTGCAACTATACAGAAAAGAAGTGCTTCTATGGCTTGGCACGGTGCAACTCAACATCAGAGAGGGAATTAAGTGCAGATGGGAGGGCATTCCATACATTATCCCGGCCCTTTATAGGGAGAGCTGGAAGTGAGAAAGAGAATGTTATAGAATGCAGAAAGTAGGAGAGGCCAGGGAAAGAAATTAAATATGGGCGTGCTGTCACATACAAACGAATTGACATTTCTCAAACTGGCTGCCACGATAGCAGGGAAGCCATGGCCTGTCAGGAAATCTAAACTTCCTCATCAGTCTCAGAGTATGTTTGATAATAAAAGAAGAGAACATTGGAAGAACCACTCCCATGTTTGTAGTGTGTGGAGCTGCTGGTACGCAGTTGGAGGAGCTTTCCCTTGCTGGGCATTGTGCAGAATCTATACTAGCACTGAGTGTAAACATTTGAAAATGGTGGTGATATGAGGAGCTGGAACTGATACAGTGGGAGCTTGCATTGACGGGCCCTGAGCACTGGTGAAGAGTGTGCGGAGCAGGCACTCAGCAGTGTTGTGGGGAGTAGACACAGGTGAACATTGTAAGGAGCTTGGGCACACAAATGGAAAATGTAAGTCGCTGGCATTTGAGGGCAGTGTGTGAAATACTCACTGCTAGGCATCGTGAGGGCTAAGCACTGGTGAGCAATGTGAGGACCTTTTACTGGTGGGTATTAAGACAAGCCAGCACGGGTGCATAACATGAGGAGTGGCACTAGCTGAGAACTTGAAGGAGCTGGTTCTGGTCAGACTTATGAAATGATGACATTGACACTTTGAAGAGAGTGCCCTGGTGAGCAACATGAGGAGAGGGCAGTTATGAGCAATGTGAGGAGGCAACATTGGTGGGCAGTTTGGCTGAATGCACTGTTGGGTAGTATGTGTTTGTGTGGTGGAAATGCTGAGACTATTTAAGGAGTTAACATTGATGAGCAGTGTATCTGGCACTAGTAGCACTGTGAGAAGTATGCCATGGTGGGTAGTGTGAGGTATTCGCATTAGTGTGGACTGCGATAAATTAGCTCTGGTTAGCAGTGTGAAATGGTGGCATTGGTTAGCTGTGTATTTTGCTAGCACCAGGTGGCTGTGTGAGAAGGAGGTATAGGTGCATAGTGTAATGAACAAACACTTGTTTGCAGTGTGAGCAGCTGACATTGATAGGCTGTGTATGGAAGTTGTGCTGGTGAGCAGAGGTGGTGGGAGAATTGTACACATTGATCGTGTTAGACCTGACCTTAGGGTGGTCTTCCCCCAGACATTTTGCCTTTTACCTCCTGTCTTAGCTGTATCCTTTGTTGGCCTTAGGACTCTGAACACTTTACCACTGCTGACCAGTGCTAAAATGCATGTGCTTCTCCCCTCAACATGGTAATGCTTATGTATCCACAATTGGCATATTTAGGGCCATATTTATACTTTTTGACGCAAAACTGCGCTAACGCAGTTTTGCGTAAAAAAAATTAGCGCCGGCTAACGCCATTCTGAAGCTCCATGCGGGCGCCGTATTTAAACAATGACGTTAGCCGGCGTTAGCCGCCGGCGCTGCCTGGTGTGCGTGTAAAAAAACGACGTACACCAGGCAGCGCCGGCGTAGGGGGATATGGGGCTTGGGCGTCAAGAAATGGGGCAAGTCAGGTTGAGGCAATTTTTTCGCCTCAACCCGATTTGCGCCATTTTTTTCGACTCCCAACCCCCATTGAAATGACTCCTGTCTTAGCAAAGACAGGAGTTATGCCCCCTTGCCCAATGGCCATGCCCAGGGGACTTATGTCCCCTGGGCATGGTCATTGGGCATAGTGGCATGTAGGGGGGCACAAATCAGGCCCCCCTATGCCACCAAAAAAAATGAAAAAAAAACACTTACCTGAACTTACCTTAATGTCCCTGGGATGGGTCCCTCCAGCCTTGGGTGTCCTCCTGGGGTGGGCAAGGGTGACAGGGGGTGTCCCTGGGGGCATGGGAGGGCACCTCTGGGCTCCTTCAGAGCCCACAGGTCCCTTAACGCCTGCCTTTTGCAGGCGCTAGAAAACGGCGCAAAAGCGGCCGTACGTCATTTTTTTTGACCCACCCACTCCCGGGCGTGAATTTTGCCCAGGAGTATAAATCCGACGCACATGCCTCGGAGTCGATTTTTTAGACGTGAACGCCTACCTTGCATCTCATTAACGCAAAGTAGGTGTTCACGCAAAAAAATTACGCAAACTCCATGGACTTTGGCGCTAGACGCGTCTAACTCCAATGTATAAATATGGAGTTCGTTTTGCGTCGAAATCGCGTAAAAAAAAACGACGCAATTCCGGCGCAAACGGAGTATAAATATGCCCCTTAATTTACTTGTAGGTCCCTTGAAAAGTGGTATACCATGTACCCAGGGCCTGTAAATTAATTGCTACTAGTGGGCATGCAGCACTAATTGTTCCACCCACACAAGTAGCCTTTCAAACCTGTCTCAGGCCTGCAGTTGCAGACACTGAGCGTGCAGTTTCACTGTCGCTTCAACTTGGCATTTAATACCTTTTACCAAGCCTTAAACTCCCCTTTCACTACGTATGAGTCACACATAAGGTAGGTCCTAGGTGACCCATAGGGCAGGGTGCTATGTAAGTAAAAGGCAGGACATGTACTTTTAAGTTTTACAAATCCTGGTACTGAAAAACTCTTAAAGTCGTTTTCACTACTGTATCATTGGAATGGTAATGATAAATCCTCTTTACTGGTAAAGTCTGATTTAACATTACTGTTTTAGAAATGCCACTTTTAGGGAGTGGGCATTTCTCTGCTCTTAATGGTCTGTGTGCCTTGCAACCTGTCTCTAATACATGTCTGGGCTAGGTGACAGCTACACTTTGTGCATTCCCCCTAGACAGCCACAAACACATGAAGGGTGGGTCTGACAAAGGACTCGTCTGCATTCATCTGCATTCTGATTGAGGGGAGCTCACTCTTACACTTCAATTGGGAAGTGCCGGTCCCCACACAAAGGGCTGATTACCACCTACTGGTAGTCTGGAGACAGGGCTAGAAAGAATTAATTACTGTACACTTCAAGGAGCTGTCTTGAATTCACCCCCACTTCAAAGGCACATTTGGTTATCAGTACTGGGTCTCTGACCCTACCAAATCAGTATACTTCTGGACTTGGGAAGAACTCTGCTGGAGTAAAGAGTTCTGGCCTGTAAGGATTGCCACTTTGCTTAGACTAACAGTTCCAAGGAACTACTTTCTGCTTTGCTGATCTGCCCTGTTGCCTGCTGATCTTGGCCCTGCTGCAGACAAGGACTGGACCCTTCCTACTGAACCCAGAGTGACTCCAAGAGCTTGCTGGCTTGCCCTGATCATTCTGCAGTCTCCGGGATATCAAAGACTGCCTGCAGCTCTCCTGGTGCTGCTGGACTCTGCCATCTGTGAGTACTATCCTTGCCTGAGGTGCCCCCTCCAGTCCTGGGCCTCAGAAGCGGTATTTGCAGCTGATTTCTGCCAAAAACGGACGCATCGTCTTGAGTTTGTGAGAAATTCCATTGCATCACTCCTTGGACGCCGATGCAGTGGCTGTTCGATGATAGCGGATTCACAGTCTGCGAGGCCCAACAACGACACTCTGAGCAGCTCGACAACTCATCGCATTCACTTCAGCAGAGCCTGTTGATGCAGTGACCCGACTGCATGGAAAATACTGACGCAATGTGCCCTAACATTAGCAGTTTGCTCCATGAAAGGTACTGTTTTAGCGGACCTTGTGTGGGTTCTGTAGCCGGACTACCCTCCATCACGGCTTGCCTGAAGTTTGGATTTGCACCGGTCCCTAGCAACCTCAAGTAAGCTTTTGACCCCTAGTGACTTCTAAGCACTTTTTAGACATTTTGGGGCATATTTAAGAGCCATATCGCCACCGGAGCATCATTTTTTGTGACGCTCCGGTGGCACAGTGCCCTGCGCCGTATTTACAAGGTGGCGTTAAGCCACTTTTTGTTGCTTAACGGCACCTTGTAAATACGGCCTCTTCACACGCAGCACTTTGCGTGGAAACGGGCATGCAATGGGTGTTTCTGTGGGTGTACCACAGCAACACCCATTGCATTTTGACACTCCCTCAGATTTATGAGTCAGTGCCAAAATCTATCGCCTCCCCAGGGGTGGCATAAGCGTGGCGCAAAAAGGAAAAAAGCTTTCAGTTCTCCTCGTTTTTTGCTGTTTGCATTCTGCAGTGCACACATAGAAAGGGCAAATTGCCATTTAGGATTGTTTTTGTGCAGGAAGGTGTTCTTTCCTGCATAAAAACAATCTCCCCCCAAAGCAGCCATCCTTGCACTATGGTGCAAGGGCTGCTGTGTTGGTGCACACAGCAGCAAATTTAGCACCAGCGCAGGGCTAACTACAAGGGCGCACCATATTCTAGTAAATACGGCACATCCCTGCATTTTGAAAATGATGATTGGTGACACTGCTGAATTTGGTGCAGTGCACCATCCTTTTCTGTTAAATCTGGCCCTCAATGTTTAAAAATTAATATCTCGACTTCTACTGATTGGATTTTTGTTGTTTTGGTCCTGTTTTATTCAGATAATATTCACTATTTTTCCAAATGGGTGTGGAGTCTTTTTGTGGTGCTTTCATTGTGTTGATGTGTGTGTGTGTTGCCCAAATACTTTACACATTGCCTCTTAAATTGAGTCTGCCTACTCTGTGGCACACTGGCAGCGGGAGAGCACAGGTTAATTTAGGGTGTGTATCTAGCTTACCCTGACTAGGACTGTGGTCCCTAGGTGGACAGGGTGCATACCTCTACCAACTAGAGACCCAATTTCTAACAGATAGGCAGAGTGGAAATATTGTACTTTTGCCAACTCTTGAAAATTGAGGTTTGTGGAAAAAGCTGCTTTATTTGGAAGCAAGCAGAGCACACAAAATCTAAACCTATGGATTAGCCATACACTCTAAGGGGCATATTTATACTCTGTTTGCGCCGAATATGCATCAAAAAAGTTTGACGAACATTCGGCGCAAACCGTGCACCATATTTAAACTTTGACGTCCGAGCCCACGAACGCCAAAATTCCGCTGTGTGCGTAATTTTCTGGTTGCGGGAATCCGCCTTGCGTTAACGACATGCAAGGTAGGTGTTCCCGTCCCAAAAATGATTTAAACACCCATGTGCCTTATTTATCCAATTGTGCAAAAATCCTGCACGGCCGGGAGGCGCAGTTGGAAAATGACACACACCCCGATTTGCATAAAAAAATAACGCCTGGGTCAGGGCAGGTGTTAAAATGGGGCAAACACACCAGTACTTAATGGAAACATACAGAAGCAACAGCAGAGCTCCAAAAGGAAGACATGGAGGTGCTTTCCATCCAGCATGCATGCAGACACAGAGCACAGGACCAACACCAGCAGGGACCCCAAAGGCAACGCAGAAAGCAGAAGAGGATATTCTGCACCAGGACAACCATTCTAGGACACCGCCAGCAAGACATCATCCAGAGGTACAGGCTCAACTGGCAAGCCATTCAGCAGCTGCTGCGCAACATTGAGCCACAGTTGGCACCCAGCTTGAAGACACCCCGCACCATTCCACCAGAAACCAAGCTGCTAGCTGTACTCCACATGTTGGCAAGTGGCTCCTTTCAATCCACTGGTGCCCTGGTTGCCTGGGATCTCACAGCCCTCATTCTCCACCTTCCTACCCAAGGTGTTGGATGCCATCATCTCCCTCACACCCCGCCACATCAGCTTCCCCAACACACAGCAGAAGCAGCAGGAGACAAAAAAGGGCTTCTACCAAATCAACAGCTTCCCACACGTCCTTGGTGTCATTGACTGCACACATGTACGCATTGTGCCACCTTCTGCAATCGAACATCTATACCGCAACAGGAAGCACACACACTCCATTAATGTGCAGGCCATTGTCGATCACCGGGGTTTGATCACCAACATCGTGGCAAAGTATCCTGGGAGTGTACATGATTCATTCATCTCCTGTTACTGCACCATCAATCAACACTTCCAGGATGGATGATATGGAAATGGCCTACTTGTTGGTAAGTACAGAAACCTACTTATTTACACACAGCACAGCAACCCTCTAGGACACAAAACACATACACCACAACATCGACACGTGGCCTTGAAGAGAATGAGGTTGTGACACTGCTAGGCATGTGTGATATCCTGGCCCATGTTTATATACACCTATGGACAAATGACAGAACCAAATAACAACAGATGCCACTCTACAGACACAAGGGAACAATTTAAAACAACACAATGACAATAACATGGCCTCAACTGGCAGTACAACTTGGAAGATTAATCTTTCACTATCACATCAATAACACTCAATCACACACCCTTCCAACCAATACATACTGTGTAAGGGGTGTGTAATGTGTTATGCTGCAGGTCAAACACAATGACACATATAGCATGATGATGACTACAATGAAGGTGACATGGAATCATTGAGGCTGTACCAATATCTCACATCACTCCTGCTCTCACATTGCCCACTACCAAGAAGCAAGTGGACTGTGCGAAGAACACATATTGATGTGATAATATTGAAAGTACACATTTCTACACATACGGATTGAGACAATTTCTCACACACACACACAACAAACATACAGGCATACGGACCTTTTGACACTCAAAATGACAACCTCACAACCAAGTTAGCCAGCTGAACTTGAACATGTTCAGTAGTATAGGTACATGTTACAACCTGAGTCGACTTGGCAAGGGCAGAGCAATAGGTCTGCAGAGAATTTGTCACACATGTGAAATTTGTGCCTAGTCAAATGTCAACACGTCAGTGCTGACAATGTACAGCGATGTGTTGTACATTGTCACCTTGCCAAACCTAAGGGTCTCACTGATGTTTAAATAATTCTATTACATATGTGAAATTGGATGGGATGTCCAGGGTATATAGATGCAACCATGTTACCACCACTGTGGAATTCATTCTGTGTATGGAAGTATCATGTCACCCCCAGTTAAGACACATAGGCCCTCATTCTGACCCTGGCGGTCGGTGATAAAGCGGCGGCCAACCCGCCAACAGGCCGGCTGTCCAAAATATGCAATTCTGACCCTGGCGGGAACCGCCAACACAGCCCGCCGCATTAACACTCCGCCCGCCACGGCGGAACAAACAAACAGCGTGGCGGTCCCCGCCAACAGCCAGGCGGCAGACAATGTACCGCCCACCCTATCACGACCCACCAATCCGCCACCTTTTCCGGGGCGGGAGCACCGCCGATAAAAACACGGCGGAAACAGACTACGAACGGGAAAACGCTCACCTCCACATACAGCACGCGAGATTCCGGCAGTATGGAACCCGAGTTGCAGGTCATCCCCGCACTCCTATACCTGCTCCTGTACCAGGAGCACACCCGGCGGCGCGGAAGACATCGGTGAGTACTGCACCTACGACACAGGGGAGGGCAAAGATTACCGGCACACACCCACCCACCCACACCCACTACAACACACACATCAATGCATTCCCACAGATCACTGTCACAACCCACAAACCCCCCCTTCCGAAATAATGCAAAGACCAAAAGAAGAGATCTCAAACGGGCAGATATATTGAAAAATGGACAGCAGTAATCCAAATAAATAAATAAACTATGTACAAAATATATACAGCCACTAAATGTAGTCCAACCACTGTCCGTGGACCACAGGGGTCCTGAGCAAAGGGGCAAGGCCCAGTCCCACGACAAGAACTCCACGGAGAGAACACTGCAGGGGCATCAGAAAGAAAATAGGACAGGCACCTCAGGGGGAAGGGAAGGGGGGGCACCTCAGCCACTTGAGTACACGACGCCAGATCCACGAGGGGACTCCATGACCACTGGCCCTTCCTGGGGAGAGCAAAGCCACAGTCCAAACAGTCCATACAGTGGGTGGCCTGCCCACTGGGCCATCCTGGGGAGAGCAAAGCCACAGTCCAAACAGTCCATACAGTGGGTGGCCTGCCCACTGGGCCATCCTGGGGAGAGCAAAGCCACAGTCCAAGCAGTCCATAACAGACTCCACTGCCACTGGAGGAGGCATGTTGGCCAGAGGACATCCTGCAGCCCTGCCCGAGACAGATCCTGCCCTGCCACGTCTGCCAAAGGGCCAGCGGTTCCTGCCTTGAAGGGCCCAGTTCAGCGGTTCTTGCCTTGAAGGGCCCAGTTCAGCGGTTCTTGAGACGGCGGGCCCCAGCGGAGCGGTGCTGGAGACGGCGGGGCACTGTTCAGGGGTTCTTGCCTTGAAGGGCCCAGTTCAGCGGTTCTTGAGACGGCGGGCCCCAGCGGAGCGGTGCTGGAGACGGCGGGGCCCAGTTCAGCGGTTCTTGCCTTGAAGGGCCCAGTTCAGCGGTTCTTGCCTTGAAGGGCCCAGTTCAGCGGTTCTTGAGGCGGCGGGCCCCAGCGGAGCGGTGCTGGAGACGGCGGGGCCCTGTTCAGCGGTTCTTGCCTTGAAGGGCCCAGTTCAGCGGTTCTTGAGACGGCGGGCCCCAGCGGAGCGGTGCTGGAGACGGCGGGGCCCAGTTCAGCGGTTCTTGCCTTGAAGGGCCCAGTTCAGCGGTTCTTGCCGTGAAGGGCCCAGTTCAGCGGTTCTTGAGACGGCGGGCCCCAGCGGAGCGGTGCTGGAGACGGCGGGGCCCAGTTCAGCGGTTCTTGCCTTGAAGGGCCCAGTTCAGCGGTTCTTGCCGTGAAGGGCCCAGTTCAGCGGTTCTTGAGACGGCGGGCCCCAGCGGAGCGGTGCTGGAGACGGCGGGGCCCAGTTCAGCGGTTCTTGCCTTGAAGGGCCCAGTTCAGCGGTTCTTGCCTTGAAGGGCCCAGTTCAGCGGTTCTTGAGACGGCGGGCCCCAGCGGAGCGGTGCTGGAGACGGCGGGGCCCTGTTCAGCGGTTCTTGCCTTGAAGGGCCCAGTTCAGCGGTTCTTGAGACGGCGGGCCCCAGCGGAGCGGTGCTGGAGACGGCGGGGCCCAGTTCAGCGGTTCTTGCCTTGAAGGGCCCAGTTCAGCGGTTCTTGCCGTGAAGGGCCCAGTTCAGCGGTTCTTGAGACGGCGGGCCCCAGCGGAGCGGTGCTGGAGACGGCGGCCATTCTATGGCCAACTGCTCATTGCCTGGTGGTGCCCTCCTGGGCAGCGGGGATGGTGCTCCTTCAATGCCCACCTGGGCTGTGGGTGGTGGGGCCCTCCTGGCCAGCTGGGCTGGGTCCTCCCTGGGCAGCGGCTATGGGGGTGGTGGGCTCTCCCGGGGCAGCTGTGCAGGTTCCTCCCGGGGCAGCGGCTATGGGGGTTGCGGGCTCCTCCTGGGCAGCTGTGACGGGTCCTCCATGGGCAGCAGGCCTGCTGCCTGACTTCTCCGCCTTGCTGCCCTTGCCCTCCTTAGTCGGGAGTCTGTGGCCCTTTCCTCCCTTTGGAGTTGTGGCTGTTGACGGTGGCTGGCTAGTGTCCTGGGGGGATATCGAATCCGGGCTCCGGCGGCGGCCCTTCCGCCTTCTGCTCCTCTTCCCAGGGGGTGGGCTGGCTGTCCCCTTGCTGCTGGGCGAAGATCCAGACCTGCGGGCTGGTGGGCTCCAATACCCCTGCACCCTTGTCAAGGGGGCTGCAGGGCTGGTGGTGGCTGAGGTGCTCTTTTTACCCCGACGAGAAGGAGGGGGGGGGCTCAGGGTCAGGAAAGAAGGTAGCAGTAGAGAGATAGATTTTCTTGGGACAATGGAGAGTGGTAGGTACAGTGGGTATGGGAGTGGAGGGAGAGGATGTGGTTGTAGGCGAGACAAGTTTGCTGTCTTTGGGTGCAGGTGCAGGAGCGGGAGGCTGTCGTGAGGTGGATGGCTGTTGGGTGGGTGGTTGGCTGCGTTTGTGTGGTGTGGAAGAGGGGGTGACAGACACAGTGGGAGAGGACACAGGGGACGTGTAAATGGCAGTGGGGGTGGTGACTGCACGTGTGCGGACTGGAGTGGAGGGTATGCCGGTGATGGAAACACTGGCTGATGGTGAGGTGAATGAAGGTGTGAGTGTAGACGTCACAGGGAGGGAGGAGGGAGACGAGGAGGTGGGGGTCACAGAGGTGGTAGTGACTGTTGGCATGTCTGCATCGGAATGTTGCTTGTGTGAATGTCTGCGTGATCTGTGGTGCTTATGTTTGGATGATCTGCTCTTGGGTGTTGAGGTGTGTGCAGGCTGGTCTGATGGTGTGGGTGGGACAGGCAGAGGAACAGGAGACTGGGAGGAGGGAGTTAGTAGAGGGAGGCAGGAGACAGGGACAATGGCTGCCGTCAGTGCTGAGGCCAGAGCCTGGAACGATCGCTGATGGGCAGCCTGACCCGAATGAATGTCCTCCAGGTACGCATTGCTGCGATGAACCTCCCTCTCCACCCCCTGGATGGCATTCAAAAGGGTAGTCTGCCCAACAATGAGCGTTCGGAGGAGGTCAATGACCTCCTCACTGAGGGCAGCGGGGGTAACAGGGGCAGGGCCTGAGGTGCCTGGGGCGAAGGAGATGCCCGGCTTCCTGGCAGAGCGGGCACGGGGCGAACGCTGAGGGGCTGCTGGGAGGGCGGAGATGGTGCGCTGGGTGGCGGCTGTACCTGTAATGGCGGGGGGCACGGATGGTGCCACCCCCGCAAGGGAGCTCCCTTCCGAGGACGTGTCCGTGTCGCTGCAGGGTCCAGTCGTCCCCGTCGTGGAGCTCCCCTCGCCCTCCGTCTCACTGGTCCAGTCAGACTCTGTGGCATGGCCCTCCTGGGCCATGTGAGATGCAGCTCCCTCCTGCCCCGATGCCACTTCTCCTCCGCCTGATGATGCTGATGCACACAAGCACAGAAGGACAAACAAAAAGGGGGGGGGGAGAGAGAAATAAAGAGATTTTGAGTACATGGATCACCGGTACAGTTAGCGGACATGACAGACACAGATGCCCCCTGCACTAAGTTGCGCACTTGGGGTCCGCTACGCATTCCGTGGAACATGCCCTACACGCCTAGAGTTGACAACTGCACCCATGGATGACACGGCCCAGGGATGGCTGTACTGACACACTACTGAGGGTGGTGGCTGGGGACACAGGGGCTTACGGGGGTGCCCAGCCTACAGATATCGCCCTGGCCTAGGGGGACCCACAGCCCTCCTCCCCCACCCAGACACCTCCACTGCGCGACAACAGAGTAGATGATGCTTGTACTCACCCCCTTGTGTCTGCTGTGCTGCCCTCACGCGCCCATCCAAATCAGGGTAGGCCACCGCCAGGATCCGGAACATCAGGGGGGTCAGTTGACGGCAGGCACCCCGCCTACGTTGGGAGGCCATCCCCAGCAGAGACTCGGCGGTCTTCTTGGTCCCGCGGCGGATGTCCTCCCACCTCTTGCGGCAGTGGGTGCCCCGTCGATGGTGGACCCCCAGGGTCCGGACTTCCTTGGCGATGGCACGTCAAATCCCGATCTTCTCATGGGCGCGGACCTATGTGACACGTACAGGGAGGGAGAAATACCACGTTCAAGTTTGTCTGCATTATCGTTGCCAGTGGCCCAACGCCCCCCATCCCGCCAGGCCCAACATGCCCCCCATCCCCGCAAGGCCCCCCGCCAGGCCCCCCGCCAGGCCCAACATGCCCCCCATCCCCGCCAGGCCCCCCGCCAGGCCCCCCGCCAGGCCCAACATGCCCCCCATCCCCGCCAGGCCCCCCACCAGGCCCCCCGCCAGGCCCAACATGCCCCCCATCCCCGCCAGGCCCCCCGCCAGGCCCCCCGCCAGGCCCCCCACCAGGCCCAACATGCCCCCCATCCCCGCCAGGCCCCCCGCCAGGCCCCCTGCCAGGCCCAACATGCCCCCCATCCCCGCCAGGCCCCCAGCCAGGCCCTCCGCCAGGCCCAACATGCCCCCCATCCCCGCCAGGCCCCCCGCCAGGCCCAACATGCCCCCCATCCCCGCCAGGCCCCCGCCAGGCCCAACATGCCCCCCATCCCCGCCAGGCCCCCCGCCAGGCCCCCAAGCCAGCCAGTGGCCCCAAATCCATATTGAATTAAACTCACTTGTTGGTCTGGAGGACCGTAGAGTAGCGCATACTGGGGGAGGACCCCATCCACAAGTTTCTCCAACTCCTCTCCAGTGAAGGCAGGGGCCCTTTCCCCAGTCGCAGCAGCCATTGTCCCTTCCAGACCGAGGTCACAGCAACACTTGCAGTATAGGTCCTCTCCTGTGAAAGTTCAAGTCGCAAGTGGATAAGTAGATAGGAAATGGCGGTCACGTCCGCAGCGGTGCGTACCGCGGCGGTGCGTACCGCCACCGCCGGCGCCCTTCGCCATTGGCTCCTGAAACCCATAGGCTTCAATGTTAACCAATGCGGCTTCGCGCCGCGGTCTTCGCCCGCCGACCGCCGCGGTGTGCCACGCCAGCGCATTGACCTCACATCCCATTGTCACACTTCACAGGTCAGGCAGCCGCCATTTCGAGGGTCCACATGGCTCAATTTCAACTGCGTCACACAGGCCTAGGCCTTGCATAGCCACTCAGACACGTCATTCACTGCATAGAGAATCGTTTACTGTGCAAGCTGTGAGTACGTACCTGTGGGTTGCTTGACTCTGTGCTCCATGTTGTCCTTCCTAGGCACCGTCCGCTGGGTTTGGCGAGGAGACGGATGAATCCTCGCGTGTACCGACCGCTGGTGGACCTGTCGACAATGGAAGAACGCCACATTATCCTGACCTACCGGCTTGACCGTGCCACTACACATGAACTGTGTGCCCAGCTGGAGCCCGACCTGATGTCCCCCATCCGCCAACCCACAGGGATTCCCCCTCTGGTGCAGGTCCTGTCAGTACTCCATTTCCTGGCAAGTGGGTCATTTCAAACAACAGTGGGAATTGCTTCTGGGATGTCTCAGCCCATGTTTTCGAAGGTGTTATCCAGAGTGTTGTCTGCCCTGATGAAATACGTGAGGAGCTACATCATTTTCCCTGAGGTGGGCGAATTGGCTACAGTGAAGGGTGATTTCTACGCCCTTGGACATATTCCCAACGTCATTGGTGCCATTGATGGGACCCATGTGGCTTTGGTTCCCCCAAGAGACAGGGAGCAGGTGTACAGGAACAGAAAAAGTTACCATTCCATGAACATCCAGGTGGTGTGTTTGGCTGACCAGTACATCTCGCATGTAAATGCCAAGTTCCCTGGGTCAGTGCATGACGCCTTCATCCTGAGGAATAGCAGCATCCCTTACGTGATGGAACAGCTAGAGAGACACTGTGTATGGCTATTGGGGGACTCTGGGTACCCCAACCTGTCGTGGCTACTGACCCCAGTAAGGAATCCCCGGACCAGGGCAGAGGAACGGTACAATGAGGCCCATGGGCGTACTAGGAGGGTGATCGAACGCACCTTTGGCCTCCTAAAGGCCAGGTTTAGGTGCCTGCATATGACAGGTGGATCCCTAATGTACTCACCTAAGAAGGTGTGTCACATCATCGTGGCCTGCTGCATGCTTCACAACCTGGCTTTGCGCCGCCAGGTGCCTTTCCTGCAGGAGGATGGTTGAGACGGTGGTGTAGTGGCAGCTGTGGAACCTGTGGAGAGTGACGAGGAGGAAGACGACGGGGCTGAAACAGACAACAGGGACAGAATCATTGAACAGTACTTCCAATAGGACACAGGTAACAATTCAAACATAATTTAGTGAATGTGAACTACTCTCCTGCATCTCTGCTGCCTGTCTATTTGCCCCAGTGTATGATGACTGAGTTGTGGCTTTTCCCTCCCTATTTCAGATCTGGGGTCCCCACTACGAGTCCTGTGCTTCGTTTCCCCATGGACTACAGCTTTGTGGCAGCTGTTTGTTGACTTCACTATGTACAAGGACATATTTGCAATGTCATGTCAATTACAATATTTTGAAATCACAGCCAGACTCCAGATAGTTTTGTGCTAAATGTGTGTTTATTTAAGTGCTCAAAATGGGATGGGTGGTTTCAAGTGGGTGGGGGCTATGGTGAAGGAATGTCCATGGCAGAGTCCAGAGTAACAGTCACACAGGTGCATTGTCCAGAGGCCTGTGGAGAGATGGAGCATGGGCAGTTCAAGGATGGACAGGGTGACAATGTGGGACAGTGGGATGACATCAGGTGGTATCCTTTGCTGGCGGGGGTCTTGACATCCTACTCTGTCTTCTTGCGAGATATCAGGGCCCTCTTGCGGGGTGGTTCTTCTCCTGCAGGAGGTGGGGGTCTGGTGGGCTGCTGTTGTGCGGGGGCCTCCTGACCACTAGCGCCGGCGGAGGTGGTTGGCTGTTCTTGGTCCAGGCTAGTGGCAGGGGCCCTTTGTTGGTGTTGAGTGTCCGTCCTGGTGTTGATGAGGTCCTGCAGCAGCCCGACCATGGTAACCAGGGTGGAGGTGAGGGCTCTGATGTCCTCCCTGTACCCCCGATAGTGTTCCTCCTGCAGTACCTGGATCTCCTGGAACCGGGCCAGTACCGTCGCCATCGTCTCCTGGGAGCGGTTGTATGCTCCCATGATGGTGGTGAGGGCCTCGTGGAGAGTGGGTTCCCTGGGCCCGTCCCCCCCCTGTCGCACAGCTGCCCTCCGAGTTGCCCTGTTTCCCTGGGCCTCTGCCCCCTGGCCGGTGTGCCCACTACCACTGCCCCCAGGTCCCTGTTGTTGTTGGGGTGGTGGGTTATCCTGGGTGCCCTGTAGTGGTAGACACACCGCAGATTGACGCGCCCTGGAGACAGAGGCATGGGCCCCCTGGGTGGGAGCTGTGCTGGTGTTCCCAGAGGGGTTTGGGTCTGTGGTGGCCTGTGGCTGTCTGAGTGGAACCGACTGTCCAGAGGTCCCCGATGGTCCGGGCTGGTCATCGGTGTCCAGGTCGACAGAGCTGCTGTCATCGCTGACGGCCTCTTGGGTGGGGGGTGTGGAGAATTCTGGGCCCTCCGTGGCGGTGTGTTGGCGGTCGGGTCCTGCAAGGGTATAGAGGTATGGTTATAGTTTCAATGTGTGGCATATGGGTGTATCTGTGGGTTCCCGTGTCCCCAAGTGCTGGCATTCGTGTGTGGGGGCTTTGGTGAGGGTGGCTTGTGGGGGGGATGTGTATATGCATTGGGCATGCTTTGGTGATGGGTGTCCATGCTTAGTGGACGCATGCAGGCCTAGGTTTTGGGATGTGTGGGTTGTGATGGTGAGACATTGGCAGGGAATAGGTGTGCTGGGGGTGGGGGTGAGGATGGTGGTGGGGGTGAGGATGGTGGTGGGGGTGAGGGTGAGGGTGGGGGTGAGGATGGGGGTGGGGGTGAGGGTGGGGTTCGAGGATGGGGGTGAGGGTTGGGGTATGATTTGGCATGCAGGTGGGGGGGAAGCAGTAGTGAAGCTTCAACTTACCAGTGTCCATTCCTCCGCCGACTCCTGCGAGGCCGTCAGGATGCAGGATGTTCAAGACTTCCTCCTCCCATGTTGTAAATTGTGGGGGTTGAGGTGGGGGTCCTCCGCCAGTCTTCTGCACGGCGATGTTGTGCCGGGATACCATGGAACGCACCTTCCCCCGTAGGTCGTTCCATCGCTTCCTGATGTCTTCCCGATTTCTGGGGTGCTGTCCCACAGCATTGACCCTGTCGACAATCCTCTGCCATAGCTCCGTCCTCCGGGCAATGCTGGTGTATTGGACCTGTGTGCCGAAGAGCTGGGGCTCTACCCGAACGATTTCCTCCACCATGACCCTGAGTTCTTCGTCTGAGAAGCGGGGCTGTCTTTGGGGTGCCATGGAGTGGTGTGTATGATGTGTGGGGTGGAGTATGTGTAGTTAAGTGTGTTGAGTGTGGTGGTGTGTGTTGTTTTGTGTGTGGATATTGTGTGGGTGATGGTGTAGTGTGCCTCTGTGTGATGGTATTCTGTGTTCGATGATGTGTCTCTCGGTGCTTCTTTCGGAATTTTTTGTCGTAGGGGTTTGTGGGTGATGTGGGTGTGTGTTTTATATTGTATTGTGTGTGTGGGAGTGGTGTGTGTATGTGTATCAGGTGTGTGGAATTCAAATCGGCCAATGTGGCTGAGTTTTGTTCGTTTGTGTGTATTCTGACCGCGGCAGTGTGTGCCGCCAATGGAAAACCGCGTTTGAATGACCGCCGCGTGCATTCGTGGGTCGTAATGGCATGGGCGTATTTCTGTTGGCGTGACGGTGGAGGTTTGGTCACCTCCACTTTTCCGCCGACCGCTGGTCTGGCGGTCTGTTGTGGCTGTCGGATTTTCGGAGGTTTGGCTGCTGCGGGTCAGAATGACCGTGGCGGGTTACCGCGACCGCAGCGGAATTATGGAGGATTTCTGACCGGCGGTAGGCGCCTTTTACCGCCGAGGTCAGAATGACCACCATAGACACCTCTTTCACAGTACATAATGCAAGGGAGTACACAATGTACTGCAACTCTACAAAAAAACTGCTGACATCCGGTCAATCAGCCAAACACCCGTTCAGATAAGGAAACAACCCAATGCTGATGGTACATCCTAGAAGCCATGGATTCCACACAATAACACAAACACAGATGAGTCACAGACAACACAAGATGACAACTGCCATGCTAAGTGATAATCATGGTACAGGCTACATCAACATGTTCTCACTCATTTTCTCTTTCAGCTGATCAGAGGTATGGGATCCAGCCATGGATCATAACCCCCATTTGCAAACCCAAGCACTGCAGTACAGCGTGCCTATAATGAGGCACATCGGAGGACACGCACCATAGTCGAGAAGACCTTTGGCATTCTGAAGTCAAGATTCAGGTGCCTCGACATCACCAGAGGCAGCCTCCTATACTCACCTGAAATGGTGTGCAAAATAATTTTGACCTGTGCCATCCTGCACACATATGTGTAAGAAGGAACATTCCCCTATGTGAACTCGACCCACAAATGCCTGAAGAGGAGGAAGAAGAGGATGCTGTCCATCAACATGAGGATGACCATCCGAACACAGCTGCAGGACTGCGTCCAATTTTTTAAAAAATTCTACTCATCCATCACCACTGTCTTACCATATGTCAATAAACACCTATTCTAATCACTGTATCATGGTTTGGATAATCATTTTTGCATAACATTATCCCTAACTATCAGAATCAGAGTGTAGCCTCATGGAGCTTTGCAGAAATACAGATTAGGATGCAGAAAAATCCACATCAAATTTGATGCGTATGAATGTACAGCGAAATTCACACACACTGTAAATGACATATATCCTGTACATTTCACATTTGAAGGGTAATAGCAGAGGACCACAGCTATTTCACACATACATGTTGGCAACATGGTTCATTGCAGCATATGGCACACAACTAAGACACCATCAGTCAATAAGGGAAGAAAAATGCCTCATACATGAGGCAGTGAATGTGCTATTGCACTGGTGACAAGAAGGTATGACCAGACCCTTGACATCAGTAAGTGTTACATCAGCTATCTTTGCAAGGACTATGTGTGACAAGAATTCTATATAAGCAGTAAATGGATAGCACAAGTGCCCCAGGTATGACTAGCATTGCTCACAAGACATCCCCTGCACATGGCAGCCCAGGTCTTAAGTCGGGCCACACCCATGTTCCCTGTCTCACCCACCCTTCTTCAGAGGTCCCTGGAAAGGGAATATGTGTACCCAGATAATCCCTCTTCTACACACACCCAGCTCACATTCTGAATCCAGTGTGCTTCCCTCTTTAGTCTGGTATGCCATAGTCATTGTACTTCTGTCTGCATGGACTTCTGGTTAAATAATGCACTGCCTTGTAGTCTGTAGGACCTGTAATCACCTGTACATTGCTTCCAATGTGAAAGGTACTGTTGGCCCTTTGAACTTGATTCTCACCTACAGGACTTGTGAGAGACTGAAGCTGCACACACCTGTGAGCACCTCCATGCAGACCAGCCATTTGAACATGCACTGCCCTTGCAGCTGCCTGGAACAGCAAAGAAGCTGTTATTTTATGTATAACACTGTTATGCATTGCCGTATAAATCACTTGTGTAACACAGCCCTTGGGGTATTGTGTTACGTTCCAACACACAGGACAAACACAGTTTTCATTTTCCACAGTGTTGTTACACCTTTGACCAGTCTCAGTTTGCTCACTGTGTATTTGCCTTGTTAAATTTTTTGATCCTGAATTAAACCTGCATCCTGTTAGCCTGACTGGTTCCTGTCTTTGCATTACCATAAAGGTTCCCTGTGACTACATTTGTATAATAGTTGCTTTCCCAGCCCTTACTTTCCTCCTGGGGTATTGTGTCAGATGGGTCTACAATGAATACTCAAATACATTGTATAGCATATTCAGTTTACTTATCGTACAATGGGTTGGAACTTGTCTCCAAATAGCCTAATCATGGCCCATCCCTTGTCTGGGTTTCATGTATGCATGAGTGACAAATGGTGACAGTGTGCCATGGCTGTATGCATGGATTGGGTATGGTGCCTCCAGCACAACAAACAATGTCAGATAATGTGCATGAAATGTCACCACATGTTAGGACCCTGACAGTCCACACGCTGATTCACATTGCCCTCAACATAATGATGGGGCTTGCGTGGTGAATAGCTGTGAGATTAATCAGCACAGAGGCACTGAAGTTCCCGAATACAGTGGGTATTTTAGAGGCCAACCTGTGTACAAATGTTGTGAGTAAACCTGCCAGTTTAAAATTCCTGATCCATTAACTTTGTCAGCACACCAAGGTTGCCCTGTTGTCAGTCTCATAACATGTCTGCAGTGCCATAGCTGGACTATCCCCATGTGTGTTCTCAATTCCTCATTGGCTTTCCTTCAATTCAGGTGTGAAGGATACTTTGTAGATGCAGGAAATGGCTCCACAGACTCATGACTAGACCTGCATGTAACTGTGACAACATGGACCCCAATAATGATAGAGGCTAAACATTGGCCCACACACTTGAACCGGACACCTTTGTGCATTTTACCACTGGAAATATGTGAATACGTGCTGCTTGGTCTGCTGGTACTCCACTGCCACAGGAGAGACATGGCTCATTTATATGACTCCAACTGTGGCTTGACATGACATTTGTGGATTGTATTTGGGACTCGGTGTCCCAAACACCGTACCCACATAGCATTATCCCATGCCTGACTCATGGGTAGTAAACAAACAAGTGCCTAGGAAGTAGTATCCAACATTCCAGGATATGTGATGGCTTAGTTTTGGAACATTGCCATGATCAACCGTCTGCTAGCTATCCTGTGCATGCTTTGTCATTGGTGGTGCTTATGTTCCAAAAAACCTAGGAAGTGCACACAGCATTTGTTGCTACGGGTATGACAAACACATTTCCTCTCTAGTTTCCACACTGAATAGCATCTGATGGTTGGACACATTGACTCCACATGCATACAAGCAGATTTGCAAAAATGTGTCTTGTGATGTTCACACAGTGGGGCAACTACAATAGTAAGAGCCAAATCACACACATTGACACATAGGCTTTGAGTTACTGTATTGAGTTGCGTAGCCTTGCTATCCTCTCTTGACGCAAATCATGCCCAAACTGGGTAATACCTAATTGTATTCCACACGTTTGACCATCTATTTCGTCAGTGAAGAGTGCAAATCGGTACAACAAGTAGAGGGTCATGGTCTGCAGTAGTATGATTTGTCACTTGTGCCCATACACTGGAATGCACAATGTTGGTGCAATCAGCCTATCTCTGTATTGTCACACCTGTCATGTACTATTACAAATGAGAAATGACCCAAACCCAGTCAAAGACAGAAATTTTTACGCATATGCGTAAAAAAAGATGCACATGCGTAAAAAAATGACGCATATGCATCAAAAAATTATGCTCATTGCCATGAAACATCCATTGGCCCTGAGCGGTAATTCCCACACTGTACCCCCTGGAATAGGTTAAGTATGAAACATATTTCAAAATATGGATGCAGGGTTATTTCTAAGCATGTGCATAAAAAAAATGACGCACAGACTGTAAGCATTATATTATTTTTACGCATAAGATTAAAAACGCACTGCATTTGAGGCAGGAAGTGATGTAATAGGATATACTGTTTACAGAATTGGTACAGTGGGTGTACTTTTACTTTCACTTTGCAGTCTGTAATTTTTCCTGACTGTGTGGCTGTGTTTTGACTTGTATCTCTGTGCATTTTGTGAAGTTGTCTCCTGTGTGCTCTTTAAATTGTCTTTTTGTGTTTCCTAAGTGTCTGTGGTATCCTGTGTTAGTGTTTTTTTGGTCATTTCTGGTGTCTAAATTTGTCTTTGTACTGTTTGGATTCTGTTGTGGGTAGTATTAGTTTGGGGATACTTGGGCTGTGTTCTGTTAATTTTTTTGCATTTCCCTCTCCTACTTTCCCTCTATTCTCCTCTGTACCCCTTTATTCCCTTTTTTTGTGCAAGCATGTTGGGTAGGCCTCGTCTTGGCAGGATGGGAGAGGAGGAGCTGGGTGGCTTTATTTGGCTGCTGTGCCACTTCCTACCCTTAATGATCGAAGCAGGTGGACATGTGATACAGGGGTATCACACAGAGGCAAGTAGGCTCCAGTGGGCAAAGGTCCTGTACCATCTAAAGTGAATCTATAACATCCTGCGCAACGACCACCAGCTGAAACACCGTTTGGCTGACCTGGTTGCCCGGGAGCAAGACCTGCTGGATCACCTGGGGATTGTGATTGGTGGCCCTGTTGGTGAGTACAAATCAGAGTAATGTGCACATTTAAATGCTCTGTAGTGACAGTAGCAGATTTGTTCATATGCTGCAGGCAATGTTTTTGGACATGTGTAATGCAAGTTAAACATACATTTGCCTGTGAGATATACAATAATTCCTAAACATTACCGTCATTTGTTGACGCAACAGCTACACTAACTTACAAAACACAACAGGAGCCTTTAAATTAGTGCTGCCTTCACGTCAATAGATGATGCAAATGTGGCTCTAACATATGTTTCATGAATGGTCTGTGAGTGTACCAGGAAACACGTTTGAAATCCAGATATTTTCAAGAAATATTGTGTCCCTCAATTATTTCGGATACATGTCTGAACTGGATTCTGACACATACGTAACAAGTTATAGTTGACCTCAGCTAACATCTTAGACTGATATTTGGACTTTGTAGTGCCACAATTAAATTAGGGACCAATGCCAAATGTTATGCACACGGGTTCATATCTCTATGGTTGGTGCAACTTACCATAGCTATGGCACATAAAATAAAGCAAATGATACACATTGAGGGCTAACAACTGTCCCTGGCCCTCTGTACATTGTACCTTTGTGTTTTAAATTGGTCTTAATCACAATAGCTGGGTGACTGGTACTGCAGTCCTCCAGGAAAGTGGCTTTGCAAGTCTCTCATGGATACACATGATGAGAGGAATACACTCCATGAATTTGTCTGTTAACTAATGATGGAGCATGTTTGCCACCACATGATAGTTAGGGCCACTGCATGTGTGCAGATATGTGTGTATCACTCACTGGAGTCCCTGGGTGTGTACATGTTTGCAGTGGTATGTCGGATGCAGTATCATCATGTCTAAGAGGCTTGACTTTCTGATTTAATATTACACATAGTATTTGAATTTGGAAGTGTTGTACAGTGCACAGACATTGAGCACATTTCTCCCTTCCATGCCTTACAGGTGGACCTGCCCCCTACACTATCGGAAAGGTGGCTCGATTTGCAGACCCAGATATCTCCAGTAAGTGTTGAAATTTCTGTTCTGTGTTGTGTTTGCTGCTGTTGTGTGATTGACTCCTGTGTCTTGGACACATAGCAAGATGTGATGCGCTGGTCAATGATCGGATATGTTCCTTGAGTGGAGTATCATTTTTTCCTAATCTTTGAGTTGGTCAATCATTAGCGTATTGTCATAATTTGGGATTGTAGGTCAGTCCTCTAGGCACAGCCATGTGAATAGGGATGACTTTTGTGGATAAAACTTAAAATCAGAAAATTTTGAATAGGACCATATTTGTGATTTAGTCAGCACGTCAGACCCTGATTCTCACAGAATAGAGATGTCAAAGTCTTACCCACAGACTTCAGCATCCCTATTCACTAATGAACATGTTTGACTGTATGTTTGACTTCCTAGCATCATGTAGCTCCACATGTTGTGCTACGAGTATGAGGCACTTGAGTACAATGGCCTAGGTGTGCATGCAGCTCATGGCCAGATGTGTGCTTGCATCTATCTGCTTGTTGTAAGTCATGTGTTACTGGTAGGAAATGATGTTAACAATTGTCTGCATATCCAAACATAAGTGTAGATGGGATTATCCAAGGTTTGGCTGTATCCTAGTTGGACTTCCTCCTTACCTGTGGTGGGCTGCCCAAACCCATGTTCAGCTGTCCAAAGCTTCCTGGGTGTCTTTGTTGTCTGAAAGTATTTGTTGCCTGCCCTCCCCCCGCCAGGCACAGGCGTAGGGTTGTGAAAAGTGTACCTAGGACTGATGACCCACGTTTAGTACACAGACATGTAAATCTGTAAGTGACTTGTCCAAACCTAGGATACCCACTCATGATTAGCACCTGCATTCTATCCTGGCAATTCAATTTACAACTCGCAGATCTTGTGGCCCTTGATTGTCATCAAGAAGATAGTCATTAGTTGGCCTGTCAGTGGCGGAGGACTTGCAGCATTTTTTTTACCTGACAAATGGCTGAAAAATGATGCATAATTCATTCAAGTTGTTACCCATCTTTTAGAGTATTGCTGTGCTGTTTGATGGGGCATGTGTAGGCTGCATTGGCATGTACTTCCTCAGGGACAATCAGTGATCTGTATGATGATATGGCCTATTTCTGGTACATTAGATTTTTTTTTTTTTTAATATGTTTATTGAATTTTCAGTCCAGATCTGCATCCATCAATTTGCATTTACAATATCAGGATTTAGTTGATCTTAGGTAAAATAAACATACAAAGCAAACAATAAAACTTAACTTAGGTCTTGTTATAATGCTCAGAGAGTATTTGTCTGCTGTGCCTGGGTGATTAGTCTTGCAGTGTGGTATTAGTAGTCATGTAATCCCCAGCTTGGTTATGCTCTTTCCTGCTAGTGTATAATTTGTTTGTGTTGGTGGGGGATTCCCGGTCTAGTGTCTATTTGTGGCATGTGATGCAGTGGTACTTATTGTTCATATTCTAATTGTTAACACCTCACTTGTTAGTCGCTGTAGGTTGCAGCAGGTTGAGGGTGTGGGAATAGGAGCGTTCTCTACTTTTATAGTTTATCTCGTCCGGCTTGCTTAGTAATATTGGAGATGAACGGGTGCAAGTCTGTCTATCTCGAGGCTGACACCTAGTCGAGTTCATGGTGGTCTCTCATCATTCTTGGCCTCTAGTCTGCTTACTAATGTTTCCCAGGCTTTACATCCTGTGTGTTGTTGGCCCTCCCTTTCTAGTTTTCGTAATACCAGAGATTCTATACGGGCCCACCGCAATGTCATGTTGTGCCAGGTTTTCAAATCTGGTGCTATGGCCGCTTTCCAATTCATAGCTATCAATCTTGTGTACATCACATATGCTAGGTCTGTGAACTTATGTAGGTGCCTATGTTTCTTTTCTCTCGGTCTCAGTCCCAACAAACAGGATTTAGGATCCACTGTGAGCACCAGCCCCGTCAGCTCTGATACCTTCTCTACCACTCCACCCCACTCCCTGTTCACCTGGACACATTCCCACACCATATGATAGAAATGAGCCAGTGGGGCTTTACATCTAGGGCAGGTTGGGTCCGAGCCGGGGAACATGCGTTTAATCCTAGCTGGTGAGAGGTACGTATGATGTGTGTAGTTGAATTGTGTGTAGCGGAATCTGGGGTTTCTCAATAACCCCCGTATGTGGTGTAAAACTATCGGCCAGTCCTCTTGTGGTATTGGGTTTGGCAGAGCTGCGTTCCATCTTTCCCATACATTCTCCAGGTTAGGTTTGGGGAGTTCGGGGAGTTTATTCAGGGTTTTATATAAATTCAACACTACCTTTATTTGATTGTCATATTGCAGCATGTGGTGCAGTGCAGGGGAGATCGTTAGTTTTTGGTTTCCAGCTACCCATGTCTTCTTGATTGAATGACATATAGCATAGTATGTTACAAATTGCCCGGGATTTACTGCTGTGAGGGCTTGTATAGATTCGAATGACATCATTGTCCCTTCCTCAAAGCAGTCTCCTGCTGACACTATGCCCGCCTCTGTCCAGGCTGTTAGCGAGTGCTTTCTAGCCCCGTTGGTCCATCCAGGAATTAGTCCCAGTGGGATGAGCGGCGAGTAGGGGAGTGCGCTGTGACCATTTCGAATATATCTCTTCCAACGTGCATGTGCAACTAGCAATAGCGGTTTGTCAGACGCCCCTTTCGGTGTTTTGTTTGCTAACCATGTGATCAGGGGTTCTCCAAGTAGACTCGCCAGCACCCAGGCAGACTCCGCCTGTGTGGGTCTATGTATCCAATTCAGTATACACTGTAGCTGGGAAGCTGCGTAATAGAGTTCAAAGTTGGGGGCTCCCAGGCCGCCCGCGTTTACTGGGCGCTGCAATGTGGTGAATGCGACGCACGCTCTGCCCCCTCCCCATATGAGCTGCAGCAGGATTCCGTTTAAGTCATAGAAGAAACTTTTGGGGACCGAGAGTGGCAGTGCCCCGAGGTAATATAGCAGCCGGGGCAATAACAGCATGTTTGCTATCGCCACTCTGCCCAGTGGTGACAATGGTAGTTTACTCCAGAATCGCAGCGACCCCTTCATAGAGGCCAGTGCTCTCCCCAGATGTCCATCTCTAATGTCTTCAGTTCTATGATATATATGGACCCCAGATATTTGAACGTGTCAAAGCACCATTTCAGGTGTCCAGCTGGGGCCGTTTCTTTTCTCGACGGGGGCCATATGGTTAATGGGAATACACACGATTTTTCCCAGTTTACCACCAGACCCGATATCTCCCCGCATTCAGTCAAGAGTGAAATTGCTAAGGGTATCATCTTGCTTCCTTTCCGCACGTATATTAGGGCGTCATCTGCATATAATGATATAACGTGGTGTAGCCCGTTCCTGATTATTCCCCAACTGTCTTCCATGGCCCATAATCGGGTCGCTAGTGGTTCCATTGCTATAGCGAACAACAAGGAAGAGAGGGGGCATCCCTGCCTGGTGCCTCTAGCAATCGGGAAGCTATCAGATATGATCCCTCCTGTTTTCACCCGAGCTTGTGGGTTGGCGTATAATGTCTGTGCCCATCGTATGTAATTAGGGGCGATTCCAATTTTCCGCATGGTGGCGAACAAGAAGTCCCACCTTAGTGTGTCAAATGCTTTCTCAATATCTAGCAAAAGTACCATTTCCTCGTAGGCATCCGGTGGGGTGCCTACCATTACACTCAGCAATCTGCGGATGTTTAAAAAAGTGTTACATTTTGGGATGAATCCATTTTGGTCGTTGTGTATCAGAGTGTGTATGATGGGAGCTAACCTGTTAGCCAATATTTTACCTAGGATTTTGCAGTCAAGATTTAGGAGTGAGAGTGGTCTATAGGATTTAACATCTGTGGGGTCGCGTCCCTGCTTAGGAAGGACAACTATCATTGCCTCTCTCTGCGTGGGGGGCAGTGCCTTACGGTTCCATGCCTCCTCGAACACTTTCAACAGGTTGGGCTTTAAGTGTTTTGAATACATTGCGTAGTATTCTATAGGGAGGCCGTCTATTCCTGGTGCTTTATTCCTGGGCCTCTGTGCTAATGCTACGTCCAATACCTCTACGCCCAGAGGGGCCTCCAGTTTCTCTTCACTCTCTCCGCCAGGTTGCGATGGTCCACTTTAAGTAGATTCAGATCTTGTGATACTGTGTCTATTCTGAGTTCCAGTGAGGATTTAGTGTCCATGATTGCCTGTAGCACTTTTTCAAATTGTGTAGAGTGGGCTTGGAGTGTGCTTTCCAGCGACTGTAAGGTTGGGATTAGCTGTTGGTTGCACGGTGCCGGACCAGGCGCATTTCGTTCTTGATTTTTGGCGGATTTGGACTTCTCAGCCATGTTTTGCGTGAGGTGCAATGTTGTTTTGTGCTGCTTAGACGTCTGAGTGCACTGGTGGCATGGGCGCACCCTCCGGTGTGTGGTTCCCCTCTGTAGCTCCGCCGGGCTTGCCTGCGACTTCTCTCTGTCAAGCCGGTCAGCGACGGCGCAGGTCGAGGGCAGATGAGTAGGGAACCCTGCTACTGGTAGTTAAATGCTCTATAGGAGTGTGTTTGACTACTCCTTCAATGTGCCCAACCACCGACAGTCAAATGAAGTTCTGGGCAGCACGGGTGACCCCCTACAATCTGTCTCAGACACCGCTCCCGCGTGTGTCTGTGGTCTCTGGCAGAGACGAAGAAGGGAGGCCGGAAGGGGAGGCCGGCGTAAAAAAGACGGCTGGGCGTGGGGGGGTAGGGGGGGAGAGAGAGCCCAGGCCCTCCTGCCCAATCAGCCCCCCCACCAGTGCAGCATTGTTGTTGCCCCCGCTTTACGGGGGGGAAGGAGTTACATTTTATATAATACAGTGGGGGCCGTCCCGCAGTCGCGTGGGCACCACCTCCCGATCCGGGTGAGCGCCCGTAAGTCCGGGGCAGCTCCTTGCCGGCCTCTATGCGACCCCGTCACCGCCTCTGCTGCTTCATTTTGGCTGCTCCAGGCGGCAGATCAGCCCGGCTGGGCGGCGCGCAGCATCCAGCCACGGCGCACCAACTCCCCCGCTCCTCTTCTCCCACTGTGGGGTGTGTCCCGTCCGGCAGAGGAGAGCCGAGTCAGCCGTGGCAGCCGCCGCCGTATGATGGGGGGTGGTAGGGAGGGGAGAGGGGAGAAGCCGTACGTAGATGGGGTCCCTCCCCTATGGAGCCCCCCTCTGTTTCGGCCCCCTCACCTCCTGCCACTGTTCAGCGATTGCTGGGGCGTGCAGACCAGCGCCGTCTTCACCTCCGCGGCCCCCGAGGTCCAGCAGTGTCACAGTTTCTGTCGCCTCGCGGCACTCGACCGAGCCCGGCTCCTCCGTCCTCCAGCACCGTTTCGCACGGCTCCTCCTTCTGGTACATTAGATGTATTGTCTGATTTACTTCTGGAGCCATATCACACAATGAAGTACCTAATGTTTGTTTTTCTATTTGTTTTAACAGCTGCCAATATGAATCCCATCCAAATTCGGGAGTTTCAGCACAGGGCGGTGCGTTATTGCCACATTCTGGATGTGGAGTCGGGATTCCGTAACATGGCAAGGCTTTATCGCCATGAAAGAGCCTCCGGAGTGTGGAGGGCATTTGCCCAAGGGGGCCCTTCCGTGTCCACCACAGCTACCAGCACCACCACTTCCACCCAGGTGACACCAACCTTAGCAGGCACCTTAGCTGGACTGTCAACCTCCACTGCTGCAGGACCTGTCACAGCACCACCTGCACCTCCTCCTACAGGCATGGCACCGACAAGGGGACATATTTCCTCAACTGGCACCCAGACCACCCCTGCTGCAGTCATTGACCCAGCAGTTTTTCAACAGATGCAACGGAACTTGGACCGTATGTTGCGGAAAATGACCAGGCTGCAGCAGGAGGTGGCACAAGTAAATCGGAGGGTGCGTTCCATAAGACCCTGTGGAGGGAAAACTTGTGGACAATATACCCTCAGCCATTATTCCCTCCGCTCCCTCCTCTTTTCTGGTTCTTTTAATTAGTGGGTTTAGGGGGCTTAGTGTTAGGTTAGTATAGGCTGTTAGTTTAGTTAGTAGTAGTGGGTGGGGGTATGATACTTTAATATCTATTTTTTATTATGTGTGTGGGTGGGTGGGGGATGATGTTGGGGTTTTGGTTTTTTTTTTAAAAGAAAAAAATATATAAAAATACAAAAAAAAATATATTTGTTTAGTATAAGATAGTATGTGTTTAGGTTAGTATCTGTTGTCCTACATGTGTCCTGTCTTATAAGGGGGGTGGTGGTTGATGTTTAGATTGTTTCGTTAAATGTGATAAGTAAGTTTAGCTTAGGTTAGTTAGGGCCAGTTGTGGGTAATGTGTAGTTAGGATAGGTTAGGTTAGGTAAGGTGTTTCCCCTGCTTTTAGCTTCTGTTTTTACTGTTTAATAAATATTTAGGTAACCCTTTACAGTATGTGTCACATGCTTGGGGATCAGGGCCTTGACATGAGTGAACAGTGTCTCTTTTGTATTAGCTTTTGTGACCCATGTTGCAACCAAATCCCAACTGAGCTGTTACATTGGGAGCTACACCACAGCTACTTTGCTACGATTCTGCCATCCATTGCACCCACCACTCACAGTTACTATGGATCCCAAAGTGTGGTTAATTTTTGATGTATGTTTTCAGTGTCACATACTTTGCTACCAGAATTGGTATTGAGGACACTGTGTTAAATCTGCCTGCAGCCTGATGTCCAAGCGAATCCTTATAAGGTGAGTGGTAGTATGCACTCATGTAGTATGGTATACATAACTCACACCTATCATTTGTTACAATATTTAGCCCTGTGACATATTTGTATGTAAACTCATACACATCCATTCATGCAGTATGGTGTGTGTTAGGTAAAATTTGGGTCAAATGTCACATACGTAAGTTTTGGCTTGAAGGAAAATTTGAAGGCAATAATTGTTGGCTTAGACATCCCTTGAGGAAGCGTTATTCTGTCCAACACAGCATTATGGTGTATAGTGTCTATTTCCCTCAGAAATAACCCTCAGGAAGGGCAGATGATGGTACAATCCAGACCACTGTGCATAGTTATCAGCCAAGATTCTTTCAGGTCAGGTGTACTGACAATCTATAATCATTGGCCTGAGGTAAACATCACTGATCTCCCTCACGGTTGATGTGTCACATTACACAGAGACAACGTTGTTGTGTAAGTGCTATTAATTTTAAAGTGCTGTAGTGCTATATGTACATTGCCCATGATTGTGAGTCCATTAGTGTTACACCTTCCATTGTGATCCTACACGAGTGCAAAAGGACATGTCATTGGACATGCTGGGGTGAAGTGTCAGACAGTGCAGAGGGACAGGATTTGCCAATGAGTTAGTGAGAGACAATCACAGGGCAGGGTGACAAGATAAACAGTGGGCTGAAGAACAGTGCTTGATTACAGTTGTTGCAAGACTGGCATGTTACAAAGCACAAGACCTTGGCAATAGGTGGCCATATGGCAGGGACTAGTACTACCAGGTACTCTTACAGGTGAAGGTGAGCTGTTCCACGTCTTCATCTTCTAATGTGTGTGTTGTCTCCTCTGCCCTTGGTGGTTGTGGTTGTAAAGGGGCAACACACACCTCAGTGTTTGAAGACGTGGAGTCAGATATCCCGGTAGCTGCCAGCTGTGGGGCTATTAAGGGGAGTACTGCAGCAAGGAGGAGCTGCTGGTTCTTAAGAATAGCAGCCACATCACTGTGGTAGGCAGCCAGGTCAGCCCTGAGGGGTTCAATATTGCATTTGTGCACGCGTTGACAGGATTGTTGTTGTAGGTGTTGGGTCAACTCTCTTACAGCTGTGCTGATTTCCTTCAACCTTTTTTCAAGTTTCTGCAAGATTGTTGTTCACCATTGCATGGCTGCTGCCTGTTCTGCAGTTGACATCATGCACGAACACACCCCCTCTAGGCTGGCTGCCATATTTTCCATCCCCATCCGCACCTCCTTGGCCAGCTCCTGCTGTACTCCAACTACAGTTCTCTCAAAGCTGGTGCCAGTGTTGTCAGAGTCTTCAGCTGGGTTGGAGCTGGCAGGTCGTACAGTTGGGGTGGTGGGTGGGTCCCCTGTGATGACTGCTAGTTCTGTGCTCCTCCTTGTGACTGAAGGTGGAGTCTGGAGGGGTCCAAGGACATCTTGGAGGGTCTGCTGGCTGATGTTTGTCAGCTCGTCATCCATGTCATCAGGGTAGTCCTGGACAGGCCTTTCTGCAGGAGAGCCATTGTCCTTTGCAATGAGATATGGTACAATTAGTGTGTCTGTGTTGTGGGATTTGTAATGTGACGTGTCTGCCTTCCTATTATTTGTACATTGTGATCTTGGTTCCTGTTCATTGTTCCTGTCTTTCATATTAGCATTCTCCCAGGCCTATGCCCCACCTGCATGTCACATGTATTTTGGTCAGTTTGTGGACTTGTCAGCATCACATCCTCTAGGTGTTGGTTCTGGCCAAATTGTGAATTGCCACCTTCTTGTCCTACTCAGCCCTCCGTCTACTTTCATTCTCATGGTGAGGCCTTTCACTGGCTGTGGGTGTTCTGATGGCACTTGCACCACACTTAACATTCTGGAAGTGCCCCATTCTCTGAGATTTCACGTCTACCTATATATTGCTGAGATCTAGCATCTACTATGTATTACATTGGTATGGCACGATATGGATGTCAGCATTGGTAGTGTGTACTTCTGATGTTGGGAAATGTGTGCTACATTGGATTGCACTGATGGTCCTAGCAGGGTTCCATTTCCTCTCCTGACTGTGCTGGTGTATTTCTGTCACCAGTTACATATGTCCTCTCCCTCAATGCTGTTGTCTGAGCAGTATGACATTTGGGATGTTGCATGGTGTCATTGGAGCCAGGCATAGGGTGGACCCTGACATATGCAGCATGGGTATGACATTAGTGCTGTGTACCTCATAATGTTTATGACAATGGCTGAGGTTTGTAGCAACTATGGACAATCATATTTGACAGGATTGGAACATTTGTATTGATTTCAGGAGATTGATAACGTTGTCATCCTGAACCCTCTAATTTGGGTGTGTTTGATCCATGGGTACGTGGGTCCTCCTGGTTGCTTCCTGGTCTGTTGTCATCTTCCTGGGGTCTGTGCAAGCATCTGGGATCCATTTTGGCTCTCCTTAGCACATTTTGCTGTGTTTGCACCACTTTTTGACGCAATTGTGTAAAAAAACAGTGCGTTTCGGGTTTGCGACAACGTAAACTGGCTCACAATAATTTACAACGTGACGCATTGGTTTGAGTAAAAAAAATGGCTCCCACCTGTGGTTTGTGCAGCCGTGCGTCAAAGTAAAAATTTGATGCCCGCACTGCACAAAAAAATGGCGTTAGCTGGTGATAAAAAAATTCATGCAAAACTGCGTCTGCGCAGTTTTGCGTCAAAAAGTATAAATATGGGCCTAAATGATATTAATATCATCCTAATAATGAACTCTAATACATACCCCTCTCGCCTAAATGCAACCCATCCCTTAAGGCTCTAAAGCCCTATTCCCCTGCTTTAAATTTAAACACTACTAAAACTACGAAGTTCCAGTTTCCTATTTATTATTCCTAAACCTCAATTGACTGCCTGTCAGAATACACATTTTTATTCTTTGGTTAAATGAGAATAAGGCAACTATTTCCAGCAAAATACTAAAGGGACAGACACTGCCTATGTCATTTATCAGCTGACAAGATAGAAACCACTTTATTTTCACACTGATTTCCATCCTGCAGTAAATTCATCCGACCGACCGCCCAGCATGACATACCTATGGCCTCTCAGGGCACTAACATCTCTGAGGAGCATGTGAATGCATTGCATACATGCCATTTACATGCCCATATTTTTAGTATCCATGTTGCCTGGAACTAAGAAAGGACAAATGAAAATACATTCAAATATTTACAGACTGGAAATAGAATAGTAAATTATTGTGTCCTGGAATACTTGGTTATATCTCTGTGTGTCTCCTTATTTTCTAGTTGAAAGCATCAAAATATAGTTGCGTCAGTGAAGCATGGAATTAGGATGAAGTGGAAATTGTTAGAACACTGCTTCCAAAAAGCAGTTGTCATCAGCCATTCTGACTGGCTGGCTTCTGACCAGTCAGATTCAAATGAATGTTGGGCCCAGGCCTAATTTTATTCATGCTGGAGTAATCAGAGTAACTTCAGTAATTCCGCATTACTCTTTGACACAGAATTACCAATAAAAATTTGATTACTTCTGCTTGCGTAATTAAGAGTAATTTGGGGGAAAACAATCCTACTTCAAGAGTATATTTAGTGACCATGTGCGACCCCTCGAACTCACTATAGTTCTGCTGCATTTAGTGGTATTTCTTAACGCAAAATGCATCCTCGTGTTCATTTTGGATGTGAGGGAGGCATTTTGCTTTAATTTGGACGTGATGGGGCATATGTGTGTTAAGAAATAATGCTAAGTGCGGCACTACTCTTCTTAGGTAATTATGAGCAATCTCTCAGAATTTTTAGGTAATTCCACATGATTACGCTACACTAATTTAAACGAGTTACGGCCACCGCTGACTACACTACACACACCAATTCAAACTGGTTGAATGGCAGCCAATCACATAGTTACATTTCCAGGGTGTTTCAGTCATTCTGATTTGCTTGCCGAGGACGAATTAGATTGGCCCTTGTCTTTAGACCACCATCATTTCCCACAAGTAGTTGGTCTAACAACTCTTGTGCCGCTCCTGCCTGACTTAGTCATTCAGGGAGAACCTGGGGTATCCTGTCCAGGAACAGAGCCGTGATCGAATTCCCCCTCTCCACATCACCCTCTCCGTTTGGCCTATCCACAATAGGCGTCTCATAAATGGCGGATCACATGGACATCTCCTTTACAGTGCAGGATGTAGGTGTTAACCTATTCCGACCATTACTCCAGAGCACAATTATGTTGGCCTCCTTGATTATTAGAAGGTGAACATTAACTCTTTTGGGCTGTGAAAAGTTTAACTTTCATCAAGGCAATCGTTCGAGGCTTCACAATTCGCTTCCAATTCTTCTCCATTCACAGTGCACCCTCATTCAGACTGACTTGATGGATACCCACTTCAATTTGATTTGTTCAAAATGCATTTCATATTGTTATCTTGTGACTAGTGTCACTTGCAATCTGGGGTGGAAATTCGATGTACTATTGATTACATCCAGTGCATTGCTATTGGAGCTTCCTTTTGTTTTTACTGGGAACCAATAGACCACCGATAATCTCCAATTATTTACGGTTCTACAAAAAAAGTACAGTAGGCTGAGATCCATTTCAGATTTTCAGGATAACCACATAAGATACATGTAGCTACAGTGAATGTACATTAAACATATTTATGTAGTCATAGGATGTCCTGAAATAGACTCAAATCCAAACCTCCTGGCCCTTTGACACTCTTGCGCTACAAGTGCAATACATTTTTTTTTAATTCATTATCTTCTTTTTCTATTCCAAAGTGCAAAGTCTGTGCAAAAAATTAGACCACCAGGCAAAGTGAAACCTTCTTCACGAGTTATCCCACTAAGGTCGTAAATGCACAATCTTCAACTTCAATGGCCACACTGAAAGGAAAATGTTACCCTACATGGAGCATTGAAAGTCTTGTGTACAGTGAAAGAAAATGGTTGCAGTACGTTTAGGTTCCACACGGTGGCAGTACAGGACGGCTTTACTTTAGTTTGTCCCTAAACGAATCTGTGAGTTTAACGAGAATAATATAAATAGGCGAGAAACGAATGTAAACATTGCTGCAGTGTCAAATGATGTTTGACTTTCACAATTTTTTCTCATGGCGAAGGTGGATAAGAATTATTTCCCAGACTGTACATGACACTGTCGAACATCATTGAAGAGTGACCTCTGGTCGACTGCCTAGTAAAAAATGACAGGAATTGGAATTATAGGACCAGTTTCTTTCGCCTCTTTCCTATAAGACAGAAATCACCCAAGGACTGGTCATTCTACTACTCAGGCTTTTTCCTGATGGTTTGCAGCCTAGGGGTCTGCTTTCAGAGCTGGATGGGCTGCCTGATGCAAACACTAAGGGGCATATCTATACTCCGGTTGCGCCGAATGTGCGTCAAAAATTTTGACGCACATTCAGCGCAAACGTTGCCCCATATTTAAACCCTGACGCGCGAGCTGGCGCAAAAGGAAAATGGCGCTATGTGCGTCATTTTCTGGAAGCGGCACCCCGCCCTGCGTTAATGACATGCAGGGTAGGCGTTCCCGTCCAAAAAAACACGCACACAGCGGTGCGTCGTATTTATGCTTCCGGGCAAAAATGACTCCCGCGCGGTAGGCGGCGCAAAAAAATTACGCAAAGCACGAATAACGTGAAATTTTAACGCCTGGGTCAGGGCAGGCGTTAAAATGGGGCAAACACACCTGTACTTAATCAGAACACACAGAACAAGCAGCAGAGCAGCAGAGCAGCAACAGGGAGTCATGGAGGTGCTTTTTCTTCAGCGTGCACGTAGACGCAGAGCCCTGCAGCAACAACAGCAGCCACAACAACAACAGCAGGGACCCCAAAGACAGCGCAGAAGGCAGGAGAGGATATTCCGCCCAAGAACAACCCTGCATGGCCTCAGGGAACGGGACATCATCCAGAGGTACCGGTTGAACTGGCAGGCCATTCAGCAGCTGCTGAGAAATATTGAACAGCAGTTGGCCCCCACTTTAGTGACTCCCCGCACTATCCCAACAGAAACAAAGCTGCTTGCTGTACTTCACCTGCTGGCAAGTGGCTCGTTTCAAACAACTGGTGCCCTGGTTGGTGGAATATCCCAACCATCATTCTCTGCATTCCTGCCAAAAGTACTGGATACCATCATTCGCCTGACACCCCTCCACATCTGCTTCCCTAACACACTGCAGAAGCAGCAGGAAACAAAACAGGGGTTCTACGCCATCAGTGGCTTCCCGCACGTCCTTGGTGCAATCGACTGCACACACGTACGCCTTGTGCCACCTGCTGCGAGTGAACACCTCTACCGCAACAGGAAGCACACACATTCAATCAACGTGCAGGCCATAGTCGATCACCAAGGATTGATCAGCAACATTGTGGCTAAATATCCTGGGAGTGTACATGACGCATTCATCTTCCGTCACTGCACCATCAACCAACACTTCCAGGATGGACGGTATGGCAATGGACTACTTGTTGGTAAGTACAAAAATCCAACTTATATACACACTGCACAGCAACCCTCCAGGACAAACAACACATACACCACAATAGCAACACCTAGCCAGGAACACACTGAGGTCCTCACATCACTAGCCATGTTTCTGAAGTCACCATTGAACCTGTCACACATTGGAATTTACTCTACAGCTTAATGTGAAGACATTAATGACTGTGGTTGCCTAAATGTCACCTTGCTAATTGGAAGTCTCACAATAACCTGCACACCAATACAATGCATAAGTTTAAAGGTATGGGATGGCCTGGGTATGTACATATGAACGTTTCAACTACACTTTCATGTTTCAACTCTGCATGGAACTATCATCACACCCCCAGTGAGGACACACGGACACCTGTATCACAAGTCACAATGCTAGGGAGGACACACTGTACTGGAAAAACCAATACATCCTGCTGACAACCAGTTAGGCAACAAACACTTGCTCAGCCAAGGAAATAAACTAAATGCAAAAGTTTTCACCAACAACCATAGGTTGTCACATTAGTACACAAAAGAGTCACAGACAACACAAGACAACTACTGCCATCAAAGATCCGTACAACAGTGCCTCCTACATCTAATTGATCCCATTCTGTGTTTCTCTTTCAGCTGATCAGGGGTATGGCATCCAGCCTTGGATAATGACACCATTTGGGAACCCAAATACTGCTGCAGAGCGGGCATACAATGACGCCCACAAGAGGACACGCAGCATTGTGGAGCGGACCTTTGGGATCCTAAAGTCAAGGTTCCGCTGCCTTGACATAACTGGCGGTAGCCTACTCTATTCCCCAGAGATGGTCTGTAAGATCATACTCACTTGTGCCATATTGCACAATATATGTGTAAAAAGGAATATTCCCCTCCTTGAACCGGACCCAGACATGCCTGAGGATGACGAAGAGGAGGATGATGGCCTGCAACAGGAGGGGGAACAACCTAACACGGCAGCAGGAGTGCGTAGGCGCCAACAGCCTGTCAACAATTCTTTTTCTTAATGTATCTTAATAACTTGTATAGCACAATTGTAAATAAACACAGATAACAAACACCACATCATGCTTTGGCCTATGCATTTCTGACCACCTTTAGTTTGAAATTGCTGAAGAAGAATGTCGTCTCATTGAGCAAGAATGCTATAACAATCAACACAACCAAAATTAACATCACAAATGTATGCACAGAGGGTAGGATGTGACATGTTACATTACCATACACAGAGGCCAACAGGAGTACAAATGTGGCAATTACACATGCCGGATCCAAACACCTGAGACAGTCTCTCACCCAGCCCAAAAATTTAGATCATTTGAAAGTCACATCACACGTGTTCAGAGACAGGGTGGGACCATCCATGTGTACGTGACCATGTCATCAATGGCTTCTCTCAAGTGTGTGAGATGAGCAATACACAATTGGAACAACATTAGCTGCCACTAACTCAGGAGGAGACCTTGAAGTCACAGTGACAACATACACCCAGACAGGTGATAGTGGATCCACATTCCAACACACATGTACACATATGTCATACAATCAACCTAATATTTGAAAGTAGACCATCACAGTTGTGTCCCACTTTGAACCGAGCAGGAAGAATGTAACATGCCACTAAACCAGTTAATGCAGAAAGGGACACAGACAACAACTAAATCTTTTTCATCAGCACATCAGGAACGCTGAGAGTCTTGCAAACATAGTCATTGGAAAATGTTATGCAAGTTTGCTCAAAATCATCATTACTGCAAACGTCAAATGGGCTAATGAGATGAATGAATGGTCAACAATCATTCATACCATATGGCCTTACATTAGCCTGCTGCTGCAGGTTTGCCATAATATAATAAATAAAACCCATGGATACAGTAGCTATTCTGGATGGTCAAATCCTAGGGTGCTGGGGGCCTAAGTCCACCTCTACCGCCCCCCAAACATACAAGAATCTTGTACTTGTGAACTAAACACATGCATAAGGCACATGTGTGGGCTACATGTCAAAAGTCCAACACAAATCAGAAACACAAAATCATAATGGGACATGGTTAGCCCCATAAAAACTGTAAGTGACTATTGCACTCCCTGTTAGGACTACAGATAAAAGCATCACCATCATAATTGTGCACAAATTTTGGAGAAGGAATAAATCATGGTATCCCATCCATCATTTCTAAATAGCCATCAGCAATTACCCAAAATATGTTGACAAATATGGTCAATACATTTTTTAACGTATCCTAAACATTACAGTGTGAATGCCCTCTATACATACAACAACGGACATGTGTCATATCCAACCACAAATGTGTATCACATAGCACCGTTTGACCATGACAAATCACCTTCCCCAAGTTAAAAACATGAAGACATAATAAAAAAAATTGCTCAAAATTCTACGCATACAGCATGGGCGTCATAATTTGGTCATGTACATGAGTGCACAGAATGCAGAGTCAATTATAAATGTATCCAAAAGTTTCACATATTTAGCCATCAAAGTATAATTTCCATCATATAGTTGTTTGACTCATCATCATGTGCACTACTGTACGTGGAAAAAAATGATGCCCATGATGTATGCGTGGTAAAATTGACGCAACATGGACAATATGTTGGTCATCTCATTTACATTAAAAAATTATTAATATTCATATCATATTTTTTGACTCATCATCATGTGCACTACTGTACGTGGAAAAAAATGACGCCCATGATGTATGCGTGGTAAAATTGACGCAACATGGACAATATGTTGGTCATCTCATTTACATTAAAAAATTATTAATATTCATATCATATTTTTTGACTCAGCATCATGTGCACTACTGTACGTGGAAAAAAATGACGCCCATGATGTATGCGTGGTAAAATTGACGCAACATGGACAATATGTTGGTCATCTCATTTACATTAAAAAATTATTAATATTCATATCATATTTTTTGACTCAGCATCATGTGCACTACTGTACGTGGAAAAAAATGACGCCCATGATGTATGCGTGGTAAAATTGACGCAACATGGACAATATGTTGGTCATCTCATTTACATTAAAAAATTATTAATATTCATATCATATTATTTTGACTCAGCATCATGTGCAATGTTATGCGTAAAAAAAAATGACGCACAATTGTGTATGCGTGAAAATATGACGCATAACGGGAAAATAAAAACGGCGGCCATTTTCTGCAGGAAGTGATGTAATAGGATATCCTGTTTACAAAATCTGTACTGGGAGTTAACTTTCACTTTCACTTTGCAGTCTCAGATTTATCTAGACTGTGTGGTTGTGTGAAAGGTGTTGTCCTGTGTTTTACTGCTTTTGTGTCCTGTGTCCCTTGTATTTTGTCTTTTTGTGAATCTATTCTTGTTGCCTAACATTTTCTCAGTCTGTTTAGTCTAGTTTTGTCTATTCCTGTGATTGTTTGTATTGTCTGTGGGAGTCTGTTGTGGGTAGCATAGTTTTTGGGGTTAGTTGGGCTATTTTTCTCCTTTTTCCTTTTCTTCCACACCTCTACCTTTCCCCATTTCCCACTTTTACTTTCTAATTTCATTTGGCAATTACTCTTGCTGTCAATATGTCAGGTAGGCCACGCCTGTCCAGGATGGGTGAAGATGAATTGGGGGGATTCCAATGGCTAGTTAGCCATTTCCTCCCACTGATGCTGGAGGCTGGGGGCCGTGTGATACAGGGGTATCACACGGAGGCAAGGAAAATCCGGTGGGAGAAAGTGCGCCATCACCTGGTCCGGGTCTACGGGAGCATGCGCAATGTCCATCAACTGAAGCACCGCTGGGCAGATCTGATAACCAGGGAACAGGACCTGCTGGACCACCTGGGAATCAGGATTGGTGGCCATGTTGGTGAGTACAAATCAATTACATGGGAATAATAGAAATCTGTGTGGGAACATGTGATGATTGTTACCCAATCTGCTAGATAAGTAGCTGACTGTGTGTAATGCTAGGGAAACCTAGGCCCATGTTTATACACATATATCCCCATTTTTGCAACAAATTTTCACGCAATAACAGCAGCAAATTGCAACATATATCTGTATTTTGCTATTTTGGCCCCTCTCTGCGTGACAAAATGATGCAAATGCTGCGCTACAAAGGTATACATATGTGCCCTAATGTGTATTTGTTGCAGAATGTGTATGAAGACCAGTGCTAGCAGTCAGATGGCTCATTTTTGCAACACATACCAGATGCCTGTAGCTGTATGTAATGTAGTGTTGCATTTGTGTCAGACAAGCAACACGTTAACAGCTCTATTCGTACTCTACAGGTCATAATGGCCAGTAAGTCATGTAGAAACAACATACCTACATATGTAGACGCCATAGCTAGACAGAAAATTAGAAACCCATGATGATGCAATACATGTGTGTTGCCTTCACGTCACATGAAGTTAGATATGTTGTCCACACATATGTCACATGTGTGTGTGGTTGCTGTGTGTTGAACATGTCCACCTAGCCTGTTTGATTGTGAGTGGTCATGCAGTCCTCATGGAACCAGTTTTGGGATGTCTCTCTGGGATGCACATGCTGAGATGTATGGATAACATTATTGTTGGGGCATACTAATGGAGGGTTAACTTGGACGACACATGACTGTCCTGGCCACTGCATGTGTGTAGTAGGGTGTGTAACTGTAGCAGGAGACTCATCCAATGTTAATGTTGAATACAAAGTCAGCCATGCAGTATGAGCATGTGGGAAAGTGTATCATTACCATGTCATATTCACACAGTGTCATTGTAACTGAAATTATTTGTCAGTTCACCCAGTCTGAGTATATTCTTCCTTTCATGCTTTACAGGTGGACCTGCCCCGTACACCGTGGGAGAGGTGGCACATTTTGACGACCCCGATACCTACAGTGAGTGTCGCCTGAGTGCTATTTTCATTTTTTGGTAATGAAGCATGATGGATTACTGTGTGTTCAAGAGAATTCATGATTTGATGGGCTCGCCGTTCATTTGCATTGTTGTTTTAGTGTGATATCAAATCGGACTTATGTTTCTGTAAAGCAATGCCTAGCCATCTCTCAGATTGAGGGGCTGTAGGTCATTCCAGTTGGGCCGCAATGGGGAATGGGATCACTCATTAGGAATACACTGGTCAATGTAAGACTTGGTCAGGGACTTGGCATGAACTGAGTCTGCATTTCAGACTGACAGTCTCCCAGATAGCTTAGGCACATGGCTTTGATGACAAGTGCTTCTTCCTAGTTGAGGATGGACTGTGTACACTGTAGGTTGGATCTTCCGGGGGCATGTACTTCCACAAGGTGAACTAGAAGTGTGTGTGACTTGAGTGCAATGGCCTAGGTGTTCTGTCGAATCATGAGAATGGGTGTTCTACCTCCTCTGTGTGTGTTGTAAAACATGTCTCACTGATAGTATGTGATGTTGGCCTAAGTCATATCATTTTGACATGTGTGGACCTGGGATGTGACAATGTTTGGCTGACTACAACGTGTTGCTAGCCATTCCTAGGTGTTGTGTGTGAAGGCACATACTTGTTGAACTTTCTATACACACCTGGGTGTGCATTGAACATGGGATTGTTGGTTGTTCTTCCCACACCACCCTCAAAGACTGGGATGTTACTGTGAAACAGGGTACCTAGGACTGTAGCAACCAGTATGTTACACGTACTTGACACCTTTTGTGACTTGAGTTAGTACCTAGGGCCAGATGTAGCAAACTGTTTACAAGTTGGAAATGTCATTAATTTCTGTTTGTGAGTTGCAAACGTCTGTTTCCTATTCCGAAATGTATTTGGTGATTATGAACATATTTGCAAAATGCTTTTCCAAATGCAAAATATGAAGGGGTTTTCCAGACCTACTTGCAACTCACAGTGGTAGGCAATTCCATTTGCAACCGAGTATGTGGTTGCAAAGTGAGTCGCAGTTATCATCCACTTGAAGTGGATGGTAACCCACTTGCTAACTGGAACGGGTCCCCATTGTAACCCTTCACCTTTATGAGTGGACCTAAATAATCCTGTACAAAACAGCCAGTGGTCTAAGGGACCACTAACTACTGTGAAATTATCCAAGATTGAAGTTGTTGTAATTTATTACTAAGTGCAGCTCATTTTCCTTTCAGGTAAACGGCCTACACTTGGGGAAAAATAACCTGCTTTATTTAAAAGCAGTCACGTCCATGGAGTTCTGCTGTTCCCAGCAGGCCTCCATCCCCGTGAGTGCCCATAGTCGCTAAGGTGGCGCAACTTGGAACCCACATCATTGATGTTCATGAGGTGGGTCTTAGCGACCCCATAGCGACTCGCAGACGGTGTCAGAGACACCGTTCTGCATTACAAATTGCTAGTTGCATTTTCCAATTTCCTACATCTGGCCCCTAGTGTTGACATTTGGTTATGGCCCATGGGTTCAATCTTAGCACACAACTAATTCCAAATGGCATTGAGTGAGGAGTGTGATTGTTATCACATAGAGTGACATATGTAGTGAAGTCAGTATGCGGAAGAGGTGCTGCCATGATGTCAAATGCCTTAGGTATGATTTGGATGAGTAGTTTAGGGTGATGTCATCCATCATGTAGAGACATGGATATGCTAGGAGTGATATGCCCTTATGTATGCATGTTTCATATGTACTTCCTCTGAGCCTTTCCGTGAACTAGGTTGTGACAATTGCTGCAACCAATACATTTCTAGTAATGGACAAATAACCCATTGTGCTATTCCACCCAATGCAAATCCCAAGGTAAATATTTGCCTTTTCTCTTCACAGCTGCAAACCTGAGTGCCGAAGATCGCAACCATTTTGAGCGCCGTGCGATGAGATACAGGCACATCCTGCAGGTGCAGTGTGGGTATCGGAGGATGGGCCGCAAGTATCATTCTGATCGGGCCTCCGGGGCGTGGTGGGCCACACCACAGGCTCCCCCTACAGTGCCACCAACAACCACCAACACCACATCCACCAGGTCTGCCCAAGTGGACCCAGCAACGTCTGCAGCAATGGACCCTGCATCTTCCTCCAGACCTGGACACAGCTGTGTGGTGGTAGCAGGGCTGTCCCGTGGCCAAACAACTCCTGCCACAACATCAACCTCCGCCGGCACGCAAACCAGCACAGACCCTCCTGTGGACCCAGCTGCCTTCCTGTCATTGTCCCGAAAATTGGACAAGTTGGTGAAAAAGGTGGACAACCTGAGGGAGGACATGAGTTACGTCAAAAAGAGGGTCCGCTCCATCAGGCGCACACTACGGAGGGCAAATCTGTAGTACTTTTGCCCTCTTGAACTTTTACCCCTCCCCTCTCACCTCTTTCCTATTTTATACTGTCAGTTGGGTTTTGGGGATTAGTTATAGGATAAGTATAGGTAATTATCTTAGTTAGTGTTAGGGAAGAGGGTGGGGGGTCCTTATTTTTTCTATCTTATATTTTTGTGTGGGTGGGTGGGTGGGGGGCAATGTTGGGATTCCTGTATAAAAAAAAAAAAAAAAAAAAAATATCAGAAAATTACAAAAAAATATATGTTTGTTTAGGATAGTATAGTATGTGTGTAGGTTAGTAAGTGTTGTCCTGCATGTGTCTTGTCTCATAATGGTGGGTGGGGGGTTGATGTTTAGATCATTTCGTTACATGTGTAGAGTAAGTTTAGCTTAGGTTAGTTAGGGACAGTTGTGGGTTAGTAGTAGTCAGGTTAGATTAGTGTAGGTTTACCTTTCCCTTAGTTGCCTCTTTTATTACTTCATTGAATTAAAAATTTAGTTAACCCTTTACATGATGCGTTAGGTGCTACATTATCATGGCCTTGACATCAGTGTAGCAGAATGTTTTAGTATGACATTTGTGTCCTATACTCGCCATCCCCAGGAAATTGAGGTTTAACATGCCAGCTACCCGTGTGCTAACTTGGTAAGTATCCACCATGTGGGAGACCCACCATTGGTAGTGTGCATTGATCACCAAGGGTTTGTTTCGGTATGTATCCTACTTCACAAAGAGTGCTTCCAGACTTGTTATTGTGGGTAAATTGATAGGTCGGACAGCAGTGTGAAGTTCAGGGAGATCTTTGTAGATGAGGAATTGTTCACACTCTTGTCTTGTTGCTTTCATTGCTGACCTACATCATGTGTGTACTGATTCAGCATGACTTTCCTTCATGGAAGTATACTCCGTAAGGGTGATTGTTCCAGTGTAATTTGTTAATGATTCCTTACATTTTGCGGCATTATTTCTTATTTAAGTATTGCATGGTGCCTACATTTCTCAGCCACCATTAGTTGTCTAGAATAGCTATAGATGGTGCATCATTCTGTCCAACACAGCATGATTGTGTGTGCTTAGTCCCTTCATCAGTTATTTTCCTCAGTATGTTAAGGCTATGATGCAATCCTGGCCACTGCACAGATGTTTCAGTATACATGAAATCAGGACAGTAGTATAGAGAATCTACATGGTTGCCACACAGCCACTTTCGAGTTATGTACTGCACAGTTGAAGTGTGAAATAACACAGAGACACAATAGGTGTGCAAGTGATATTTATTTATAGGTGGTGTAGTGCAAAATGTCCATTCACCATGTTTGCTGAGTCCGTTCTGGTGCATTCTTACATGGTGATCCTACAGAAGGGGTGTGGATGATGCTCCTGACATGCTGGGGTGATGTCACAGACAGTGCAGAGGAACAGGAATTTGCAAATAGTTGGAGAGAGACATTCACTGGCAATGTGGACAAGTCATACAGTGGATTGCCAAACAGTCATTGAGTGTAGTTGTAGTGAGACTGGCATTTTACAAAACGTAGGACCTTGGTCAGAGTAGGCCATGGTGCAGGGACTAGGGCTTCTGGGTACTCTTGCGTGTGAATGTTATCTGTTCCATGTCTTCTTCTTCTGATGTGTGTGTTGCCTGGTGTGTCCTTGTTGTTGTTGGTTGTGAAGGGGCAACACACACCTCAGTGTTAGAAGACATGGAGGCAGACATCCCAGGGGCTGATCCCTGTGGAGTAATGAAGGGCAGTACTGCAGCAAGGAGGGCCTGTTGGTTTTTCAGAATGGCAGCCACATCACGATGGTAGGCAGCCAGGTCGGCCCTGAGGGGTTCTATGTTGCATTCGTGCACACGTTGACTGGCTTGCAGTTGTAGTTGTTGTGTCAACTGGATGACAGCTGTGCAGATTTCCTTCTGTGTTTTTAAAAGTTCCTGCAAGAGCGATGTTCGGGATTGCATTGCAGCTGCCTGATCAGCAGTAGACATCATGCACGAACGCACCCCCTCAAGGCTGGCTGCCATAGTTTGATCCCCACCCGCACCTCCTTGGCCAGCTCCCGCTGGACCCCAACGACGGTTCTTTCGAAGCTGGTGCCAGTGTCGTCAGAGTCCTCAGCTGTGTTGGAGCTGGCAGGTCTTACAATTGGGGTGGCGGGTGGTTCTCCTGTGGTGGCTGCTTCTTCTGTGCTCTCCTTGTGACTGAAGGTGGGGTTTGGAGGCTTTCAAGGCCCATTTGAATGGTCTCTTGTGGGATGTGTAGGGCTCGTCATCCATGTCATCAGGGAAATCAGGGACAGGCATATCGGCAGGGGATCCGTGTTCCTCTGCAATGAAACAGGGTACAATTAGTGTGTCTGTGTTGTGACAATTTTGCACTAAGATACAAGCCTTTGGATGCCTTAACTTTGTGCTCTGTGTTTGTCTTGGTATCTGCTGTCCGTCATAGGGCATTGTTATAGGCCTATGGCCCACCTGTGTGTCACATGTATGATATGGAGCTATCAGACATGTCTGCCTGATCGCCTCTAGGTGTTGCTTTGTAATTATTTAGGAGTGTGCGTGTTTTTGTCCTACTCCTCCCTCGGTGTTTAAGTATTGTTATGGAGGGACATTTTGTTGGGTGGGCTCTCATTATCCTACATGTGATTACTGGCTTTCTACGCAGCAGGATAGCTAATGGTGTGGGGGACTAAGTCTGACCCACTTGTAAATAACTCTGTCACCCTGATATTTCATTTTGCTCAGACTAACTAGCAGTGCCTCTGGTCTCCCACATCAAAGGAATGTTTAGACATCCGAGCGCATGACATCTTTGGAACTTCTCAGGGAAGTCGTGGTCACTCAGATCCTACACAATTATGTATTTTCCGGTATGTTCCCATACACAAATGAGAAAGACAGTATTTGTTTAATATGAGGTTTCATTGTACAACTGACTTGTTGAAATGTAGGTGTGAGCCACAATAACCCAAACAATACACACTGTTAGAATTGAAATAGTCCGCAGGAGAGTAATACATTAGTACACAGCTATCATGGTGCCTAACAGTTTGTACTGTCCCTCTGCTTGTTCTATGTATAGCACAGCATGTTACGTTTGGAGCTTGCCTGTCGGAATCACTGGGGAGACATCATCCCTCATATCAGAGGAATGGCCTGTGATCTGGTTGTGCATCAGCAGCAAGGCAGGCAGCATCTAGTTGTGTTTCTCTGTTTGGAAACTCCCTCTTGCATATCGTGGGACAAGGAAGTGATTTTATAAGTCATATGTCATCGTGATGACAAAGTTTCCCTACGCAGGAATGCCAAACCTTAACTCCTACCACATCTATCAGCAACGTACCAGACTGTATCCTTGACTGGGGCACAGAGTGAATATGTTCTGGCAAACTCCAGTGCAGAAGTAGGCAAAACAGTGTGATTTGACTAATTAACAACACCTTAGGACTGGCTATTTGCTAAATTAACTGATAGGAAGGCAATAAGAAGCATTTAGTGCAAAGTGCTCTGAGGCTCTTAGATGTGAGCAAATGAGTATAAGTACATTCAGGGTAAGATGCACAAAGGCCTCCATCCTGAGGCTAATGCACAAAGTATACGTTACACTTGCCACAATACACTTTGACTGACTGTGGGTGTTGTGATTGCCCTGGCAGCACACTTGCCTCTCAGGACCTGCCCCATACACTTTTTATTCACATTGCATGAACTGTACATGTTACGTGGCATTACCTATGCATGTCAATGTTAGGATGTGGTATGGATGTAAACATTGTTGATGTTTGAAGATGATGTTGGGTCATGTGTGTTTAATTGGATTGGCCTGTTTATCGTATGAAGGTCCTATTTGGTTGTCAGACTTTGCAGGTGTGTTTCAGTGACCAGTTGCCTGTGTCCCCTCCTCAGGTGTTGTCTGAGCAGTATGACATTAGTGATGTAGCCTTGTTAGCCAGGCACGTGAGGGACCCTGACGTATGCAGCATGTGTGTGTCGTTAGTGCTGTGTGGCTCCTATTGCTGTTTAGTTTGGCTTATGTATGTGTCAGGTATGGACATTCAGCATTTGAGTGTACTGGTGCCTTTGTCTTATTTCTATGAATAGTTGCGGATGTCATCCTCACCCCCTAATTTGGGTATGTATGTTCCATGGGGAGGTTCCTGCCATTTGGTACTATAGCTGCACAGAGATGAGAGGTATTATTGTCAACTGTTGTGGCAGTTACATTGCAGTTGTTGTTTTGGCTCCTGCATTACTGATAGGGACCTAGTTGATGTAGGATAGATTTTGCTATACAAGTGCCTGGATGTGAGTTTGACGTAGTGGCCTTCCCACCTGTCGCTGCTTTCCCTTGGCTCTATTGTTGTAATTACAGGATGGCCCCATGGGACTGTTGTTGGTGCTGTATTTTGTCGTGCCACAGATTCAGTCTGTGCTGGGCATGCCCCCCTGCCGTGCCCCTTTACCCATGCCACTTCATATAGGTGCTGACTTACATGCATTGTGTAGTAGGTATACCCCCCTGCTTACAGTCCCCATTATTGCAATTTAATTCCCCATGCGACTTACCTTGCATGTGCGTTGTGTCGTGGTAGTCTGCCCTGTCCTGTCCTTGAATCCCTGTGACGATCTCCTCCGGGATGACGGCTGCGACCATCTCCTCCATGTGGTCCAGGGCCTCCTGTTGTGCTGGACTCCCCCCTCCAGTCTGCATTGCTGCCTTCCTGTTCCTGGCCATTTTCTCTTTTGTCCTACGTTTGCAGTCATGCCAGCGTTTCTTACACTCAGTGACTGTGCGGCGTTCTTCAGCCACACTGTTGATCTTGTCCACTATTTGTTTCCATATGGCCTCTCTCCTACTGAGTGGCAATTTAGAGGAGATGAAAAGTTGGTGCTGGTGTTCCGTCACCTCTTTCACCAGGATTTCCTGCTCCTCTTCACTGAAGCGACACTTTCTTTTTTTTCTAAAAATGTCCTGGTTCCTGTATGGATCCTCCTGGCTGGTTCCTGGTCTGCTCTCATCCTCCTGGGGTCTGTACTGGCACCTGGGATCCATTTTGGCTCTCCTCTGCTGAGAGGGCAGTTTTCGCGCAAAAATTTAACGCAATAGCGTGAAAAAAACCAGCGCTTTCCGGATTGCGCTGTCGTAAATCGACCCACAGTGATGTGCGTCGCCTTTACGTTGGTTTCCTTTACGACGGAACGCCGCTGTGTGCGTCACGAAATAATGACTCCCACCTGTTGGTTGCGCCGCCGTACGTCAAAGTATAAATTTGACGCCCGCACGGCGCTTCAAAATGGCGTTAGACGGCGCTAATGTTTTTGACGCAAAACTGCGTTAGCGCAGTTTTGCGTCAAAAAGTATAAATATGGCCCTAAAGCCCACATGGCCATGTTTATGTTGCGGCTGTAAGTGTCCTAGTGGACATTCAGTGATGCAGTCCCTCCCCCGAGGCAGCTTTAACATCCATCCCATGCCCATCCATAACTGGCGTCACCAGTCAGGTGACCCCACCAATAAAAGGAGACAGGCGTACACACCCAGGGCCAGTTATAACCACTATGGGCCAGATGATCAAAGTTACTTAGCAGTCGCAAATGGTCGATTTGCAGAATCAGGCCGTTTGCGACTGCTAAAAAGCTGCCTGTCATGTTCCAAATGCAAAATTGCAATTCGGTATCCTGTTACCGAATCACAGTTTGGCACTGTGATTCGGTATTAGGAAGGGGCGTGTTTAGGGCGTCCCTTCCTCAAACTGAATTGCAGTGGTATGATTGACTGTTTTGCGACTAAAATGCAGAACATTCGCAGGTTACCACAAATTTCAAGTTGGTGGTAACCATTTAGCAAATGGGAACGGGCCTCCAAGGGACCCCTTCCCCATTGTGAATGTATTTAAAAGCATTTTTAAGAGCAGACAGTGGTCCCACGGACCACTGCCTGCTCTTAAAAAATGAAAGGAAAACATTTCATTTTCTTTTTTTAAACACATCTCATTTTCCTTTAAGGAAAACAGGTTGCATTTAAAAAAAAAAAAAAGATTGCTTTATTTAAAAGAAATCACAGACATGGTGGCTGACCCCAGCAGGCTACCATCCCTGTGATGTTTTGCGATTCCCAGTGAGTCACAATGCAAGACCTACCTCATGAATATTAATGAGGTAGTCTATTTGCGACCCACTGGGAATGGCAAATGTAACTCATTGGAGTTTGAAACATTTGAAATTGCAATTTCCTAATTGCAATTCTCATTGAATCGAATTTAGGAAGTCACAATTCCAAATGCACGATCATCTGGCCATATGCTACTTTGACAACAAGGCAGGTCTGACCCCCATCTACCATGCTGCCCTGTGTTAGCGCATCAGACCTTAATAAGTATACTTACAAGGGGATGCGAATAGGTCGATGAACCTTTTGACTCGCAATTAAGAAGTTCTTACCATAGATCTAGTACATAATCAATAATCAATACACAATAATCAACAATCATCAGAAATCAATAAAATCAATAATCAATGGAGTCAGTAATTGTCACGCATGATGACCTTTCAGTCATGAATAACCACACCTTTAGTAAAAGTTTAGAATGTTTATTTCCCTATGCTAAGGTCATGTAGATTCATCTCAATATCAAATGAAACACATATAAAACAACACTGGTTGTCCAAAACAGCAGAAGAAACGCAATCTAAGCAAAGCTTGAACTACAACACATTCTAAAGTTACAGTGCAAATCAATAGCAGAGTCAGCTGCGTTAACAAGATGTAATACATGTAGTTAAGCAGAGAAATCCATCAAGCATTAGTCTCTTATGCCATAAATCAGAATCCTCAACTAACACCAGATTAAAATCAGCATGTTGGGCTTCATGCAAAACAATTTAGTAACACAAATTTGGAAAACATCTAACTATGGCTCTATAAAAACTGTGCAGTTGGTACCTAGAAAGAAAAAGCAAATATGCATAACAATCACAGTTTTATCACATTATACCTATTCGCGGTATGAGTCAGCAAAGCAGAATCAGTCTTCATTCTCAGGACATCAGTCGATCAGCAAGGCATAAGGTCTCAGTCAGGAAAATAGGGCAAAGTCATTAAGCATTAAAGTTAAGCACGTCTCTAGTAAAGACTCATAGGAAAGTGATAACCTTCGATCAGGAAATGTGGGCAGAGAATCTCAGGATGTCGGAATGACCGTCTTCCTCAGAATGAACGTTGTTATATCAATGTCACCTAAACTATCCCCTAATTCCCTATTGGTCAGTTAACCGTATGTTCACACTCTGTCCAATAGCACTACTATACCAAATCTATGAATTCTAATATTTCTCTGTTCTCATACGGTTGATTGGTCCATCTTACAATGCTCTCCTCATCTGGCTTGTCAGGTAACAATATTGTTGCAGCTTTCACTCTAGTCAGTATCTTCATTGTTCTCGTCCTCGGAAAGCCCATCCCACACACATTACACATAAAATGTTACATTAGCAAAAACATCATCTTCTAGCAGTCGGTTCTCACAAAAAGCTTCCGTTAAGCACATTTAAACAATACAATAGACATTTCACAGTTAAATTCACTTGGTCAGCATTTTTATTAAACGCTAAGAAATACAGCTTCTGCATGAGGCCTGGCAAAATAGGCCAAGACACTCGCTAAGTTAAGGACTACAATTAATAAAGCTAAAACATACTTCGTAACCCTTAATATGACATATTACTGCATTAATCTAATACCTTTTCAACATTTCATATGTATTAATCATTAATTAGTACATTTCGTTAACATCGGTGGCCATTCTTCGAGGTCACATTTTCAAATGCGTGCATTATTTTTCTACGTTATTTCTTTTTCTACATAAACTCATTATTTAAAATACATACACATTCATTATTAATTTCTGATTAAAACACCTGCGCTAGCACCTGCAGTTAACCACCATGAGTGAGGAGGATGGCTAGATCGGCACTGCAGCCACAGCCTGCCCAGGAAAGAGGTCACATCATGCTAGGAGAAGGGAGAACACTGTAGTAAACAGAGGGAGGAAACAGAGGCCGTTTGCCTCCAACACCTTGCGGTTTCAGCTGCTGTCCGCCTGCAAAGAGCATGGTGCAGGGCCGCCACACTAAGTGACGGTGTGAGTTGGGGAGTAGCGTGGAGAAGAGGAAGCAGTGCTGTCAGGAGGAATCCGATAACAGATGCTCCCTGGCCCCTCGAGGTGAGACGGGGCTATCAGCAAAGCGGTGGTGGAGCTGCCTGCAGCTCAAGCCACGCAGGTGGGAGAGTTTAAGAGGTGGCCGGTGCTGCAACTAGTGCAAGGCAAACTGAAAGCACAAGGCACCTGGCTACTGCCAGCTCCTACCATAAGAGGTAGCCCCAACAGAGCAGAAACTCTTGCTTAGTACAAGCCGCTCTGCCACCCGGCTACTCTGAAGAGCTGGTGGGAGTGACTCCCACCTTCTGTATTATAATTGGCGCAAAGCCAGGAAGCCCGTCGTGAGTGCATGGAGTGTTAGGCTCGCCCCCACAGCTCCCCAGGGCCACCTGCCAAGATGAAGGCCACCTTGTGGCTGCCTGCTACCACTGGAGAAGGTAAAGGTGTGTCTGCCATCTGCCTCCTGTGATGCATGCACACCACTAGTGCTCCCCAGCGACAATAGTGGAAGCTGTCTCATTCTCCCACTCCTGGTGCGTGTGTGCACACTGTCTGTTTATTCTTCCCCTCTATACAGGTAGTGTGTGTTCACTCAGCATCCCCAGTGTGTATATATATATATATATATATATATATATATATATATATATCCCTGCCCCACTGACCGGAAGTGGTGTCCGGTAACTGGCCCCTCGGTGGTCGTAGAGTCCACTCTTCTGATATCTCCCCCCATTGTTGACAAAATATACACTGTCCTCATGTTTCCGACCGATGTCTGTGGATGTAGAGACAAAGAGAGAGAGAGAGGTGAAATGGAGAGAGCGATCAACAACTTTACATCTTTTTCTTCTGAGCAGTCATCATAGTTCCTTAGTCTGTCTTTTGGTTTTCCTGCTCACTCTTATTGGCGTGATTTCCCCGTCTGTGGCCGGTCCCATCGTTTGCACCTCTTGTGCCTTCGGCCTGGAGGGAGCTCTCCCCAGTTGGTGGCACCGCTTCTGTTCCCCCTCCAGTGTCTGCACTTTGAGTTTGAGTCCTCTGTCCAGCACTAGGCCTTAGTTCTTCTTTCTCATCATCCAACACCATGAACTCTTTGAAGTGAGAGCTGTTTCTGGTGATGGGGTAGGACCCTGTCTCTTCCTTGATAATTGACCCTTTGATGTGTGTTATTCTCAGAGGCCGGGTCAGGAGGGGGCGGTCTGACTTCCGTGTTTGCCGCTGGTGCACAAGGATCAGATCTCTAAGTTGTAGTCCAGACACAGTGGTCTAATGCCAAAAGTCTGCGTTTCGTTTAATTTTCCTTTTGGCCTCTTTGTCACATGCAACAATGTTACTGTGGTTGACGGTGCCTTGACTTCCAGTTGAGGTAGACGGGTCCTACTTGTTCCTCCCTGCACTAGTTCTGATGGGCACCTCCCTGTTGGACTGTGAGGGGTGTTGCTGTAGTCCCGAAGAACTTGCAACAGTGCTTGTCCTGTGGAAATCTGTGCCAGTTTTGCTCACTGGACGGCCCTCTTTATGGTGCCCATGAACCTTTCCACCATGCCATTGGCTTGGGGCCACAGCAGTGTTATTTTCTGATGATGTACTCCCAGATATGCCATGGATTTGCAACATTCTTCCTCTAAAAAAGGGGATCCATTGTCTGTCTTTAGTGTCAGAGGAGCATCCCAGGCTGCAAAGATGTTGTCTAGAAATGATACACGCGGGATGCACGCAGTGAAGCAGGGTGAGTGGCACGATGTAGGTATCCCACCTTTGTCACCAGTTGCCACGTTCTCCCACACCCCAGCCCGCCAAGGAAGCACACAGAGGCTGGTAGGTGTGTGCAAAAGCCGTCTGTTTATTCTTCCCGTCTGTACAGGCAGTGTGTGTTCACTCAGCATCCCCAGTGTATATATATCCCTGCCCCATTGACTGGAAGTGGTGCCTGGTAAATGGTCCCTTGGTGTCCTAGTGTCAACTCTTCATTCCAACAAGGCTATCCCCGTGATCATTTGCCCCCTCCTGCATTAGCTCTGCCCTGCAGCAGTAGGCCAGAGACTGCTCAGGAAGTGCCCCACACTGCCTAAAGATCAAGTCGACCATTTCAGGTCAGAAGAGGCTGCACCTAGTGCCACCACGGCTGCTTGATGGCACTGCTGCACAAACAAAATGTACCAGATGCAAACCAGCAGCAGACAGTGGCATCTCCTACTTCATCATACTGAAGTAGCCCACAGCTGCACAGTAGGTTTATTATGCTTAGCTGGACCAGCATAGCATCTGCGCTAGAGGCCTCGAGAAAAGCCAGCACGCCAAGGGTGGAAAGTAACCTCAACACACACTGGTAGGCCAAAGGTGAGAAGCCTCTCCATACTTCACCAGGGCACAAACTCTAAATACGAGTGACACATGTTAGGCCATAGTAATTGGGGCACCAGCAGCATACCCACAAGAGAGACTATAGATGATAACTCACAGGAACGCATTTAAGCACTTTATGTGAACAAGACACCTGTACCACGCTGGTGACGGAGAGCATCACACTCCACAAAACATGCCCCATGAGACTACCAGGTAGAGTCTGCTGCCCCAGAAAGAGAAATTTAGATGAGTGCTGAGAGCACCATGCACACCCTGGTAGCAGCATACTTTGATTGCAAGCACAGGTGAGAGGTGATACCAAAACTGCTGCACACTGCATTGCTCTCCTTCGAAGGACAGACTGTTTTCCTGGCCGCAGACAGCAAGGAGCTGGCCAAATGGCCACAACACCAAGCAGGAGACAGTCCATTGAAAGCGAGTCCACACCAGAAGAAAACATCAATGCGACAGTTGTCCAGACACTAGGACCACATTGTTCTGCACTCTGCACTTTCAATACACACAGTGCCACTCCCCACCAACCGTGCCTGATGGCAGAGACGCCTCAAGGCACAAGTCCTTCACCACAGAGAGAAAGGAGGCAGAAAAACTATTCCCTACTGCCCACAGTAAAAGGCCCCTGAAGAATAAACACCGTGGAGTAGGAGATCCAAAAGAGGTCCCCGAGGAAGGAACATCTGACAATTGACTGGACGCCACACCACACGTAAGAAGAAGGGAACAGGAACAGCGACTGCCCTGATCCTCGCCAAGCCAAAGCCCACCACCCGAGGTCAGCGGCCTGACTACAGAGACTCTAGCAACAAGAAGTCTCAACTGCATGATTGGAAGAAAGGTGCATGCCAAAGCACCAAGGAGAAACAATAAGAGGAATTATAAGTGTAACCTGCCAGTTCACACTAGGAAACCTGACTAACCAAGCCCAAAAGGAGAGAAGAGCAAGAGTGGCCAGGCCTGACAGGCATGCCCAACAATACTCTGGTCACTGACACAGCACATCTATTCTCATGAACAAGTCACTGAGGTGACGTTAGAACGACCTGGCAACAGCACATCGGGAGAACCAAGAGTAAGTTGCAAGCATGCACAAACCCAGTCCCGGCCCCATGCTTCCCAGCATAAACGTTCCGACACAGTCAACGACAACTCAGCAACCCAGAGAATTGAGGCAAGAGGATGCAGATGCCTCCAAAAAGAACAAATGTAAGCACCTGGCCACCGTCACTCTAAGGTGTTGATGACCCAAGAAGGAATGCCATGGTCATGAAGGCAGGTCGTCACCACCTGTTGTACAGGTCCATATGACTAGCAAACGCCATCATGTCAGTCCCTGTCTAGTGCATCATCACTACCACCCACAGAGCATCAAATAACCAGAGAGAAGTTGTACACCGTCATTATACCACCAAGCAAGATGTACCAGTGAGACTCAGTAAATAATCAGTCGACCAATGACTACCTGCATCCTGATCCATTTTTGTGAGAGTGAGTCTTGACCAGGACCAATCTACCTAGGTAGTTGTACCAGCAGCTAGGCAGTGGCTCCATGGTAGTCTCGTAGCAGCCTTGACTAGATACACACGCAGCCTCAGTACAGACCACACACAGTCCTAAGGCAACCCATTCAAGGATTTCCACAAACAAGAGAAGGACTTGACACTGCCCCACCAACAGATTCCAGGAGTTAGTATGGCCTAGCAGGCAAGACCTCAACAGGTTGCAGACTGTCTCAAACGTGCCAAGCAACATCACCAAAGTGTACTTCATAATGGATGCTTTGAATTGGACTCTGACAGTGCCTCTGACGCACTGTGTTTTGAATCGTTGACAACAACCAAAAGCCTGCCTGAGCATTTGCAGAGTGGACCAACCATGCTCTAATTTTTTCTCCAACTCTAGACTGTGGACATGATTCCATCCTGTTTTTTGTCAAAAGGTCCTGATGTCTCTGAGCAAGCGTTCGTGTCTTGAACCTCTCCGGTTAAATTATGAATGTAAGCAGAGATGTCCTGCCGCAACGAGCTTCATGAGTCCATGTGTCCACTGCTGTTCTGCTGTTTGACTCCAGAAACTGATGGACTATGTCGTGCCCAGTCTATTTTTGTTTTGTTTCCACAGTTTGGACTTCTTGTCATTTTTGTTTGGATTTTGGTAGGAATTTAGGGCCAGGTGTATCAAAGGATTTTACCCATTCCGTGTCTATGAGAAAATGCTTTAGTACATATGGCCCTTAGTGTCCTGCTGAACTTTCAATTATACAGCCTCTCCCATGAGGCTGTATTAAACACCACCTCCACATTCATCCATCACAGGCGTCACCAGTCAGGTAACCCTGCCAATAAAAAGGGCTGGACGCACATTTCCTGGGCCAGTTATACCCACTGGGCCAGGTTTAAGAGAAAATGACGGTGCACATTACTGCGCCAAATTTGGCTGCGCCGTGCACTGTCTTTTTCAAAATGCAGGGATGCACCATATTTACTAGAATACATGGCGCCCCTGTGCTTCTCCCTGCGCCGATGCTAAATATGCTGCCGTGCACCAACGCAGCAACCCTTGCACCATAGTGCAAGGATGGCTGCATTGAGGGGGAGATTGTTTTTGTGCAGGGAGGAACACCTTCCTGTACAAAAACAATCTTAAATGGCGATTTGCTCTTACTATGTGTGCTGCATAATGCAGCACACATAGAGCAAAAAACGAGGAGAAATTAAAGCATTTCTCCTAGTTGCGCCAAGCTAATGCACACCTGGGGTGGCGTTCGATTTTGGCGCTGCCTCAGGTTACGAAAACTCATAAATCTTGGGAAGCACCAAAATGCAATGGGTGTTGCTGTGGCACGCCCAAAGCGACACCCATTGCACACACCCCATCCACCCAAAGTGCTGCGTGTGAAGGAGCCATATTTACAAGGTGGCGTTAAGTCACAAAAAGTGGCTTAACGCCACCTTGTAAATACGGTGCAGTGCATAGCACCACCAGAGCATAACTAAAAGTGACGCTCCGTGGCTCTAGGGGCTCTTAGATATGCCCCACTGTCTTTATCAGTCATTTGTGCAGCATGGGGCCTAAGGCCTGCAGCTATTTATTCCATGGCTGATATTGGTTTCCAGTTTGTCCCTGATCTCACCAGGTCAAATATGGGAGTTAGCTTTACAAAATTCGAAAGAATTATACGCCAAAGTGACCAGAAAAAACTAGGAATTATTAGGATACCAACTTCTAAGGTCCTACCTGCAAGGTCCCTGTGAATATTTTTCTTAGACAATAATGGGATTTTGCACTCACATTGCGGTTACCACTAAACATTCACAGCTTTCCACATTCATATTTTTCCATGAAAAAATGGTGCAACGTGCCACAAGAAAACGGCCTGAGAGAGGCAGCATAAATAGTATCTGTGTGCTAACTCTGATGCTATATGTTATGTCTCATTCCCACCTGCAGAAGGACTAACCATTTCTTTGCATGGCCTTCGATCAGGTGATGCCTATACCCATGTTATACAACTGGGGTTCTGACCACTAGGAAACTCCCATACTAGGGGAAAGTATTTGAAAGGGAGTAGCCTGTCACTTGGAGCATAAAAGGGATTACAACCTGTAACTGCACCCCTAGTTGTGCTGCGTAATATTTAGTTTTGCTGTGTGTTTAAAGTATTTTTTAACTAAGGCAAGCACTTGTTATACAATACATTATTGTGTTGGTTGGTTGGTTGACTGCTGAGTTTTGAGCTCTTGTCGTTCATACTACTTCACTGGAGACTCTTTAAATGCTCGCTATTGCTACCCCTGAGAGTCATTTATGAAACAAGTATACTTGGCCCACTTTGCAGGGCCAGAGTATGACGGACCTCAGAACACCAGTGACAAACTGCTTCAACCAGTACTGCTGGGGCCCAGTAGCCCCTGTCTGACCTGTACCGCCCTTCCCTCACCAACAGAGTTTAAAAGACCGTTCAATCGAAATTTCTTAATGGAATTTCTGTGTTTTTTTAATGATTATCTAGTTTTTTCTGAGTACCTAACTGTGAGACAACAGGTCATTAGCTGTTTCGCCTGCACAAGTAAATGGGTTCATATTCACTCTTCACTGGAAACCAAATACTGCACTTGTTTCTCTCCGGTCTGCGAAGCAGAGCAGTTCCAGGCCTACTCAAGGGAGTTGGTGTGAGCTAGTAAGTGCCTTTTGCTGGTATACAGCAATAAAACTCAATAAATAATTGCCCAGTCAGTGCTTTTTCTTTAGAAAATTAAAAGTACATTTATTACACACACACTACTCAATACTCTGGAGTAATTTTATAAATATACATAAGGCTGATGGAAATACCTATGGAAGCATTATTTTCCCCTCTAAAGGGTCATGACCCCAAAATTAACGGCACACCCTCTCCATGTACAATACAGCACATAGGCATATATAGGGGTGTCAGTTTACATTAGGTCAATATTGACACATTTCAAGATTGGCATCAAATAGTTTGGTAATTCTTCATTCCATCACTGACTTCAGTACCCATAATCCCTCTGCACATACAATGAATAGTTGCATTCATGTTCCCGCATTAGCAGTAATAAAGCATGACATCCCTGAATTATCAGTAGTAAAGAATGACATCTTCTTCTGCATGTCTTACAAGTAATCAGGCATTGCAAGAAGATGCACACATTTTTGTTAATATGGATTGCTGTCAGCATTAGCAAACCTTTAAGTAAAACATTGTTGAATTTTTTTAATAAAGCATTGCTTCGACTCGTAGTGCATATTACTTTGAAAGAAAGCAGTGCCAAATTGTTGTGAAGAAATCTTTTCAATAGTGCGTTTCGACAAACATCTTTAAATAAAACATTTTCAGAACATGTACCATGTGTCTGTGCCTTTTGTAACCACCTTTAGACCACAGAACATGTAGACATAAACTCAAACCCAAGAGGGTGTACACTCCCAGCTTTAGAGCACATGCTCTAGCTTGGGGAGTGCTTGAACTTAACAGAAAATCCCAGCTTGACCCCTCTTCAGGACTTCTTGTAAAGATTCCTGGGGTGAGCTGTTGTGCTCCTGCTGCCCTCTACACTCACCCTGCATCAATTATGGTGCCCCTGCCATCCTGGGGCCACCACATTCCAGAGTATTTTTGGACTAAGCAAAGCCCTTCCTACTTTATCAGGGGCTCCAGCTGCTTCCTTTGAGTTGGGCTTGCAGCCTCGCACTATGTTCTTTTTCCTTTTTGAGTTTGGGTTTTGGGCCCCCTAATCCATAATCCGGCCTGGGGGTTGGGGTCCCTAGGCCCTCCAGATGCCGGGTAGGGGGGGCTCCATGCATGCCACTTCCCAGGATTTCAAATTAAAATGTCCTCCTTGCTGCGACCCCAAGACCCTGGCCTACCCAAGGGGGCTTAGCAGCAGGACAGAGGAGCTTTTTGTGCTCCGTGATCGCACTGGGGAGGGGTCAGTGGACAAATCTTCTCCTGCTGTTGGGCTGTTTTACATGCTTTTGGGCTAATTTTGCCCCTGGTGGCGAGCCCTAGTCACCTGGAGCATTTTCCTTGGGTCTCCTGGTGTCCAAGGTGGCAAACATTGCAGGAATCCCGTTCCACTGGTTCCACTGGCTTCCTTTGCCAGCCTTCCTGCTCTTTCTCCTCTGGTGCGTCTCTCCTCCGTGATGCAGAAGTCCAGTTCCTCCCCAACTTATCCTTAGGATATTTAGGGGGGCCAGCTTCTCTCATCCTGGGGAGAGCCCCACTGGTCCTGGGGTCAGTTGTAGTCAGAGTCCTTAGTCCAGATGGAATCAGGGCTCCCTCCTCCCCTCCCATGTGTCAATGGCTGCCGCCTCCAATCCTAGTGTCCAGCAGAAAACACCACCAAGACAGAGCCATCACCCTTGTGCAAGACCTTTCAAATGGGAGAAGAAAGTGCTTGAAGATGGGCACCTCTGGACTATCTTGAGGTGCCACATCACCTCTTTGCCCCTGTCCCAACCCTCTTGCACAGCATGGGGGGACAATTTAAAATGCCATCACCCAGGAGTCACTGGTCACATCTCCTCCGGGGACCTCAGCTCTGCTCCTCGCTGACATCACTGCCAGGGCCTTTACCATCAAGGAGAGCCCTCTCTTGTGTTGGTTCCAGAGATTTGGGCTTAATCCTTTGTTCAGTGAGTTGTTGCTTGCCCATCCCAGGGACAGTGTGATATCTAATTGATGGATGCAGACCCTTCGTCCCCACTCCTCTATGCCTCAGGAGCTGAGTGAAGCACTGTTAATTGCTCCCTTATGTGGAGAGTCCTTTGTTCCAGCGGCTGGAGAGAAATGCAGTTCCCTTGGCACAGGAGGGTGACAAAAGGCCTGAGCTCTGATCCTGAGCTGGTGACCCATATTTTGTACAGATATCGTCTTGGAACTCTCAAATTTGGAATTGGCCTACAGGTTCCACCCCATTTCGATGCATCATTGGTCTCTGTGGGAACCGAAGGTGCACTCTAAGGCAGTTTTCCCCATAAATGTAAAATGAAGTGTCACTGCAGACAAGACAGTAAACAACACTGACTTTCCCTACGAGTGTACACTAATATTATGAGGCCTACCCCAGATCAATATCCATACCGGCAGAATCTCCTCTGTTCCAGGCTACTGCTGAGCAGCTAATGTGCAGTGCGCAGCAGGACTCTCACAGGTACAGCTCTTACATGTGTTCTCATGTTCACACATGTTCACATGTAACTAGCCAAATGCCCCATACTGCGACACATTGACCTTATCTTAAAAGGTGGACACTGGTGGTACACGTGCAGTCCATTTACAGTGTGTGTTTATTATGGGTGAGTCACCGGGTATGAGGCGTTCCCATAGTAAAAGGGTAAAAAAACAGGTGATCAAAAAATGAAAATGGTTTTGTAATAATACACATTATCCCCTGCTTTGGTCATGCGGTATGGAGGTTTACAGAGCCTGATGTTCAGCTAGATTCTGCACACTACATCAAAATAACACACAGTACATGGCCTTTAGGTGTGTTAAATGCAGGGTGAGCACAGGGACTGGTATTCGGCCAGACCCTTTTCCTAGCTTCCTTGTGGACATAACACAATCTGCACAGCCCTTTGCTATATGTAGCCTATCATTTATGGTAGGAAATGGCATTTCATGAAAATAAAAAGAAACTATGGAGCTAATACAGCAAATCTACTTTCTGTGTTAATCACAAATTTACATATATCTCTGTTTGAAATTGACTTTACAAAAGAATACTTAGCAGGTGAATAAATATGCATTTATTACTGTGTAACTGTATACCATAAGTGCTCACAATTAAACAAATTTTAAAATTGAAGAATGTGAAGATCATTGTGTAGTGTCTTGAATTCTTGTGTATAAGAATTGATTGGCCTGTATATACACCAAGGCTGGGACAGCTGGAAGACAATAGATGAAACAAATGTCTTGTTTTCTCCTGTGTGATGGTGTCTTTTATATGATTGGTTTCTATTCAATACTTTTTATGTTTTTACTTGTTACAGGGAGTTTGATCTTGTACTTTTAAGGGATTTTGTAATTTTTTGGGATTATTTAATTAAATTTAACCATTTTACTGATTCCTTTATTTGAGATTAATCATTGGAGTGAGTGATTGGACGATATAGTATGTGGTATATTTGTGAATAGTTGTTGAAGTGAAAGGGTGTGTTGACTGGTTGTTATTTCCCCTGGGGACGTTTTTCCTTTTTGTTGTGTCACAGTGCCCTGTCCCCGTGGGGTGGTAGACTAAGGAGGGCCCTCTCTCGGTTTTTTGACAAACTTGTAAAATACAATTGTATTTTGTAAGTTTGCTCCACTTTTGCATCACAAAATGACGCAAATGCAGCCCAAAAAAAGTATAAATACGGGCCTAAGTTTCTAGAAAGAAGACAGTTATATCTGGGTAAAGATCAGGTATTCTAGGACACTACTTGTAAAATGGAACTGAGTGCAAAAAGTGCTCTTGAAATATTCCAACCGCACACTGTATTTATTCAGTATGTCAGCCGGTTAGGGGTAAACACTTAGGGCCTCATTTACGAGGCCCTCGAGCCACTGAAGTGTCACTTTTTGTGACGCTCCGGTGGCGCTGTGCACTGACCCATATCGACAAGGCGGAGTTAAGCCACTTGTTGTGGCTTAACGCGGCCTTCTAGATATGGGCCGCCACACAGTTTTCTGCAGCTAAGGGGCATGCATTGGGTGTTTCTGTGGGCGTACCTACGCAACACCCATTGCTTTTTGACACTGCTTCAGATTTATGAGAAATTATACACCTGAGGCAGCGCTAAAAACTAACACCTTCCCAGGGAGGTGTTAGAGTGGGGCAACAAGGAGAAATACTTTTATTTCTCCTTGTTTTTTTCTCTTTCTATATGTGCTGCATTCTGCAGCACACATAGAAGGAGCAGATAGCCATTAAAGATTGTTTTTGTGCAGGATGATGCCCCGTCCTGCAAAAAAACAATCGCCCCTGCAACGCAGCCATCCTTGCACTATGGCGCAAGGGTGGCTGTGTTGGCGCTAGGCAGTTAATTTAGCGCTCGTGCAGGGGCAACACAGGGATGTGCCATAAGGTTGTAAATATGCCGCATCCCTGCATTTTGGAAATGTCAAAGAGTGGTGCTACCTAATTTTGTGCAGTGCTCTGCTCTGACATTTCCTCGTAAATGAGGCCCTTAGTCTTAGACTGGCCAAGACTGATCATTGAGTCAGAGCGGATAATTGTGCAAGAGGGCTGCTTATGGAGTTAGGTTTGGGTCACGTTGCTTATTGCCCTTGGGTTGCTGGTATCGAAGGCTCAACCCCTAAAGAGTAGAATTATTTAATACATAATCTATTTTGTCAAAATGCAAGAGTCCGTATTAGCCTCACTGTGTAAAGCATTGCCCCATTGCGTAAAGCACTATTCACATGTCAGTATTCACATTGTGCCTTGTACTATTAGGCCATGCCAGTATCCAAATTGTCCCCAGTATGTAATATTCTATTGCCATGCTAGTACATTCACATCGATCCCATTGTGTAAATCACCAGTGCCATGTCATTCTCAACATTGCCCAGGTATGTACAGCACCATTGCCTTGACAGAATAAAAAACAATTATACGAATTAAAATGTCAGTTTAAGCTGTGAAATAAGAAAACATTTACGTTCTCTTCTTGAACTACTTCTCCCTAGAGTTAACAATCTTCTGTTATCGCAGCACACACTAAACTGCAAATTTTCTATAGGACTATTTCCCCAAAGCCTCAAATATGCAGGCATTGCACCTCTAGTCCAACTATTCACTCTCAGCCCCAATGAGCAGAAAACCGCATTTACCAGCCTAAATCCTGTCTCAACAGATTTGCAACCCCAAACCCAAAACGAAATACTTATTATGATTAAAGACATCTGCACCATAGATCTTCACACCTGCAAAACGTAGAAGATTTCTGCATCTACCACCAGCACACCGTTTTTGTCTACTTCAATGTCTCAATCCTCAGAAGCCCAAAATTGACAGTGGGTTCCCCAACTAACTCTAAAACCCAAAAAGGGGATGAATCTTGCAATTTTGAAGCGTTACAGAAGAAAATTGTTAAGTTTGTTACTGCCAAGATGGCCATGTTCTCATAGTGGACCCGAATCTAAGTTGGCCTTCCTTCTTCATGACCTAAGAATGATCATGATCACTGACAAGGGTGACTCTGCTGTTCTGACTCTCCTCAACTTTTATATATTCAATCGCCAAACCTTCCTTGCCCTACTCATTACCTTCAGGTTAGAAGACCTCCCATGGAAATGTAAAAGTTTCTTCAGTTCTGTCAGCCATGCAAGCCTCTCTTCTACCATGCCACTGTGATCATATCTCACACCTGTTCTCTTTTATGTCCACCTACTTGTCTACCTGATCACATCATTTATATTAACCTTTTATTGTATGAAGACAATGCCACGTTTTAAATCTAATTTTGAAAGATGCTCATCTCGCCTTACAATCACCATGTACAACTTCCTTGAAGCCACCGGCTCTTGGATACACACAAAGTCGCTCAAGGTGATTCAAGACAAAACCATATCGTTCCTGGTCTCAAACAAACCTCTAGAACCCCAGGATTATGGCTTCTAGCTCTAGCTCTAGGCCCTTTACCAACAATCACAATGGCATGTGGAACTCTGTTAGCCGTCAAACCTCAAGCACACCCTTACTCTACAGATCTAAGCAATTTATGCTACGCATGGTCCATAAACATTCCTTGTATACCAGGCATTTCTTTCCCGCGTATATGTTGACACTTTGATTTCATCCCCTCTGGACTGTACATTGGTGGAATTCCAGTCCATCAGTTGCAAATGGTTTCAAGAGGATACAGTTGTGGGCATGGTTTTTTGGGCCTTCAACTACATGTGTTCAGTGGAAAAGTGACAAAGAAGACTCTTTTGATTAAGGAAAAAGTCACCTGAAACCAATAGTTACAATGAGACTCCAATGTCTGTTTTTGAGATGCAGCTGATTCAACAGGAATGTTTAAATAGCTATAGTCAAAAGCCTAAATATTATATTATTCCATTATCTGGTAAGACACAATTCGTTGAGGAAAGTATTATCATTTAAACAGTATACTCTTCATAGTTCAGACTTCTTTTTTGCACACATACCAAATTGATTATTGTCGATTTTGGTTTCTTGTTTAATTAACTTAACATTGTGCTATGCAGTGGACTAGCAAGCCCTGGCTGCCTTTTGTTGATATAAAATGGGAAACCCAACAGTACATTTTCTTGTCAGCAACATTATACCTATTTGAAGTCAAATATATTTGGAACAGAATATTTTCTTTGTTTTTTTTCAAAATTGTTGTCATTCTTTCATGTATTTGCTTTTTTTTAATATCTTTTATCGTTTTGTTTCCCTTTTGTTACTTGTCGCTGGTTCTTCCTTTACATCTCCTGCTACAAAACACAAATATGCTATTATAACTTATCATCTTTATTTATTCTATTGTGTTTTAGTTTCTGAAATTACTGGATCTATGAAGCAAACTCACTCGCAGAGTGAAAATGAGGCCCGGGAAATCGGCAGCATTGTTATGGCAGGAAGCAACAATTGCAGGCCTGCCTCAATTATGTAATACTTGTTTGCACCACTACTTTGCATTCTTCCTGGTTTTAATCTACTGACTTGAAACATGCCTTCGTGCGGTGTCAGGTTTCAGTATGGACTAGAGAAAGTTAACAGGTGATACAGGCATAAAACACCTGTGCAGACAGAACAAAGAACAGGGTCGACAGTAAATGACATGGCAAAACAAATTCCCACTCCGCCTCCTTCATGCCTCGGACCCATCTTCTGGTTGTATGCTAGCATCCAGGCCTCATAAGGTTTGGGTATGATGTGCAAGAGCTGTGTTGTTTTCATGTATATTAAGGAATAACTACTGCCTGCTGTACATTGGTGTACTTTTGTTCTACTTTTCAGGCATACATCAATAGCAGCTCTTTTGCCAACCGTTTTTATGTCACCTGCTCCCTCGCCTCCCCCCCAACGCCTGCATGTATAGTGTTCTGCCATCTATTGAGATAAGCAGACTGTGGTGTGCGCCACTGGATAATATGTGCAGGGGCCTCTTGTGCTGTACGTCACCGCCTTGTGTGCTGGTATCATAAGGTTTCCCCACCCTACCACACCCAGCCTGCAAGTCCTACATCAACAGTCTTTCTTTTCAGAGAACGAAACAGCCAAATGGTAGATGTACTCTATGTGGTTTTAGAGGATCCTTTTCCTATGTCCTGCTGACATTTCAGATCACACTGCGCTCTAACCGACACCCCAGCTCAATTTAAATTCAGTGGATTCCTTATTTGGCAAGTTTGCATCCGGAGCTAACCTCAGATCTCTTTTCGACCTATCCTTCCTGTTTTCAATGTATTTATTCCAAAGTCCTGAGTTGATACAGACATTTTGGGCATACGTCGCTGTGAGTGTGACATTTACCCATGCCCCTAGTGGGTGTAAGCAATCAAGCAACGTACTATTTCATCACTTATTGCCAAATTTCTCTGAACCCTAACTAGCTCTGGTTAGAAGAGCTTCACAATTTTAGTTCAGAACATTCATGTTAAAGGATCTTTGTTTTCGTATTTTAAAACCACTGAGTGCCTTTGTGCTTGAAATACAAAGGATGTCATTATTATAAAGCCTGTAGTTTGCAAAATCAAGGTTTGCGACCACAAAAGGCCTTTTTAGCATGTACAAAAAACATTCTACAACTTGGAAAAGTCTCTCGATTCCTCGCCCTTTTATAATTGTATGTCGGTGGGGGTGTGAAAGGCGCTTCTCCCTTCAGTTAGATGGATTGCAATGGGATGTATAGATGGTTTGGGACCGGTGTTCTCTAACCCAAACCATTGATAAAGTACTTTTACCCGACTTGGGCGGTAACACATTTGCCCTTTGAGAACCGTGTACTGCCTCATTCAGGCCTCCCTAACTGCATTTGCAGCTATTCATAAAAAGTTTCATATCCAGATTAGTTACTGTAATGCTTTCTTGATGAAATTTAGGAGAGGCCTGAAAACCTGGACCTTTCCTATTTATCAGTCATTTGTTTCTCCGTGGATGCAATAACACTTATTAATGTCAATGAGATTCTAGTGCGAAGCTAGAAGAAGCAAAAGGTCAGAATGCAATTTCACCCCTTATTTACTCCCAGTCCGATAATACATCAGCTCAGTTGTCCCTGGTGGTACACACAGACCCCCCTCCCCCCAGTCTAACTAATCTATTGAATTGGGGGTCTTTATCACGATGTTTCATGCAAGTCCGCTTATTCGTAACTGGCACACACCTTTAGACGTTTCCTAGGAAAAAAAGGCACAGCAGGGATTCATTTAAAAACATACGTATAACGCCCACACATTTACCCTCTGCGTCTGTTACCGAGCTGCATTCTCTGCAGCAAGGACTGCATCATGTTACACACGAGTGAACACAATTTTAAAAAAATATTTCTTATTAATTTTTGAAAGAAATTGCCTCTCCCACATACACATGTACACAGTGTTTAAATTGTGAACAAAATCGTTCCGGTGCCCAAAGCTCTCCTCTGAAACACGCGGCTGTTGTAATTAATTGCGCGAGCACAGAATACTGAGGTAGCATAACCAGAAGCAGTCTCAGGCCTCTTCAATTCATTTACAGCCACTTCCTGTCCCTTCGGTTTACTCTTGCAGCTTTCACCCTTTGTGACACTTTTTCGTTTTTCTCTTCCTCCTTATTTCCCATATGTGTCATTTGCTCGCAGTTAATGCTTGATGCAGAAAAATAAGTGCTGGTGCCTCGCACCGGAAATCACCGGCTCAAATTAAGCACTGAATGTACCACACTAAACATCTGTCCCGGATCACTCCATAGGGCAGGACGGCCCTGGCAAAAACTGGTTGGCTCTCTGGCTCTGTTGGAGGCATTGTTAGCAGCATTAAGTATTGCGACGAGTACATTTGCTTTTTTGCCAAGTCTACCAATGTACATGCCATGCACTGTGATGCCATGTTATCCATCTAAATCTTTTCACGTGTCTCTGTTGTCACATGTTTTATCAGTATCATTTGTATCACATGTTTACAACAAATGGATTGGTGTACCTTTCTCATATCACTTTTCCACAGCCAGTACCACAAGGACAGAGCAAGCCACAAGCACCCTCTCCGAAGGGTGGATATCCACCTCCACCACAGAAATGGAAGATGGGGTATCCTTCTCTTCGTCGTCAGTGCACCCCTTCTGTTGCCTGAAGACTATTTCCATGCCTGAGGGAGATCCTTTATGGGCCCCAAGCTTCCGTAGATCGTGCCTAAGCTTTAATAGCTGAGAAGGACCAACAGTAGCTGTAATGTTATCAGATACTGCACTGTTCAATGTGCAGAGAAGCGCCACAGAATGTTAGAACTCATAAAAGGATTTGTTATGTGGAAGAACACAAGTTAAGAAATGTAAAGAACTCAATAGTTTTACCCAGGAGATAAAACTTTGCTAGGCACTGTATCTGTAACTATTGTACGTGGATTTACATATATGCACATAATATAAAAATACTATGACATATACAAGAAAATTGTACATAAAACGTGTTTAATGCAGTACTAACTCTGTTAAGTACGAAGTTGATGCTATACTTTTCCAAGGTACTCTGGTGTGTCTCTTTCTTACATGTGATTTGTTTTTATGGGCGAGCGCAAAGCACTCCGTCCATAAAGTAATCTCTCTTTGGACTTCAAACCACGCCCAGGTCACGTCAGTCTCTTTCATTGGTTCCTGGGCTTGCTCTTTAAAATCTGCTTGCTTTCATTTGTGAAAGGCATGCATACGTCATGCCTTTTCCGGTGTTTAGCCCGCCTACACAGCATTGGTAAACTACTAGAAACATACGAGGCTTGGTGTTTTGAGCCTGGTTTCTGGACTACTTTATCTGATAATTTTCCCCGAAGCGCAATCGCGCTGGGGTTTAGATAGCGCGATCGCGCTCCGTTTTTCCATTTTCAATTTCAGTACGATCATGCTGCATTTTACATAGCGCGATCACACTGTGTTTTTTTTCTTTTAATTTGTGTGGCAAGAAAAGTTAGGTTAGGAGTTTACAATGCAAATAGCTCCAACTCGAACAAATGCAAGCCCCGTTGCATTGAAAATGCTTGTTCTCCATAGAGCCCACTAACGCATTCATACCTGTAGCTTATATGCAGCATTTTACCGCAGCTGTAGATGTTGGCTTTTGCTTCTTTACCTCTTATTCTCTTTACCTCATTATTCTCTTCCTGACATTTTGTAGGCTGGCCTCTCTCTATCTTCTCTCTCTTCTCTCGCTCCCTCTCCCTCTCCTTCCTCTCTCTCTCCCTCTCTCTCTAAATAAGTTTCTCTGCTTCTCTTTTGGTAAATGTATGTAGGTATATATGTATATATGGTATTTCTGCAGGCAAAAGGCAGTGGAGCACTGTACAGGGTCAAAGACAAGCTTAAAGCCAACAAGTGATAGGAGAATTAGCTGGTTTGGGGACGGTTAATGCATTATGATGTAGTGTTCTTTAAAGAGGTGGGTCTTCAACGGTTTCCTAACTGGAAGAAGTGTTGCAGCAGCTTTGATGAACACAAAGATGTTGTCACCGATCCTGGCTTACTGAGATGGATAGAAAAGAAGTGTTTTGCTTTGTATCTTTTTTACACATATTAGTCTGCAGGCTGACTGTGTTCTGGCTTTGAGTGTGCTAGTAACCACAAGATATCACACCTACCCCCTCAGACCACGCACGCAACCTCGGATTCATCCTGGACCCCCTTCTCACCATGACCAAGCAAGTCAACGGCGTCTCTTCCTCTTGCTTCCTCACCCTTCGCATGCTCCGGAAGATCTTCTGCTGGATCCCCGCCGATACCAGAAAGACTGTTACCCACGCCCTCGTCACAAGCCGCCTGGGCTACGGGAACACCCTATACGCAGGAACCACCGCAAAACTTCAGAAACGTCTTCAGCGCATACAAAACGCCTCTGCATGCCTCATCCTTCGACGTACCCCGCCACAGCCACATATCCGCCCACCTGAGACACCTGCACTGGCTCCCCGTCAACAAGAGGATCACCTTCAGGCTCCTCACCCACGCACACAAGGCCCTCCACAATAAGGGCCCCGAATACCTCAACAGTCGCCTCGCCTTCTACACTCCCACCCATCAACTTCGCTCAACCAACCTTGCTCTCGCCGCCGTCCCTTGCATCCGCAGAGCCACCACCAGAGGTAAATCCTTCTCCTACCTGGCAGCTAAGACATGGCACTCCCTTCCTGTCCACCTCAGGACTACCCAGGACCACCTCGCCTTCAGGAAGCGCCTCAAGACCTGGCTCTTCGAGCAGCAGTAACCCCCCCCCTTGCACCTTGGGACCCTCACGGGTGAGTAGCGCGCTCTATAAATGCCTGATTGATTGATTGAGTGGAGGAAATATCTGAGTAGAATTGTGTGTATTATCAACATATTGAGGATTCTTAATGGTGCTATCTGGGAGTAGTGCTCCAAGTGGCTCCAGGTAGAGGTTGAAGAAGACAGGAGACAGTATGAATAACCCTGGGGGACTCTGCAGGTGAAAGGGATATTTTAGGACCTGCGGATGCCTATGTGAACAAACTGGTGTTGGTTGGGATGTCAGGAGGAGAACAGTGAAAGACATCCAGGTCTGGTGATACACATACCTCTGTGGTACACACACCTTTCTATGCAGTACAGGTCCTGGGTTAAGATTGGGCTCCAGTTCATCACTGGGAGGATGGCGTGTGTGTGGCCAGAGAGCTTCTCAGAGGGATCAGAGACATTACTTTGTCCTGCAACAGTGACTGGTAGTCCATTATGGAACCAGTGTTTTACTCCCTCACAATTTTCAGATATTTTCTTTGCAATTTCAATATCTTGTGAGACTCCATGAGTCATGTATGGTGCAGGAGGTTATTCGAGGTCAAGTGCAAGTTGTGATGGAGTTCATGAACCACCCCCACTCCATCTCAATGCTGTTGATGCCGTATTGTTTGGAATCTTGCTCGCTGAGAAAAGGATTCCTCATTCTAGGACTGGCCTACCTGGTGTCCCAGCATTCTGGCACTGTTTGATGGTCCCCTCATGGCCCATGGGACCAAACTAACTGGCCACGCACTAGCCCTTTCAAGCTGACCCATCTGGCTGTGTCAGAGAGCCAAAACAACTGTTAAAATGGCAGTTCAATACTGTTTTTCCTTCCAAAGGATTGCCACTTCCCAAGCCAATGCAACACACATTTGTCACTATATGACTTGGCCAGGTGCTTGCGTGGGGGGCAGACTGCACTAGAGGGGGTCTGGATAGGGAGGGAGCTGACATGGCAAATACAGGTTAGAACTGCCCAGTTGCTCACATGGGGAATCCTGTCTGAGATACCAGAAAGAGCATTGAAGGTGCAAGTTGGTGTGATGGTGGGTCTCACTATTATCTGTGGTACCTGCATGGAGGGTCTGCGGGCAGACAGGATTTAGCGCTGGTGGCACCCTGTGTGACAGTTCTTTTTTGGCACCCCACCCCATGATCACCCCATGATTACCACCCAGCAAATGTGACCCTCATCTCTCAATAGCCCCCCTTTCACATATTCATTTGTTTTAAAAGGCTGGCTTTACTAATCCACTCAGCTAATCCACTCAGAATATAGTTCTGTTCTTTGCAGCAGGCATATTAACCCTCTGCATATTAGCTTTCTATGCTACTTTATGGCGAGTCAAAGCTGCCACAGAACAAAACTCCCATCTCTCTCTCTCTCAGGAACATTAATCACTAGAGATATTTTGGCTTCCTTCTGAGCTACTCATGAGGAAATAAAGGTCAGATATTTCAGCCTACATATTGGCAGACTGCCCGAACCGAAGTAATATATATATGGGAAACTTCCAAAGAGGTTGCAATCATCAATCAGTCAGGTACGCCACTGGGCCTTAATAGCAATATGTGACGCCATTCTTTACAATACGAAATGTCAAAATTTAACACAGCCTTGGTTATTGCTTTACTTTTGAAATGTATGCTTTTTTGCTTCCGCTCCTCAGTTGGCAGGCTGTTCTTGTGAAATCAAAAGGTTACCCAACAACTCAGTAACTCTGACAAAACCCTAGGCTGCGTTAAGTCTGTTCTATTCTAAGCTGCTTGAGAAAGCCGCCATCACACGAGTCACTCTCTCACAGACTTTACTTCCTTTCAGGGGCATCAGGCTGACGATAAATCTTTCCGTTTCCTTTTAGGCAAATCCTCTGCACCATGCATTGAATTTATCAGGGTCAGCCCTCCTATCTAGGAATCTGGGCAAAACTGGTACAACGCATGCATAAAACTGCCCAAAAAACAGCTACAGCGTTGGATTGTTTTTTTAATGTAAACTTGTGCTGGAGACTTGTGCTTACTTTAATTTATTGACTGTCCTCTTCCGCCTTGTGCTATGCAGCTAGTCTTACAAATGCATTATTATTTTATGCAGCTATACTGCCTTTAGGAGGTTACTGTACAGTTTGAGAGTAATAAAAAAGCAATCAAGTACTCAAACCTTAAAATTAACACATTTGTGGATGGCAAAAGTGCTACGCACGCAACCGACATAAAACAGGCAGATTAATTTTTGTCATTACAAACTGTAATCTTGGAATACTAATTTTAGGTGAGAGGCAATGTGGGCAAGTTCCTGGCTTCTAGTCTCCGTTCACACTTCAGTTTGCTTTTGCAAGTTTTACAAAACATGGTGAACAGCTGGCACCCTGCCTGATTTTTTGAGTCACACTGTAGTAAGCAGGAGATCCGGCTTTTCTGTTCTTAGTCTCATATGACCTGCCCCTGTGCTGCCAGCGGCTAGGGGACCAGGCACAGCTCACTCTGGAGAGAACAGCCCTGCTCAGCCCCTAACAAGCTCCATCCACAATGTGGTGACATCTATGACAAAGCAAGGCACGCTGCTGGCCTGGTACTGCAAACTGAGCTGCACCTACTGGAAGCAGGGATCTCAGTAGGCATCTGCTGAAAATCTAGGGTGGCTTCTTAATGCAGGAAAAACATCGTCTTCTACCCAAAAATGAGCACAGATGTCATTGGTCCTCAGGAAAACATGACTGGATGCAAGACAAGGCCCACTGCTCTAGTAGGAGGAGACCCCATAATGCTGACGGTTGAAAAACTAGAAACTGCCCCCATCAGCTACTACCACAGTACGGCTGGATGTCACAGCCACGAATATTTGTCAAGAAATCACTTCTGGATGCAAAACAGGGCAGCATGCTCCAGTAGAGGAGATCACGCGGCTAAGACTACTAAAACACCTCTAAATATACCCTAAATGTCAGTTTAGGAATGGTGACACCATGAATGGATGGATCAGTGATTGGGGGTAAAATCAAGTTCAGCACCACAGAAGGCAGCAGAGGAGACCACATGCCTACTGAAAAGCTAGAAATTACTTCTGCATGCGGTCATGCAATATAAAATGCGAGGAGTGGATCTCGCAACCATGAGAGATTACCAAGGAACAACTAGTGAATGCAATGCAAGGAATTACCACCCAGTCAAGAAAGTCACATGGTGGTGGATCCTGAGACCTAGAAATCCTGCCTGAATGCCGAATGAGACATAGGGGGTAATTATGAGCCCGACGGTCAGTGTAATAGTGGAGGTATTACCGCCAACAGGCTGGCGGTACATACCTCCACTATTATGACATTGGCAGTTTGGCCAAAGCCAAACCGCCAAATTAACACACTGACCGCCAGGGCTGTAATGACTGCCAGGGTGGAGACTACTGTCTCCTGCCCAGCGGCCGTCACTAGGCTCCCCATGGCATTTTGACCCCACCCACCGCCATGGTTTCCGTGGTTTCTGTACCGCCACAGAAACCATGGCGGTAGGCACTATCAGTGCCAGGGAATTCCTTCCCTGACACTGATAAGGGTCTCTCCGTCCCCCCTCACCCTACCCACAGTCCTCCGCCACCCTCCCCCTCCCACCCTCCTCCCACATATGCACACATACACGCACATACATACACACCATACACACACACATACACACATTCACCCACACATGCATGCATTCATACACACTCACAGCAACACTCACGAACATATATCCAGACACACAAGCAAACACACGACACAACATGCATGTACAAACACACTCACTCATGCACACACGCATTCCACCAGCATGCAAACAAACACAGTCACACACCCCCACACACGCACACAACACCCACCACCCCCTCTCCTGTTGGAGAACCCAACTTACCTGCCTGCAGGGGGTCCTCTGGCAGGAGACTGGACGCAGCGCTGCTGCCAGCAGCAGCGTCCGCCAGCAAAACACCACCAGGCCGTATCATGGAACATGATACGGTAGGCGGTGTTTTGCTGGCGTGGCGCTGCTGCTGGCAGAAGCGCCACCTTACCGCCGTCCGCAGCCATGACTGTAGCCGGAATTCCGTCATAATTCCATGGACGGTCGGTAGCCACGGCGACGGTATGTTGGCGGCCGACACCGTGGCGGTAGGCAACATTTTCCACCAATGTCAAAATGAGGGCATAGTGATGATTTATTGAGTCTCCCCTCCCTTCTCCCCCACAGCTGTGGTCGCTAAAAGACACTAGCTGGCCCAGTTGTAAACAGAGATTCTGTGATAATGTTTGAATTACTTGGGATATTTCTTATTATGCCTCATCAGTGCTTCCTTGATACATTCCTACTATACAGAGGTAGCGTGTTTCATTTTATTAGAGAGGGAGAGGTGGTGGAACTATTTTCAGGCTAATCCTGCTGGAGAAGGTAGTCAAGTATACTTGAGGTTGAGCATGACAAACATAATTAACAATTTTCAGAAAATGCATTGAATTCACACTGTCTCTTGGACTTTATAATTTGGGTTATTTGTAATGACAAACCAGTCGGCTGCACCAGAACATTTCGAAAAAGATTCAACACCTATTTATGTATAAAGGGTTAGGGGTATGTTAAATGCTTTACAACTTAAATCTTACCTTGTACCATGTTCCTATAAGGTAATTTTGATAATGAAGATGAGAAGTCTTTAGTTTCATGAATGGTACAAAGATTTTCTGAGCCATAGACAAAAAGGCAGTTTTGAAAGTGGCACTCCCCTCAAGCAAATGCTCTGTATTTACGGCTTCCTTCTGCATTAGGGTGCTCTTTGCTGACCCTTGACTGTGGGGCCTGTAGGGTCAACTCACCTTATGGGTCAAGAGGTGTTTAGAGCGGTGTTGTAGCAAAACTTGAGGGCCCCACAAAGTAAATGAAGAGACACCGCCCCTCCAAACTCAATCATGAGCTCTCAGGCCAAGGAAATGTGCTGAGGGGGCCCCCTGGGGATAGGAGGCCTCCCACCGGGGGGGCTGCAGGGGCCTTTGTTACACCACAGATTCAGAGAGAATATCAGAAACAGAAATATTGTGCTAAGAATTTCGAGAACAAACATATTGTGAATGTGTTTCTATAGGTAATCAGTTTTACTATATATAACTCCTCATGTATGTACCTTGACAATTTATATATATATATATTCAAGTTATCTAGATGTGGAGTTAAGAATAGTAAATCTATACTCACCTATTTGCACTTACCTTCTCGATAATTTGGTCCTTGATATTTTTGACACAATGCTATGTCCACATGATATTTCTGTTTCCAATACTCTGTCAGTGATCTGACATCTTTCAGGAGATTTACCTGTCAACAATGTCAGAACAGGGTATGTCTCTTTCCAGAACAAAATAATATTCAGACATTGCCACAGCTTATGATAAAGAGTGCATCTGGAACAGTGAGTATCTGCTGTATCATATATTTTCCCTATTCTCTTATATGTTAAGTAGATCTGCTGTATACAACTGAACTGAAGGAGTTTAAAGTACACATTACACAAGACTCCTGGCATGTGTTCCTGGCACTCTTCCTAGACTGTCACAGGAATATCACACCTCAAATCCGGCTCCTACTTCAGTTGGACCTCTTCTAGTGCTGTTTGCGCAATACTGCACAGGGATATATATAAAAGTGTGACCGCCATCTTCCATCCACCTTATTTCAGGAGCACATTCAACACTGGGTGAATGGGAGGTCCAGAATCTTTTGCAGCCCCAGGTACTTTGTATTGCGCATACTGTGTATGCATGTATGAAGAACTGGCATGTCACAAGAAAGTATAATTATCTGACCTTTTGGAATGTGAGTAGAAGTCCACACCTTGAAACTAGTTACCAACTGTAAGAATTCTTGCTTCAGACCCTAGGGGTTCATGGGCCCGGTAGATCAATGTCCGTAACCTAGTCATGCACCATAGATAGAGATCCAGGTCATATGGAGCCCCACCACCAGCAATGCCAACATGCCTGTGCAGTGTGTTGCAGCTCCGGATGGCATTGTTTGCTACCCCCTGTGAGCACGTCTGGCATTATTTGGTCTTTGAGAATTTATTTATAAGGGGACACGGAAGAGGTTCGATGGACCTTTTGACTCCACTAATAGTGTTCCACCATGGACACAAATTTTACTTATGACATAATCATCAACAACACAACTTGGTTTAACTAATCATTATCAGAGAATATTAGTCAGTAAACTTTACCCACCATGGGCCATCTGACCACGAATAACCCCACCTTTAGGTAAAGTTAGAAAGTTTATTTCCCTGGATTAATAATGCTAATATCACGTAAATTAATTTTAAAACCAAATGATAAACATATATGAAAAACACAGGCTGACCAAAGGGATGGAAAAATCTCAATCTAACCAAAGCATTTAACATTAAACATTCAAGAGTTACAGTACAAATTAATAACAACAATATCTGAACAGTAGAAAGGGCATACATCTAGACTCGACAGACGAATAAAATCAGTCCTTTGTTAATAACATTTATTTGAACATGGACACTAACCCTCTAATTCGAATGGCATGTTTGGCTTTCATGTAAAAGAAATTTAGACAAAAATTAATTTGGAAAACATCTAGCTATGGTTCTAAAAATAGCGGTTGGGAATCCATTGGTGACAATAGCTCACCATTCCCCAAAACATTCTGACATCTCTTTGTGTAGCTGGGGGGTTCATCTGCAGTATGGCAGTGATGCTCTCTCTGGAAATCTTTCTAGCTCCCTTTTCAGTTTGATGTCCCAAATATTTAACTTCTTTCTGGCAGTACTGCAATTTTCCTGGGGACACTTTTTGTCCGTTCTTTCCCAAATGGTTTAGTAAGGCAATAGTATCTTGCTTGCATGCTCCCTTCTTTTTGAAGCAACCAACAAATCATCAATGTACTGAACCAATGTCAATTGGAAAGGCATTTCCAATGTCTCCAGGATCTTCTTCAGTGTCTGATTAAAGATGGACGGGGATTCTGAAAAACCTTAAAGGGAACTCTGCACCAACAATATATGTGATAAAGGAATTTAAAGCAGAAAATAATCTGGCTATCCTCTTGAAGAGGTACAGAAAAGAATGCTTGCGATAGGTCCACTATGGTGAACCATTCAGCATCACATGGGATCTAAAATAATACCACTGCTGGATTTGGCATCACCGGACAACATTTAATCTCAGTATCATTGATTTTTCTCAAATCCTGAACAAAACGAAATTTTCCACATGTTTTTCACAATCCCATGATAGGAGAGTTACATGGGCTGCTCAGTACTTCTTTTAGGACACCTTGCCTTACTAATTCTGCAATTATTGGTGCAGTCCCTTCAATAGTGTCTTGTGTCATATGGCATTGGGAAATCTGGGGAAAAACTGTATTTGGCTTGACTGGGACGTTAACTGTCTCAACTCCTCTGATTAGACCTATGCCTTTCCCTGAAAAATCCCATACTTTCATCTTAACTGTTCCCTGTAGGTCGGAAGGAAGATCTTGTACTGTAAAGACAGGAAAGAAACTGATCAATGGGTGCTCTTCATTTACTGAATTATAATCAGTTTCCTCAGACTGACCGTCTTCATCATCACTGTTTGTCTGCTTGGCAATCCTCTCATTTGAATAGGTAATTGAACATCTAGTTTTGCATAACAAGTCCCTTCCTAGTAAGGAAACCGGACTAGAGTCACAAACTACCAATTTATGCAAGCCTTTGAATTTCCAATTTTATCTGGAACTGGTTCTATAATTGGGTTTGTCAAATACTGATTTGCAACTCCTACGATTTGCACTGTTTTCCCTGAAAGGAGTACTTTAGGGAATTCTGCAGTTCTTACAGTGGAACGTGTAGCTCCTGTATCGACTAAGATTGCGACTTAGTAACCCTTTTGATCTACTTCTAAGGAAGCTGCCAACACGCATTCTTCTTCTTCTGAACTCTCACTCATCAACTCATCATTCAATTCATCCTCACTGTGTAATGGGTATTGGTGTATTGTGTTATTACTAGTGTTGAACCATTGACCTGTGCCCTGCTGAGGAAGCATTATCTGCTGCTGTTCCATTGGGGCTTAAGGTTTCTGAATTTGTACCCTAGGTACAATTTGAACTTGGTGTTGCATTTGCTGTGACTGTCGCATCTGCAAACGTGACAATTGCACCTGCTGCGTGGGCTGAGGACCTAACACTTTATTCACACTATTTAGAAAATAAAAATGTTGACCTCTCATTCCTGGTCCTCTCATGCCTGGAAAAGGATTGTTTTAATTTGTGTGACAACACCTTCCAGTCCTAGCATCGGACACTACCGCTTCCAATGCCCGAAGCCACCGCAAGTGTGACAAGAAAACGTCCTTTTCAAAGCCTGCATATCATTCTGAGTAACTACAGTGCTCAAGTCGATGGCACGGTTCACATTTCCATTTCCAACACAATCTCTACCTTTTGCCTGATTCTGAAACCACACATTTCCCTGCTGCTGCTGTGGAAAACTTCCTTGCATTCTGGATTGTGCTGCTTTAATTTGCATCACCATTGCCTTCTCTTTCAACTTTCTATGTTCAATTCAGTCTCATCACTACAGTACTTGGCATATTGAAATACTTAATCAATCGGCTTTGCTTGCCAACAAATCAAATGACTCTTAATCATCTGGCTAATTTCCGGTCTCAATCCTTCAACAAATCCGAACACAAAATTAATTATGTCTTTCGGCTCAATTGTATCTGTACCGCAGTAATGATTAAATGCTTGCAACAATCTATCGTAGCACGCGTGTATGGACTCCTTTCCTTCCTGAGCTGTCCTTTCTGTTCTCTGCCAATCAATATTCTTGGGAGAAATTCTTGTTTTTAAAAATTCAATCACCTTGTAATAGTACTTCATTACATCCTGAGATGGTTCACCCATTGACGGATCTCGTGGAGGCTCTCTCATTGGCCAATCTACAATCCTTCTGCATTCAACCCACAAATCGGCTGGAACCACTATTTCTAACAGGGTATTCAAATCTTCTCAAAGGCATTTTGCAAGCTTCACAAACCTGTCTGTTTGTTGGTACCATTCCACTGGCTTCTCTCTCAATCTCAGGTAGTTATTTGTAAATGACAGAATGTCACTTCTGCTCCAAGGGACATGCACAAAATTTCCTCCTGAAGTTTCTCTCATTGGTAATATCTTTACTGAATTGTCGGTCTGCTGCACACGTCATTACATTTGCAGACGTTTTTCTTCTTGTCTCGTTTCTTTACCTATCTGCCTTCCCTTTTATCTAATGCCCCCCATGTCTGAATGCTCTGGATTAATTCCCTAATGTGAATTTTCATTCCCGGTATTCTCATGTTCTCAATATCCTTTGAATCAAATTCTAACCTGTAACTACTTCTCAAATGCTTTGTTTTCTCAATCTCTGTGTCGTATTTCTCTGCCAGGTCTGCTAATCTCTGGTGTACCAATCCTGTTTTGTTGGTAATTATTTTGCACAAGAAGCGCAATTCATCTTCACTATATGAGTCAATTCTGTTTAATTCAATTGTTTTCCTCAATTAATTCCTCTATTTCTAATTTAAGCCTGGTCAAATTTAATGGACTTCCTCCATTTGAATCTCCTGGTGCTATTCAGCCACTCCATCCACTTGGTTAATTGCTGGGCTGTCAAGCCTGTAATGAGATATTATTATTACTTACATTGGGCACTTTTTGTAACGTTAGACATGGAGTCTCAGGGGACCATCAAACATGGGTTAGGAACTATGTCGGGTCTCCCCAAATTATTTGGTGGCGTCCTGGAACAACTCAAGTTAATTAATGGACCTGTCATGTCAAATGTCTGCCTTGTTGGAGACTTGATTCCTGTATTTACAATTAATCTCTCTATTTCTACACTCAAATTTTCTGCTCATTGTTCGTATTTCCCTGAGCAAACAATGGTATAACGGGACTGATAGTAACAGGTACTGACACGGCATCCGGACTTGGTAGAACAATTTGTTCTCTAGAGTACATTACTCCTGTATTCTGACTCGTCAATGCAGATGTATTTGTCTGTGACACTGTTATGGGGGTGTATCTCGGGATTGTCTGGGCTTGCATTGGGGATATTAAATTAGGTGTAGATTCTATTTGGATCAATGTTGGCTTCTGATAAACCTGTCTCATTTGGGAAAATTGTCCTGTTGGCACTATTATACTTTGTGTGGGATTTACAATAGGGGCATCTAGGTAAATCCTAGGTATATTAACCTGCAGCATAGGTGTCTGAATTGCGGAGGTGGTACAGACGGTATGGCTAACTTGTACCTGTCTTTGTGTAGCTTCAGTGGGAACTGGAGCAGTAGGAACAGCACTAGTACTTGGACCGCTGTCATGTGCTGCTTATGATGGTGGGCGACTTCTCAATATTTGCAAAATAAACTCATTATCTGAGTCTTCATCATAGGTCTTTCTAGACTCTGTTGATTTCTGCTAAACAAACCCTTCTTCTTGGCATTCTGTTTGGCATTGCTCTTGTTCTTTTGTGTAATTGAAGGAAACATCTTAATTCCCTGTAAAGTCTCAGTTCTCCAAACTTTCTGCTCAATATCCCATCTTGCCTCAGCTAAGCTTTTCACATTCTCCTCTCACATTTCTGTTGCTGTTGCTGTCTGGCCACTAACTACCAAATAGCTAATGCTTCAAATTGTGCAGGTCTCGGAGGAGATTTTGAATCATACAGTACTCTCCTCAAGTTCTCTAGGATTCTCAAATTAAAGGTTCCATGGGAAGGAAATGCAAAGCTCCCTTCTTTTTCTGTGTCTTTGTACCATAGTTTTAACAAAAGACATGGCGCAGCAGCTTGTTCTTCAAATATAATATATGTGTGCCTTCTGGCGGTGTAATTTCTCCTATCCTAGCTGGAATGAACGCATCTCCCCTTAGGGCACTCCTGAATGCTTAAAAAAATTCCATTATCGGATTTAAGCTATGCTTCTATCAAATCAGGAAGTAAACTTCAATCCCAAAATCCTTTTCGCTTGCCTTTTACAACCAATAACACTTCACGGTTGTCCACCAATCCGTTTGCGGCTTTTCTCACCAACCAGTCTCTCCCAGCGCAGACCTAGTGACGCCACACTCCCAAGTACCGCTGCTAACAAAGCCCTCTGGCTTGTCTTTCTCAAATCAGATCCACGCTAAACTAAATGCAAATTTCGCAAGCACTAAAGAGCAATCAACACACCACAATTGTCTGTTTACTACAGGTAGGAAACACAATTGTTTCGGAAACCTTACTGAATTTTCAACTGCAGCTTTTAGCTCCAACAGATACTCCTTCAATCTCAGTTTTGCTGACTCACAAGCACAATTCGACCACCAAATGTTACCCTTGACTGAGCATCAGATCCTCCTGGTGCACTTAGGACTCACCAAATCTCCGTCAAAATTAACACTCCCTTTTAACACACACTCTATGAGTTTGTCAACCACTCCCCATTGACCTATTAAGCAGACAAATTACATCAACCAAGTGTCTTCTACACTAGTTATATAATCAATACTCAATACTACCGAGTCTGAGACCACGCAGAGTCTGTATACGAACGCCACATGGGCCGTTTTTGAGGACAAAGCGCCACACACATGTGAAGTTCAGCGACTTCCCTACATACACCCTTTGAGTGCGCACACTCCCTAAACAACTTCCTTGGAGTACGCAAACTCCCTATTACAAACATCACAATTCACCTGTGTTTCGCTTAAGCAGTGCAAGCACAAAACCTATTTCTCTCATAAATCACACTAGGAATTCTGAGAACATCTTCAAACAAGCATTGGAAAAATGCAAGGTTTCACAAAAGTCATCAAATGGCATTTCTACATTAAAGACATGGTAATTACTTTAGGGGACATAACTTTTCATTTCTGCTATTAGATCTGAGAACTCCAAAAGAAGCAATTTTGTCAGCAAAACTGTGAGACCCTGGCACTCTCTCAAGGAGACGTAGCCATTCGCTTTATTACCTAGAACTGAAATACCATGGCTACCTCTTAACTTCTACAAAAACAGCGTACCTAGAACTGAAAAACCATGACAGCCTCTTAAAAGAGATGTAACTATCCGTCTACTTCCAAAACTACCAAACTGGGGACCACTACAACTGGGAAACCATGGCAGCCTCTTAAGGAGACGTAACCATCTGTTTCTTATCTATAACTTGGATGCCATGGTGGCCTCTTAAGGAGATGTAACCATCCGTTTCTGCTACCAAAAACTGTTAGCGCATCTGGCCTTATTTGGTCTTTGATAATTTATTTATACAGGAACGCATTGGAGGTTCAATGGACCTTTTGACTCCGCTCTGAGTGTTCCACCATGGACAAAAATGTCGACAGATGAATAAAATCAATCCTTTGTTAATAACATTCATTTGAGCATGGACATACTAACTAACCCTCTAATTCGAATGGCATGTTTGGCTTTCATGCAAAAGAAATTTAGAAAATTAAGAAAATAAAAAATAAAAAATTGGAAAACATCTAGCTATGTATCTAAAAATAGCAGTTGGTACCTAAAAGAAAAGAACACAAATCTATAACAGCGACAGTTTCATTTTGTTATATCTCTCCTGAATGGATCAGCAAACTGAGACTTCTTCGTCAGTTGGGCATCCGTCTGGTCAGTGTTGGCAGGGGAAAGTGAATTGGGATTGGCTCAGCCATGATTGGACTCTAAGTTAACTGAACCAACTTAGAAAGGGCATCAAACTAAGAAAAAACTGCATCAATAGCTTTAACAATCAATAAACTATGTGATGAGGCTAAAAGCTAGGAAGAAAGGGTATCTGGAACTGCGCTACTCCTGGTATCAGCAGTGGGGATAAGTCAAATCCACAAAGTAATTTCTCGCTCAGTCATTGGTCAGAACATCGGGTGTTCACAGTAGAACCAATAAACTTTTATTCTTAAATCTGTGCTAAGGTTATACAGCCTTTCACACGTCAATGATTGGCTCCTCTTCTCCTGTTCCCATCACCAGTTTCTGTAGGTAACGTTTTAGTTGCAATCGTAACTCCAGTCAGTGAAACCATTGTCATGTCCTTGGAACTTCAGCTTCTCACTCACCAAAGATACAAATGTATCTGTAGCTAGTACATCGCACTACAGCAGACAGTTCTCAGAAGAAAGTTTAAGACATCAACTAGTTTAACGTTGCAATATTACAAATCTATTTGGTCAGCAAGGTGTGAACAAAGGACTAGTGTAAATTCTGCTGGAGGCAGAAAACATTTCCGAACATTTATTTATTCCATGAATCTTAACATAATGCCTTGTCGACTAGGCCCCTGATTTCACAATTACTCTATACCTAGTAAAATTAAGAAAATACATTTAATTAACACATCAGTATGGTCCACTAATACATTTAATTCTATATGTGCATATTATTTCTAAACAGTTAATATTATTTCTTTATTAATGAACTGTTAGAAATGGGGTTTCTAGTTGGCTAGGGTAGGCACCTAAGCAAGGCAGAATCCACCCATTCTAGTCAGGGCTAGGAAGTTACACACCCAAGATAACCCCTGCTCTCCCCCTTGGTTGCTTGGCACGAGCAGCCAGGCCTATCCCAGAGGCAATGTGTAAAGCGTTTGCACAACACACAACACACGTGACGCACTATCCCCACTACAAAGGAAAAACAACACCAAGTTATATAAAAATAAACTGTACTGTACACAACATCATTAGACCACACACAGCATGTCAGTAATACCCTGCTACCTAAGCAGTTGTCAGAGCAAGCAGTTGTCACATATAACACACAGGTTACTCATTATTCTGCAACATAAGCAGTAGTCAGGAAAAACATTACTACCGTAATGCAGATGTCACAAGATCACCATAAATGGTCATATCAGGAACAAAAGGAAACATATGCAAGTCTTTAGAACATATTACCATAAATGCCCATAACAGGACCATTAACTAACACATTGCAAGTCATAAAGATGCCTAATCATAAATGCAAAAGGTCCTAGTAAACCAAGGTCAGGACATTATCACATATGCATCAGTGAGGCAACATCCTTGACAAAAATGCACATGGCATGAGAAGCACCTCAGCACGGGATGCCCAACCCCATCATAGAACACGTGAGTAAAAACAGGATCCTACCGGCACCCACGCTTCCATCACACGCGGGCTGGTAACCATAAATTAGGCGAGGCACCCACAAGGCAGCTTGGTGTGGCTGGGGGATCCTTGGGCAGGCCAGAGACCTCTGTCGAGGATCACCACCATGGCCTGCTTATTGATCCGAGGGGCCAAACAGTAGGGTCCTGACCGACTCTTGCGTGGGCCGAAAGCACTGTGGGAGCCTCCCCGCTCCTAACGCAGCGACCAGGGGAGAGGGACTCGCCCGCACCCCCTCATGTCCTGCTTCTCTGGTGCCCCCTCCTGCAGTGGGGGGACACCTGGCAAAAACTCCTTGCTGGGCGGGACCTCTGATGAGGTTTCCCTGCTGCCCAACAGGACAGGAGAGGCTGTGACCACCTCTTGCGCTCTGGAGGCCACACGTCTCCCCCCGAGCATGTTCTGGCAACGTCGTGGGCCCTGGGAGTAGGGGAGACCTCTGATGATGTCTCCCTCTCACCTGGAGATGCTCTCCCACACTCGCTCGCACTCGACCTGGTGCCTGAGTATCCTTTGCGATCCCCGCGCAGCAGCAGTGAATTGTCTCAAGTGAGCACCTACTGATGCACCAGGAGCACTGGGTTCAGGGCTCGTCGCCCTGGGGGCACCTCAAGGAGCGCGCTCGCTCCATTGTTAGTTTTCCCATGCCCCCGGGGCATGCAACACAGCACGTTTCAGATGCACTTGACAATTACAAGATGCCCGGGTCGCGGCAGTGATTCTCCAGCAGCGACGGAGAGAAAGCACTTCCAATGCCCTTAAAAAAACCTAAAGATGCTCTCAAGGCGCAAGCTTTTTCAAAAGGAAGCTGCTCTCCATGCATTTCGGAAAATGGAAAGAAGGCGCTCTCGATACGCTAGATGCATAGAGAGAAGCACTCACAAGGCGCTTAGCAGGTAATGGCAGGGAGCAGAGACCACAGCCCCCAGACCCTGGGCACCAAATTAGAGCACAGGGCGGCAGGGCCCAGCAACAGGGCAGCACGAAGGGGATGCAGACAGTGGCAGTTCCTGCTAGTGACCAGGTAGGTCACAGGTCAGCATAGCAGCAGCAGTCCAAGGTGGTTACTGTGAGTCCCTCCAGCAGCATTCTGTGTCCAGTTCCAGCATGTTTTAAGTGTCTCTTCAGTGTCTCTTTTTCAGTGTTGCAAAGGTTTAACAACGAGGGGGAGAAGAGGTTCCAGCCAGTTACACCTGGTTCTGGGAGTGTCCGCTCTATCCTCCAGCACAGACTCCAGGCTGCAAAACATCAGAGTCATGAGCACAGAGAAATGTTCACTTTCTAGAAGTGGCATTTCTATACCGGTAATAAAAAATCCACCTACACAAGTAAGCAGCATTTCTCACTACCATTACAACCATACCAAACATGCCTACGCTACCCCTCATAAATCAGACAAAAACCCCTAGATGTAAGGCAGGGCATTTCTAATGCAATCCTATGAGAAGGCAGCACTCAGCAGTGAGAAACCAAATAGGCTGTTTGTCACTACCAGGACAGGCCATGCAACCAGGCACATGTCCTGCCTTTTACGTGCATAGCACCCTGCCCATAGGGCTAGCTAGGGCCTATCTTAGGTGTGACTTGCATGTGGTAAAAGGGGAGTTCTGTGCTGGGCAAGTAAATTTAAATGCCAGGTCCCTGTGGCAGTAAACTGTGCACGTAGACTCTGCGCTAGCAGGCTTGAGATAGGTTTGAAAGGCTACTTCTGTGGGTGGCGCAAGCAGTGCTGCAGTCCCACTAGTAGAATTTAATTTACAGGCCCTGTGTGTAGGTGTACCACTGTACAAGGGACTTACAGGTAAATTAAATGTGCCAATTAGATATAAGCCAATCATACCAACTTTAGAAGGGAGAGCACCTGCACTTTAGCACTGATCAGCAGTGATAAATTGCTCAGAGTCCTAGAGCCAACAGCAAAAGGTCAGAAAAAATAGGAGGAAGGAGTCAAAAACTTTGGAGATTAAGCTGCAAAAAAGGCCAGGTCCAACAAGTGCACAATATGGTTGGCACCTAGATGGGCACATTTTCCAAAAGACTTGATTTCTCTATATTAGCATAATTAATGTAAATTCTTAGTTTCTAATCAATGCATATTTATTATTAGTTAATTCAGCTTTCACACCCCACATCTCAAATGACAGTGTTTATGGACAGCAGTAGCAAAACCTCGGTCGGAAATGTTATCTCGTCTGTTAGTACTGGGTCAAATCAAGGTATTAGCCACTATAGACTGGCAACAAGAAAATAATAATATAAGTGTTGTACTCCTTGGTTCCACCCTGAGTCATAGGTAGTATGAGTTTGCAAAAGCTTTGACCTCCACATGCATGTGATTTCTGTAAGATGTCCTATTACATGGTTCGCAAAGTAGTTTAATAATTGAGGAAGCATTTCCAGTTTGGTAAGTGTCAGGCAGCCAATCATGGATAACGAAAGCTGTTCTCAAAAGGCTACATTACCTCTCAATCCTGCAATTACTCTCCACAAATTCCTGTCAAGTAGGTTATGGTCAATATGAAATATATGCTTATACCAAGATAGCTAAATGCTGTCTGAGCACACCTCATCTATGCATTTGGGAGTATGCATAATTGTGACTGACCATTTTATGCATTGAGTAGAAAAAAGATTTAGCCCAATGCAATGCAAGTCCAGACAGGTCTGTAAATACCTGTAGCAGCACTTCAAATCTGTGGAATTCCCACATAGGACCAGCAAGATAGAGCAGGACAGAATCTGTATTAAGAGATAATGTGCCAGATTTAAGAAGACTCTAGCGCCACCTTGCGCCACATTAGCATAGTTTTTTTATGCAAATGTGGTGTTAAGGTGGCAAAAACGCCACGCCATATTTACAAAGTGGTGCAATGCATGCATTGCCCCACTTTGTAAACCCTTGCACCACATTATGCCTGCGCCATGACATGACACACTACTTTTTATAAATTTGCCCATTATGTGGGAGATTCCATGAATCAGCACTCTGCTTAAGACACTCTCCGATCTAGCCTGACAAGGTAATGGCTTCATGGCCAAGGCAAAAATGGAGAACACTGAGCATCGGTAACTGGTGCCCCTCTGTTCTTTTCAGCTACCCAAGATCACTTTCCACGTGTGTACCCCAGCAGCTGAGTCAGTATACAGCAATTGTACCCACAGCGCTATATAATTACAATTACAATATCTGGGCAGAAGCACATGGATCGAATCACGTTATAGGGGTAACTCCACTTTAGTATATCACCAAAGGCCTTCTCGATATTGAGCGATGCTACCCCTGCATTTAGATAGTACTGCAGGAGTTCACTAACAAACAGCCTCTTCAGGTTTGGGGAACCACTGCGCACCAGAATAAACCCATTCTGATCTAGATAGATAATATACCGGTGAACCATTATCATGAAACTCACTACGAGCTTTGATCACCGTTTTACATTGACAAACTTCCACTACGCAGCCCTGTCCGGAGGGTCTCCTCCCAGCTTTGGGAATACTAGGGTGATAGCATCACTTGTCTTGGGTAGTCAGCACTTTTCGAGTAGGTGTTATAAACTTGAAGGAGAAGAGGAGCTTTTCTGATAACATTCTGACGCAACGACTCTGTACCTGGGGTCTAACTACTCATTAGAACATTGGAATGCTGGGGGTGCCATTGAAAACAATGGAGTGCTGCGGGCTTTTACTGGCCGGTTAAAGCCCGCAGCGCCAACATTCCAATGTTCGCTTTGTTCACAGCAGCAGCTGTGAACAAAGCCTCACGGAGCCCGAGGGGATTTTAATCCCCTCGTGCTCCGTGATTTTTTTTTTTTTAATAGAACATTCTGCCCTGAGTGGCAGAATGTTCTAATAGCCTTAGAACCCGCCGTAGCCGGCTCTACTGGCTATTAAAGTCCCTCTCCCTTGTTAAATGCCCTCGGCTTCGGCTCGGGCATTTAACGCGGGGAGCGGGCCTTTAATAGCCGGTAGAGCCCGCTACGGCGGGTTCTAAGGCTATAGTAGTGATCGAACCGCTGCTGAAATCTCGTCAATGAGATTGGTGCATGAAGTTAATTGCTGTCCTCTGGGAACGTGGCCGGAAGAGGGGCCCCACCTAGAAATGAGTCAAGCATCCGAGTGGATTCTGACATTTCACCAGAGTGCAGTGAGGCGTGGTAATCCACAGACTGTGTTGCACCATGCAGAAACTGTTCCTCCCCATTCCTGCTATGAACAGCACTCAGCAGTCCAGCGATCTGCTAGACCTATCCTGTATCTCAATCCTTATGTACCTTCGCTGTATATTCCCTTTAGTCCATACATTACAATCTTCCAAGCAGTGTAGTACATATACTCCAGCGCTAAACAGAGACAGTTGCTGAGAAATGTTCATTTACTACTTACATTTTAAGGTCTGTCAAAGCCTTCTCAAGTATTCAGTTTCTTTCAGTAAAACTGCCCTTGCATCACGTACTGTTTACTAAACCATCCCGACCACTACCTTCCAGGCTTTCTGGCAGGTTTTAGGAACAAGAGGCGAACAAGAATGGATGGTGACACAGGCAGAAAGAATGTTACCAAGAGGCATCATGTGGAGACTAGCCCAGGCTGTGACACCAATGTTCAGGATGAAGCCTCGTCCCACCCTACACAGCAGGAACTGCAAGAAATGAACAAGCATTTGCAATGCAGTGGGTCTTGTGTTTGCTCGAGTTAGAGCTATTTGTGTTGAAAATTACTAACTGGACTTTTCTTGCCACACAAACTGAAAATAAAAAGTAAAACAGTTGACATGAGCAAGCCATTTCAAAGTGCCACCGTGAGCGTTTAGGAGACACACAAAAGGAAAAAGAAGTTTGCGCACAGTCAAGTTATCAGCAAAAGTGCAATTATCCATGTAACTGGGTCGATGGCCAAGGTGGTAACAAAACTGTCCTAAGGAGGGACAAAGATAAAGCAGTTACCAATGAAAACAAAGGATTTTTGAAAGGCATGCCCACAAACAAGTGATAGTGATGGGCGTGGTAAAAAGCCCAGATACATACCAACACATCAGAAAAGCAGCACTTGCACACTGATATGCTCAACCTAAAAACTAGGCTATAGCAGCATCTTTAAAAAACAAATAGGATCCCCGATGCAGCAATGGAATATTATGTTCATGATGATGATCCTGGTGATGATGAGAATAAGCAATGCCGCAGATTTGTTCAGGTTTCTGACATTAATGAGGTTTTGAACCATATCAGAATTTGAACTTTCCTAATCCTTCTGTAGTGGAAGAAGGGAATCTCTTTTCATAGTTCCAGAAGAAAGAACACTGATTGTTTGCTGGTTCATTTTGCAATAAAAAAGATCCCTAATAAAGAAAGGGAAGCACTGAAACGCCCTCCCTTTCACGTTTTCAGGTAACAGACATCCACTGGAGAATTTTTAGGATGAATTTCCTCCAGCTGTGAAAGCACATTCTTTCATGGCGGATCTGGCGTCACAGGGGTCAATTATATTAAAGGTTGCAACCCTTGCTGATGTGGAGGATAGAAAGGTTGAAGTGAAAGCGAAGAAGGTAATCCTTGAGGGGACCTCATGATTTAGCAGAGAAAGATGCAATATTCTCGCTCATGGAAGCAGAATAACGAGAAAGGGTGCCATTCCATAATATTTGTAGTCAAGAAGTCATCCAATTTCGGATCTCAAAAGACAGTTTCTTGGTCTACAGCACAAACCTTTCAAGATGCTGACTTTGAGTCAGTTCTTCTGCTTTGTCCAGGAGACCTCTTACAATCTCTGGTTTTCCTGGATGCTTAGTTGCATAGACCTGTTCATCAAAATACTGAAATTATTCACTCTTCAGCATCAGAAGCTATCACTACCAATGTTTCTCTTTCCCTGTCCCTAAGAGTGTTCACCAAAGTACTGGATACATTGGTGTGTAATTTGCATTATCAAGAAATTCAGCTTTTTCATTACATGGATGACTTGTTAATTAGTTCCTCTTCTTGTTCCAGGGCTCAAGAGGATATCAATAAGATAGGCGAGGTTCTGCAGCCATGGGTTTCTTTTAAATTTCAAGAATTCTCAATTACACCCTTCACATATGCTTCAACACATAGAATAGGTTTTGAGAACAGATGTTTGCAATGTGTCTCTTCCCCGTTGAACGAAGCTGAAACTAAGGGAACAACTAACTAGTTTACTGCAGAAAGACAGTGTGGCAGAGAGGGGATAGCTGGGTATTCAGGTGGCGATGGCAACCTGTTTAGCCAATGCACCAGGGTCCTAGTTACACCTATATCTCCTGGTTCAGAACTGGCTGACAAGCTGGAACCAGTGGTCACATGAGTACGAGGATTCCAAATACTCAGAAAATCCATCAGCAGCTGAATTAGTGGTTGAATTCTGACATTCTAGACAAATGTGTATCTCTGAGTCCTCCAGTTCAAGATCTAGTTGCAGCATCAGTTATGAAGATTACTGGAAAGTAATCCAGGTCTTTCACAATGGCATTCTGGGAGATTGGGTGGTGCAATGAAAGGTTTAGATAGGTGCGTGGGCATTTTATACACATGAGGGGGGCAGTAGAAGAGTTGGAATGTGAGGAATAAGAAAGGGAGTATTTGGAGGAAAGGGAGATTGCAATGAAAGGTGATAATGTCAATAGATTTGTCAATATCAACCATGGTAGGGATAAGAAAGAAACAATCGTTGGAACAAGGGCAAACATAAGGCTGCGAAGACTGTCTCATGGCAGTCACTGATACTGGGCCCGATTCACAAAGATAAGCTTAGACCTTTGGTCTATGTTTAGACCAAAAGTCGAAGTTTATTACTTTTTGGTATTCACAAAGGTAAGTTACGAGTAGTATCTTTACGTCCGCACTCAGGGCGGAATCCACTCCGGGTGCGGGGAGTACACTGCGGGTGCGGAGATTCCACTATGGGTGTGGAGTGGAATCTTCGCACTCAGGGCTGAGATATTGCCCTGAGTGAAGAGATTCCGCTCTGAGTGCAGACGTAAAGATACTAATTGTAACTTACTTCTGCGAATACTGAAAAGTCATAAACAGACTTCTAGTCTAAACTTAGACAAAAGTCTAAGTTTGCCTTTGTGAATCAGGCCCTATATCTGCAGGACTAGTCTTTTACCTTTTGCCTGCACATGGGAGTTGCCTTCTGGCCTCTGTTTAAAGTGGTCTTGTCTTCCAGTCCCCTGCAAAGAGGCCCTTCACTTCATGTGTGTGGGACATTGATGTTGTAGTTACATTTACTCTATGTCTGTAGCAGCTGGGCATGACGTGTATGTGCTGTGTTTCACTGTTACAACCCAGTAACCTATTTCGGATCTACTGTGCGTAGATGGTATGCGAGACGGAGGTTGGAAGGAGGCTGCCAGGCAGCAATGTGAATTGTGGGAATACTCTAAAGCGTTCCCGTGGCACCAGGAAAAGGACCAGATTCAAAGAAGTGGGATAGGAGACAGAGGGCCACTCTTGCCCCTTCCTGCACCATTCTTGACCTGGGTGTTAGCCCCAACAAGTTGTAAGGTAGTAGAATGAGAAGACCTTTCCATCGTTTAAGCTAGTGTCTTGGGTCTCTCTCACAGGGCGCTCCCACCCCATTTCTCCAGCCTGCTGACAGTAGAGTACAAAGATTGTGGCTTGCTCCATCTGGGAGGAATATGCAAAAGGAGAGGAACTCCCTGAAACCAGTCCAAGGCTAGGCCTATTCAACCCAAAATCTCCATTGGGGCAGAAATCTCAAGTGGGAGGGCTAGAATTGTTAATCAACCAGTGCTAGGGGTTGTACACCACTGGAAACAAAGAACGACTTCGGAGTGCTGGTGGTACCTTGCATGAAGGAAGGTTTTCCTAGAAGGGGCGCAGCTGTGCAGGAAGAAGATCGCTGACAGTAGCCCCGTGAAGAGTCTGCACTGCTAAGCATTGCAGTGACACACTGTGACCCTGGACCCCGTGCAGTAAGCTAGTATGTGAAGCGAGCCAACGTGCTCTCCAAATTTGTACTTTGATCTCACCTCGACTGCTCTGCTGAGAGCTGCGGAATGTGGCCAGAAAAAGTGACTACAAATAACAGGCCTGAAGAAGATGTGACTGTAATGGTCTAGCACAAAAAAAAACACTTGCAAATGTGTTCACCTTTTTCGCCCAAAAAGAAGTTCATGTGACAGCTAGGCGCTAAAAGAAATTGCAACAGCATTTGGGGGTGTATTCACAGACCCCGAAGATCACTATTAGGAACATAAGCGAGCACTTTATTTGTTTTGCTGTTAGGCTTGACCTTTGAGCCCCAAGAAGATTCACCAAAGGAGATTTTGGGCCTTGCAACAAACACGTGTACTATGACACTATGCCATTGAGTCCGACTTGAAAGCCAGAGGAAATACCGTGGCTGTGTTACAACCACCTGCCTTCAAAACCATACAAGTCACTGACGAACGCAAACAAGTGGGACATGAAATGCCACCTTCCTCTGAACACTACAGGTGGAATGTATGATGGAGCAATGCATGCGGGAACCACTCATGCCTTAACAACGCGGTTGGAACAACGACCGCGTTGTTTCCATACATGCCTTTACAACTATTTTTCGTTGTAAAAGCATGCCTAGTAAAGGCATGTGCGGGAACGGCATGTGTGGCTCTATCATGACACCCGCCCTAAAGCCCAAAAGTACCCCACCTCTAATACCACCTCTAATACTTAAACTACTCGACCCCTCACCTGCCCTAAAAACAAAACTACCCCAACCCCCGCCCCGAAAAACAAAACTACCCAAACACCCCCACCCACCCTAAAGCCCAAAAGTACCGCACTCTAATACTTAAACTACCCCACCCCCACCCCTTCCCCTAAAAACAAAACTACCTCAACCCCCACCCACCCTAAAAACAAAACTACCCAACCACCCTTCCCCTGCCCCTAAAATCAAAACTACCCGACCCCCCTACTGGCCTTAAAAACAAACTACCCCGACCTCCCATCCGCAACCCTAAAAACAAAAGTACCTCAACCCCCCCACCCACCCTAAGAACAAAACTACCCTGACCACCCCAACCCCACCCCTAAACCAAATCCACTGCGACTGCCCCACCCCACCTCTAGAAACAAAACAACCCAAACAACCCCCACCCACCCTGAGCCTTAAAACCTTCCCTGAAACCTCCGCCCACCCTATAAACAACCGACCCCCCAGCAGCCCTAAAAAAACGACCGACCCCTCCACCTGGCCCCTAAAAACAAAACTACCCCAACTCCCCCATCCTCACCATTAAAAACTGAACTACCCCAACACCCCTCACCCTCCCTGAGCCCTAAAACCTTTCCCGACCCCCCATCCACCCTAAAAACAACCAACCCTAAAAACAAAACTACTTCGACTCCCCCACCCAGCCCCTAAAAACAAAATTGCCCCATCATCCCGACCCCTCACCCCTAAAAAAAATAGGCCAACCCCCATCCCAAGCCCTTAAACCACCCAACCCCTAAAAACAAGCCCCCAACCCTGCCCCAGCCAAACTTACCTGACCACGCCCTCTCCCGATCCACCCCCAAAAAAAAAAACATCCCCTGCCCATAAAACAAATAGCCCAAGCCCCCACCCCAACCCCTTTATCCACCCCTCACCCCTAAAAACTACCCCCAACCCTGCACAACCCCACACCCTAAGCCCGTCCTAAAAAAAACAGGAGAATACTACTAAGAATAAAATGCACACAACAATAAAAGACATAGCACCTCATCCCATGCTGCAGCGTAGATTGGACTGGGTAGAAATATGGCAGTGGCCGCCTCCACATAAGTTGATTATTTTGGCAGCTGCAGCAACGCGCAGACTGATCACCAATGTTGTAGTTGTAGCTATGCACAGGCTGATCTTCAACTTAGCCGTTGCAGACACACAGGCGGATCACAACTTGACGAGGCATTGTCATGCACAGGCAGATCTTCCACTTTGCAGCTGTGGTCAAAGACAGGTCTATTACAGCTGAAATAGACATGGAAATGGACAGGGCAACCTTCCACTTGGAAGATGCCCAAGCCACTCACAACATGCAATAGCAGCCCAGATCAGGCCTCTCCAATTTTGATCCAAGGAACCATCACTGATAGACTGAAATCCCACTGACTCACTGGTAAAACAGTTCGCTATCCAGCAGTCCTTTCTGCTGGGGGTCCCACAGACACCAGTGATGTTCTTCCCCCCTCCTCCTTCTTGAACAGATACTCCTCCTGCAGGTTTGGCAGTTTCCATCTCGCTCTGCAAGCAGGCTTCCAGGCAGCTCTTGACAGGTATACTGCTCCTCCAGCCAGCGATCCAGACCTCAGGTAATGGCCGATCACTTCTGGGAGAATGGCTGTGAGGCAGACACCAACCCTGGTAGCACACCAGTCCTCTGAGTACTCTCTAGAATACTCCCTTCCTTGGCCATTGAAGACGTGGGACTGGAGCAACACGTGGCGTTCCATGTTTATACTCAACTAGCAGACACGATAAGTGGATTCATTATTTGAAATAGTAGAGCCAGTTTAGGGTGGTTCTTCTTTAAAAATGCACTTTCTATGCTGTTCTACAGACACAGCCTGTGTGTAGAGTGATTCGTCCCACAGCAGGTTAATCTCCAGCTGGAGCACCCACTACAAAGGCACAAAGAGAGTAGAGGTTTCTGCACCTGGCTATCAACAGTCAACTAAAGGAGTAATCAAGGAAATCAAAAGGCCATGCCTTCACCTAAAGACGTTCTCACCTTGTACAACAGAATCTGCAGTCCCACACCTCACCCCCCCCCATCCACTTAATGGCAGGGTTCAGGAACACTAAACAGCAACTTCTTGCTAACAAAAGGCCTTATTTAATATCTAAAGGCGCCTGCATCCTCTCTTGTCACCTCAGGGTCTAGATCTCCTCCCTCTTGCTTTAAGAATAGCAGTGGGACCCTTCCACTATAGGGGAATACAACCCTCACCTCCATTTTGCACGAAGCCAGGCCAGGAGCAACAAAAATGGATCCCACAGCCCTCCAATATTCAGATTAGCCTGCACACACACCATGCATGCCTTATACAAGTTATAGACATTAACACGTTTAACACACATTCTGGATGTTAGCACCATGAACTTGGTAAGTGCACAGAAGAGGAACTTTACATGAGTGAATCAGTAGGCCTCAACTCCAGTAACTCAAATAAAAAGATTCAATGACATATGGATTCTAAAAACACGGCATGCTGCCACCACTCTATGTACTAATCCCATGACACAGACATACTTGGTGAACCCCGCCAGGTCACAGGACACTTCCAGGACCTTCTTGTGCCAAGGGCAGGCCTAGACCTCCGTGCAAATGGTGGATTAGCATGTCACCAGGGCCAAAAATCAGTAGTCAGGATATTAGTTAAGCTTGGGCACTCAAGACAGGGGTATACACCTTCACTCCATGCAGGGGACGTTCCCATCCCAACATCCACCAGCGTTGATTCTTAATCCCATAACAGATCCAAACCTTTGAATATTCCAGACTGGGCACAGCTAGACAACCACTACTGCAGGAATCTCCAGAGGTGGACAGCAAGCAACTAGTGGCAGCATTAGCTTGAGCTCCATTACATATACACAGGTTAATACTATGAAGGGCTCGAAGAGGAGTTCAGAGAGTGCAAAGAGCACGGGGAAATGTCTGGAGTCTCAGATACGGCCATCAAAAGATCAACATTGGCTTTATCTCCCCCCATAAATCTTTGACAATACATGCATGACACAGCACTCACTGTAGCCTGCAAAAAGGTGGCAGGGATTTCCACAGAGTGGCAAAATATCAGAACAACTGGGGCAGACACTGCCGCTGTTTCAGGTGTAGCAGATAATAGTTGCATGTGCTCACTGCACAGTGCGCTACACTGAAATGGAGTCTTGCTCTAAGAATGACAAAGTGAGACAGAGCTGAGCTACCAATAGACTAGCCATTACTTGTATTCTCATTATGCTTATCTGCTGAACAACCCCCCATGGATGGCCCACCATGCCCTCACTAACTTATATTCATTGGGACCAAAGCCAAACATGCTGTAGATGCATGGTAATGAACATTTGCTTTAACAGTGAATTATTTATGTTGCATGGCTAGCACAGAATAAATTACCTCATACGAATTGCCCTGTCTTGTGCACATGTTGTGTTTAAGTGTCCTGCATGTGCGGGAGTTTTTGTGTATTTCATATTTTTGTGCATTATTAACATCACGCCGTTGATGGATTTACTTTCGATTTTACATATACTCACTGATATAGTGTTAATGCATTTTTAAACAAATTTGCTTTAACCTGCAGATGTGTGTATTTTCAGCTCATGCTAACTAGGCCTCAATTTAGGCTTGGATGCCATCTTGCTCAAAATTATGCGGCCTCCTGCGTGTACACTGTTCATTACTTCTCCATCACACAGTCAAGCATTAAACTGTTGTGATTTGTGTTGTGTGATGGATTGTTATGCTGCATGTGACATTTTTGGTTATGCAATGTTGATTCTGGGTTCAATAGTTGGCTTGATACAGATGTGAATTATGTCGAAGATGTTTCAGTTTTGTTACTGGTTGATGGCGGATTTATTGAAAACCAAGATCTTGAGATATCCTTTTTGAGCTTGTCTGTAAAAAGATAGTGTACTTTCTGAGGCGCTGCATACACATAGATAAGGGTTTTTCTGAATTACTGAATTTCCAGTGTTTCTGTGTTTAATTGGGTTGGTGCAATTCACTCTTCAGTGCACAGCCAAAGGTGAATTGCCGCAGGACGTGACTGCTTCAGTAAGAAATGAGTTTGACAAGTGCTGCAGGGATACTAGTCTTATTTCAATTGTTTGTGAGATTAATTTCAATCTAACTTTTTGATTTTCTCCTATTTAGGTTAAACCAGCAATATTTATTTTGTTTTTTTAGTGTGCACTCATTCAAAAAGGCTGTGCAATTCTTTTCCTATTTACATAGAAGCGAAATTCCAATATTGGTTAGACAGCAAAGGAGTCACACTGGGATTGATGAGACATGAACACAGCACCGGCTGTCATTGGTTAGTTGCTGTTAAAGTTGTTCTTTGGTTGCTTGACCTTTGGTTTGGCCATGCTAGGATTGGTTGCTGTTCTCAAGCTTGTATTGTGTGGTTTTTGGATTATATGTGAGTGAAAATAATGGCTGCTGTGTTGAAAAAGGCTAAAGCTCCAAGCCTACATTCAACGGAGGGACAGGAAATACTTGCCGAGGGTTCACATGCATACGAGATGTTTACAAATGTTGGGCTTTATATATGTACCAGGATTTGCAATTGGCATGAGTATACCTCTGGTGACAAGGGCTTGCAATTTCGTTAAGAAGGTACCATTAACATGAAAAAGCTAGATTTCTCGAGATACAAAATGAATGAGAGAAAGCCATTACATAGACCGACATAGTTGGAGGCATTGAATCAATTGGATCAATGGCTACAGAGGAGAGGAAGAAATGAAAAAGCAGGTGAAGAGTTCATTTAAACAGTGGTTGGAAAGCAAGTGGGATAATCAGGAGAGATGCTGGAGGAAGGGCATGGTAGAAGTGGTGGGAGTTTTTCCTGCAAAAGCCAAAAAAGCAGCAAACAAATAGAAAGTTTGTGAGGAAGTCAAAGAGAAGCAAAGAGAAGAACAGTATTTAGAAGGAGAATAACTTTTGAAATGATCTCTTGAATTCCAGACCTATGCTGTGAGGACCCTTTTAGTACCTAGTCTGGGCACCCATCTTCGCTTAGTTTCATGGCTTGTGCCCTTTTTACATTCATATACCTTTTTATTCATGTTTTAGCAAGTTTGCTTTTTAGCAATTGGTTCTACATATTTTATGAGCTGCTTCATTCTAGGAAGGCAAGGCTCACGCTGCACATTTAATCAGCCTTTGCACCACATATAATCTGCACTTCTTGTCCAAGGCTGATACATGCAGTACATGACATGCTAACTTGTGTCGCCAGCCCAGGAGCCAGCTTCTATCTCCAAGACACAGAATGACATCAGAACTGTGTTTCAAATAGGACATGAGTGATTATATAAACCACATACTGACGCAAGGGGGGTAGAGGGAATTCCGGTCATGATCATCCGGGAACGCGCACTGCATGACAGACAACTTGGCTGCTGCTGACTGCTCAGACTCCAGAGAGGATTGCCATCTACACTAAAGACAGACCCCTGCTATCCTATCCAGGTATGGGACCACGGCTGATCTCTTAGATTGGGCCAGGCAGAGGGTTACAACAACTATGCTCTCAGATCAAGACACAGGGTTATGTTAGAAACCTCTATACCTACCGGAAACACACAACATGATGGGGTTATTTATCTTCTTCACTTTGACTGTAATGTTGGTTACCTTGCTTTGCTTCATCTGCCTAATTATCTCAGCACATGTTTTTTTATACCAGTATGCAATTTCCTCAATAAATACATTGAAAATCCATTCCACATTATGGCCCTTCTTACAACCCTGGCAGTCAGTGTTAAAGTGGAAGTAATACCGCCAGTAGGCTGGCGCTAAAAAAAATGGGATCACGACCATGGCGGAAACCGCCATCACAGACAGCCACTTTAAAACTCCACCCGCCACGGCGGCAGCAACAAACACCGCGACAGTAAGCGGCAACAGACAGGCGGAAGACAATGCACCGACCATACTATTACAAGGCACCAATCCGCCAGCTTTTCTGGGGCGGTACCAATGCCATCAAAAGCATGGCAGAAACAGTACACAGAAGGGAAACCACTCAGCTCTCGACACCCAAGGAAGAACTAGGACGCCATGAAGCCCGAATTGCAGATCCTACCCATGTTGCTGTATCTATTAATACACCACGAAGTGGAAAGAAGGTGGTGACGACAACGGTGAGTACTGCACCTAGCACACAGGGGAGGGAAGGAGGGAAAAGAGAGTGAAACACACACGTGGTACGCAACACCCCCCCACCCACAACAACATACATCCACACACATATCCTAACACATCACAGATACACCCCGTCACCCCCTGGAAGAACGCAAGGACCAAACGAAATGAGTGTAACTAGTGTAATATTGGAACAATCAGCTAGATCAATAGAACAGCAAATAATCAGTACATATAAACAAATGTCTACAGCAAGTACACAAGTCCGTACACTGTCCCATGAAATGTCCATAGACCAGTGGTCCCAAAAAGCATGGGCGAAGCCCACACACGACACCTGCCTCAAAACTGAGAGAACACTGCAGGGGGAGCAGGTAAAAAAAAAAAACAGGCACCTCAGGGGAAAGGGGAGGGGGGCACCTCAGCTGGATGATGGCACAATGCCACTGCTCCTCGAGGGGGCTCCATGCCCACTGCCTGGTCCTGGGGAGTGCAAAGCCACAGTCTCTCAAGCCTCTCAAGTGGGTGGGTTTCCCACTTCTTGGTCCTGGGGATTGCAAAGCCACAGTCTCTCAAGTGGGTGGTTTGCCCACTGCTTGGTCCTGGGGAGTGCAAAGCCACAGTCTCTCAAATCTCTCAAGTGGGTGGTTTGCCCACTACTTGGTCCTGGGGAGTGCAAGGCCACAGTCTCTCAAGTGGATGCCTTCTCCACTGGTTCTGGAAGGGGCTTTGTGCCAAGTGTGCTTCATCCTGCCAAGGACTGGGTGAGTGGATGCCTTTCTCCACTGGTTCTGGAGGGGGCTTTGTGCCCAGAGTGCTTCATCCTGCCAAGGACTGGGTGAGTGGATGCCTTTCTCCACTGGTTCTGGAGGGGGCTTTGTGCCTAGAGTGCTTCATCCTGCCAAGGACTGGGTGAGTGGATGCCCTTCTCCACTGGTTCTGGAGCGGGCTTTGTGCCCAGTGATGCTGCACCTGGGGTGTGGCAGTTGACATCATCTCACCTGGGTATCTTAGCCATGCGATGTACCTGAAACAGGTAGCATGATACTCCATGGAGGCAGAGCCACACGCCATCCTGTGGCGACTTATTCTGCCAATTGCTGGTTGGTGTCAGTGCTGGAGGTGTCTCTAGTGGCGTGTCCAGGGTCCAGGATACCACCATCAGCTGTGCATGTGGCGGTGCTGATGGGGATGCAGGTGGGGGTGTCTGCGGCGGAGATGCTGCCAGTGCTGGCCGTGGTGCAAGTGACTGTTGTGGTGGATGGAGACACCATACAGTCTCCGGCAGCCTCGGATGGCTGATCCTTGGGGAGGATGCTGCAGACTGACTTGTGGCAGCAGCGGTGCAGGTGGCGGTCGGAGTGGCGGTGGTGACTGTGGTGCGTGTGGCTGCTATCCCTGATGATATGGTGGTCACCAGCCCCTCACCAGGAGACATCGTGCCCTTTGGCCCTTCCCCATCTTAACAGTCGCTGCAGGGACCTTGGCACAGTCCACTCGATGTTTGGGCGAGGCCTTGCTGGGTGGGTGGTGTAACTGTCCCCTGCTGGAAGCGGGCCCCTTTTTGACCTTTGCAGGTGGTGGAATAGGGTGGTCCTTCTTTTCTGTGGGTTGCACACTGGCAGCTCTGACGAGGGACCCCTTAGACCATACTGGACTAGCAGGGACCACAGCAGATGCAGATTTGGTGGCTGAGGCGCTGGCCTGGGATCTAGACATCCTGGCCCTAGGGGAAGGACGGGGGGAGGTGTAGGGAAGAGTTTAATGTTAGCTAGGAAAAGTTTTTTTGACACACTGGGACAGGAAGATGGAGGGGGTGTGGGAGCGGAGGAAGAGGTAGTTGTTGTAGGAGGTGTTTGTCCGCTGAGTTTGGGTGAAGGTGCATGGGTTGGAGGCTGTTGTGAGGTGGATGGCTGTTGAGTGGGTGTGTGCCTGCGTTTGTGTACTTTGGGAGGAGGGCTTACAGGCACACTGGGATAGAACCCAGGGGACGTGTGACTGTTATGGGGTGGTGATTGCACGTGATGTGATGGTGTGTAGTGATGGGCGTACTGGTGATGGAGGCAGTGGCAGATGATGTAGTGCATGCAGGTGTGAGTGGAGACGAGACTGGGAGGGAGGTGGAGGACGTAAATGCTCTCTGTTGGGCCGCCGCGCCACAATTAATGCCCTCCAGGTATGCATTTGTTTGTTGCAAATGCCTCTCAACACCCTGGATGGCATTCAGAATGGTCGAATGCCCAACAGTGAGGGATCTCAGGAGGTCAATAGCCTCCTCACTGAGGGCAGCAGGGATGACTGGGGCAGGGCCTGAGGTGCCTGGGGCGAAGGAGATGCCCACCCTCCTGGGTGTGCTGGCATGGGAAACATGCTGAGGGGCTGCTGGGAGGACGGTGCTGGTAGGGGGGGTGGCAGCTGTACCTGTTGTTGGGGTGGGCACAGAGGTGTCCGCCACTGCCAGGGAGCTTCCATCAGAGGAGGAGTCGATGTCGCTGGTATCCCCTTCTGTCCCTGTCATGGAGCTCCCCTCGTCCTCCGTCCCACTAGTGCCTTCACCCTCCGTGGATTCACCCACCAGGGCCATGTGGGATGCTGCTCCCTCCGTCGCCGGTGCCTCTGCTCCTCCGCCAGATGATGCTAATGCACACAAGGACAGTGTGACAAAACAAGAAGGGGGGAAAGACAGAAAACACACATGGTCAATGGCAGCAACACCACTGCCGTTGGCGGACACAACACACAGGGAGCAGCCCTATGCACTAGGCCATGCACTAGCAGTTAGTAGGAAATTCACCAGGCCATGGGGTACAATGCCTAACACCATTTGCTGCACACCTGGAACCCACAGAAGCTTGCCCAGTTGTAGATGCCCACAAAAGATATTGGGGTTGGAGTGCCTCAGAGCCTGCCCAACAAGGGACCTACCCTGCCAAGTGCGCCCTGGCCTAGGGGAACCCACAGCCCAGACACTTCGTCAAGCGTGCATAGTCATCTTAATGACACTGTACTCACCCCCTTGTGGCTTCTGTGATGGCCTCAAGTGCCTATCCAACTCCGGATATGCCACAGTCAGGATCTGGAACATCAGGGGGGTCATGATGCGACGGGCACCCCTTCCACGTTGGGAGGTCATCCCCACCTGGGCCTCCGCCGTCTTCTTCAGTGGGTGCTCCCTCTATGATAGACCCCCAGGGGCCACACTTCCTTGGCAATGGCACGCCAAATACCCTTCTTCTGGTAGGTGCTGACCTAGAGGAAAGGTACAGGAGGAAAGGAAATTACTCACCCGTCCGGACCGTCATACTCATTGCCCGCCAGTTCCCACCCATGCCCTGACGCACATACACTCACCATCCTCACATGCAGCCCTCAGCCCCCCCACATGTATCTTCCATTCACACCACTCCAAACAGGCATTGCCCATGCATCATGAACACAGTGTGCTCACCTGTTTGTCTGGAGAACCGTAGAGTAGCGTGTACTGGGGGAGGACCACTTGCAGTGTAGGTCCTCTCCTGTTGAAGGTCAGGTATCAAGTGAGTGAACAGATAGAAAATGGCGGTCACGTCCTCGGCGGTGCATATCGTCACCGCCGGCGTACATCGCCATTGGCTCCTGGAACCCGTAGGGCCCAATGATAACCAATGCTGAATTGGGTGGCTGTCTTCGACCGCCTACCGCGACGCTGCACAACGCCAGCCCAGTTACCTCATTCTCCCTTATCCCTCCTCCAAGTCAGGCAGCCGCAATTTCAGGGGGGCACATGGCATGGCACGTAACTGCGTCACAGCACAATTTTGCAGCTATATGGACAAAGTACGCCACACACGGATTTACTCACATTACTGCAAACACACTTGTGCAACCTATGTGGTACATGACCTTCTGCTCACCATTCTCCTCCATAGGCCACATCCGCTGGGGCAGATAATGAGATGGCGTTATCCTCCGGTGTACAGACCCCGGGTGGACCTGTCGACAATGGAAGACAAACACATCATTATCACCTACAGACTTGATCATGCCACAATCCAAGACTTGTGTGCCCAATTGGAACCAGACCTGATGTCAGCTATCCGCCATCCCACAGGAATCCCCCCTGTAGTGCAGGTCCTGTCAGTGCTCCATTTCCTGGCAAGTGGCTCCTTTCAAACTACAGTGGCCATGCCACCTGGGATGTCTCAGCCAATGTTTTCTAACGTATAGACCAGAATGTTGTCTGCCCTGCTGAAAGACATGTACAGCTACATTGTGTTTCCCCAGGTGGAGGATTTGCCCCCAGTGAAAGCTGACTTTTATGCCCTGGGACATATCCCCAACATCATTGGTGCCATTGATGGTACCCATGTGGCATTTGTCCCCCCCGCAGAAATGAAAAAGTGTACAGAAATAGAAAAAGCTACCATTCGATGAATGTGCAGATGGTGTATTTGGCGGACCAGTACAACTCCCATGTGAATGCCAAGTATCCTGGCTCTGTGCATGATGCCTACATTTTGAGGAATAGCAGTATCCCTTATGTGATGGGCCAACTGCAGAGGCACCATGAGTGGCTGACGTTGTGCCAGATAATCGTGGCATGCTGCATGTTGCACAACCTGGCATTGCGACGCCTGGTGCCTTTTCTGCAGGAGGATGGGCATGGTGATGGTCTTGAGCCTGTAGACAGTGAGGAAGAGGAGGCAGAGGAAGAAGATATTGACAACCGGACGAACATTATCATGCAGTACTTCCAGTGACACACAGGTAAGAGACTGTAACTGCTACTCACATTTCTGAATACTGTAGGACATTGTATAAGTCAGCCTCTTCACCTCTGTCTCTGGACACTGACAGTTCACTTTGGCTTTCAATTTTTCAGATCTGGGTACCTTATTCTGCCTTCTGCTACATGTACTGCTGCCCAACAACTGTCATACATTGGTATGTGCAAATGAACATTTACATTGATATTTGTTGGTGATGTTGTAATAATACATTTGTGAAAGATCAGACTGACTCCAGATTGGTTTGTGATTCAAGGGTGTTTATTTAGGGGCTAATGTGTATAGGGGTATGTGGAAGGGGCTGGGGTGATGGTGGAGGAAGGCCCATAGTAGAGTCCAGTCTCTAGGTATCACAGGTGCATTGTCCAATGGGGCATAGGAAAGGGAGTAATGGCAGTTCAAGATGGACAGGATGACATAGTGGGACAGAAGGGTGACAATCAGGAGGGTCTTATTTCCTGGTGGGGGTCTTGGCAATGTTCTCTGTCTTCTGCCTGGATCACAAGGACCGTTTGTGGGTTGGCTCTCCTTCTGCAGGGGGTGGGGTGCTGGTGGGCTGTTGGTCCTGTGGTGGGGCCTCCTGTCCAAGAGCGCCGGCAGAGGTGGAGGGCAGTTCATCGTTCATGCTAGTGTCAGAGGCCCCTTGTTGTGCCACAGTGTCCCTCCTGGTGTTGAGTACTTCCTTCAGCACCCATACGATGGTGCCCAGGGTGGAATTGATGGTTCTGAGTTCCTCCCTGAAGCCCAAATACTGTTCCTCCTGCAGGCGCTAGGTCTCCTGAAACTTGGCCAGTACCGTTGCCATCGTCTCTTGGGAGTGGTGGTAGGCTCCCATGATGGAGGAGAGGGCCTCGTGGAGAGTGGGTTCCCTGGGCCTGTCCTCCCCCTGTCGCACAGCAGCCCTCCCAGTTCCCCTGTGTTCCTGGGTCTCCGTCCCCTGGACCGTGTGCCCAGTGCCACTGCCCCCTTGTCCCTGTTGTTGTTGGGGTGGTGGGTTAGCCTGGGTTCCCTGTAGTGGTGGACACACTGCTGATTGACGTGTCCTGGGGACAGAGGTATGGGCCTGCTGGGTGGGTGCTGTGCTGGTGTTTCCAGAGGGGGGAAGCTCTGTAGTTGCCTGTGACTGTGTGAGGGGAACTGACTGTCCGAGGTCCCCGATGGGCCGGGCTGTTCATCTAGATCCAGTTGGACAGAGCTGCTGTCATCACTGTGGGCCTCTTCTGTTGGAGGTGTGGACATGTGTGGACCCTCCTGTCCAGTGATGTTGGGTAGGGGTCCTGCAGGGGTATAAAAGGACGTTTATTACATCTGTGTGTGGCATGGTGTGCAATGGGTGGGTGACCGTGTACCCCAGTACTTGCATTCCTGTGTGGGACCTTGTGTGATGATGATGGTTTAGGGGGGTGTATGAGTATGTGCAGTAGCCATGCTTTAGTGATGTGTGTCCATGCGTTGTTGTTGCATGCAGGGCTTGGTGTTGGGATGGGTGGGTTGTGATGTAGGGACATCTGTGAGGAGTTAGAGTGATGGTGGTGAGGGTGAGGGTGGGGGTATGTGCTGGCATGCAGGTAGGGTGGGGGATGTAATAGTTAAGATTTGACATACCAGAGTCCATTCCGCCATCTACTCCTGCGAGGCCCTCAGGATGCAGAATCGCCAAGACCTGCTCCTCCCCTGTTGTTGTGGGGGAGGAGGTGGGGGTCCGCCGCCAGTCCGCTGAACCGCAAGGTGGTGTCTTGAGACCATGGAACGCACCTTCCCCCGTAGGCCGTTCCACCTCTTCCTGATGTCATCCCAATTTCTTGGGTGCTGTCCCACTGCATTGACCCTGTCCATTATTCTTCGCCATAGCTCCATCTTCCTTGCAATGGAGGTGTGCTGCACCTGTGATCTGAATAGCTGTGGCTCTACCCGGACGATTTCCTCTACCATGACCCTGAGCTCCTCCTCCGAGAACCTGGGGTGTCTTTGCCGTGCCATGGGGTGGTGTGGGTGATGTGTGGGGTGGTGTGTGTGGTGATAAGTGTGCTGATATGTAGTGGTGTGTTGTGTGAGGTGCATGGAAGTTGTGTGGGTGATGGTCTGGTATGCCTGTGGATGCTAGTATTGTTGATGGTGGTGTCTCTCTCTGTGCTTCTTTCTCAAATGTTGTCGTAGGGGATTGTGGGTGATGTGGGTGTGTGTTTTATATTGTATTGGGTGTGTGGGAGTGGTGTGTGTATGTGTATCAGGTGTGCGTATTTTGAATTGTCCAATGTGGCTGTGTTTTGTAAAAGTGTGTGTATTTTGAGCACAGCGGTGTGTACCGCCAATGGAATACCGCGGTTGAAAAACCGCCACGTGGATTCGTGTGTCGTGATAGTGTGGGCGTATTTCTGTTGCCGTGATGGTGGAGGTTTTGTTTTCGCCAGTTTATCACTGACCTTTGGTGTGGCGGACTTGTGTGGGTGTCTGAATTTTGGCGGATTCCGTGCTGTGGGTCATAATAGCTGTGGCAGATTTCCGCGGCCGCGGCGGTGTGTTGGCAGACTTCTGCACAGCGGTAAGCGGCTTTTACCGCCAATGTTGTAATGAGGGCCATAATGTAAAAGTTCTAATTGATTCAGGGGCAACAGGAAATTTTGTGGGCCAACAAACTGCACTAGACTTGCATATACCCAGTGTCAAGAAAAAGGTTCCTGAAGTTGTTCATGCAGTTGATGGTAGTGAATTGGCAGGAGGCCCTGTTACTAAACAAACCTCATGAATACAAATTATTTGCAAAGATGATGAGAATCAGAACCACTGTGAGATAATTTGCTTCGATATAATCCAAGCACCCCAATATGGTTTTAGGTTAGGAATGCCGTGGTTAATGTTACACAATCCATGCATAGACTGGTACAACCAGGTTTTGCGTTTTTCTTCTTCCTCTTGTGCAAAAAAATGTTTTCAACCAAGACGAGACAAAGAAGGAAATCTTCAACACTCTATTGCTACTGCAGTCAAGAAGGAAATTGATCTGCCACCACAGTATTCAGAATATACTGATGTTTTCTGTGAAAAGAAAGCGAGCTCCTTACCACATCACAGGCCGTACGACTGTCAGATCGACCTTGTGCCTGGCGCCAGTATACCAAATTGTAGAATCTATGCATTATCAAGGAAAGAAAATACCTTGATCAATGCTTAGCCAACGAGCTAAATCGGCCATCTCGATCTCCAGCGGCTTCTCCTCTATTTTTCGTACCCAAAGCTAATTGCGAATTGAGACCTTGTATTGACTTTAAAGTGATAAACAAGATCACTGTTAAAAATAAATATCCACTACCTCTCATACCAGTCTTGTTAGACCAGGTAAAATCCGCTGTTATTTACACCAAACTTGACTTACGAGGTGCTTATCACCTAGTTCGAATTCGAGAGGGAGATAAGTGGAAAACTTCTTTTAAGACTCGTTTTGGTCTCTTTGAGTATCTAGTGATGCCGTTTGGTCTATGTAATGCCCCAGCAGCTTTCCAATATTTCCTAAATGATGTTCTAAGAAAATACCTAGACATCTTTGTCATCGTTTATATTGATGATATATTGATTTATTCAAACTCTGAAGAAATACATGAAGAACATGTAAAAAAGGTATTACAAACACTGCAAAACCATAATTTGTTTTGCAAATTAAGTAAATGCGAATTCCATACCAAATAAGTTGAATTTTTGGGAGTCATTTTAACACCTGACGGCATGCAAATGACTGAAAGAAAAATTCAAGCTGTATCTGAGTGGCCCACACCAAAATCAGTACGTGACATGCAATGTTTTTTAGGTTTTGCGAATTTTTCTCGACGCTTCATCCATCACTTCTCCCAAAAGGTGGCACCAATTACCAAATTGCTAAAGAAAAAGGCTGTCTTCAACTGGTCCCAAGAGACAGAGGAAGCATTTCAAAACTTAAAAAAGGCCTTTACTTCAGCTCCCATTCTAGCTCATCCCAATATGGAGGAACCATTCATTGTGGAAGCCGATGCATCCGATGTCGCTGTTGGGTACATCCTATCCGGGCGTCATCGAGAAACTGGACAATTGCACCCCATAGCATATGTGTCAAGAAAACTGAACGAAGCAGAACAGAATTACACCATAGCAGAAAAAGAATTACTAGCAATTCGCAATGCTTTCAAAGAATGGAGACATTATCCATTGGGAGCGAAACACACCATAACTGTATACTCTGACCATAGAAACTTACAATTTATGAGCTCTGCCAGACTATTAACTCCCAGGCAACTGAGATGGATGCTATTCTTTGCAGAATTTGATTTCATAGTGACTTTTAGACCAGGAGTAGATAATCGTAAGGCCGACGCATTGTCTAGGCAAGATTCTTCAATCACACATACTGAACAAAAACCCATGCATATTATAACGCCTTCAAAAGTGTTGTGTTTAGTAGCAGCCGAGAATTTCTTTGATCTTATTTGTAATCATTTTCACATCACCAAGTGGCAAGAGTGGTTACAACAAGACACCAAAAGGTCCATTCAACAAGGCCTACCTCTACATGAGTCTCGAGTATTCCTGCCTACTGAGGAGTTAAGAGAGACAGCTTTTCATTGGTTGCATAGTCATCCTCTGGCAGGTCATCCAGGTCCTCAAAAAACACTAGAACTCATGAAAAGGTACTTTTGGTGGCCTACATCTGTTCATGACCTTAAGCAAATGCTACAATCATGTGAAGTATGTGCAAGATGCAAAAACTAACATAGCAAGCCCAAAGGTCTATTGATACCTCTACCCGTTCCCAATCATCCATGGGAACATATCTCTATGGATTTTATTACTGGTCTTCCTCAAGTAAAGCAATTTACAACCATTTTAGTGTTGGTGGATAGTCTTACCAAATATGCTCATTTCATTGACTGTAAAGGTCCTCCAACCTCCGACACCTTAGCAATTATCATCTTAGAAAACATTGTTTGCCTTCATGGACTTCCAAAAAGTCATCCTCTCTGATAGAGGAACACAATTTTCTGCACGTTTTTTGGCAGCAATGGTGCAAGGCTTTACAAATTGATTCAACTTTATTCACTAGTTATCATCCACAAACGGATGGTCAAACAGAGAGACTAAACCAAACTCTAAAACAATACTTACGATGTTATGCCACAAAGTCTCCTAAAATCTGGCTGGATCTTTTGTGGCTTGCAGAACTGGCTTATAACAACTCTCACCACTCTTCAATAAACTCAACTCCTTTCTATGGTTTATATGGGTGTCATCCACACATTCTGCCAGTTACGCTACCTGCTTCTACTCAAGCCACTTCATCAGTCATGGACATGTTAACACACATGAAAAAGGTACATTCACAATTGCAAACAAATCTAAATCAAGCAAAGACAAAATATAAAATGCATTTGACAAAAAACACCAGCCTGGTCGTCAGTATACAGACAAAGATAGAGTTTGGTTATCCACGAAAAACTTTGTATTAAAAAATAAAAATATGTTTCATCCAAAATTCATACAGCCCTATGAAGTTCTACGACAAGTGAACCCAGTAACATATAAACTAAAATCACCATCGTCCTTGAAAATTCATCCGATGTTTCACACCTCACTTCTTAAACCTGCTTCGCCCTCAAGTGTCACACAACCTGCTCCTCTATTAGTTCAAGGTCATTGGGAGTATGAGGTGTGATCTATCTTAGGCTCCAGATATCGTGGATCTTCCCTTTGGTACTTAGTGTCCTGGAAAGGATACGGACCAGAAAATGACTCTTGGGAAGCTGCAAGAAATGTCCATGCACCGCGTTTGGTGCAACGCTTTCATCTCCTCCATCCTGATAAGCCAGGCCCTGGACCGCGCTTGGGAAAGGGGTGTAATGTCAGGAATAAGGCTGTGCGCTGTCCAGGCCCCACCCAAAACTCTGGTGCACATATTTGAGGCACTTCATGCGCACCACTTGTCATCCCCTCCTGTTCTAAAAGTGGTCATCAGCGTCATCTGCCCTGTGGTAAAGCTCATTTAGCTGCAGGGTCAGGACATTGATGGACAAGATGCACTTATCAGTGTTATTCTATGAAGGGACTACAATTCCCAGGTTTTTAGAGGCAGCAGCCATCTTGGGGTGTGGCAGGCCTATAAAGCCGAGCCACAACCAAGCACATTGCTCACTATTTTGAAGACTTCGATGCAGTCAGACCTCGTGGGGGTTCCTCGGAAAAAGAGCAGATTTCCTGCATGGCAGATTGACAGCAAATCGGAGTATCCTTGTTTCCATGGTGAATTCAGATATGAGTAGGTCTTACTCGTAGCGGTAAGGTCTTGATTAGTCCAATCTTGAAGGGAGTTGTTACTTCCAAAGGTAAAGCACCCCTTAGCACAATGAGCAAAGCGCTTCTAGTTTTAAGAGTAAAGCGGCCTTGGCGCAACGATCAAAGCGCTTCAGATCACAGGAGTAAAGCGCCCCTTAGCACAACGAGCAAAGTGCTTCAGGCCACACATGTAAAGCACTCTTGGCACAGCAATCAAAGCGCTTCAGTCCACATGAGCAAAAATCCCTTGGCATGGCAATCGAAGCGTTTCAGTCTACAAGAGTAAAACGCCCTTGGCACGGCAATCAAAGCACTTCAGTCCACATGAGTAAAGCGCTCTTGGCACAGCAATCAAAGCGCTTCAGTCCACATGAGTAAAATACCCTTGGCACGGAAATCTAAGCGCTTCAGTCCACATGAGTAACACGCCCTTGGGACGGCAATCAAAGCGCTTCAGTGCCCATGAGTAAAGCACTCTTGGCACGGCAATCAAAGCGCTTCAGTCCACATGAGTAAAGCGGCCTTGGCACGGCAATCAAAGCGCTTCAGTCCACATGAGTAAAGTGCCCTTTGCACGGCAACGACAATCAAACCGCTTCAGGCCACATGAGTAAAGCGGTCTTGGCACGAGGATCAAAATGCTCCAGTCCACATGAGTGAAGCGCCCCCCTTAGCATAACGAGCATATCGCTTCAGACAAAGCAAGTAAAAGCGCTTTCTGGCATAATGAATAAAGCGTTTCATGTATGATAATCAAAGCGCTTCATGAGCAACAAACAAGGCACTTCTGCCAAACAAACAAAGCGCTTCAAGTTCAATGAGTAAAACTTTTAGGCCTAGATAGTAAATGTGAACACTTTTTGGAGATAAGCAAATTATAGTTTCATTGTTTCTTAGAAAGCATAATATGTGAGATACATATTTAAGTCTTTGAGAATTTCTAGGCTGAGATCAAACGTTTATGTTATGAATGCATAGTTGTTACATGATTGATATTCAGAGTATGACCATAGTTCAAAGCTCTTGCCATCTCTTGGTTCAGAGGTTGTAGTTTGTCTTGTTCCATGATTCAAAGAAGGGGCTTTGCCCCCATTTCCCAAAGGGGTTTCAATCTGATATCAGGAAGATGCCTTTATTCAAGAGTCTATTGATGAAGTTATACTGTTATGAATGAGTAGATGCATATTTGTTCTAACCGTTTCTTTTCAGATCTCTCTCTCTGCTGTTCCCTACCCTAACTCCCTTCCCCCCGCCTGGCTTCATCATAACTCTGTGCTCTAATAGCTTTCTGAGTTGGTGACGCCGGGAGGTGGGCCTTTTGTTCAGCAGCGTGCAGATCCAGAGGAAAGGGTACTGTGACAGCTCCCATGATGTTTGATAGTGCCTCGTGGAGGGTCGGTTCCCTGGGCCTGTCCTCCCCCTGTAGCACAGCAGTCCTCCCAGCTTCCCTGTTGTCCTGTGCCTCTGTCCTCTGAACCATGTGCGCACTGCCACTGACCCCAGGTCCCTGATTGTCCTGGGTTTGTGGGCTTGCCTGGGGTCCCTGTAGTTGTGGACACACTGCTGATTGACGTGTCCTGGGGACAGTGGCATGGGCCCGCTGGGTGGGTGCTGTGGTGGTGTTTCCTGAGGGGGGAGGTTCTGTGGCGGTTTGGGACTGGGGCAGGGGATCCGACTGCCCAGGGGTCCATGATGGGTCAGGCTGGTCATCTTGATCCAGGCATGCAGAGATGCTGTCGTCACTGTGGGCCTCTTCTGTGGGGGGATTGGATATGGCTGGCTTCTCCTGTCCGGTGACGTTGGGTAGGGGTCCTTTTGGGGTGTAAATGCATTGTTATTTTATATGTGTGTGCCATCTTGTGAAATGGGTGTGTTTCCCTATATTACTGTGCTTGTACTATCGTCTTGGCCCTTGTGTGAGTGGTGATTGTGTGCCCTGGATGAGTCTCTCTATTGGACATGCTTTGGTGATGGGTGTCAATGCATGTCTGTGATGGGTGTCCATGCATTGTTGTTGCATGCAGGGCTTGGTTGTGGGAGTGGTGTGTCGTGATGGTGGGGTGTGTGGGAGATGGTGGGGTCATGGGAGTGAGGGTGGGAGTATGTGATGGCATGCAGTTAAGGTGGGGGGATATAATAGTAAAGATATGACTTACCAGAGTCCAGTCCTCCTGCTACTCCTGCCAGGCCCTCAGGATACATTATTGCCAAGACTTGCTGCTCCCATGTTGTTAGTTGTGGGGGAGGAGGTGGGGGTCCACCGCCAGTCCTCTGTACGGCTACCTGGTGTCTGGATACCATGGAACGCACCTTCCCCCGTAGGTCATTCCACCTCTTCCTGATGTCATCCCTTGTTCCTCGATGCTGTCCCACTGCGCTGACCCTGTTGACAATTCTCCTCCATAGCTCCATCTTTCTTGCAATGGATGCCTGCTGCTCCTGTGATCCGAATAGCTGTGGCTCTACCAGGATGATTTCCTCCACCATGACCCTGAGCTCCTCTTCAGAAAACCTGGGGTGTCTTTGAGGTGCCATGATGTGGTGTGAGTAATGTGTGAGGTGATGGTTGATGTGATGTGGGGTGATGTGTTGGGGTGTGTGATGTGATGTGTGTGGATGGCGTATGAGTGATGGTGTTGTGTGCCTCTGCATGCTGGTGTGGTCTTTGCTTTTCTCTCTCTCTACTTTTTCCAAATTTTTCGGTGTAAGGGGTTGTGGGTAATGTGGGTGTGTGTTTTATAGTGGTGTGAGTGTGTGGTGTGTGTATGTGTGTCAGGTATGTGTAATTTGAATTCTCTAATGTGGTGTAGTTTTGTACATGTGTGTGTATTTTGAGCGCGACGGTGTGTACTGCCAATGGATTACCGCGGTTGAATGACCGCCGCGTTGATTCGTGGGTTGTGATACTGTGGGCGTATTTCTGTTGGCGTAACGGTGTGGGTTTTGCTATTGCCATTTTATCACTAACCTTTGGTGTGGCGGACTTGTGTGGGTGTCTGTATAGTGGTGGAATTCTCAGTGTGGGTCATGATAACCACTGCAGATTTCTGCCGCGGACATGGTATGTTGGCGGCCGTCAGCACGGCAGTCAGCGGGATTTACCGCCAGGGTTGTAATGATGGCCTATGTGTCTCACCGTGGTATGTGGGAGTACCTCAACATAAGTGGTATGAACTGTTTCCATGATTTCCCGAAGGAGTAAGAGTGTCAGATTTAGGTTGCCACAATCACTTTTCACCCCAACAAGTTTGGAGGTTTGGGTGAGGCACTGTGAGCTATGCAAGAGCTAGGCCAACAGCTACCAAACCCTGTTGGTTGCACTCAGTCTCCCAAGCTTGTGGTGCTGCCATCCTAAACACGCATGGCCATATTTACAAGTGGCCTGCACCACCGGTGCGTCAATTTCTGTGGCACACCGGTGGCGCAGGCTGACGACCCATATCTGCAAGGCCACTCAAAGCCACTTTGGGGGTCATTACAACATTGGCGGTAAAAGCCGCTTACCGCCGTGCAGAAGACCGCCAACACACCGCCGCGGCTGCGGAATTCCGCCACAGCTATTATGACCCACATCTCGGAACCCACCAAAATTCAGACACCCACACAAGTCCGCCACACCAAAGGTCAGTGATAAACTGGTGAAAACAAAACCTCCACCATCACGCCAACAGAAATACGCCCACACTATCACAACACACAAATCAACGTGGCGGTCTTTCAACTGCGGTATTCCATTGGTGGTACACACCGCTGCGCTCAAAATACACACACATTTACAAAACACAACCACATTGGACAATTCGAAATATACACACCTGAGACACATACACACACAACTCCCACACACCCAATACAATATAAAACACACACCCACATCACCCACAAACCCCTATGACAAAAATTGAGAACGAAGCACAGAGAGAGACACCACCAGCAAGTCCAACAGCATCCACAGGCACATAACACCATCACCCACAGAACTTCAACGCACCTCACACAACACACCACTACATATCACCACACTTATCACCACACACACCACCCCACACATCACCTACACCACCCCATGGCACGGCAAAGACACCCCAGGATCTCGGAGGAGGAGCTCAGGGTCATGGTGGAGGAAATCGTACGGGCAGAGCCACAGCTATTTGGGTCACATGTGCAGCACACCTCAATTGCAAGGAAGATGGAGCTATGGCAAAGAATAGTGGACAGGGTCAACGCAGTGGGACAGCACCCAAGAAATCGGGAGGACATCAGGAAAAGGTGGAACGACCTGCGGGGGAAGGTGCGTTCCGTGGTCTCAAGACACCACCTGGCGGTTCAGCGGACTGGCGGCAGACCCCCACCCCCTCACCCACAACTAACAACATGGGAGGAGCAGGTCTTGGCGATTCTGCATCCTGAGGGCCTCGCAGGAGTAGGTGGAGGAATGGACTCTGGTAAGTCAAATCTTAACTATTACATCCCCCACCCTACCTGCATGCTATCACATACCCCCACCCTCACCCTCACCCCTATCACTCCAACTCCTCACAAATGTACCAATATCACAAACCAGCCATCCCAACACCAAGCCCTGCAGGCAACAACAAAGCATGGACACCCATCACCAAAGCATGCACACTGCACATAGCCATGCACCCCCCTAAACCATCATCACACAAGGTCCCACACAGGAATGCCAGCACTGGGGTACACGGTCACCCACCCATTGCACACCATGCCACACACAGATGCAATAATCATGCCTTTCCAGCCCTGCAGGACCCCTACCCAACGTCACCAAACAGGAGGGTCCAGACATGTCCACTCCACCCACAGAAGAGGCACAGTGATGACAGCACCTCTGTCCAACTGGATCTAGATGACCAGCCCGGACCATCGGGGACCTCGGGACAGTCGGTTCCCCTCACACAGTCACAGGCCACTACAGACCTTTCCCCCTCTGGAAACACCAGCACAGCACCCACCCAGCGGGCCCATACCTCTGTCCCCAGGACACGTCAAGCAGCAGTGTGTCCACCATAGAGGGAACCCAGGCTAACCCACCACCCCAAGAACAACAGGGACTGGCAGCAGTGGTAGTGGGCACACGGTTCAGGGGACAGAGGCCCAGGAACACAGGGGAACTGGGAGGGCTGCTGTGCGACAGGGGGAGGACAGGCCCAGGGAACCCACTCTCCACGATGCCCTCTCCAACATCATGGGAGCCTACCATCATTCCCAGGAGACAATGGCAACGGTACTGGCCAAGTTTCAGGAGACCCAGCGCATGCAGAAGGAACAGTATATGGGCTTCAGGGAGGAACTCAGAACCATCAGCTCCACCCTGGTCACCATCGTAGGGGTGCTGAAGGAAGTACTCAACACCAGGAGGGACACTGTGGCACTCCAAGGGGCCCCTGACACTAGCATGGACGATGAACTGCCCACAACCTCCGCCGGTGCTAGTGGACAGGATGCCCCGCCACAGGACCACCACACCAGCACCCCAACCCCTGCAGAGGGAGAACCACCCCGCAAACGGTCCCTGAGATCCAGGAACAAGACAGAGCACGATGCCAAGACCCCCGTCAAGAAATGAGACCACCCTGATTCTCATCCCACTGTCCCACTTTGTCACCCTGTCCATAATTAAACTGCCCCAGCTCAACTTCCTATGCCCATATGGGCAATGCACCTGTGAGACTAATAGACTGGACTCTGCCATGGACACTCCTCTGCCATCACCCCTCACCATTTAACTTCCCCCTCCAATAATTTGCATTTAAATAAACACACCTAAAGCACAAAATTATCTGGAGTCTGTCTGGGATTTCGAAATAGCGTATTTGCAATTACAGTGACAAAATGTTCTTGAAATAGTAATGTCAACATACCTATGTCACACAGTACTAGTCTATGAGGAATGTAAGCAGATGACACACGTTGGGACCCACATCTGTGAAACCGTAAGGGAAAGTGACAACTCAGTGACCATACACTGGGTAAAAACGACAGACAGGATAGAGGTAGTAGTGTAAAAGTACATGTAGTAGGCAGGAATGTATTCTCACCTGTGTTTCACTGGAAATATTGCTGGATCACTGAGTCCCTGTTCTGCATGTCTTCTTCCTCTTCTTCATCCTCATCACTGTCCACAGGCTCCACAGCTGCCACAACACCGCCATCTGGACCATCCTCCTGCAGAAAAGGCACCTGTCGTTGCAAAGCCAAGTTGTGAAGCATACAGCAGGCCACGATGATCTGGCACACCTTCTTTGGTGAGTAGAATAGGGAACCACCTGTCATATGCAGGAACCTGAACCTGGCCTTCAGGAGGCCGAAGGTCCGCTCGATCACCCTCCTAGTTCACCCATGGGCCTCATTGTAGTGTTCCTCTGCCCTGGTCCTGGGATTCCTCACTGGGGTCAGTAGCCATGACAAGTTGGGGTACCCAGAGTCACATGCAAATGGCGAGGGACAACTGTTAGACACACACTAACCTGTAGGGATAACCCCAGACAACCATTCCCACTGTCTTGCTTCCAGGGGCTCACCTAATAGCCACACACGGTGCCTCTGGAGTTGACCCATCACATAAGGGATGCTGCTATTCCGCAGGATGTGGGCGTCATGCACTGAGCCAGGGAACATGGCATTCACATGGGAGATGTACTGGTCTGCCAAACATACCATCTGTACATTCTTAGAATGATAACTCTTCCGGTTTCTGTACACCTGGTCACTCCTGTGGGGGGGACCAAAGCCACATGGGTCTCATCAATGGCACCTATGATGTTGGGGATATGTCCCAGGGCATAGAAATCACCTTTCACTGTAGGCAAATCCTCCATCTGAGGGAAAATGATGTAGCTCCGCATTTGTTTCAGAAGGGCAGACAACACTCTGGACAATACGTTGGAAAACATAGGCTGGGACATCCCTGATGCCATGGCCACTGTTGTTTGAAAAGACCCACTTGCAAGGAAATGGAGCACTGACAGCACCTACACTTGAGGGGGGATTCCTGTGGTATGGCGGATTGCTGACATCAGGTCTGGCTCCAACTGGGTACACAATTCCTGGATTGTGGCATGGTCACACCTGTGGATGATTATCAAATGTCGCTCCTCCATTGTCGACAGGTCCACCAACGGTGCCTATGAAGGACAACAGCGACCACAGAGTCAAACAACTCAGAGGTACGTACCCACAGTTTACACAGAACACCAATCATACACAAAAGGTGGCCTGCATGTGTGTTGAGACTAGGCCTAGGTATGTGTGACGCAGTATAAAATTAGGTCAAGTGGGCCCCTGAAATGGTGGCTGCCTGACCTCTAAAGTGGGACAATGGGATGTGAGGTAACTGCGCTGGCGTTGTACACCGTTGCGGTAGGCGGTCGGAGACCGGGGCGCAATGCTGCATTGGTTAACATTGGACCCTATGGGTCCCAGGAGCCAATGACGATGTACGCCGGCGATGATGGTACGCACCGCCGCGGACATGACTGCTGCGGACGTGACCACCATTTTCTATCTGTTCAATCACTCGATACCTGATCTTCGACAGGAGAGCACCTACACTGCAAGTGCTGCTGTGACCTCAGTCTGGAAGAGACAATGGCTCATGCGTCTGGGGAAAGGGCCCCTGCCTTTACATCGGAGGAGTTGGAGAAGCTAGTTGATGGGGTCCTCCCCCAGTACACGCTACTCTACGGTCCTCCACACAAACAGGTAAGTACACAGGGAGCATGTTGTATGGGCTATACCTGTGTGGAGAGGGCTGGATGTAAGAAGGAAGGGGGCAGAGTGCTGCGTGCATGAAAGACGGTGGGTGCATGTGCCACATGGCAAGGGTAGGGATGGGGGCCAATCAGTTTGACGGTGCAGGTGGTAATAACTTCTCTTTTTCCCCTGTACATTTTATGTAGGTCAGCGCCCACCAGAAAAAAGATATTTGGTGTGCCATCGCCAAGGACGTCCGGACCGTGGGGGTCTACCACAGACGGAGCACCCACTGCCGGAAAAGATGGGAGGACATTCGCCGCTGGAGCAAGTAGACGGTGGAGGCTCAGCTGGGGATGGCCTCCCAACGTGGGAGGGGTGCCCGTCGAACCATGACCCCCCTGATGTTCAGGATCCTCGCGATTGCCTACCCAGAGTTGGATGGGCGCTTGAGGGCATCACAGCAGACACAAGGAAGTGAATACACTCTCATTCAGCTGACTTTGCGCGCAGTGGAGTTGTCTCGGTGGGGGAGGAGGGCTGTGGGTTTCCCTAGGTCAGGGCGAGTTCCGTAGGCTAGGCCCATCTGTAAGGCAGGGCCCTGTGGCCCCCCACCCCACCTCTGTAGAGTGCCAAGTACGGCTATTCATGCCCCTGTGTCATTTATGTGTGCAGATGTCGTCCATAGCCTTGTAGGCCATTTCCCAGGAATTGCACTGTAGAGCCCAAGAGTGCGGCGTAGTGCAGGGGGCTTCTGTGTCTGTCTTGTCTGCCAACGGTAGCGGTAATCCATGCACTCAACATGTCTTTATTCTGTCTCCCCCCCTTTTTGTGGTCTACCTGTTCTTGTGTGCATTAGCATCATCAGGCGGAGGAGAAGTGGCACCGGAGCACGAGGGAGCCTGAACCCACATGGCCATGGAGGGCCACACTACGGACTCTGAATTCACCAGTGGGACGGAGGGCGGGGGGAGCTCCACGGCAGGGACAGGAGCTGAGACCAGCGACACGGACTCGTCCTCTGATGGGAGCTCCCTTGTGGTGGCGGCAACATCTGTGCCCCCGCATCTACAGGTACAGCCGCCACCCCCCCTACCAGCACTGCCCTCCCAGCAGCCCCTCAGCCTTCGTCCCTTGCCCGCTCACCCAGGAGGGTGGGCATCACCTTCGCCCCAGGCACCTCAGGCCCTGCCCCAGTCACCCCTGCTGCCCTCAGTGAGGAAGCCATTGACCTCCTCAGGTCACTCACTGTTGGGCAGTGTACCATTTTGAATGCCATCCAGGGTGTAGAAAGGCAGTTGCAACAAACTAATGCATTCCTGGAGGGCATTCATTCTGGTCAGGCGGCCCTTCACCGAGCTTTTCAAACTCTGGCCTCAGCACCGATGGCAGCCATTGTCCCTGTGTCTAGCCTCCCCCCTCCAACTTCCTCCACCCAGACCCAATCCCCTGTACCTCTGCCTACCCCAAGCACACCATCAGACCAGCCTGCACACACCTCACCACACAAGGGAAGCTCAGGCAAACATAAGCACCACACATCCCACAGGCACTCACGCAAGCATCACCCACATGCAGACACACCTACACCCACTGCCTCCACTGGGTCCCCCTCCTCGTCGTCTCCCTCCTCCCTCCCAGTCTCGTCTACACACACACCTGCATACACTACCTCTACAGCCACTACGTCCCTCACCAGCACACCCACCAGCACACCCCGCTCACGTGCAGTCACCACCCCCACTACCATTCACACATCCCCTGTGTCCTCTCCCAGTGTATCTGTGACGCCCCCGCTGAAGATATACAAACGCAGGCACACACCCACCCAACAGCCATCCACCTCACAACAGCCTCCAGCGCATGCACCTGCACCCACAGTCACCAAACGTATACCTCCTACTACCACCACCTCTTCCTCCACTCCCGCACCCCCTCCAGCTACCCGTCCCAGTGTGTCCAAAAGAATTTTCCTGTCCAGCCTTGACCTTTTTCCCACACCTCCCCCACCCTGTCCATCTCATAGGTCACGAAGTAGCACCTCAGCCACAACATCTCCGGGACCAGTGGTGCCTGTAGTCACAGGTATGTGGAGTGCACCGGCCACCAGGACAGCCTGTGTAGCACGGAGCCACAGCACAGCCAGTCCGTCCCCCTGTGAAGCATCAGAAGTTGGCCAGTGCCCGGCGGGAGAGGGGGAAGACTCCAGCCACCAAAGCCGCTCCCAGGGGTCCCGTTGTTGGGAGTGTGGAGTCAGCTGTTACACCTCCCAAGGTGGGGAAGGGCCACAAGAAACCCGGCAAGTCTGGGAAGAGCCGCACGGCGGAGAAGACCGCCATCATCCCCGCTGCCCAGGAGGCCACCGCCAGCCCCATCCCAGCTGCCCAGGAGGGCCCCGCCAGCCCCAGCCTAGCTGCCCAGGAGGGCCCGCCAGCCCCAGCCCAGCTGCCCAGGAGGGCCCCGCCAGCCCCAGCCCAGTTTCTCAGGAGGGCCCCGCCAGCCCCAGCCCAGCTGCCCAGGAGGCCACCACCAGTACAAGCCCCGCTGGGCCAGGAAGGACCGCCAGCACAAGCCCCGCTGAACAGGGCACCGCCAACTCAAACACCGCTGAACAGGGCACCGCCAACTCAAGCACCGCTGGGCCATGAAGGACCGCCAGCACAAACCCTGCTGGGCCATGAAGGACCGCCAGCACAAGCCCCGCTGAACAGGGCACCGCCAACTCAAACACCGCTGAACAGGGCACCGCCAACTCAAGCACCGCTGGGCCATGAAGGACCGCCAGCACAAACCCTGCTGGGCCATGAAGGACCGCCAGCACAAGCACCGCTGAACAGGGCACCGCCAACTCAAGCACCGCTGAACAGGGCACTGACAACTTAAGCACCGCTGAACAGGGCACCGCCAAATCAAGCACCGCTGAACAGGGCACCGCCAACTCAAGCACTGCTGAACAGGGCACCGCCAAATCAAGCACAGCTGAACAGGGCACCACCAAATCAAGCACCGCTGAACAGGGCACCGCCAACTCAAGCACCGCTGGGCCACGAAGGACCGCCAGCACAAGCCTCGCTGGGCCATGAAGGACTGCCAGCACATGCACCGCTGAACAGGGCTACGCCAACTCAAGCACAGCTGAACAGGGCACCGCCAACTCAAGCACCGCTGAACAGGGCCCAGCCAACTCAAGCACCGCTGAACAGGGCACCGCCAACTCAAGCACTGCTAGCCCAATGAGCGGCAGGGGCACTGACGCAACTGGGTCCGTCACGGGGTGAATGATGCACTCTGGGCACCAGTCCCCCTCCAGAATAAGTGGAGGGATCCATCCACTACCTCTGTCCTTCACAGGATGAAGCACTCTGGGCACCAGTCCCCCTCCAGAACCAGTGGAGACATCCATCCACTACCTCTGTCCTTCACAGGATGAAGCACTCTGGGCACCAGTCCCCCTCCAGAACCAGTGGAGAGATCCATCCACTTCACAGGATGAAGCACTCTGGGCACCAGTCCCCCTCCAGAACCAGTGGAGACATCCATCCACTACCTCTGTCCTTCACAGGATGAAGCACTCTGGGCACCAGTCCCACTCCAGAACCAGTGGAGACTGTTATCCACTTGAAAGACTGTGGCTTTGCACTCCCCAGGATTGAACAGTGGGCAAACCACCCACTGGAGAGACTTGAGAGACTGTGGCTTTGCACTCCCCAGGATTGAACAGTGGGCAACCCACCCACTGTAGAGACTTGAGAGACTGTGGCTTTGCACTCCCCAGGATTGAACAGTGGGCAAGCCACCCACTGTATAGACTTGAGAGACTGTGGCTTTGCACTCCCCAGGATTGAACAGTGGGCAACCCACCCACTGTAGAGACTTGAGATACTGTGGCTTTGCACTCCCCAGGATATGTCAGTGGGCAACCCACCCACTGTAGAGACTTGAGAGACTGTGGATTTTCACTCCCCAGGATTGAACAGTGGGCAACCCACCCACTGTAGAGACTTGAGAGACTGTGGCTTTGCACTCCCCAGGATTGAACAGTGGGCAAACCACCCACTGTAGAGACTTGAGAGACTGTGGCTTTGCACTCCCCAGGATTGAACAGTGGGCATTGAGCCCCCCCGTGGATCTGGCGTCGTGCACTCATCCGGCTGAGGTGCCCCCCCTTCCCTTCCCCCTGAGGTGCCTGTTGTATTTCTATCTGATGCCCCTGCAGTGTTCTCTCTGTTTTGATCTGGTATCGAGTGTGGGCCTCACCCATGTATTTTGGGCCCAGTGGTCCACGGACTATAAAAGGTGCAATACCTGGACTTGTATTATTGGTGTATATATTTGTTTATAGTGTATATATATTTTGGAGTACTGTATTTTAATAGATTACAATGGTTACAATCATTTCCTTTTGTCTTTGCATTCTTCCGGGGGATTTGGGGGTGTAACTGTTATGTATCAACATGTATTAGTGTGTGTGTTGTAGTAGCTGAGGGTGGGGGTGTTGCGTGTGTGTGTCCCTGTTTTTTCCCTCCCCCCTCCTCTGTGTCGTAGGTCAGTACTCACCGTGGTCTTTGCCGCCGGCGTTCGTGCTCCTGGTACAGGAGCAGGAAGACTATCGCAGGTAGAATTTGGAGTTCCGGGTCCATGGTGTCCTCGTTCCTCGTGGAGTGTGATGAGGTGAGACTTTTCCCTTCAAAATTCCTGTTTCCGTCGTGTTTTTCTCCGCGGTGAACCAGCCCCGGAAAAGGTGGCGGATTGTCCTGTCATAATAGTGTGGGCGGTACATTGTCTCCCGCCTGTCTGTTGGCGGTGACCGCCATGCTGTTTGTTTGTACCGCCGTGGCAGTCTGAGTGTTAAAGTTGCTGCCTTTGTTGGCGGTTTCCGCCACGGTCGTAATTGCAAATTTTTTACCGACGGCCTGTTGGCGGTCTTACCGCCGCTTTAACACCGTCCGCCAGGGTTGTAATGACCACCTTTGTCTGGCTTTACACAGCCTTGTAGATATGGAGTACAGTAATGCAGCACAAGTCACTGCCGTGCCTTACTTTGCATCAGGGAGTCATTACCATGAATGTTACATGGGTGTTCCCACACAACATCCATGGATTTTGACGCATTCCCAGATTTACAAGGTTTTGTAAACCTGGGAATGCGTCAAAACCCTGCACTACCCCAGGGGTGATGTAAGAGTGGCACAACGGTGAGATATATATTTATTTATCCCTGTTTTTACTTTTCCTACGTGTGCTGCATTCTACAGCACACATAGAAGGAGGACATCGCTTCCATTGATTGTTTTTGTGCAGGAAGGTTCCAGCACAAAAACAATCACCCCCACAATGCAGGCACCCTGGGGCATGGCAGCACTTTGTGTGCTAGCGCAGGATGAGAAGACATAAACTCACCACAGCTTATAGATAGGGCACATTTCTGCCCTTTCTCAGTGGCGCAGGGTGGTGCAGCCAGATACTTGCTGCGCTGCCCTGCCCCATGGGTCTTGTAAATATGGCCTGCATTCATTCTACCAAAGTAGGAACCTCATGGCACCTCCTCCATATACAGATAGTGTGTAGAGATAGGTGCAGATCTCCACAATACCTGATATGGGTGCTGCAGCAGAAGATACAAGTTTACAGGCACCAGTGGTTAATTTGTAAAAGAGAGAGTATGGGTGCATCAAATCTCTGCTCAGAAGCTAGCCACCAGTGATATTAAATGACAGCACACCAGATATCAAGGCTGGTAGTCTTGAATCAATTTCATGCCTCTTAAATCCACTACAAGATAGGCCCTTCTTTATCTCAGTCTTGTAGGTCCCTACATTTTCTTTTTAAAAAGGTGTTGCCATCTTTCTCTTCCTCCATCTTTCACCTTTGCATGTTTTTTCCCCTCTTGCTCTTGGTAAATATCTGATGCAGAAAAATAAGTTCAGGTTCCCAAACATCAGTGCTGGTGGCCCCCACTAGCAACCACCAAATTAATGTAAGCACTGAGAGGCACAGGGATTGTCAGCACTTGTAGTAGCAGGTGAATCAGTGAATGCCCCCCCAAAAAATACATTGATAACTTTGCCAAGTACTAGCAGAGATACTACTGTTATCTCTCTAGTTTCAAATGACATGTTTGCTGCTGTTTCTGCTGAACCTCCAAAGGCGAGGGAAACTAATATAAAATTGAAGTTGGAGAAATTTAACAGGTGACAGTTGATTTAAAGAGGTTGATGTCTTACAATGAGATACATGATCAGAGCAGCACACCTGAGGTGTGCAAATGAAGACCATGAATAGCTTGAACAGTTAGCTAATGAATGTGAGATTTGCATTAGCAGAATAAAGAATGTACTGAGAACTTGTAAAATGGATTTGACTAAGGAGGAAATACAAGAATTGGGTTTGGTGACTTCACAAGTTCACATTAAGGATCTAGTTGAGAAAACTAAAGCCTGGCAAAAGCTGAAGAAGTACTGAGGAATGTGGATTTTTTTTACTACTAAGAAGAAAGTTACAGAGGCAGAAAACAAAACAAAAGAGTCTGTTAGTCATTCAGAACTGGAGGCAGTTCTAGAATTTCCCCAGAGAGAAGTGCATGGAGGCAATTATGTGTATGTGCTGTGATCTATACAGATGAACTTCATGAGTTTACAACAAATGTTCCAAAATTATGGGAAAACCCTGAAAGGTCATACAAGGAAAACAATTTCAGAAAATGCTTTGAATTGACTTGGATACATGAGTGTATGACTACTGTTGCTTGGTCAGTTGTGGAACCAGTTATAGTTGCTTCTAACAATGCCCCAGCAGATATAGTTGCTGAAAAATATAGAACAGTGATGAAGGTACCAAAGAAGGAAGTGAACTTGGCAAAGAGCCCGTGAGATACACAAGAGCCGAAAGAGTCTGTGCATGCTTACTATGAGATGTTTATGCTGATCCATAAAAAGCACAGTGCAGTTCAAGATCCCTAAAAAGAATGTGTCTTTGGTATGGTATCTGCTTTTGTTATGGGCTTGTGGCCTGGGATTAGTTTGCATGTTCAGCAAAGTGTGATGTGTTGGCAGACTAAGGGTATCAATGAGAAGTATGCTAAGCACATTAGTTATTGGTTTGATGCAAAGCAGAAAACGATTAAATAGAATTTGATTATAGCACAGACAAAGCAGATTATGAAAAGTGGTAAGAATCAGGTGATGAATTCTAATTTTGATTTTGTGTCACGTGATAATTCCAGAATGAACAGAGCAATTCCATGCAAGATGTGAAAATGGAGAATGAGATGGTGCAGATGCAAGGTTGTCGAAGAGGAGTTGTGATTGCATTTTTTGGGTGTACAAATAGTGCACAGTACAGTCATATGAAATTGATGTGTGACACGCTAAATATCTGGTGTTAACAGCAGATAGCACCAGTGCAATAGTCAGAAGATTCAATAAGCAATAAATGAGACAGAAATAACAAAAATTTTAACCAAACAGGGAAGACCAACATCAGGTCTGCACCACAGTATAGCAGGCAGAGAGGGTAAAAGAAGAGAACCAGGCATTCCTGGCAATAGGTTGGAGAGTCAGGGGGTGGGGGGTGCCTGCAATTGTTGGACTTGAGGCAGCCCCTGGTGGTTTATCAGCGGGTGTCAGAGCAGTTTTAGTCGATTAGGATGGCATCCCAGCTAACTGCCAATGGGTATTTTCAGGGGCCCCGTGTGTCTTCTCTGTGTAAGCCAGCGCCTTCAGCTTGGGCCCAATCCTGCACAAAGAGCTCGAAGGCAGTGATTGCAGGGCCTACCAGGGACCTCCAACTACGGGTGACCAATCTCTTGGCTAGAAGAAGTCCCAGGGCTATGAACCGAGTGGTGGCTCTATGTTTCTTGCCCCTACGATTAAGACCTAACAAGCAGACCTCCCAAGTATGAGGTACGGGTCGCTCTGTGTAAGTTGCCAAGCGAGCGGTAACACTCAGCAAGTATTGATTAAAGGGTGTATATTCCCAGTGTATGTGTATCAGTATAGTGTCGGGGAGGGAGCAGCAGGGGCAAGCGGTATCAGTAGGGAGGTAATACCAATTTATCTTCTCAGGAGTGAGGTAAGTACTGTGGAGTATATAGTATTGTATAAGACGGAAGAGTGCACTGCGTGGAACACATGCAGGTTATCCAACACTGTCTTTCTACTCTTTCTCTGTGCAAGGACGGTCCAGGTCAGTTTCCCAGCTGTGACGTAGAGGGGTCAGTGAAAGTGCAGCATGTGTGCACAATGATTAAGCAAACTATCAAATCAAATGGCAGCCCATGCCCATGACATGAAGATATTGGACAGTGAGGTGCTTTAGGCGTTCCTGCTGCATACTGCCCCATCACACCTCAATTGCCCCCAATATGGAATTGTGTAGAAGAAAATGACAGGGTGGGAGTCTCTCTTCTGCCACTAGGGTCTCGAATGGCATAAGGGAATCATTGTGGTAAAGATCCCCAAGCGTGTATATGCCTGCATCAAGCCATGCAGCAAGTTCTCCCCCAGAAGTGGTCATGTCTCCCCTTGGGGTGGCCAGTAGTGGAAGTGCAAGAGAATATAGCTGGGTCACTTTAATAAGCAGTAGACTTTGTTTATAGCAACAGTGTATTAAACGTAACAGTGCAGGGGACGGGATGTCATTTTGGTGCAGGGGTGAAATAGGTATAATATGTGGCGCAGGTTCCAGACTGGGCCTGTTGTGGTAGTGTTCTAGTTGAAATCCTGCCAACCATTGGGCCACCCATAGCCACTGAGAAGCTAAATAATAGTGTTCAAAGTTGGGGACAGCTTGCCCTCCCTCAGTTTTTGCCAAGTGAAGTTTCCCGAGCACCACCCTGCAGCACGTGTTGCATCAGAGGTGTTCCCTCGTGAGCTTCTCAAGTATGTGAAGGAAAGATTTAGGGATGTAGAGGGGAACATTGGCAAAAAAATACATTAAACGAGGTAGCATTACCATGTTGATGAGGGTTATATGCCCTTTCGACGGAGAGCAGGAAGGGTTTACAAAATGGTGACTGTGACCGTATCGAGGACACTATTCAGGAAAGGTCAAACAGGTCAGCAGGTCTACAGTAAACAGAAATACCTAAGTATCAGAATGTTACGGGCTGCCAGGTTGGGTGATCGCCTCCGAGATGATAGGCAGGTCCTGGGATAACAGCGTCAAAGGAGTAGAGACATGATTTGGCCAAGTTAACTCTAAGTCCTGATATTATTGGAAATCTGTCAAATATGTGTGTTTTGTCTGAAGGAATTGCTTGTATGTCCCTTAGGTATAAAAGAAAGTTGTCAGCGTAGAGTGAAACCAAGTGTAGCCTGTCTCCCAGTGGGATTCCATAGGCCTGCCCATTGCATGGATGTCAGCTGCTTGTGGTTCAATGGCCAGAGAAAAGAGTAGAGGAGACAATGGGCATCCCTGACAGGTTCACCTATGGATTCTAATAGGGTCAAAGTTCAGGGATCCGGTTTCAACTCTCGCCAGAAGGTGAGTGTTCAGTAATTTCACCAGAGGAAAACATCTGTGGCCCAGGCCACAACAGGGAAGGTCTGTAAACAGGAATTCCCATTCCAAAAAGTCAAATGCCTTTTCTAAATCCAGCACAAGGCTGCCAGAACGTGGCCAAGCACTGGGGGCATTCTCCAGGATCCTAAAGAATCTCCACAGGTTAAGGGAAGTGTTCCGGGCAGAGACAAATCCATTTTGGTTCGAGTGTATAAACACAGGCACCAGCAGGGCCAGACGGTCAGCTACTATTTTGGCCCACAAGTTATGTAGTCCCTTCTCAGTCTCCTGGGCCTGAGATTGTATCATAGAGTGTAGGAAGTAGCCTCTTTCTAGCATGGTTATCCCCGCTTTTGGCTTGTTTGTGAGTGTGTGTCAGTGTGTTTTTCCTGTCTCACTGGGACCCTGCTAGCCAGGACCCCAGTGCTCATAGTTTGTGACCTAATGTGTATGCCTGTGTAGTGCCTAACTGTGTCATTGAGGCTCTGCTAACCAGAACCTCAGTGCTGATGCTCTCTCTGCTTTTTAATTTGTCACTGTAGGCCAGGGACTTCCTTTACCAATTTCAATTGGCATACTGAACCCCCCCTTATAAGTTCATAGTATATGGTACCTAGGTACCCAGGGCATTGGGGTTCCAGGAGATCCATATGGGCTGCAGCATTTCTTTTGCCACCCAGAGGAAGCTCAGACAAACCCTTACAGAGGACTGCCATTGCAGCTTGCGTGAAATAGTGCACACACTATTTCACAGCCATTTTCACTGCACTTAAGTAACTTATAAGTCACCTATATGTCTAACATTCACTTGCTGAAGGTTAGGTGCAAAGTTAATAAGTGTGAGGGCATCCTTGCACTAGCAAAGGGGTGCCCCCACATAGTACAGGGCCATTTCCCCGGACTTTGTGAGTGCGAGGACGCCATTACACGCATGCACTAAATATAGGTCAATATCTATATTTAGCTTCACAATGGTAACTCCAAATATGGCCATGTAACCTGTCTAAGATCATGGAATTGTCCCCCCATTCCAAATCTGGTATTGGGTAGCCAATTCCTTGCATCCTGGGGGCTCCACCATGGATCCCCAGTACTGACAAACCAGCTCTCTGAGGCTTGCACTGCAGCTACAGCTGCTACCACCTCACAGACAGGGTTCTGCCCCCCTGGGGTCTGGGCAGCCCAGTCCCAGGAAGACAGAACAAAGCATTTCCTCTGAAAGCAGGGTGTTACACCCTCTCCCTCTGGAAATAGGTGTTACAGGCTGGGGAGGGGTAGCCTCCCCAAGCCTCTGGAGATGCTTGGAAGGGCAAAGATGGTGCCCTCCTTACATAAACCACTCTACATCGGTTCAGAGACCCCTTCTCCCCTGCTCTGGAGGGAAACTGGACAAAGGAAAGGGGAGTGACCATTCCCCTGTACATCACCACCCCAGTGTGTCCCAGACTTCAGCCATCTTGCTTTACAAGGTGGTGGGACACTCTGGAGGGCTCTGAGTGGCCAGTGCCAGCAGGTGACGTCAGAGACCCCTCCTGATAGGTCCATATCTGATAAGGTAGCCAATCCCCTCCTCAGGGCTATTTAGGGTCTCTTCTGTGGGTTCTCTTCAGATTCTGCTTGCAAGTTTTCTTCAGGAATCCTCTGCAACAACTTCAGACTCTTCTGGCCTCGGGTCAACCGCAGCCTGCTCCAAGAAACGCCCTAACTGCAACAAAGTGTCTACAAAAGACACTTTTCTTCAGCAACCTCAGCTCCAAGTCAGCAACTGCAACAGTTTCCACGGTGTGCATGCTCTGGGGACTCCCTGTCTTCATCCTGCACCAGAAGGACCAAAGAAATCTCCTGTGGAGTGACAGAGTCACTCCCCTGCTTCAAGTAGGTACCTTCCAAGGCGATGACCGGTATCCTGGGACTCCTCTCACGGCGACGAGCGTGTTCCTAAGGACACAGAGGGTGGACATCATTGACATAGACTGTCCTGAGGTCCTGCTGATGCAATTTGGAGGAGGTAAGACCTTGCATTCCCCGAGAATGACGGTACCCCTGCGTATTGTGTCTTCTTTGCCTCCTAAGGCCTCTGTGCACTCTTTGCAAAATGTCTTTGTGCACAGCCTGGCCCAGGTCCGCAGCACTCCACCCTGTGACACTCAACTTGCTGAGTTGTTCTCCGGCAGCATGGAACCTTCTTCTGTTGTGCTGCATCAACCGCGTTTTGCACCTTTTTGAACCCAGATCCTGCGGCTTCTGGGGGTACTGGCTGGCATCTAAAGTGCTGAGAGCCTCCTCTTCCTCCTCACACAGTGTTGAGGCCCCTAGGTCCCTCCTGGGTCCATCCAGGGCCATTTTGATGAACATACTTTTGCCATAGCAAAGGCTTGTTGGCGCCTTCCAACACGAAATCTCGCCTGCAACAATCTTTACGCCGTGGGACATCTTTTGCATCATGCAGGAACACGCTGGCATCTTCCTAGGGTGCATTTTTGCAGGCTTCTACTAACTGGGGACTCTTCTTTTGAACCCTCTTCTGGGTTGGCAGGGGCTCCTGTCCTTCCTGGAACTTCTTTCGACTTCTGGACTTGGTCCCCTTCCTTTGCAGGTATTCAGGTTCAATAATCCAGCAGTTGTTCTTTGCAGACTTGGTTGGCTGCCGAAAAATCCCCAAAACGAGGTGTAGTGTGTCCTAAGGAAACTTGCAGTACTTTACTCCTGCCTTTATGGGCTGTGGGGTGGGGTAATTTACTTACCTTCACTGTATTCTTACTCTCCAAGCGATTCTGAACACACTACACTTGTCTAGGGGGGAATTCGTGATTCACAATCCCCTTGTTAAGTATATGGTTTTTGTTGCCCATAGACCTATATTCTCCCATTGCATTCTACAGGATTTCCTACTGTTTGCATTGTTCTATGACTATTTACTTGTCTAATTGTGGTGCCAAGTGTATATATTGTCTATAATACTTAACTCCAGAAGGAGTATTGTCTCTAAGATATTTGTGGTACTGTGTCACCCAAATAAATACCTTTATTTTTTGGTAACACTGAGTATTGTCTTTACTTATGTATAAGTACTGTGTAACTATAAGTGGTATTGCATATGTTTTTTCTTACTTTTTAACTCTTAACTTTTAGATTTGTTATGTACTGAAATGAATTTTATTAAACTTGCATGTGGTTTCTTTAGGAACCTTTTTAGGAGTTTGCAGTCTCTTATATGAGAAGCCGAGACCCTATAAGTTTATAGAGATGAATTTTTAGCCTAATTGCTGTGACATTTTATACATATCTGCATGATGGACACAAGCCTTTTATTCAAGTTTTTATTGTACAACTCTTTTTGTATTTTAAGTATGCTCAAAGCCTTAGTGCTAAGGAACACATTATCAATATTTATCTGATTGCCGGACATGGGGTTTTATTAGTACTATGTATGATTATGAATTTTAAGGGCTCAAATTTGATTATGTAAGATTGTCATTTTGAATTTTAATGGTCTAAATTTCCTGACCGAATGATTATAAATAAATAACAAAATAAAGTGGTACTGCATGAGCTTTGCTTGTCTCCTGGTTCAGCCTAAGCTGCTCTTCTATAGCTACCTCTATCAGCCTAAGCTGCTAGAACACTACTACATTTCACTAATAAGGGATAACTCGACTTGGTATAAAGTGTAAGTACCCAAGGTACCCACTACAAACCAGGCCAGCCTCCTACATAGAGATGGCTTGCTCAGTCTTTCGAACTTTGGCAGATTGCGGTGGTCTGCACGTAGTAGGGTTAGATCAGCCACCACCGTGTCTATCCTTTGTTGCAGTGAGGTTTTTGATAGTGGCCAGTACTGTATCTAGTTTGCTGTCTTTGGACATGGATTCGGTAACATGATCCAGAGGGCTGGTGCAAACATTGGCCAGTGAGAAAGCAGTTTCAGTGTGTGCAGGGGTGCCTTGGATGCCAGAGCGTTATGCTGTTCAGGCTATGGTGACGATCCAGACGTTTCCATGGAACTGGGCCCTGCAGGGCAATGTTGCATGAGCAGCCCAGTCTGTGGCTCTAGTCATCAGCAGCAGTAGAAGCCATGGAGGGAGAACAGTCCGGTGTAGCATTCAGGAAAGGCAACTCCAGTGCAGGGAGGGAGAGGTGCAGATGGCCAGTGGGGCCTGCTTGCACATGCAAGTCCTGGGGACTATCCAGCACGAGCGGCCCCACAAGCCTAGTCCAAGGGCTGCAAAGGGTGGCAAGGTAAGTGCAATGATATAACAGCGCGGCAGTTTTAAGTGTTTGTGCAACAGTCTTCTGGGTCGGCAGTCGGTGGTTCTGCACAGGTGGCATAGGCAGGTCACAGTGCCAGAATGGTGATGGAGAGATGGTGTCTCAACCCAGACCAGTGGCGAGGCTGTGTCTTCACAGCGCACAAGATTCCCGGGTACATGTGATGAGGAGGCAGGGTCCACAGGACTATTAGGTGTCAAGAACAGAGAGGAGGGGCAGGAAAAGGGAGGAGGGGGCAGAGCCATGATGTGCAGCCTGTGACCCTGTGGAGCACAAAGTGCCCCATTGCAGAATCCAGTAGAGTTGTATGTTGAAGGCCTACCTGTGCCTTCTTACATCCGAGGTTCACAGGCCTTGAAGGCCAAGAGTTCGGTGTGGTCCCAGGTCTGCTCAGGCCGCCCACACTTGGGGATCATGTCACTATAGTTCAGGGCCCGTGGAGTAGTGGGGAGGTGAGCCTTGTGGCTCCTCGCATCAGGAGAAGCGATCTGCAGAAGGCCCCAACGGCCTGCAACGGATGGCCCCCTGGGACAGCACGCTCAGTCGGGCAGAGGGGAAGGAAGAGCGAGAGGGTGCCTCCAACAGAGTCCCATCTAGCAGGGAGCTGACACACACATCAGTCAGGCAGATGGCATGGGGGGCTGCAGTCAGTCGGTCATGCATCCATTGAGGATCGTGGTTGCCCGCTCCGGGAGACCAGACGATTACAGTAGGCATGGGGTCCCTCTAGGAAGTCCCATGAACATGTGATGCCTGTTTTCAGAGGGCCTCGCTCATTGCATGTGGGAGGGGGTAAGAGGGAGCCCCTCTCCAAGCGAAGGAGGTGGTGCAAGTGGCTCACCTTTTGTCCAGGGGAGGCAGGTCCTGCAGTATCCCCGATCAGATCCACCCTGTTGCAGCACGGCACGTGGCCGCTCCCTGAAGCTGCCGCTCCATCACCCTATCACCAACCAGTCGGTGGCCTCTGCTAAATGGTTTTCAGTGGTCACAGCAGTGTGTTCAGTCAAATTATTGCCATATTCAGGGCAGATGGCATGGGCAGAACAGGATAAATAGAGAATTTCAGGGTTGTCAGAATGGAGCCTTGCTAAACGTGACTGCTATCTTAGCTGCGTAAGCCATGCCCTTGTGATCTAAGTCCTGTTATTCTGTTGGGCAAAGGCTTGCTTTGTAAGATGAACTGCATGATTAACTGCACATTGGGTGGTGTTGGAATTGAAACTCAAGATGAAGACTCAGTAGCAGATTTACCCTTTTTTCCCACAATACAATGCAGAAAGGCAACTTGGCGTGGTGAGTTGCATGAAAGGGAAATGGCTGAAATGCTTTATGTTTACAAAGATATGGAACATTTCTGTTCTCTCCTTGCTCTGGTATACTCAGTGCTGACTTGCACCAATGCAGGCACCCTTGTACCATAGTGAAGACCTACTTGTGGCATAATAGATAAAAGGGTGTTGACTGTAAGCTAGACATTATTGCACTTTTCAATCATTTAGCTGACAATGGTTGTACTGTAAAAGGTGATTTATCTTTGCCACAAGGGTATGTCAAGCTATCCTACTTTGCATGGGTATCCTGTCAATAGTGTTGTGGTGAAGATGTAGTTGATTCTATTGTGTAAATGATAAACTGCAGAATGACAGAACTCTTGTAATTAGGGTGCACATGCCTACATACATTGTGCATATCATACTGTTCCACCCATTTCCTGAACTCTTGGGCTACTTTAAACATTGTTTAGCCCAGGAGCAGATGAAAGATCTGTTGATTTCGGCATTCAACACACCTTTAAAATCTCTTCCACAGATTATAGGGATCTAGTTCCTGCCTAACCATCAGTTAATGCGGCATACTAACAGGTGCAACATTCAGCGAACTCTAAGCACAATTGTAGATGATCACTCAGCTTTGGTACTTTTGGGACAGAAAGACTTCTGCATGTAAGAGATGTGTACTGTGTACCCCTGTCCTGACTGCCCAACTGTACTGTTGTCTGGATCCCTAATGCTGATTTTTGGTCATAGGCAAACACAGATCATGCGTGTGCACCATGGCATTGGCCTGTCTCATAGATGGCATTTCTTTGGCCCGGGAGGGGTGCCCAAAGCTCTACCCTCATTGTGGTAGAAGGCTAACACCTTCACCAGGAATTAAACAGCACAAGCTCAGTGAAAGTGCAGCATACCCTTTGGTGATAAGTAGGAGTAAACCTGTGTTTTACCCGGTGTCACTGGAGTGAGGCCTACAGGCTCAGTCCGCCTTTTTAACATTCCACTGCTGTGTGCCTAATTCACCACTGGCCCACATCAGGTACAATTGGAGTGCTGCGTAGTGCAGGGGTCAGGACTCTGCCCTGGAGGTCGGTGTGCTCAGAACAGGTACAATACAGAGGTAGAGTAGTACTGTGTAGTACATGTGGGATTAGTGCCTGTGGTGAGGTTATGTATGTCTGCGAGGAATACATTACATTAATGATGTAATGCTGTGCAGTGTGTGTTCAATGAAACGCATATGCTGAGTGTATGTGTACTTGCAAAATGTAGAATACATGAAGGGTGAAATGTTGAGCAGCACTCACATGGTGAGTGTGTGTGCTGGCAGTGTGTGTTTGTAAATAACACATCCTAGTAGAATGCAGAAAGCTACAGTTCTGAGTATTGCAAACAAACTGAATGTGTGTGCTGAGTGTCTGTGTGTCTGTAGTGGCACAGATAACAGTACCGAAGAATAAGGGTGCTGTGAAAGTACACTGAGTTCAAGTAGGTCTGCAATTGTACATTACATGGAGAACCCTGGGCTCCATTATGGGGAGCCCAGACCTGCCTGGTGAAGACATGAGGAATCCCCTCAGACAGATGTGTGTATTGCTGTGTTCCTGTGAGTGGACACACACACACACACACACAATGGAGGAAGGGAGAAAGAGACACCCCCTTTACACTTCAGCAGGTTGCTTTGTGATTCAGTGATCGATCATAAGGTGGGGGCCTAAACAACATCTCAGGAAGGAGATGGACCTGAAAAGGGAACCATAAAGAATAGGGTTGGGAGCCCAGGATTAACCTTTTGCTGTATATATCACTGTTAATGACATCCAGGTGTGAACTCTAGTCACTCCAATGGCCTGTCAGGTTCAGAGTTGTTCCTGCTGTGACAGTCTGTCAAGAGGAAAAAAAGTATATAGTTCAAAAGAAGCAGAACCCCAACATAAAACTTATAAAGACTCAGGGCCCGTTTCACAGACCTGAAGTCTAAGTTTAGGCTGAAGTCTAACTTTATACCTCAAGTCTAATTTTATACTTCAGGTCTAAAATTAGTCTTCAGGCCTAAACTTAGAATTCAGGTCTAAGTCTGCCTTTGTGGATCAGGCCCTCAAACCCTAAATCACATTTGGTGCCTAGAACTAGACTATAAGAAGGGGAGGCTGAGACACCAAACGTCGTAATCTGCCAAGCAGCGAGACAAGCTGTGCAAAACTTCTGCCTGTGACCAGAACTGAGGGGGACATCACCCAGGAAAATCAAGATCACCTACCCTGGAGAGGGGATGTTGGAATTTGCCCTTTTGCAAGGTCATCCCCAATCTTTTTACCTACTGCCTCCTATTATTTCTGACCTGTTGCTGTTGGCTTTTGAACTCTGAGCACTTTACCACTGCTAACCAGTGCTAAAGTGCATATGCTCTCTGTGTAAATTGTATGGTTAACTGGTTGATCCATGATTGGCATATTAAATTTACTAGTAAGTCCCTAGTAAAGTGCACTAGAGGTGCCCAGGGCCTGTAAATCAAAGACTACTAGTGGGCCTGCAGCACTGGTTGTGCCACCCACATAAGTAGCTCTGTAATCATGTCTCAATACCTGCCACTGCAGTGGCTGTGTGCAGTTTTTAACAGTAAATTCGACTTGGCAAAGGTCTAAACAATCCCTTTTCTTACATGTAAGGCACCCCCAAGGTAGGCCCTAGGGAGCCCTGAGGTCAGGGTGCAGTGTATGGTTAAGGTAGGACATATAGTAATGTGTTTTGTATGTCCTAACATTGAAATATTGCTAAATTCGTTGTTCACTGTTGCAAGGCCTGTCCCTCTCATAGGTTAATATGGGGGCTACCTTTAAATCTGATTAAAGTGTAGATTCCCTTTGGGAGCGGATGGACATATGGAGTTTGGGGTCTCTGAGCTCACAATCTAAAAATACATCTTTTAGTAAAGTTGATTTTAAGATTGTGTGTTTGAAAATGCCACTTTTAGAAAGTGAGCATTTTCTTGCTTATACCATTTCTGTGACTCTGACTGTTTATGGATTCCCTGTCTGGGTCAGTTTGACAGTTGAGCTGGTTGCACCTCTCACTAGACAATGACACAAAGGGGGCTGGGGTGTAGTCTGCATTTCCTGATGAGCCATCTGTGCTAGGAGGGAGGAGAGAAATGGTCACTCACACCTGAAGGGGCTGTGCCTGCCCTCACACAGTGCAGTCTCCAACCCCCTGATGAGTGTCTGGGGCCTGGCCTTGGCAAAGCAGGATTTCACAATCAAGAGAGACTTTGCTTTGAAGTAGGCCTACTTCAAAGGAGAAAATGGGTATAAGAAGGGCACCCAAAACCACAGACTTTAGAACACTTCTGGAAACCGAGAGGAACCTCTGCCGGGAGAAGACCTGAAGAGCTGCAGAGCTGAGGAAGAAGAGCTGCCCTGCCTGTGCTTTATGGAGCTATCCTGCAGTTGCTGCTTCTGCCAGAGTAAGAGGGCAAAGACTGGACTTTGAGTGCCTTCCATGTTGTGAAGATCTCCAAGGCCTTGATTTAGAGTTTGCCTCTTGTTGTTTGAAGTCTCAGGGACAGCAAATAATTCTCTCTGCCAGCATCTGGAGTCTCTGGAGAGACTCCTACTTTGCCCTGTGGTGCCCATCCAGTTCCTGGGACCCTGAAAGGAGAAGCTGGCAGCCTATGAGGAGGAAATCCACACACAGAACGCCGTGCAGGGAAAAGATCGACACAACTGGGATCTGCAGCTGAAAAATCAACACAGAGCCGGCTGTGCGGCTGAAAATCGACACTCGTCTGTAACGCGACCAAAGAATTGATGCACAGAGCTGGAGAAACGACGCGCAACACCGCTGATGGAGACTGGGAGATCGCAACCCACGCTGCATGGTTTTTGGATCATCGTGCGGCTGGATTTTCGACGCAAACAACGCTGGGCGTATAAAGACAACGCAAAGCATGCCCGGACCCGAGAGTGCTGACTGGATCGACGCATTGCTGTCCTGCGGCGAGAAGAAACAATGCGCCCGACCCAACAAAAGGAGAAACGACGCAAGGTCTCGCTCATGAGTGAAATCGACGCATCGCAAGCCCTTTTTGACGCACACTCGTCCGTGCTGGGTTATTTTTGATGCACCCAAGGTACATTTTAATGCTAACAATGTTAGTGTGTGTTTAAAACTTCATGAAGACTCTTTTTGCTTTTTAATTGATAACTTGACTTGTGTATTGTGGATTGTTGTCGTTTTGGTCTTGTTTTGTTTAGATAAATATTCTCTATTGTTCTAAACCAGTGTTGTGTCGTTTTGTAGTGTTTTCATTAAGTTACTTTATGTATTGGTGCAAATACTTTGTGCTTAGCACTCTGAAGTTAAGCCTACTGCTCGTACCAAGCTACAAAGGGGGTAAGCAGGGGTTAGCTGAGGGTGATTTTCTTTTACCCTGACTAGAGTGAGGGTCCTTGCTTGGACAGGGGGTAACCTGACTGCCAACCAAAGACCCCATTTCTAACAGGGAGCACCAGCTACTGCCTGTTTTCCAAGATTAGTGTGCCCTGTGAGGAAGAGAAGAGCATTGGGGGAGTGAGGTCCAGTAGGGAGCCCTACAGAGAGGACTCCCTCTACTATGTGTGAGGGAATGGCTGTACACCAATCTCGCCATTGCCCATGTGAAGTGATCGGGCAACCCCTGTATACCAGGAGAGGGCTGCCATGACCTGGGCAAGTACATCATGAAAAGACCTTTTATGAAATAAATGGAAGTCTAAAAGCAAAGTTATATGGTTGCCTTGTTTGATCATTTGTTTATTTTGATTTTGTGTCTCATTTTGAGTTGTGTTTGTTTGAGGAGTTGTTGGTGGAATAAATGTTCTTGCTATCTCTCTTTCTTTTGGTTTTGGTTCTGAGCTATGTAGTGAGTGATGTGCTGGAAGTGCCAGGTCCGTACTGCCTTTTTGTGCTAACCCTCATATGCCAGAGGGGGCTACCCTTGAACTAACTGTTGCCTGTGCATCAAGATGTGCGTCCACCTTAGTTGACAACCCCATTTGCCAGGAGGGGTCACTGTGGTGTGGTGATTGCACCAGAGGAGTCTGCCTACACACCAAGACCTGCCCCTGACTGATCCCCCCAAGGGCCATGGATGATGCGGCAGGATGCATCGTAGCCTCACTGGGTTCTGATACTTACCTCATCTTCACAGACTGGGAGCAGCTCCAATCACTGGGAAAACCCAGCAGTGCTGCTCAGAGGAGAGAGTCCTGAATCTACTGGTGCTGCTGCGCATACTGTAAGCAGCCTGACTTCTTTGAAACAGGATCAGTACTCGTGAGCCCGTGGAGAGGGCACTTGTTGCACTGCTGAATGCTTTCATACTGCAGGTAAGACTGGAACTGGGCCTATGAGGACAAGGGGACTTGCTGCTGAAAGTGCTTCTGTACTTTTGCCTAATTTCTAAAGAGTCAAAGGGTTACTTTTGAGTACAGACTACTAGTGAGCATTCCCTGGATGCCATCACCAGTGAATGGAGAATAACCCTAACTACATTACAAGGAAGAGGGAGGGACAGGTATTTTGCCTAACAAAATCTAGAGCCTCAATCTCAAGGATATTGTGTTATTGCTTATGAATGCTGTTATTTCTTTGAATGTCCAGAGTTCGAAATAAAATACTTATTTTTCTTATAAAAGTAAGTAGTTGACTGGACATTGATTTATTGGTAGTACTGTGTGCACTGTGAGGCATGAGTCGTATTCACTCACCTGTATCTACACTTCCTCAACCCAAGGGAGACTTTGACTGCTCATCCAGAGTTACCACTGAGAGTCAAGTGCAGAAGGAGTACTTGGCCCAGTTGCTCAGGATCCATAGTAGGTCAGACCCCTGGACATCAGGAGTAAAAGTCCTCAGCCACCACAGTTGGGGCCAGTGCCCCTGCGTGGCACATGGCACTCTGAAAGCGGTTCTGATAGGTATCATCCAAATTCTTAAACATAAATGAGGGACTAAAGAGAGGCTGTTCCTTCTCTCATTCTTTTCTCTACGGTGAAAACATGGACTCTCCGGGTGAATGGTATTTTTTATGTTAATGTTTATTAATGTTGTCACGGCTCTGCTTTAAATACCAAATTAAAATATGAATAGTGACCTAGAGGTTTCTGCTGTTATTAGAAGCTACCTGTGTTCTTCCAGCTTATAATTCAATACATGCTGCATGTGCTGCACCTATTACCTGCAGTCCTCCTGCAAGACATGGAGGGTGTGACAGGTGTTGGTACTGTTGAGTGGTCTGTGGGGCACAGAATTCTACAGTTAGTAGAATGTGGTTGCATGAGATTTGGTAAATAGCAAGATCAAGCTGCCTAGAATTTGGGGAGCCAGAAGCACTTCCTCTGTTAAAAACAAGAAATTAACAAGAATGGAGGGAGCTACGGGCTGAAAGGGTGTTTCCAAGAGCCGTCATGTGGAGGATAACCCTAGCTGTGACAGCAATGTTTAGGGTGAAGCCTCGTCATACCTTATACAGCAGTAAGTGCTAGAAATGATTAACAAAACTGTGGCAGCTGCTTTAAAATCAGGAGCCCAGATGCAATCACTGGAAATATAATGATCCTGGTGATGATGAGAATGAACAATGTAACAGATAAGTTCAGTGTTCTGACCTTAATGATGTTTTAAATCATGTCAGGCAGAATGTGAACTTTCCCAAAACATCTGTAGTGGAAGAGGAGGATTTATTTTCAAAGTGCCAGAAGAAAGAACCAGGTTAGTTGGCTGTTCATTTTGCTTTAAAGAATATCTTTAGGTAAAGAAGGAAAGGACATTGAAAAGCCTTCTTTTCACAATTTTTAGGTCACAGACTTCCATTGGAGAATATTCAGGATTAATGTCCTGCAGCTGTGAAAGTAGATTCTTTCATGGTGGATCAGGTGACACAGGGGGGAATTATATTTAAGGAGGCATCCCTTACTGACACGTGCATAGAAAGATGGAAGTAGAAGTGAAGAGGGCAGTCCGTGAAGGGGTTCACGACTTGCTAGTGAAAGATGCAATAATCCCAGTTCTGAAAGCAAAAAAGAGAAGGACTGATATTCCACAATACCTGCAGTCAAGAAACCATCAGGAAAATTCAGACCATTCTGGATCTCAAAAGACAGTTTATTTGTCTACTGCGCAAATATTTCAAGATGGTGACTGTAAGAAATTAGGTTACTAGTTGAGGTGGTGACACCTTACTCAAGCAGCAAAACACAATCCTTGTCAGGGTGAAGTCAGGAGAAAACCCCTAATTAACCTGTGGTCAACCCTCAAGTAGCTTGGCACAGAGCAGTCAGGTTTAGCTTAGAGGCAATGTGCAAAGTATTTATGCAGCATGTCAAACAATAATTAAGTGAAAACACAGCAAAAGAAAAATCCCACATCAATTTTGAAAAACAGCACAAATTTCAATAAATAGATCAATACCAAAACTGCAAACATAAATTCAGTAGAACCGAAGATATGCAAGTTTGAAGATTTCAGAGAAAATATAGCCAAAAAGCACAAAGTGCCAACTGTGGTTATCTAGTCACATTGAACCAAGACACAGCCGCCAGTTCATACCGATCCCAATGGACAGCAGGCCAGCTACAGGGATCCACTTACGCCTGATGAACACAGTACATCAATCCTGGCTGCGGAAAAAGGCAGAGTCCTGCATTAAGGGCAGGACTTAGCAATGGCAGAGTCCAGGTGCTGGGATCAAGGTAGTTGGAAGCCTGTTCTGTCCCCAAGGCTTTAGATCAGGAGGCCAGCCAACTAGCCCTTGGAGTCATTATAGAGTCCTGGGTTTAGAGATGCAGGTCCTGTCCTTTTGATCCAGGCAAGAGGGCAACAGGTCAGCACAGCAGGGCAGCAGTCCTTCAGAGCAGGAGTCCAGCAGAGTGGCAGTTCTTGCAGCAGCAGTCCTTCTTCCTGGCAGAGTCCATAAGGTTCAAAGGTGTACTGAAGAGTTGGGTCTAAGGGCTCAATATTTATACCAGGTGCCCTCTTTGAAATAGAGGAAGCTTCTAGAGGTTTCTATTCCCCTGAGATGTCAGGTATCCTCTTCATCCTTGCCCTGGTCCCAGCTTATCTTGGCTCACAAAAGACTAGTGATAAACATTGTGTGAAAGAGCTCAGGCAGAGCCTTTGTGATGTGCAAGTGTGGTAGGTGACAGCTTCTCCCCCTCATCAACACCTATCTTCTTTTTTTTCTCACTGTCTGCGAGCAATACACAAAGACCAGCTGACAGCTACACCTAGTCATGTGACCCAGGATAAGGCTACAGGCACTAAATGGTTAGGTCAAGAAAATGCCTACTTTCTAAAACTGGCATTTTCAGAATTGTGGTTAGAAGTCTGAACTTAAACTTAAAACAAAGCTTTAAATTACAATTCTGTGGACACCAACACAGATCGATGTACTTGTTCCCAATTGAATGGTATCATGTATTCCCTCTCCAGCGAGGGACCAGACAGGGCTGCCCTCTATCGCAGCTCATATTTGCCTTGATCCTGGAACCATTAGCAGCCTGGGTCTACGCAGAACCCCTGATCGGCGGATTGCACTGGATGGAGAAGTGGGAAGGCAGAATATTTCTTTATGCTGATGATAGTCTATTATATGTTGAGCCTCCACACTCCTCCATCTATAGACTACTGGACATATTCACCAGATTTGGCAAGTATTCAGGCTATACTATTAATTGGTCTAAATCCACTGTATATGTTCTTCATGGGGGCACTCCAGACTTGCCACTTGTGCTTTGGGCACATGTAGAGTTTGACTGTTTCCATTAACTCTGCTTTTGTATCACTACTGATCCCAACTTGTTCCAAATCAACAATCTTCAGGGCCCTTAACAGCGACACAAGGGAGACGATCCTCACTCGAGGTCTCTCCTGCTCTACCTGCCCGGACGAGCGGCCTTGTTTAAAATGATGGCACTGCCACAATTTCTATATGTGTTACAAAACACGCCATTCCCAGTTCCTGCAACCTATCTTAAAACTATAGAAGGCTAAGTTAAAGCCTTGTTGTTGTCGTATAGCTTACAACACACTAACATGAGACCGGTATGATGGAGGGATAGCCCTACCCAATATTCAGAAGTATTATTGGCCGGTACAACTCGCAGTCATTAACCAATCAGGCACATCAACCCACAAATGATCTGGCTTTCTGTATGTATCACTATACCCTGCGACCTGGTGGCTATATGGGAGCACTATACACTATTCTGAAACACTTGCCCCTTACAGGAACAACAGCTTACACAGTCCAGATTTAGCATACCACACTCAAAACACTGGGTTGGGGAGGCAGGATTACCCAGGCCATACCACTGTGGGACTTAAAGAAAATGGGCATGTTGGGATTGAGGCCAGGCTTTGGCAAATGGGATCTGATAGGCATTTCAAGGGTAGGGGATCTCTGGTCTAATGGAGCTGTACTTCCATTCTCTGACCTGCAAAGGGAATATGACCTGGCCACCACAGAGACCTTTCGGTATTTACAGGTCTGGCATGTAATCCAGGCGCCGATCCCCAAGGGGGAGGACCTTCCAGAATCGTTATCATTGGAAGACTACATGAGCCAAAAGATGATTTCCCTAACCTACTGAAAACTGATCACTTATTCCCCTGATACCCTCCTTCACTTACAAAGTCGCTGGGAGGCTGAACTGGGAGACCTGACAGGTGAGGACTGGCCAGAAGCCCTAGCCTCCCCTAAGTAGGTACCGATTTGAGCAAGATTTAGACTGGTGCAATTCAAAATATTACACAGAGCCTATTTATCCTGTAACACCATGGTCAGGATGGGTAGGAGACCTGACCCAACCTATTGTCGACGGTGTGGGCGAGAGGGGTCCTTTTTTCACAATATGTGGGATTGCCCAGTGATTCAGGCCTTTTTGGGATCAGTGGTGGCTTGCATAAATAGTGTTTATGGTGGAGACTTGACTCCTTCACCTAAGTGGTGTCTCCTAAATGTGTGGGAAGCTATGCATTTGGGCTGCATGGAACAGATTTGGGTCACCCTAAGCATAATGATTGCACAACGAAACATAACCCGTTTATGGGGAGCGATGTCTGCACCGCTTCTCAAAGAATGGAAACGAGTCATGGACTGGTGTATGGTGGCGGAGAAGGGGGTGAATGACAGCAGGGGCAACCCCTGGCAAATGGGGGAAGATCTGGGGCAAGTGGAATGTTTCTAGAAGAAGTCCATGCGCTGCTCCCCTGATAATGTCCTCAGAATCCAGCACCAACCACAGCATTACAAGTGATGTACATCGAGAGAGAAGAGAGTTCTGATACTGAAAAATATGTTATAAAAAAAAGTACATGTACACTTTTTTAAATACATAGTAGCCTGCACACTGGGATGTTTAGGGCCTACCCTAAAGGTGACTTGTATGTATTTAAACATGAAGGTTTGGGCTTAGCAAAATGTTTTTCCTGCCAATTTGAATTGGAAGTTTATAACTGCACACACAGGCTGTAATAGAAGGCCCGAGACATGTTTAATGGGGTACTTAAGTGGGTGGCACAACCAGTGCCGCAGGCTCATTAGTGGGATTTAATTTACATTTATTACCCTTTACTAGGGACTTAAAGGTAAGTTAAATAGGCCACTTGGGTGTAAGCCAATTCTACTATGTTTTAAGGAGAGAACACAAGCACTTTAGCACTGGTTAGCAGTGTTAAAGTGAGCAAAGCCCTAAAAGCCAACAAACATGGGTTCAGAAAACAGGAAGGTGAAGGCAAAGGGCCTGATTCTGACCCCGGCGGTTCCTTACCGCCGGGGCCAGGGTCGGCGGGAGCACCGCCAACAGGCTGGCGGTGCCCCGCAGGGCATTCTGACCGCGGCGGTTTTGCCGCGGTCAGAAGTGGAAAACCGGCGGTCTCCCGCCGGTTTTCCGCTGCCCATTAGAATCCTCCATGGCGGCGCAGCTCGCTGCGCCGCCATGGAGGATTCTGACAACCCATGCCGCCATCCTGTTCCTTGCGGTTCTCCCGCCAGGAACAGGATGGCGGTATGGGTTGTCGTGGGGCCCCTGGGGGCCCCTGCAGTGCCCATGCCAATGGCATGGGCACTGCAGGGGCCCCCGTTAGAGGGCCCCACAAAGAATTTCACTGTCTGCATTGCAGACAGTGAAATTCGCGACGGGTGCCACTGCACCCGTCGCACCTTCCCACTCCGCCGGCTCAATTCTGAGCCGGCGTCCTCGTGGGAAGGGAGTTTTACACTGGGTTGGCGGGCGGCCTTTTGGCGGTCGCCCGCCAGCCCAGTGTAAAACTAAGAATAGCCGCAGCGGTCTTCCGACCGCGGTGCGGTATTCTGGAGGGAGGAAGTCTGGCGGGCGGCCTCCGCCGCCCGCCAGACTTAGAATGAGGGCCAAAATGTTTGGGGATGACCCTGCAGAAAGGGCCAAGACCAAGAGTGACTTTGAGTCTATGGGGGTCATTCCGACCTCGGCGGTCTTTTCGCAAGAGGTACCGCTGTGCTGAAGACCACCAGTGGTGGCAATCTTCCGCGCTGCGTATTATGACCGCTGGCAGCCCGGTGTCCTTTTTTGTACGGAAAACTGCCAGCAGCCATACTGGCGCACAGGGGGAAAGTGGAGGTTGCTCAACCTCCACCACCACGTCAACAGAACACCGCCCACTGAATCACGTCCCATGATTTGGTGTGGCTGTGTTCTGGTGACGGTGTTCTGGTGGCGGAGCTGCCCCCATGGATCCCGTCCCCTCCCAGAGGATCAACGGACAAGGTAAGTTGATTGTCCGTTAGGGAAGGGGGTGGGGGGTGTTGTGTGTTGTGTGTTCTGTGCGTGCATGGGGGTGTGCGTGTGTGAGTGTAGAGGGGGTGAGTGAGTGAGTGTATGCGTGCGGGGGTGTTCTGTATATGGGAAATGTGTGCGGGTCAGACGGTGTGCATGTCTGTGTGTATGTGTGCGGGTATGTGTTGTCGGGGTGTATGTCTGTGTGTAGGGGTGTGTATATGTGCATGTTGGAGGTGTGTGCATGTAGGGGTGTGTATATGTGCATGTTTGGTGTGTGTGCGTGTAGGGGTGTGTATATGTGCATGTTCGGGGTCGGGGTGGGGAGGGGGGTTGTGCCACCTTTGGGGGGTGGCAGGGGGGTGGTCGGTGTTGGGGGAGGATTCGTGGGGGGTAGCGGGGGGTGGGGGAGACCCCTATCAGTGCCAGGGAAGGAATTCCCTGGCACTGATAGTACCTACCGCCATGGATCTCATGGCGGTTCCCAATCACCCGAGATCCATGGCGGTATGCAGGGTCCTAATACCGTCGGCGGTCTAGTGACAACTGCCGGGCTGGAGACCGCAATCTCCAGCCCAGCGGTCTTCACCGCCATGGCGGTCGAAATGGTGAAGTGGCGGATGACCGCGGCGGTTATAATTCAATTTTTTTTCCACCGGACTGTTTTCGGTCTTACCGCTGCTTTACCACCGACCGACAGGGTCGTAATGAGGGCCTATATTCTTGCTTTGTCCCGGAGACATGTAATATCCCTGGTTTTGCTGGCTGCTTTCTTGCATGTTCCTGTTCATCATAATTACCAGAAGTATCTACTGTTCAACATCTGGGGTGACCACTACCATTTGATCTTTTCCTCTCACTGAGAGTATTCACCAAAGTACTGAATCCATTGGTGGGTAGTTTGCATGATCAAATAATTAAGCTTTTTACTTATTTGGGTGGATTGTTAAGTAGGTCCTCTTCTTTTTTTCCAGGGCTAACGAAGATATCAAGAAGATGTGCAAGGTTGCGGAGAGTCCCGGGTTTCTTTTGAATCTCAAGAAGTCTCAATCACACCCTTCACAGACGCTTCAGTACATAGAAGTGATTTCAGGAAACAGATGTATGTAAATTGTTTCTTCCCAGTCGAACAAAGCTGAAACTAAGGGAAAGAACAGGAATAGCTGGGTATTCATGTGGAGATGTTTAGCCAATGTAGAATGGTTCTAGTTACACCTGTATAACCTGTTTCAGATTTGGTTGGCACGTTCGAACCTGTGGTTACAGGAATACGAGAGGAGGATTCCAGATACTCCGAAAATCTGTCAGCATCTTAATTGGTGGTTGAATCCGGACAATCTAGACAAGAGTTTTTGTGTAAATCCTCCGGTTCCAATTGTTGTAAAAACAGATCCCAGCAACAAGGGATAGGACTGCTGTGTTGAATCAGAGTAATGACGTTTACCGGAAAGTAACTTGGGCATTTCACAATGGCATTCTGGGAGATGGAGTGGTGCAATTAAAGGGTATGGAGGAAGCAGCTAAGATATGTGCATATTGCTTTTCTGATGGGTCAATTGAGGAGTTGGAATTTGAGGATTAGGAAAGGGAGTGCTTGGAGGAAAGGGGGATTGCAGTGAAAAGGAATGACACCAGTAGATGTTTAAATATCAGATATGGTGGGAATATGACAGCAACAATAGTTGAAACCTGGGCAGACTTAAGGGAGGAGAGACTTGGATGTTTATGTTTTACGGAATGAGGGAAAATACAGTAATACCTATAACAGCTTTGAACAATTGGTGAAGAAATACGTGATGATGAAAAGAAAAGGAGGAATGTATATGATATAGAGTCGATCCTCTAAAACTGATTAGTGGGCTACGTGGAAAGCATGCAAGGGAACCGTGCAAGGTAAAAGAAAAGAAGCCATGTCTGTGGTGATCGGTAGGAAGGCGGTGCTCAAGGAAGCCAAGAAGGCCACCCTTTTGATAAAAGGTCAGTGGGCAAAAATAATGGGAAAGATGCAAAGCAGGAATGGAAGACAATGAGAAGACGGATATGAGGGGAAAAGGAGTGTACGTAATGGAGAATGAGAAAAGGAGTGAAAGGGAAATGAGGCAGCAAAGAGGAGACCGGAGCATAGCTCAGGATCGTTGGAATAAAAAGGAAATATTATCTTACATTTAATACTGTAACCAAAGGAGACAATGAGGAAAAAATCATTTTGCATTAGTTCAAATTAATTGTGTGGATTAATAATTCATAACGATGTTTTTTTGGGTATTTATTTTATGATTCCTTAGTTGGGAAACATGGTTTTCATGTGTTTCTTTTTACATTTCTCATTTTCCTACTGCCATAAATACAAAAAAAGTAAATGAGAAACCAAACGCCGGCAAATGTATTGACCAGACTTTAAAAGAAGCATTTGCAATGCAACGGGTCTCGCGTTTGCTCATGTTAGAGCTGATAGCGTTGTAAACTCCTAACCCGACTTTTCACCTATCGGCAAAAGTGCATTTATGTACGTAAACCGAAAAAGTGCAATTAACTGTGTAAAGCGCTCGACTTCTGCCAAGTGAAATCGCGCTAGGAAAATAGTCCACGAGGCAGACAGAAAACAGCGAGCCTCGCATGTTTTCTGTACTTGGTCGATGCGCTCGAGGGGGGCTAGCCACCGGAAAAGGCATGACATATATATGCCTTCGACTAATGAAAGCAAGCAGATTTTAATAGGCAAGCCCACGAACCAATGAAAAACACTGACGTGACGTCGACAGGGCTCCGAGCCCTTTTCTAATACCTAAAGCGTCTCGCTGCAATACGCATGCGCGAGCGCATGCGACGCAGGCTCGACCCTAAAAAGTAATACAAATGGAGTAGGGATAGAAATGCTCACTGCATGGCTCTGGGAATCGTGCAGGCATGCCCTGAGTTTCCTCTGTAGCGATTATCTAGTTATTGTGCACTTAAAACACACAACAATCCTGTGTGTTTGGTGCAGGCCTGCTTAAAAATGAGATGAGACAAAGAGAAGGGCTCTGTGATTTGAAGGCACACATCATGTATCAAGAATGCTTCTCTCTTTCTGAGCCTAACTGCTGTTAGCTCACTGGACTGCAGAAGACTGATCCGGTGTGAATAACTGGCCTTTCTACCTTTTTTCCTATACATGGAGTTGCCTACTGGCCTCTGTTTAAAATGGTCTCCCAGTCCCATGCAAATAACTCCTCTGGCCTCTGTTTAAAATGGTCTTCCAGTCCCATGCAAATTGGCCCTTCACTCCATGTGTGAGGGACATTGACGTTGCAGTTATATTTACTCTATGTGTGGAGCAGGCCGGGCATGGGTGTATGTGTTTCATTGTTACATCCCAGGAAACAATGTCCGGTCTCCAGTGTGTGGACCGTATGCAAGATGGAGGATGGAGGGAGCCTTCCAGACAGACAGCAATGTAAATTGCAGGAGGGGAGGTTGGAGGGAGCCTTCCAGACAGGAATGTAAACTGTCCTCCAGAGCAGTCCTGTGGCACGATGAAAAGGACCAAACTAAAAGATGTGGGGGACAGGAGACTGAGGGCCACCTTGAAGTGCAAAGACAGTCCTTGCTCCTTTCCTCTGAGTGCTAGTCCCAACAAGTTGTTAGGCAACTGAGTGAGGGGACCTGTCCCTCATTTGAGCATGTGTTTTGGGTCTGTCTCACAGGGAGCTCACACCCCATCCCTCCTGCCCGCTGACACTAGAGAACAAAGATTGTGAATTGGCCAGTCTGTTAGGAACATAAAAAAGGGCACAAACTGCCTTAGACCAGTCCAAGGCTAGGCCTGTCCAACCCAAAATCTGTACGTATGGGGCAGGAATCTAAAGCGTGAGGGCTAGAATTATTAACGAGTGCTAAGGGTTGTACACCACTGGAGACAGAAAAAGACTTCTGAATTCCAGGACTTTTGTTCCTTGATTGCTAACTCCCCTCAACAGGTTAAAAGACAGGAACCTGGAAGTATTTTTTCTGTTAGGAAGAGCAGCCCTGAAACCACCTTGAGGAGAGAACCTCACTGAATGTTGAGGAGGGGTTCTGGTAGTACCTTGCATGAAGGAAAGGGTGCAGAGGAGAGGAGTAACTGTGCAGAAAGAATGAAAATTCACCTGCTGTACCCCTGTGAAGCATCTTTACTGCAAAAGCAGTTGTGTGACCTTGGACCCCCTGCAATAGGCCAGTGTGTGGAGCCAATCAACTTGTTCACTAAATATGTACATGAAGTTGTCACTTCGATCTCCCCCGATTGATCCACTGAGAGCTGAGGAATGTGGCCAGAGGCGGTAAAAGTGACTACAAAAGACAGACTTGATGAAGATGTGTCTGTAATGGCTTAGCCCAAAAAAACTGTGAACTGTGTTCATCTGTTTAATTCCAAAAAGAAATGCATGTGACAGATAGGCTCTAAAAGAAACTGCAACAGCATTTGGAGGTTTATTCACAGACACCAAGATCACTGCTGAGAACTTGAATGGGCTCTTTATTTATTTTACAGTTGGTCTTGCCCTTTGAGCTTTAAGAAAGTTCACCAAAGGCCATCTTGCTTCTCACAACAAGCATATGTGTACTATAATACTATGCCAATGGAGTAGGGCAAAAGGGGAGGACGATTTAGTTACTAATGCAAAGGGAGTTATGCTATTCTTGTAAAAGCCCTAGAACTGCCCAAACCTAGTCCTAAGTCCTTAAAGCGCATGTCTCAACTCGGAGGCTAGAGGTTTGAAAAGGAGTTGTAGCAGTGGAGAAGTGAGTATTAATAGGGTCGTGCGTAGGAGTTGCTTACGTCTAGCTTGCAGTATTTTGCTGAGATTGTGTGGTGAGATGTGGTGATGTTTTAAATTGTCGTGCGGATGTGGATGTGCTTAATGATTAGTCGTTTAAGTGGCTATCAGGCTAGATATAGCCTAAGATCCCGGAATAAGAATTAAGTTATCAGTGTAAAATACACTGTGTTGTAATTGTTTGCTAAGTTTTGTGGTGTTAGTCCTGATGTACCATCGGCTACACAGTTGAGATAGGAACATATATCTTTGTGTGAGAGTAAGATGTGGTTGGTTTGGTGGATCGTATTCTGCAGAGGTGAAGCTTCACTGATCCAGTTGATTCACCGCTGGATGAGGTTTTACTTGACTGTGAGTCTGAGTAGGCTGGAAAGTGTCGCTCCGGACCTTTTATTGTGTGATTGAATACCTTCAGTTGTTAAGTGGAGTAGACAAAGTTTTTGTTGAAATCACTTTGCGTTTGCTGTTGTGCCTGTTTTGCAATGCTTGTGAAAAAATTGTAAAGAAGGGTAAATAGCTGCAAAGAGTGAGAACGTCATAGTGTGCTGCGCTGAGATTGAACCGTTGGAGTTAGTGTTGCACTGTTATTGGTTGATTGCATCATAGAAGTCTGTGCTGTTATTGGTTGTTAACCCCGAACAAGAATTATGGGCAAAGAAATTATTTCCTATCTTGAAACAAAATTCTATTTGTGGCTGTTAATAATACTGTTAAAAATTACGTTTTCAATTAGAGATTTGATTTGGGGAGATTTGAGAGTCCCTGTTTGTGATGGAGAAGTAGCGCTGCCAGAGGCACAGCAGGTCATTATATGGTCATAAACCTGAGGCTTCTCAAATGCATTTGGCTAAGTGAGTGGCATAAGATCAATGAGAAAGAAGGTGCTTTGATGTTTCCACACTATGGCACATTTAATTTTAGAATCAGTGAAAATATGAGAAGGGTATTGTATGGAATTAAGCCACCTCCTAGACCCACACAGTATGAGGCACTTAATGCCTGGGAGCGCATAGCTCATGTTAAAGAGAAGGAGAAAAATCAGAGTAGAGTCTGAAAAGCAGTTACGCAGCTGTGCCAAAGCTGGAAACAGGAATTGCATCCTAATCCCTACATAGTATTGAATTAGAACCAGGTTGATATTCAGGGTTTACACAGCCCCAGGTTAACAATTCAGTACAGCCACAGAATGCGCAGAGAGCGAGAATGCAAAGTCCTAATGTGCCACAAGCTCGAGTGATGCAAGTCCCACATGCCTGATGTTTCAGCACAATGCAAATGGTCACAGGTTTAATTCCAGCCAGGTCCCGAATTCTAAGCAGAACTCCTTCCAAAATCAAAATCTGTTTCAGACATTTCCCATAATTGACACACTTGATGGCTATGGCTCAGATCTCTCACAATGACGGTGCCTGAGGGGGAGGATGATTGTATACTTGGCACAATCTTAAAGGGAGACCAGAGTGGTCAATTTGTGAAAGGTGAAGAGAATGGCCACCCCGTATCATTCTTGATTGATACTGGTGCTGTCCGTTCCACAGAACAGCAGAGGTTCCAAACCTACCCCTCTCAGGAAAAATAACCCAAGTTTTAGGAGTCACAAATAAGCAAATAGCAAACCCTGTAACAAAAGAAAAAAAATGCCTGTTAAAATAGGGTCCTTTGAGACAGGGTGGAGACAGTTTGTGGTGTGTGATTCTAGTCCTGTGAATCTTTTAGGATGTGACCTTTTGTGCAAGTTATAGTGTCAGACTCATGATGAAGACTTTGATTTCAAATTAATGCACCAAGAGCCAAACCTTGGATTATACCCAATGATGACAATTGAGGATTACCATTACATACAACAATGCCCTAACGGGGAGGAACCGACAAATTATTTATACATCATAAAACAACATAGGTGGGAGGAAAAAAGCTATTTATTCATATAAATATATATATTCATTTATTTACTTATACATAAATCTCAATGTAATATATTCATCCTAAATGGACAGCCCATCTTTTTGCTTGGTAAACGCTCAGTCTTTCGAAGGCTCACATATGAATGAAGAATGCATTGGAATTGACGGGTGACTTGGTATATGAGGAGGAATGATATTTTAAAATCAGACTTGATCTCCTCATAAATAGACAAGTAAAAGAAGTGAAGAAGACAAAGGATATATGTATGGGACTCCCATCGTATTAGTCCTGAAGAAGACCCACTGTGGAGGTGGGATTTGGCCCAAGATATAGAGGGGTCGAAACGTCGACGGATATATCATAGTCTGGATTGGTTTCTGCATAAGATCTTTGGAGGATTGAAGGCATTGATTTAGACTCTCTGAGGATTTGGAATGGAGTTAATGCAGCAAACAAAAAAGAACCAACCGTTTTTAATGTTTTTTGTATAGGTTTTTGAATCATTGGAATAGGTATTATTCTCCTTTCTATCTATCACGAGCACTTTTTCTCACACTATCTGTCCCTGGGTGTGTTGTTTTATCAGATGGGCTGTCCATTTAGGATGAATATATTAAATTGATATTTATGTATAAGTAAATAAATGAATATATATATTTATATGAATAAATAGCTTTTTTGCTCTCACCTATGTTGTTTTATGATGTATAAATAATTTGTTGGTTCCTCCCCGTTAGGGCATTGTTGTATGTAATGGTTATCTTCTACCCAGCCCGGTCAGGTTTTTTGGGTTACCCTCTGTGGTTTATGAGACAACTGAGGACTGGCACCGGATCTCAGAGATACAGTGAAGCCTGAAGTCTGGGACTTCTCAGGAAATTATATAGGTCTCATAAAAGGAGTTGAGCCTGTCTGCTTAAAAGTAAAACCTAATGCTGAATATCCGAGAACACCTCAGTACAATTTGACCCCCAAAACAATTGCTGGAGTTACTCCAGTGATTGAATCAATGATATAACAAGGCATTTTAAAGGAGATTATGGGGAGTCCATATAAATCACCCATCATGGGCTTGCAGAAGCCTAGCAGAAAGTACTGCAACGTGCAGGACTTGGGAAATAATAAGAACATCGTTGTGCCCTATTGTTGTCCTGTGGTCCCGAATCCAGCTGTGATTTTGTTTCAGATTCCATGTGAGGCTGAGTGGTTTACTGTAATCGATTTGTGTCAGGCATTTTTCTCAATTCTTTTGCTCGAGGACAGTCAGTACTTTTTTGCCTTCCGGTTCCAGCACCATGTTTTGACAAGATGCTGAGTCCCTCAGGAGTTTACAGAAAGTCCCTCAATCTTTAACCAGATCCTTACAAAGAACCTTGAGTCCTTGATAATGCTTTCTGTCCTCGGCCAGTATAGTGATGGCCTGCTAGTGGCATCGGATACTCAGGAAGCTTGTCAAAAAGACACAATTGCATTGCTGAACCACTTGGCTTAGAATGGACATAAATTGTCATTGAGTAAGCTGCAGCATTGTCAAAGAGAAGTTCTGTATCTTGGACATCACATTGAGAAAGGAGCAAGAAGGTGTCACAAGAAAGAACTGCACTGATTCTTAAGATTAATTTGTCAACTACTCAGAGAGAAGTCAGGATAGTCTTGGGAATGGTGGGCTACTGTTGTTGGTGGATAACCAAATTTTTCCCTAGTGGTCAAGCCTTTGCCGAGGCTGACACACAAGGATGTGTCTGATCCAATACCATGGGATAACAATTGCTTGGCTGCCTTCCTAGAACTGAGAGAAAGTCCCTGCCATGCCCTAGAACTGGGAATGCCTCATTGCAATAAAGCTTTTATTCTGTTCTGCAGTGAGAGGGAGGGCTGTGCAAATGCATGAAAATGCTTGGAGACCTGTGGTTTATTTTCCTGCTACTCTTGAGCCCATAGCCGCAGGCTTGCCGGAATCCTTAAGGCTGTAGCAGCAGTAGGTGTCAGCATAGAAAGATGTGAGAGTATTGTGATGGGACATCCTCTAACTGTTCTGGTGCTCCCATTCTGTTGAGTTCTTGCTGACACATGCACACACTCAGCATTTGACAAACAACAGTTTGACCAAATATGAACAGATTATACTTGCTGCCGAAAATGTTACCTTCAAGGGATGTACTTCTCTGAATCCTGCCACTCTCTTACTGCTGCCTGACAATGAAAATTATGATGCGGAGGTAGAACATGGCTGTCTCGCTGTTACAGAACTATGCACCAAGCCAAGACTAGATATCTTAGATGAGCCACTGGTAGAATCTGATTACATCCTGTTTTTGAATGGGTCTTGTGTAAGAGACAGTGAAGGAACCCTGAGAGCTGCTTACGCAGTCTTTACAGTTTCTGGAGTAGTTGAAGCCTCATGACTTTGATGGGTGTTTTCTGCACAACTGGTTGAACTGATCACTCTTACAAGAGCTTGCTGTGTCTCTGAATAACATAGAGTGGCTATGTTTACAGAGAGTCAATATGGCTTTGGTGTTATTCACGATTTTGGACAGTTATGGTCACAAAGAGGGTTGATGATGTCATCAGGATCCCCAATAAGAACATGCAAAGATGTCATAAGACCCCCAATAAGAACATGGGAAGATGTCATAAGACTACTTGAAGCATTACAGCTGCCTGCTTAAATTGCAGTTGTGAAATGTTTGGCCTATTGAACTGGGAATGATTATGTGACAATTGGCAACCAATATGCTGGATAAGGTTGCACAATACTGTGCTCATGGGTTCCGAACATTCAATGGTGAATATGTGAATGAGTCTGAAGTTGGGATCAATTACAGCCTTTTGTTGTCAACAACTGATACTTAGAAAGAGGTGAAAAGATTGCATGTGGAAGTGACAGAGGAAGTACAGCAGAGTTGGATAAGAAAGGGTAAGAGAGATGATGAAATCCGGGTTTCTGTTGATGGAAAAAACATGTTTGGAGAAAGCTTGCTGTCCCCGACGGCTAGACACTTTCAAAGACCTGCACATGTTGATAGGAATGCCATGGTCAGGTTGTTCAGACAACATTGGTTCAATCCTCGATTTAGACTAGTGGCTGAAGAATTATGTGACAGATGTGTTGTGTGTCAACAGATGAATGTAGGGAAAATAGTCGCAGTGACATTAAGCCAAATAGGGAGATCTGGAGAGCCATATAATAGGCTGCAACTGGACTTCATCAGAGATGCCTGTGTGCAGTGGACTGAGTTATTTGCTGGTGATTGTGTGTATCTTCTCACAAAGGGTGGAAGCCTACCCAACCAGGAGGAATGACAGTCTCACAGTAACTAAGCTGTTGTTAAGGGAGCTAATACTGAGATTCCGTTTCCCAACTTCGCTGGAGTCAGATCGAGGAACTCATTTCAGTAATGAGGTCCTGAAAATGTTGTGTGCAGCATTGCAAGTGGAGCAAAAACTACTTTGCAGTTACCGGCCAGAAGTTTCAGACATTGTTGACCAGGTGAATAGCATGTTGAAATCCAGGCTGGCCAAAATGTGCGTGTCAACATCTCTGAAATGACCTGATGCTTTGCCTCATGTGTTGATGAGTCTTTTTAGTGTTCCTGATCGAAAAACAGAACTGCCCCCACATGAGGTATGAGGCTGCCTGCAGTGCCTACAAATGTGCTTGTGAACATTACGGATGACATGGTTCTTGACTACTGCAAAGAACTAGCTGATGTGGTCTATTCTGTGTCACGCCACGTTGAATCTGCCACTCCACGTTTGGAGCAGTGTCATGACCTAAGTCCCGGTGACTGGGTCTTGGTGAAGAAACATGTTCGGAAGGCGTGTCTGGAACCTCGGTGGAAGGGGCCATTCCAGGTCATTCTCGTTACCAATACTGCTGTTAAGTGTGGGGTCTTCCCAGCTGGATTCATCTGGCCCACACTCATTGAGTGGAGTGTCCTGTTGATGATGTGACAGTACTTCTCCTTAAACTGCAACCCGCAATTGAAAGACGAGATAAGGTTGCACAAAGTACTGAGACTCAGTGAGAGCCTGTAACAGCACATCCTAAGCTTGATGGGGGTCTTGATTTGCTGACGTTTGAAGAGTCTTGGCCTGAACCGCTACCTGGGCCAGACTCAGATTCTGATGAAGGGCCTAGCGCTCTGTCAAGTCAAGTGGAAACTGGAGATAATTGGTTAAGAAGACAAGAGGGTGAGGGAGGCCAACCTTGCCTGCAGAACGTGTACTGAGTACTGTTCTAGAGGATACTGAGGACTCTGGTTTGAGTGACAGTTAAGACGAGCGATCCACGCTCAGGAGATCAAAGAGAGCCACAGTGCCCTGTCAGAGGTACTGATCTCCTGAATTGACATACTTTGCAGCAAATTACAGCGAAAGGGGAACTTGTGGTCTGGAGGACAATAGTGAGATATCAGTTGAAACTCTGTGAACTTGAGTTTGCAGCTAAACTGTGCTTTGAGGTGCTCTCGTTATTGAATGAACTGATCTGAGCTGCAACTGACGTGATCTTTTGAACTGTACTTTGTGTTCTCATTAGAGACATTAAATGGACTTTGTTTAAAAAGAATTAAGAAGATTCCCTCGCTGAGGCTTCAGAAGGAGTGTAAGTGTGTAATTGAGAAGAAAACAGAGTAGGGCTAGGGAAGACTCAAGAACGTTTTGTAAGTAATTTAATTGTACATCTTGTGAACTTTGGTTTTGCCATTTACACAAGTAGAAACATATGGAGAAAACTCTATTTGCTGCTAATTTCTATGCAACGGTCTGATTCTAGAGAAGTCATGGAAAATAATAACCCTAATAGGCATAAGTTTATATTAGCTGGAGTACTATTTGCCATTATCGTAGTATTCATTGTTTTGTTTGTAGAATTAATTTACCTACATTATCTACATTTACTGAGCTTAAGCCAAACATTACCCCTAAGACCCCAACCTCTGCTGATGATAGTTTGCATACATTTGATTATAAAGCATTACAAGTAGACACACCGAGAGGAGATTTTTCCTCCAATGCTTATTTCAAGTTGCTTTAGGAATACATTGACATTATGGATGCTAAAAACTTTTATGTCTGCATGCACCTACCTGCGTCAGCTGCGGAAAGGATCACTTATAACCATATTCCTCTTATCTATCATACCACATGTAGCCTTTTGGTGAGCCTTTCATATTGACAGAGACATTTTCAATATTATTTCTCGAATTCTGATTTAAGGCCTGATTTAGAGTTTGGCAGTTGGGTTACTCCGTCACAAACATGACGGATATCCCATCCGCCGTATTATGATTTCCAAAGGATATAATGGAAGCATAATATAGCAGACAGGATATCCGTCACATTTTTCATGACATTAGACACAGCTTATGCTCATAGACACAATTTGACTTGTTCCTTGACTGAGGTTCAGAATAAATTTCTAGATGTAGTGGAAGATAGGAAGTGAGCAATAGAAGAGCGAAAGAAAATGGGGAGGCATCAGAAATATAAGAGAAAGTGAGCAAAAGAGGAAATGAAACAACAAATGTCATGGACTATGGCTGCACTGACTGTAGATTGGCAACACAAGGGAAATGCATGTGTGTGTAGAGTCAAATCTGTTGAGCATAATAAAAATGAGGGTAAGTGTGATTGTGATAAAAATTTTGAATATGGAGGAAATTGATCATTATTTATGGGAGGACAAGATCCTGTTATTCCTTGAGTTTATTAAGCTTGTGGGGAGCATGCACATTTTACATTGTCCCGAGGATGGTATGGTCCGTTTTATATAGCTGTAGGTTTCCCAAGGATTTATCATGTAGAACATCTAACTGATCCTGTGTGGAAATCAAAGGGTAGAACTAAACAAAATAGTAGTGGTGCTGAAAGAGTGGGAGATATATTTGGTGAAAAGATTCCATCTATTGCAGGGATTTTGAATGATCTCTAAATTAGAAAGTTGTCCGCTATAGTTGATAAGTTAGCAACACATACAGCAAGTTCATTATTAGCTGTAGATACAGAAATGTTAGCTGTGAGATCCATGGTACTGCAGAACAGTCTTGCATTAGACACCCTTCGCGCGAAGGAGGGCAGAGTCTGTAAGATGTTGAAGGTTCAGTAATGCTGTAGCTACATACCTGATAAGAGAGAGGTGATAACGAAATACATTAAGAACATTACATCGTTAAAGAGAGATTTATTTGAATTGAAAGATATGGGTGCTTGGGAAGCACTTGGAAATGGATTTGTTGCAGTTGGCAGATGGTTTGGAAATCAGGTTTCATTTGGAGACCTTTTCTAGTGATTGCTATTTGTGTGATCTGCATGTTTATCATATTTAAGGGATACAAGTGTATAAAGGCAAGAAAGAAAGAGCAGGATGCAAAGGGGTTAAAATAAATGAGAAGGGATGTAGAATTAGAGGAGAGTCAGTGTAGATTTTATGACTAAATTAAACACTTGGAGAACTTGAGATGAACATTTTTAAAACCTCAAGGTTTTAACTTGATCTAGTCTGATAAGATTCATATGTTGATTGTGATGAATAACACAGCCATCAAAGAGGGGACTGGAGTAGCGCAATTTAGACACCATCCTTTGCACATCATTATACTCATTGTGTGCCTTAATCTTATTAACGTCTGTGACGCATTTAAACATAATAATGGAATGTAACCATTACAAAGATTAAAGATCTTTACACATGTGTACTAATGTTCAGCTGAAATACATATATTTACATGTATTCATTAATCGCATTTTACATTTACACATTGTCGTAGTTGGACTACAAAGTGTTTCGCTGATAGGACCTGAAGCCATTTTGGGAGGTTTCCAGAATGCTGTTAGCTTCTAAAGTATTCTCCAGGAGTCTTTTAACATGTTGTTCCACCACCTTGGCTAAAAAAAGGAGTAGGAAGAAGGGGTGATAATTGCCAGGCCTAATAGGGTCAAGGGATTGCTTTTTCAGGAAGGTATCACTTTTGCCTGCTTGCAGGCCCGGAGAGCCAGGCTGAGCATAATGAAAGATTTTCTATGTCAAGAAAACGGGGAAAAGCAATCTCATGCAGTTTTAGGATTATATCCATTTTAAGGGGATCATCTGGGGAGCCCAATTTTACCAAGGTACATAATGCAGAGAAGGAGGGCAAGTCCAGAAGAGGCAGTTCATTAAGAACTGGCCATGGAGAACTTCCTCGGGTCATTCAGGACCGGGCTCAGCAACAGCAGTGGGTGTATGCTGAAACTGAGCATAAATACCATTAATCTTTTCCATGAAGAAATATGCAATTTTACCGTAGTGGTCATTAGAGTCCTTCACCGGCTTAGTGATGGCAGATGTTGTTAGACTGTTGACAATTGAATAGATTTCCTTGCCAGGGTTCTTGCTATTTGATATTCTAGTAGAAAATAACTCTTCTCCAGTTGTTTTTATCAGTTTATGATATGCTGTAATTGCATTCAGGTAAAGAGCCTTTGCACCAGTGTCGTAGTATTTTCTCCAGGTGCACTCAAGCACCCTACAAAGCTTTTTATCGGCAATCAGCATTTCAATGAACCAAGGAACAGAGGGCCTACCCCTGGCCTTAACCTGGCAGAAAGGTATGAACTTGTTGAGGGCCCACACCTTTGTATCCGCATCAGCGCAGTTTACCTTAAGATGTAACTGGGGGAAATGGACAAGATATAACTGCCAAATTCCATTATGTTCAGTTTGTGCCATGACTTTTTAGCTGTAAATGTACTTGTGGACATTGTTTTATATCCAGTTACTCGGAGAGACATAGAGATTAAGAAATGGTCTGTACATGTCATGGGCCTAGAAGGAGCCACATGTAAGTGTTGGAGGTTCGAAAAAACATCTAAAAGGTGACTTGCTAGGTGTGTAGGGCATCCCACTAACTGGCTCATCTACAGTGATGCCATATCATCCAGTAATTCACGAGCTCCTGCACACTGAGTTGGTCAAAGTGGATATTTAGGTTGCCTATAGTAAAATTGGATGATCTGATCGCTAAAGAAGTCACTAGGATGAACAAAGTGGTTCTATCGGCTTGAGACAGGCCTGGAGGTCTGTAGATTAGAAGACCTGAGAGGGTGACATTTTTGCTTACAGTGATCTGAAATAGAGCATTTTAACATGCTAAAATAGAGTGAGGGGCCAGGCTACAGCTTACTGTAGCATTATGAATAATGGCTTGACCAGCCCCTCTGCCTGTGGGTCTGTCACATCTACTTATGTTATAACTTGGGGGCAACGCCAGAAGAGCTCTGGTGGAGATGTAAGGGCTGAGCCATGTTTCAGTGAGGAACAAGATGTCAGGTAAACAGTCTTGGATTAAATTTATATATATATCTCAGCATAGCTACGAACCAGGGAATGGCGGCTAATGGAACAAAGTTTGAGTGGTATACAGTGTTTGTCAAAGAGGGATGCGGGCGCAGCAGGGAGGTCAGTTGCAGACACAAAACCACAGTGTACACTCAATCGCACTCACTCCAGGTGACCAACCATGTAGACAATCCCTGTGTGCAGTCTGCAAGCAATCCTGTGTGGGTCCATCTCCGCCCTCCCATTTTGCCAGTGATGGCCCATCCAGGCACACCTAAGCTCTCTATTGTGTGTGGCTGTCAAGGAGGAATACACAAAGCCCAACTATCAGCTACACCCAGTCATGTAGCCATAGACAGGCTACAGGCACTACATGGCTAAGGCAGAAAAATTCCAACTTTCTGAAAGTGGTATTGTCACATTTGTAATTTAAAATCTGACCTCACCATAAGTTAGGATTTACCATTCCAATTCCAAACATACCAAACATGAACTAGTAACCTGTTCTCATTTTGAAATGAGTGCTTTTTAAAGGTAATAATGTAACTCCAGTGTTAGTCCATGGGAGAGGTAAGCCTTGCAGTAGTGAAAACCTAGTTTGAGTTGTTCACTACCAGGGCATATGAAACTTAAAATTACATGTCCTACTTTTGTGAATTCACTGCACCCTGCCCTTTGGGCTGCTTAGGGCCTACTGTAGGGGAGACCTATATGAACTAAAAAGGAGGGTTTGGGCCTGGCAAAAGGTTTACTTTGCCTAGTCGAAGTGGCAGTTAAGAACTGCATGGAGCCTGCAATGGCAAGACTGAGACATGTTTAATGGACTACCTAAGTGAACGATACAGCCAGTACTATAAGCCACTATCAGCATTTTATTTTTATTATTATTCACGCCTTTATTCGGCTAAAAGCCATAAAAGGAAAATACAATCAAGCAATACAAGAACACATTATTCCAGCAACAATTATTATTCACTTAAATACTAAAATCAAATTATCAAAATAATGGCCAATGGTAGTCCTAAGAGCAATAAATAACAATCAATTACATTATAATTTTTTTTATAAAACCCTAAAATTTGCCTCCCGTACCAACAAAAACTTGTTTACTTAACTATGGGAGGACTATTTAACCAATTAAGTGAACAATAAATAAATAAATCTAAAAGAAGATATACATTTTTTTCCTTAAAACTAGTTCCATGAGTGTTAAATGGCAATGCTAAAAATCTTAAAATCCGTCCGATAACTACAGTCCTTGTACTAAGAAGCAAAATGATTCTATAGTTCATGTTCTGCCCAAGCATTATCAATATCCCCTGGGCTAGATATATCCTTGGCAAAATGTATATCCAGAGTCCATTGAGTTACAGGAGAAGGCTCCCATTTGTCATTTTGGGCACCATAAATTAACTGTGGGGGTTTTATCTGAGTTAAAACGCCTAGAGCCTCAGGCCCGCCTTGTCTCTGATGAATGAAATTGCTAATAAAAAACGGCTTAAACCAAAGACAACAAATGGAATAGTACTAGATCTCAAGAATCTAGCTGCTTCATTATAGTTCCTGATTCCTACGTTCCTGCAAATAGGTCGAATCCATTTCCTCCTTGGTTTATCATAAGCTTTGCAGGTTAAAAGAACATGATCTGTTGTTTCAGAGGTTTCCATATTACACAGCCCACATGTCGCCTTGTGTCTTCTCCCACTCAGGGGGCACCATTTAGAAGCAAAAGCCCTAACCTGGAGAGTTCCATATCGAAACTTCATAAATAAAACTTTTGCTCGCCTGGGTTGGATAGTATCTATCCATCCCTCAGCTCTCGGTAATGGTTTGATATCCAGGAAACTTGAGGTCAGTCTACCTAGGCCCTTGCTGTGGAAAGGGCTGTTTAGGGTGAAGTCCCAATATACTTGTTTTAATTGAATCTTAGATTGTGTTGTAAGTGTATGCGGTTCATCCCAATAAGATTTCAGCCCTAGATTGTAAAAGCAATGCCTTATGTAGTGGAGCCACGGAAGGGAGGTGGTCTTGTCAAAGTCCATGATCTCGATTAGTGCTTGCCTATATTGGATCAATACAGGAGTTGTCCAAAGTCTACACCAGTAAAGCAAAGGCCTCAGGGCTGCCAGTTTACCTATTTGTTTCATATTAATATCATAGGTTAGAGGAATCAGTGGAGTAGATGGAGGGAGTCCCAATACCCCCCTCATGAAATTATTTTCCTGGGTTACCAGTGGGGTTAGATTTGTAAATCTCCAAAGTTCGGCACCATATAAGGCAGCAGCCTGTGCTTTGTACCTATATATCTCAAATACTGGTGAAACAATCCTAGATCTTGAACATTTGTAATTTTTGCTAATCGCCATGGAACTGTGGACTAAGGAGGTAGCAGCTTTATTGACGTGCGGTGCCCATGACAACTTGGCGTCAAGCAGTATCCCTAGATAATTAAAGTTTTTTACTCGTTCCAATTCCTGCCCTCTAATCCGGATGTTTCTCTTGAGACCTTTATGGGGATTAACAGTCAGATATTTGGTCTTGGTTGTGTTTATTTCTAGTCCCTTCAAACTGCAGTACTCACTAAATTTACCTAATAGGGTTTGCAAGCCCATGGGAGTTTGGGATAATAAGATGGTATCATCTGCAAAAAGGAGGGCAGGAACTGGGTCACCATTCAATCTTGGCGAGTCATGATTACTTTGTTTTAGGTGTTTGTCCAAATCATTAATATATAATGAAAAGAGAGTTGGGGCAAGCACACAACCCTGTCTCACCCCCCTCTTGATGGGTATTGGGTCTGTCAACTCTCCCTTTGGACCCCACCGAACCTTTGTAAATGTATTTTCGTGTAACCTCTCTAGCTGGCACAGGAGGTTCCCCGGCATGCCCTGTTTCCCTAGTGCTGCCCATAAGGAGTCTCTTGACACCAAATCAAAGGCCGCACGCAAATCCACAAAAGCGATATAGAGGTGACCCTTCATTAGTTTAGTGTATTTCCACATTATTGCCAGTAGCCTAAAGGCCTGATCGATTGTACTCGTCTCCTGTCTAAAGCCTGCTTGATATAAAGTCAATATGCTGTTTTCTTCTATCCAGCTACTAATTCTATTCAGCAACTGGCTAGCGTAGATTTTTTGCATAACATCTATGAGGCTGATTGGTCTGTAATTCCCAGGATCTTCCCTAGATCCTCTTTTTTTATCAGCATTTAAGTTACAGGCCTTGGGCACATGTAATGCCAATTTACCAGGGTCTTACAAGTTAATTAAATATGCCAACTGGGGATTGGCCAATGTTACCATGTTTTAAGAAATGAGCACATTTACTTCAGCACTGGTTAGCAGTGTACAGAGTCCTAACACCAGCAAAAACTAGATCAGCGAAATGGAGGAGGAAGGCAAAATGTTTGGGGGAAGGCCATCCTAAGGGTGATAGGTCTAATGTGTCTCCCCAGCAGAAAGTGGGGAGCATTACCTAACCCCTTGGGAGTTCTCATCATTAAGGCAGAAGAACCTGAATAGAGCATCAGCATTGGTGTGCCTTGACCCAGGACAGTATTTCACCGTAAAGTACATTTCCTGTAGAGAGATGCACCACCTCAACAGTCCAGGATTTTAACCTCTCATTTGCATGAGCCACCTGAGGGTCCTTTGGTCTGCCTGAACCTGTCTGTGAGTCCCAAACAGGTACGGTCTCAGCTTCCTCAATGCCCAGACCACAGCAAAGGCCTTCCCTTCAATCACACTCCAACCTCTGTTCCCTTGGAAGTAACCTCCTGCTAATGAACGCTACAGGGTGGTCTAGACCCTCCTTATTTTACTGTGCTAAGAAAGCCCCTATGCCATGCTCTGAAGCATCTGTCTGTACTATCAACTCCTTCGAGAAGTCAGGAGCCTCGAGTATGGGTGCTCTACACATGGCCTCCTTGAGGGCATCAGAGGCTTTCTAGCAGGCCACTGTCCAGATCAACTTTCTGGGCTGCTTCTTTGAAGTCAGGTTTGTTAAGGGGGCAACAATGGTGCCACATCCCTTAACAAAAATCCTACAGAATCCTGTGAGGCACAGGAACGCCCTCACTTCTGTCTGTGTTTTAAGGGGGGGTTCTAAGCCAGGATAGGCTCAATCTTGGCCTGGAGGGGCTGCACCTTTCCCCCACCCAACTTATGACCCATATATACCAAGGACCCCTGCCGTGTATGGCACTTACTGGCCTTGATATTTAGGATAGCCTGCAGCACAGCCTAAAGCACTTCCTGGAGGTGGTACAGGCGTTCCTCCCAGCTAGAGCTGCAGACATCTGTTGTCTAGGTAGGCAGCACAGAATTCCTCCTTCCAAGCAAGGACACTGTTGACCAACATCTGAAAGCTGTCAGGGGCATTTGTTGAAGTCAAAGAGCATCACACTAAATTGGAAGGGGGCCTCTGGGGTTGAGAATGCAGAGCTCTCTTTCTTCCCCTTAGTCAGAGTGACCTGCCAGTACCCTGAGGTCAAATTAAAAGTACTAAGGGACTTGGCAGCACCCAGCCTGTCAATGAGCTCATTAGTGCATGGGACGGGGTTGGCATTAGTCTTTGTGATAGAACTGAGTCCCTTGTAGTCCACACAGAACCTACGTTCTGGAGTGGTGCCCAGTATGGCATCCTTAGGAACCAGCACTATTGGACTGACCAGGGACTGTTGGAGGGCTCGTTTACCCTTAACCCCAGCATCTTGGAGACTTCCTCCTTGAGACTGGCCCTCACCTAGTATGACAACCTGTAAATTTTATTTTTAATTGGCGGACTGTCTCCAGTGTCAATGTTATGGACGCACAGGTGTGTGAGTCCAGGGGTGAGAAAGAACAGAAAGGAAAACTGCTCAGTAGCTGGTGACAGTCACACTGGGGCCAGAGTAGGGGAGAGGTTGACACCCTCTACTGAGACATCATGCTCTTGGGAAGGCTGGTCAGGGAGAGGCTCACTTTCCTCTTCCACCCCTTCACCTGTCACCAGGAGTATGCTAACTTCAGACCTCTCAAAGTGTGATTTGAGGTGGAGCACCATTAAGGTGGTTCCTAGAGGCCTGGAGATTCAGCAGGTAGGTGAACTCCCCCTTCCATTCCTTTATCTCATATGGGTCCGTCCAGCGATCCTGGAGAGCTCCAGGCTCCACCGGCCCCATAACCCACACCTTCTGGCCAAGTTGAAACTCTACCAGAGTGGCTTTCTGGTCATACCGGAGCTTTGTAACTTTTGACTGGCCTCAAGATTGCTTTTTGCCATCTTTCAGAAGTGATGCATCTGGTTGCTGAGGGCCAGCATGTAGCTGACCACATCCTGAAGGGGCTTTCTGAGAGCTTGCTCCCAATCCTCTGTGACAAGGTTAAGAGGTCCCCTAACAGGGTGGTTATAGAGAAGTTCAAAGGAGCTAAACCCAACCCCCTTCTGTGGCATCACCCTGTGGGCAAAGAGAAGGCATTGCAAGAGGATGTCCCACTTATGCCTCATAATTAGGATCAAGGAGGCCCACTGTCATGATTTTGAGAGTCTTCTTGAATCTTGCCATAAGACCGTTTGTTTGGGGGTGATGGGAAGTGGGGAATCTATGAGCTACGCCACACTTATCCCACTTGGACTTCATGTACACTGACATGAAGTGAGAGCCTATGTCAGACACTACCTCTTTGGGGAATCCCACATAGGTAAAAATCCCCGTTAGGGTCCTGGGTAGTGAGTGACGCGCTCCACCTGTTGCCTAAAGTTGCTTTGGGGTCCAAGGATTCAACAATTTCAATGCCCAACCTCTCAAATGGAGTATCAATGACAGGTCGTTGGATCAGGGGAGCCTTGAGTTTTTTCCCTAACTTCCCACCGGCCTGACAGGTGGGACAGGACCGACTAAAGGCATTTGAGCCAGTCTTCATCTGGGACCAATAGCAGTGGGCCAAAAGCCTGGTGACGGTCTTGTCTTGCCCCAGATGTCCTGAAAGGGGACTGTCATGAGCCAACCCAAGTAGGAAGGTCCTGTAACACTGGGGGACCACCAACACATGGACTGCCCCAGCTCTAGGAATCTTAGGCTTGCTATAGAGGAGGCTGTTCTCCCACTGAATAAGGTGATCTCCAGATGTTTTGCCAGTTGCCTGAGCCTCAACTTGCTGCCTCAAGTCCTTCAGAGTAGGGCACTCTTTCTGCACTTTGCAGGATTCCTCTTTGATGGTCCCAACCTCAACTTGCCAATCAGCAAGATCAGGCAGTATACCCAGGGTGGCAATGTCCTCCCATGTTGGCTCAGAAGTATCCTCCTCAGGAGCCCCATCAACGTAGACGGGGGCCTTCACGGACTAGTTTCTCACAATTCTTGCCCCTACACGTCTTGGCAGCTGCCTGGGCCATTGTTCCAGGCTTCAGGTGCCCTTGACCTCCATCCTGTGACTACCTGAGTTCCACAGCCCTCCAGATGGTGTGCTCCAGGTTGTTGCCTAACAGACAATCTGCAGGTGTGGCAAAGCTCACAGCTACTTTTAGGGAGCCTGAGACCACCCCCCCACTCAAAGGGAACTAGAGCTACAGCAAATGACTCTCATGGTTGTCTACGACTATGTCTTGGCAGAATGTGTTAGGCAGGACCTGCTCTTAGGACACCATTTGACACACCATGCTGACTGCTGTGTTTTGCAGAGCTTCTACCTGTTGCCCATTGATGGTGACCCACATTGCCTATATATGGAAGTATTTGTAGGCATATGGGCTTTAGACACCATTTCCTTATTCCCTGGGGCACCAGGGTTGCCTCTCTCTGTTTCCCAAAACTAACTGGGACTACCTCCTCCCAGAGTGCTAGACTCGCCAATCCGGGTCTCTCGTGATTAAATAGTACAACCCAACATAATCATTAACCTCGCTGCCCCTCCCCCAACCATTTAGTGCCTTGCTGGAGTACTTCACAAAATCCATCCAGGATTGGTTGGGGAGCTTCTGGCTGTCCCTGAACCTTAGGAGTTACTTTTCAGGGGTCAGCCAAGATTTTGCAAGTAAAATGGCTTTCATAGGCATGCACTAGGTTTGGTCCCCAACCTTTGGTGTTAGAAGTGTGTCCATCCCTACAGTGGGCATGTGTTTCCATAGACCACCTCCAATGCTCCTCAGAAACCCTGTGAACCTTCAGTCCAACCTCATGAGGATAAAACCATTTGTCTATGCTGTCTCCCACCACATAACTTGGCACCAAATCCTTGGGTATGTGAACCCACTTTTCTCTTTCAGGTATTGTGGGTATGCTTTTACCATCACTGTTAGAATATGCCTGCCTGGCCCTGATATTCAGATCCTTCAGACTCAGTTCATAAGCCAGTAAGATATTTTTCTATGCTAAGGCTCTTTCTGCCTTTTTCTCTGGCACCTACATTTTTAATTAGCCATCTGCAACTTACATTTTGTCTCCCTGCTCCTCTCCGCCAGTTCATCTGTGGAGAGGCTGCGGAAAGAGACACAGCTCCCTGCCCTGGAAGGAAGCTCCAATCCATGGGTCTTATCCTCCTCATCCACTGCAGGAGGGTTCCTCATGAGGGCCATCCTCCAGCCCTTCAACCTCATCTGTGGTTTTACCTGGTATGGCATGTGTTTCTGCCCAGGCTCGCAGTACCTTTTGCAACTCCACCTTCCTAGTGGTGCTTTTGGACGGAAGTCCATATTCCTTGCAGAAGTCTCTAAGCTAGGCCATAGTGTATTCCTCAATGTTGACCAGGTCAAATTGCATGCTTGTGGTTGTACATCCAGCAGCCAGAGATATGACTTTGAGAAAAATAAATGAAATGCCAATTATGGAGAATTTAAAATTTGAATTGGTTTTGGATGTGGAATGGTAATATACACTAAGTTACTGTTTGGCACTGCACGAACACACATCCTATCCCACCGCTGTCACCAATGTTAGAAATTGGATTGGTGGTTGATTGGGGTATGAGCCTTTGTCAAGCAGAAATCACAATCCTAGTCAGGATAAGTGTTAGACAAACCCTAAATTAACCTGTGCTCAGCCTCTGGTAGCCTGACACACAGCAGTTAGACTTAAGTTAGAGGCAATGTGTAAAGTATTTGTGCAAAACATCAAACATTTAAACAGTGAAAACACCACACATAACATTCCACACCTGTTTAGAAAAATAGACCAGAATTTAATGAATAAAACAAGACCAAAACAACAAAAAATCTATAAATGGAACTTGAGTTATGAAAAAAAAAACTGTAAAATAGCACTTAAAGGCAAGAAGCGCAAACCAAGGATATCTGGGCACACCGAACTGGGACAAAGTCAAAAATTCAGGATGACCGTGAAGGAGTGCGGGCTGGCTACATGGACCCTGTTAAGTCTGCTGAACCCCTTAAATTCTTGTGGTAGTGTGTTGCAGAGATCAGAAACATAGATGTGTCGCTCAGCCAAGACTGTGCGTTGGTTCTGAGATGCAGCGAGGCTACTGTGCAAGGTCCTCTTGCATCATAGTCGAGGGTCCTGCCAACGGGGCTTGCAATGTGAAGGCTGGTGTCAGGGATGCATTGCGCAGGTGAGGCGATGTGTTGGTTCCAAAGAGCTCTGAGATTGCTATGCAGAGCAGGGGCGTCATTGTCGAGGCTGCCGTCCATGATGGTTTCAAGGAGCTGGCACTGGTAAAAGTGTCATGCAGTGAGAGTTCTGAAGGCCATGTGCTGGTCCCAGGATGTGATGATGCGAGCCTGTTGCATCGGTTCTGACCCATGCAGTAGAGGTGATGCATTGGTTCTGTTCCATGCCGCAGCAGTGATGTGTTGGTTCTGCTCCCCAGCAGAGGATGCATCAGTTCTGCCGGAGCGCCACCTTAGGCCCACTTCCAAGGGTCTAGGACAGGGGTGGTACCACTTGGCAGGGCAGACTCACAGATGGAAGAGTCCATTTGGAGAAGCAGAGCGGTTGGAAGTCTTTTATGTCCCTGAGACTTCAGATCAGGAAGGCAGCCAGATAGCCCTTCGAGTCACTCTGGTCTCAAGTGATGCTGGTCCTGTCCTTCTCACCCAGGAAGAGTAACAGCAGGCAGCAGGGCAGCACAGCAAGGCAGGAGTCAGGCAATGTAGCAGGCCAGCAAAGTGTCTTTAGCAGCACAGCAGGCCTTCTTCCTGGCAGTGTATTCACAGGTCCAGAAGCGTACTGGAGTGGTGGTGTCAGAGGTCCAGGACTTATATCCAGTTGGGCCGTTAAAGTGGGGGAGACTTAAAAGACAGGCCTTCGAGCAGCACAAAGGTCCTGCTTTTCATGCTCTGGCTCCAGACTCGCTGCAGGGGGTCATGCAGCTCTTTGTGTGGAGACAGGACACAGCCTATTCAGGTGTAAGTGAGGCTGTCCCCAGCTCCTCCCTCTATCCTCCCAGGATGGCTCATCAAGTCACACTTAAGCTCCCAATGTGTGTTGCTGTCTAAGGGAAATACACAAAGCTCAGCTGTCACCCACCCCAGACAAGTGATCAGAGGCAGGAAGGAAGCACCAAATGACTCAAGGAAGAAAATGACAACTTTCTAAAAACTGAATTTTTAGAATTGCAATTTAAAATCTGACTTCACCACATAAATTGGGATTATTAAATTGTGATTTCGTTGACACCAAACCTGAAATGTTTACCTCTTCCAGATTGTGAATTGCACTTATAAGATGTAATAAGGTAATCCCAATGTTACTCAATGGGACAGATGGGCCTTGCTATAATGAAAAATGAATTTGGGAGGTTTTCACTACCAAGACATGTAAAACCTAAAAGTACATGTCCTACCTTTTACATACATTGTACCCTGCCTTCTGGATTGTCTAGGGCCTACATATGCATAAAAAGAAAAGGTTTGGGCCTGGCAAATGGGTTATTTTTCCAGATCGACATGGCAGCGTAAAACTGCACACACAGGCTTTGCAATGGCAGGTCTGAGACAAGGTTAAGGGGCTACTTAAGTGGATGGCACAATCTGTGCTGCAGGCCCAGTAGTATCATTTAATTTACAGGCACTGGGTACACATTGTATTACATTACTGGGATCATGCATGTAAATTAAATATGCCAATTGAGGATAAGTCAATCCTACCAGGTTCAGGGGAGGCGGCTCAAGCACTTTAGCATTGGTGAGCAGTGGTAAAGTGCACATAGCCCTAATACCAGCAAAAACGAGGTCAGAACAGTAGAGGAGGTAGGCAAAAAGTTAGGGGCAGACCACCCTAAGGCTGCCAGGTCATACAGAGGCGGATGACCCTTCCATTAACATGGCTATATTAGAGCAGGAATGGTCTTTCTTTGGGGCTGTCTACACCCATGAGGATGACAAGGAAGGGCTGCAGGAGCATAATGCGGGGTCACATATTTTTGATACCCCACCTGTCACAGAGGGAGAATATTTGCTAAAATACCCCCCTAATTTAGACAAATTATGGAAGGCCATTGAAACAAGACCCAGCTGCAAAGCCCTGGACCAGAAGGGGTTCAGTTGGACTTTCTTAAGAATCAAGTTGAGCTTTGGGCCTCTCTTTTAACGAATGATTTACAGGCAGTGAGTTGTTCCAGGAAATTGTCAACATGGTCAGAATATATTATCATCCCTATTATTGAAAAGGGAGATCGTGGGAACATTGGATGTTACCACCCAGTCTCTCTCCTGGACTCGATGTTGAGGGTCCTTGGCCGTGTCCTATTGTCATGTTTTTAGATATGGGCCAAGGAGCCCAGCACACTATCAGATGCCCAATATGGTTTCAGTGAGGGACTTGGTATGGAGGGCCAGTGCCTCACTCTCTCCCTTTTGCTGGGCAAGTATACGATGGTCACACTGGCCTCCCTATTTCTGGAATCTATGGACCTGTCCAGCGCCTTTGATTATGTTTCTCAAAGTAAACTGTGGAGCACTATGGAAAATCTTGTTGTGGACAGGTCCTTGATTCATCCCATTAGGGAAAATATTGTAACTCCAGTGCTTCCAGAAAGTTCGCCCCCTGGGTGGAGGGGGTCATTTGGCATCTGCAGGGGCACTAGACAAGGCTGTGTACTTGCACCCTTCCTCTTCACTCTCTACATCAATCATTTGGAGAGGGAGTTGGTCTCAACATGCCGGGACATGTCCCAAATTGGACAGCATGCCATGCTAGCGTTGGTGTACCCGGGCAACACCGTATTATGGGCTGCATCTCAGTGGCACTACGGCTCCCCTTCGAATGGTTCTTAGCCTTTATGGAAGGGCTGGGCTTCAAAGTAAATATAAGTAACACCTTTATTTCCTACAGCTCCAAACATATTGCCAGGCCAAAACCTTACTTGGACTCTAAGCTCTTTAAAAAAAGAGCAATTTCAGCTAACTTGGTGTGACCTTCAACAATAAAGGGTCCTGGTTTCTGCAACAGGAGAACAGAAATAACCAGTTTGCCAGGAGTATTAGGCCTTTCTTTTGCTTTACCATAGGGCAAAATATCTATTTGACACATGCTGGCAATCTATCAGGCAAAATGCGTAAGTGTAGCTTTTTATGGGGCAGGTGTCTGGGGAATTCACAACACAGCAGCATTTCAGGTCACCAAAAATAGTTTCACCCGCGCTTGCTTTCACTACTGCCACCTTTATCTGTCACAAGGAGCTAGGGCTTTTTCGCTTGGAGGACAAAGTATGGACCCACCCATTTATATTGTGGTATAGAGTCTGGACCAATGAAGCATCATTATTAAGTAGAACAATCATTGAGTACTGTCTCTCGAGGTTCCTTGGCTGAGGGAAATTAGGGACATGGCCACAGCCCTAACCAGGCTGGATCTGTTTGAAGACCAAGCAACCTTATCTTCGTTGGCCAAAAGGGCAAAGAGAGATAAGTGTTACACATTGTTTGGGGCTGCACATGAGAAAACGCTAGATCATTGCCATCAGTTACTTCCTACCTATCTCTGTCCCATGTTGATGGCCCCCAGCCCTTTTTTATATTAAATGCACGGCACTATCAGCACTTTATCTTCCTCAGGTTTAGAATAAACCTAATTTATAGGCTTGTCTCCTTTCCACACTGTTATAATTGGGAGCACAATCTTGACCCGTGCCCTGTGATTAGGTCTCCCCACAAAGCCCTACAAACATAATGTTCTTTTGTAGTTTTTATTCCCATCCTCAATTTCACATTATCAAAGCCCTCTTGATTAAATACTCCAAAAGACAGTGCACACAGGCACTTCACTCCGTTCATTGTCTGGCATATAAAAAAACAATTGTGACCGTACATAGCTAACGCAGACTTGTGATCAGGATCAGGAAGTCCCTTGATCATGACTCTAAGGGCCACATGTAGGTACAAAACAATTTGCGACTTGCAAATTGCGAGTCCTTCCGACTCGCAAATTGCAACTCGTAAACTGGTATGCAGAAAGGTGTCTCAGACACCTTCTGCGACTCGCTATGGGGTCGCAAAGACCCACCTCATGAATATTTATGAGGTGGGTCGCAGTTTGCGACCCCATAGCGAGTCTAGGCACTCACGGGGATGGTGGCCTGCTGGGGACAGCAGACCACTATGTCCGTGACTGCTTTCTTAATAAAGCAATTTTTTCTTTTTGCAGCCCGTTTTCCTTAAAGGGAAACAAGCTGCAAAACGTAAAAATACCGAAACCTTTTTGTTTCGGTTTTTTCAGAGTAGGCAGTGGTCCATAGGACTTGTAAGAGAAAGGACCTAGGCACACTATAACAATAAACTAACCATTACATTTTTAGAAATACATAATCCAACAATACATAATAAATAAAAAGACAATATAGAAAAAAGAACAACAAAGATCCCATAAGCACAATCAATCCGTCTTTAACTCATTAATTAATTGTTAATCGCAAACTACTGTAATCAAAACATATGGCCCGCAAATCCATTCAAAACCCACATACGTTTTTCAAAGACCAGGAGTCCGAATATTCGGTTCCGCGTTGCTCGATAAGATTTATTGAAAAACTTATGTGGGTTTTGAATGGATTTGCGGGCCATATGTTTTGATTACAGTAGTTTGCGACGTACGGTGTTCTTCTAAACGCCTATTGGTTGGTGTATTTGAATCAATTTTGAGTATGTCAGCGAGCCTTGAAAAAGTCAAAGGGAGTACACTCCCCACGACGAAACACGTGTTGGCTGTTCTTCGCTGCCTTTCGCCATATTAAAGACGGATTGATTGTGCTTATGGGATCTTTGTTGTTCTTTTTTCTATATTGTCTTTTTATTTATTATGTATTGTTGGATTATGTATTTCTAAAAATGTAATGGTTAGTTTATTGTTATAGTGTGCCTAGGTCCTTTCTCTTACAATTTTGTTATAGCTGTGTCTTCACAGATTTTGGAGGAAGGGAAGAATCCTCTAGGGCCGGGAGCACCTAAGTTTACACTATAGGGGACAGTTGGGAGCGCTTTCTTTTCCCCTTAATTGTTCTTCCCATTTTGTTGAGTGGTCCATAGGACCACTGCCTGCTCTGAAAAAATATGTTTTTGGCCATTCACAAAGGGGAAGGGGTCCCATTGGGACCCCTTCCAGTTTGCGAATGGGTTACCATCCACTTCAAGTGGATGGTAACTGTGAGTTGATTTGCGACCGCTTTCGCGGTCACAAATCAACTGTACATCGCGATGCGGTCGCAGATAGGAAGGGAACACCCCTTCCTATTTGCGAGTCGGAAACACATTTTGGGAGTCGGTACCGACTCGCAAAATGTGTTTCTGCATCGTGTGAGGCCTTTTGCGCCTCGCAAACCGCGTTTTTTGCCGTTTGCGAGGCGCAAAATGCTACCTACATCTGGCCCTAAGTGCCTCACTTGGATCTATCCTGGATCGGGAAGAGCATTTAGTGGATCTATTTATTAGAGGTTTTGTTTTCCCCTCTTTACACCTGCTGTTTGTTGAATGTGTTTATCTGTGCAGGAGGGCTTTGAATCTGCATTCGCACATGCCACTAAAATAGGAGCTGCTAAAGTAGTGCATAATTTTTTATCTTGTTATTTTTAACTTTCTGTTTCTTTTCATTCTTTCTGATATTATTGTACTGTAATGTATTACATTGTACTTTTCTGACCTAGTTTTAACTAGACCGAGTAAAGTAATTTGACTTTGACTTTAGTTACTGATTGAGGGGTGTGAAACCCTTCTCAAGCAGCAACCTCAATTCTTAGGGTGAAGTCACAAGCAACCCTAAATTAACCTGTGCTCAACACTTGGGTAGCTTGGTACAGAGCAGTCAAGCTTAACTCAGAGGCAATGTGTAAATTATTTGTGCAACTCCTCAAACACTAACACAGTAAAAACATATCACAAAAGGAGCACACAACAGAGTTAGAAAATTAAATAATTTTCAATAAATGAAACAAGATCAAAGCAAAAAAAATCAAAATATGAGAACCAGAGAAATTACATTTGAAAATATTTTAGTGAAAATAGCACCATAAGGTGTAAAGCTCCCACTATGGATATCTGGTTGTGCTGGACTGGGACAAAGTCACAAGTTGAGGCCAACAAGGATGAAGCATGGGCCGGCTACAGGGACCTAGTTAGGCCTGCTGAATAGAGTACCTTAAATGCTGGCTTGTGGAGGATTGCGAGGATCTGATTCGAAGATGCATTGCACAGTCAAAGCAATGCTTCGGTTTGGTGATGTGCTGACGCTACATCCTGCGTCATCGTCGAAGCTCCCGTCAATGAGGGCTTGCGATGCAAAATCCTGCATCAAGGATGTGTCACGCAGGTGGGGCAATGTATTGGTTCAGAGGAGCTGCTTGGCTGCAACGCAGCACAGTCCAGCATCGTCGTTGACGGAGTCGTCAACGAGAGATAAGAGGCCCTGTGCCGAGGATGTGTTGCACAGTGGTGGTTCAAAAGGAGGTTGCATCTGTGGTAGTGATGCAGGTCTTTGTGATGGGTCCACTCAACGCAGCATCAGCAATGCGTTGGTTCTTCTTGGGGTTGCACTACGCAACACAGGTGATGCGCTGATTCTGCTGGATCCACAAAGGCTGACAAAGCACCTTCCTCCCACGTTCAAGAATCCTGGATTCATGTGATACCACTTGGCAGGGTAGACTCACAGATGGCAGTCTAGGTATAGGAGCAAGGTTGTTGGACGCCTGTTGTGCCCCTGAGGCTTCCGATAAGGAGGCCAGCCTTATAGTCAGTCCTTAAAACTTAAAATTACATGACCTACTTTTTAAATACGCAGGACCCTGCCATCTGCGCTTTCCAGGGCCTACCCTAGGGGTGGCATATGTATTGGTTTGGGCCTGGAAAAATGTTTACTTTACCAGGTTGAACTGGCAGTTAAAAACTACACACACAGTCCGCCATGGCAGGCCTGAGACATGTTTAAAGAGATACTTAAGTGGGTGGCACAACCACTGCTGCAGGCCCACTAGTAGAATTAATTTACAGAGCCTGGGCACATGTAGTGCCATTTTACTAGGAACTTACAAATAATGTAAATATGCCCATTCAAGGTTAACTGATGTTACAATGTTTTAAGGAATAAGCACATGCATTTTAGCACTGGTCAGCAGTGGTAAAGTGTGCATAGTCCTAAGGCCAGCAAAACAAGATCAGCAAAATGGAGGAAGAAGGCAAAAGGTTTAGGGGAAGAACACCCTAATGCTGACAGAGCTAACACTCACCATTTGCAATCAGAGTCATCCTTCGACCGAGAGAACCACAGTAAGAGTCTGCATGACCACTGACTCTGTAGTAAAACTGTTTGCTGTCCACCTTTCCTCTCTTCTGGGCACCCCACAGACAAGAGAGACTTGCTGCACCTCGCTCCTTCTTGGGCAAATACTTCTTCTGCAGGGTTGGCCGGCCCTCTGTCTCTCATCAGGCAGGCTGCTAAGCAGTCCAGGACAGGTATACTGTTCCTCCAGCTAGAGATCCAGACTGCAGTTGATGTCCCGCTCCCTCTGGGAGAATGGCTTTCAGGCAGACACCAGCCCTGGTTGCACAGAAGTCCTCTGAGTACTCTCTAGAGCACCATCTTACTTAGCCATGAAAGAGCTGGAAATGGAACAAGAAGTTGAGACTCATATTTATACTCAACTGGTAGACAGGAGATGTGGATTCACTGTTTGAAACAGTAGTGCTGGTTTAGGGTGTTTCTTCTTTCAGTGCCCTTTACATGCTGGTCTCCAGGCACAGCCTTTGTGTAGAGTGATGCTTCTCACACAGAACAATCTCCAATCTGGAGCATCCCCTATAGAGGCACAAAGAGGTTTCTGCACTTGGCTATCTCCAACCAACCACTAAAGGAATAATCAGGGGAAAAAAAAGGACAGGTTATCACATTAAGGCTTCCTCACCTTGTACAACAAAGCATACAATCATCCTACCATCCAGAAAATGGCAGCGTTCAGGAACACTGATCAGCAGCTAAAGGTCAATTGAATATTTAAAGGCAGACCTGTCAACTAAAATAAAAAAATCACAGTGTGAGGATTGAGTAGTGCCTTGAAGGAAGCAGGGCCTTGTGCTGATGAGAACCTACAGGGCACTTTTGGCCCAGTTACGCCCAAAACCCCCTCCTACAAAGAAAAAGAAAAAAAACTTGTTGAGGCCAGTGCTGATGTCCTGGGGTGTTTTCATACCCCTTAATGGACGTCAGCAGTTAAAAGCCTCTGAAAACAAGATGGAAATCCACTGCTTACAGTGGATTTCAGCTTTTTTTCCATGTCACTGTGTGATATCAGCTCCTCACAGGGTGAACCTGTGAAGGAAGCCAATACTGCGTGTCAAGCCATGGCACCATGTGAGTTTGCAGGTCTGTAAAGGAGCCCTGTTTCCACTCCTCTCTCTTCAGCGTTTAGTCCTTTTCTTTACTGCTTTAGGAATGGAAGCAGGACTCTTCCACTATCTGGGAATAAAACCCTCACCTCTATTTTGTACAAAGCCAGGCCAAGGGCAACAAAAATTGATCCCACAGGCCTCCATTAATCTGATTTACCCACACACCATGCATGCACTGTACGTTATTCACATCAACACGCTTAACATGCACTCTGGATTTTAGTGCTCTGAAATTGCTAAATGCATAGAGGAGGACCTTTACATGATTGGACTAGTGGGCCAGTAACTCAAATAAAAACATCCAATCATACTATGGATTCTAAAAATGTGGCACGCTGTCAACACCTCTAAATGAATTAAAATCATGACTACTCATGACACGAACAGTCAATTGGCAGTAAATGAGGACATGCTTGGTGCATCCCTTTAGGTCACAGGTCACTTCCACAACTATCTCGTGCCAGGGACAGGCTAGACCTCTGCACAAAAGCTAGATTATTGTGTCACCAGAGCCAAGAATCAGGATACCCATTTGCACACAGTTGAGTTCGCAAGACAGGGAACATGCCTTCACACAATGCAGGTGACATTCCCAAGTAAATAGATTGATGTTGAGTATATGTGGATATCTGAGTCTAGATGGGATGTGAGTGTTGGTATGAAGTGATCAATATGAGGTTTTTGGTTTGAAGGGGGACATGTGACATTTTTATTTATTCTCTATCAATATGTTGTACCTTATATGATGAAACTATTTTGAGCAAATCATGTTTTTTGGTTTAAATAAATAAGAAATTATTGAAATTACATACGGGCTCAAGAGGTATATAATGTAAGAAGCTATCATTTTAGGTTTGTTTTATGTATTCAGGGTGGCCCATTGGTGTATAAATACTGACATTCCCGTCCCAACATCCACCCACGCTCAGTGCTAATTCCCTACCAGATCCAAGCCTTTGAATATTTTAGCCTAGGCACAACTAGTCAATTACTACTGCAGCAATCTCCAGAGATGTACAGCAAACAAAGGAGGTCTGAATTAGCGTGGTCTACATATTCTTGACACAGGTAAATACTATGAAGGGTTCTAAGAAGAGTTTGGGGAGTGTAAAGAGCAATTGGAAGCCTCTGGAGTCTTCCAGTTACTGCCATCAAATGATCCAGCTTGGATCTACCACCTCTCATGAATCTTTGACAATACATGTACCACACAACACCCAGTTTCACTTACTATAGCCTGCAAACAGAGGGCGAGGATTGAGATAGAGTAGCAAAATATCTCATAACAAGTAGGGCAGACACTTCTGCAAATTCAGGTTCAGGAGATGTGCTTGCTTCATCTGCTCTTAGCACAGTCTGTAAAGGTACACTGAAATTGAGCCTTGCTCTGACAATGACAAGAGGGTACAGGGCTGAGCTAACAATAGACAAGCCTTAACTTGTCCTCCCATTATGTTTATTGACTGAACATACGCCGTGGATGAACTAACATGCCCTCAGTAATCATTGCTCACTGGGACATGAGCCAAAAATGTTGTAGATGCATGGTATTAAACATTTGCACACTCACATTCGCACATTTTAACACGGTGAATTATTCGTGTTTAGTGACTATCACAAAATAAATGACCTCATATGAATTTCCCTGCCTTGAGCACATATTGCGCTTAAGTATCTTGCACGTGTGGGAGTTTTTGTGCATTTCATATTTTGTGCATTAATAACAACGCGCAGAATGTGTATTTACTTTTGATTTTACATGTACACAATGACATAGTTCTAATGCATTTGAAACACATTTGCTATGACCTGTAAAACTGAGTTTTTCAGGCGCTTGTTAACTAGGGCTCATTTTAGGCCTAAACGCCAAATTACTCAAAATGGATAAATCCTTCTGCATGTATACTGTTCATTATTTCTGCAGCACACAGTCATGCAGAGTCATGTTCATTTATTTCCATTGAGGGTGTTCTTGCTATTCCCAAACAGAAAAGTTACCCGCATGGTTACAATAATGATTCTTTCTTCAAAAATGTTCCCGTAGCTCACTGCACCCTATTCCTTCATAATAGTTTGCTGTTGTTCATGTAACTAGTTTGTGCAGCCATCTCCAGATGACATTAGATGACACGAAGTGGGCTGAATCGATATTCATGTAGTGGAATAGTGCTTAGATGATAAGGCAATATGACATTTTATCAAAACTCACACCATGATCATTTTAGTGAACTTGATGATTTTCCATGCAGAAAAGGTGTATGTAATCCCCTGAGTTAGGGGTGAGACAGATTATTTCCTATGCTCCTAGGGAAGCTGTCCATTCCTTTACTGATTTTGCTGTTTACTTGGGACTTATTATTATTTATGATTCTGCACTTTAATCTATATGTCCTATATACTGTGAGCCTTCAGGGCACTGAGTTTTTGCTTTTTCATTTATGATCTCTGTACCACATTTTTTGTAATAAATGCTTACATTTTATCCATGAACTTGAACTCACCTGTTGAGTGGGCACTTATTTGACTTTATTTTGATATGCTGGTGGGTGCCTTATTTTGGAGACACTTTGCCTCATGAAACAGTTTTAATATTGTCTTCGAATCATCAATCCCTGGGAGAGTTATTAAGAAAATAATTTGTGGTGTGTAAAATTAGGGGCCCCCTCTCCCCTCAAAACGTTTAGTAGCAGAGTATGATTGCGAGATAACAGCACCACCTTTCTGCTTTAGAAATCTCTTTTTTGTCTTGTTCTTGGTTTTAGTGGATTTTGCACAGTGGATTTTCCTGGTGGATTACTTGCCTAGCTGCAACAGCACTGCTTTTGTTCCTGAGTAAAAAAGATTGTAAGTATGAAAATGGAGAATGATTCTTGTAATTGAAAGTGTTCTGGTGTGTTACTGAAGTGTTGTGGTTTGTGCAATTGAATGTTATACTGCATGTGAGGTTCTTGGTTATGCAATGTTGATTCCGGGTTCAATTGGTGGCTTGATCACGGTGATACTGATATACTTTTCTCATTTTTGATTTGCATAGAAGTAGTTTTGATTTTACTATTGGTTGGCTTGGTAATTGGATCAATTGAAATAGAAGATCTCAAGATTTTTTTGTTGCGGATGTATTAAAAAAGCTGGTGCGTAAGCCGCCTCATACACATAGATAGGGATTTTTCTGAATTGACGGATTTCCTTTCCATGGTTTCTGTGTTTAATTAGGTTGGTATCATTTGCTCTTCGGTGTACAGGAGTAACTACACTATGTTGCTTGTCATAGGACAGCAGTCTGTTTTAGTGTAAATTGAGGTTTGACAAATGCCACACAGGTACTAGTCTTGTTTCTACTGTTTGCAGGATTAATTTCATTCTAACTTGTTGATTTTTCCTTTTTTGGTTAAGCTGGCAAGATTTATTTTGGTTTATTAGTGTGTGCTCATTCAGTAAGGCTGTGCAGTTGTTTTCCTATTCACATAGAAGCCGTGCTATGGTTGGTTAGTCAGCTAAAGAGTTGTGTTGGGATTGCTGAGCCATCATCACAGCATTGCGCTATTCATGGATGATTGCTGTGAAAGTTGCGCTGTGATTGGTTGATCTTTGGCATAGCCATGCTAGAATTAGTTGTTGTCCACTAGTTTGTTTTGTGCGTTTTTTGGATTATTTGTGAATGAAAATAATGGGTGCTGTGTTGAAAAGCCTACAGCTCCTAGCATACCTGCTATGGAGGAATAGCAAAATAAATGCAGAGGGTTCACCTGCATATGAAATGTTTATGAATGTTAGGCTCTATTTGTGTACCTGGATTTACGATTGTAATGAATACGCCTCTGGTGACAAGGACTTTTAACTGAAGTAGAAGGCACCATTAACATTAGAATGCTAGATTTCTTGCGAGAGACAACGAATGAGAGAAAACCATAAACTAGACCTACATAGTTTAAGGTATTGAACACATGGGATTGGATGGCTACTGAGCAGAGGACGAAAATGAAAAGCAGATAAAGAGCTCATTTAAACAGTGGTTGAAGAGCAAGTGGGATAATCAGGAAAGATGCTGGAGAGAGGATATTGTAGAAGGAGTGAGTTTTTCTTGCAACAGTCAAAGAAGCAGTGGGAAAAAAAACTGATGAGGGAGACAGAGAGAAGCAGCGATTTTAACCGTATTCGGATAAGGATAACTTTTTAAATAATCCCTTGAATTTTAGAGCTCCTCCATATAGTGATGATATGCAGAGATTGGTGTGTGTCTCCACCGCGCCTGATATGGGTGCAGCGAGAGAGTGTATGAGTGTACAGAAAATTAATGCTGGACTTTTGAAAATTGAAGTTGGAGAAATTGTACATGGGACAGATTTAAATAGGTCTATGCCTTACAATGTAGATCGAATGAGAAAACTGATCAGAGAAGCAGTGAGATGTACAAATGAAGCACTTGATAAGCTTGAACAGTTAGCTGATGAATGTGAAGTTGACATTAGTAGAATGAAGAATGTATGGAAAAATTACAAGATGGATTTGACTAAAGAGAAAATACAAGAATTGGGTTTGGTGACTTTATGAGCTTACATTAAGGATCTAGATGAGAAAATTAAAGACTGGAGAGATTTGAAGAAGTACCAAGAAAATAAATGCACGGAGGCAACTCTGCGTATGTGTCCTGGACTAAAGGTAAAATCTTTATACATTTACAACAAATTTTCCAAGATTCCTTTGGATTGATGTGGATACATTATTTGAAATTGTTGTTCCTAGTGATCTATGAACTAAGTGTAAGACGCCTGTTGCTTGGCCAACTGAGGAACCAGTTAGAGTTGCTTGTAAGAATGCTCCAGTAGTTATACTGTAGTTGCTGACAAATATAGAGCAGTGATTGAATATTTGAAAAAGATGGTGCCAGAGAAGGAAATACATTGAAAGATCTTGTAAGCTACAAGAGAACCAAAAGAGTTAGTAAATGCTTACTATGACAGGCTCATGCAGATCTGTAAAAAGCACAGCAGAGTTAAAGATCCTTACAAAGGTGTCACCAGTTTCCAACCAGATTTCATTATGGGCTTACCTTCTGAGCTTAATTTGCAAGTTAAACATAGTATAATATGTAGGAAGCCTAGAGGTATTGATGAGATTCTGAAGTATGCAAAGTGCAGAAGTGATTGGTTTGATGAGAAGCAGAAAAAAGATTAAAGAGAAGTTGATGAAAGGACAGACAAAACAGATTTACAGAAGGGGTAAGAATCAGATGATGAGTTTTGAATTTGATTTTGTGTCGCCTGATAATTTCCAAATGAATGGTGCAAATCCCATGAAAGGTATGAGAATGGAAAATGAGATGGTGCAGTTGCAAGATCATGGAAGATGAGCTGTGAATAATTCTGGAGTGAATACAAATATTAGTTTGCTGAAGAAGAGCAATATTCTGTGGTATAATCAGCCATTGCAAGTGGGAGTGTAGACATAATCCAGATCAAGTCAAGAAAGTTTTTGTGCCCCAGAATCAAAGAAACACAAATCAAATACAAACCCAGGGGCATATTTAAAAGGAAGTTGCGCCCCCGGTGCGCCATTTATTTGACACTTCAGCTGCACTGTCAGTACTCCATATTTACAAGGTGACACATCTAGGGCAATACGTCATGTTTCAGAGACCTACGTCGAAATTTCCATTTTAGATATATGGAAGGTAGGCGTTCCTTAATAAAATACAACTCAAACCTGCTGCAGTGATATTTACAAGTTTATGGAAAAGTGACACATCATCGGCAAGTGGCATGCAGAACCTGATATGCCTTAAAATTTCTGTGCATCAGCAACCCAGGTGTAAGAAATGGCACATTTGCACTGGTATATAAACAGAACATAGCACCTTGACAAGCTGAACTACGCCATGCAGGTGCTAATACTTCAGCTAAGAGCAGCGAGAAGACCACCACCTCCACGTAGGCAGCATAGGAAAAGAGAGCATATATAACTGCAGAGGACTACCATCATTGACCTCAGGGAGGAGGACATCATCACCTACTACAGGCTCAGGAGGGGGCCCATCATCCAGCCCCTGAACTAGATTGTACCAAGGCTGCAGCCACCATCCCTGAGGTGCACAAACATTCCTCCACAGGTCATGCTGATGTCAGTCCTCCAGATGCTGGCATCTGGGTCTTTCCAAACCACCACAGCCAGAGTGGCAGGAATCTCACAGCAATCTTTTTCAGCATTCCTACCCTCCATCCTGGAATCCATCATCAGCTTGACACCCCAGTACCTCATGTTCCCCAAGACACAGCAGCAACAACTGGACACCAAGCAAGGCTTTTATGCCATAACTGGCTTCCCACATGTCTTGGAGGAAATGGAATGCACATATATGCAACTGGTGCCTCCTGCTGCAACATCCCACCTGTACTACAACAGGAAGCACACCTACTCAATAAATGTACAGGGAATAGTAGACCATCTGAAGATGTTCATCAGTGTGCTGGCAAAGTACCCTGGGAATACTCATGACACCTACATCTTCAGGCACTCCATCATCAATGAGTACTTCCAGAATGGGAGACATTGGAATGCCCTACTGGTTGGTAAGTACATTTGAAGTACAGCATGCCTAAGAACAGTGAATAATGTATGACAAAATAGCAATCTCTGTGTTTCCTACCCGAGACAGTGCATATGTTGGAGGGATGTGCCTCATACTGGATCCATACACCATGGCACATGTCCAATGCACGCCCGCAAATCACACAGTTAAGACATGCTAAGCCACTGTGGGGCATAATTAGAAGCCCTATGTGCCACCAGTGCATCACTTTTATTAACACACTGGCGGCGCTCAGTGCAGACACATATCTACAAAGCCACGCAAAGTCACTTTTTGTGGGTTTTCATGGCCTCGTAGATATGGTGTAAGGCAATGCAGTGCAAGTTGCTGCGCTGCCATAAACTGCGCTGGAGAGGCATACCATGGGTGTTGCAGTGGGTGTTTCCACGCAACACCCATTGGTTTTGTCGCATATCCAGATGTCCAAAAGTCTGTAAACCTGGAAATGTGACAACACTGTACAAATCCCCAGGGCAGCTGCATCAAGGAGAAATATATTTATTTCTTCTCATTGTTTCCTGTTTCTATGTGTGCTGCATTCTGCTGCACACACAGAAAGAGGAAAATGCCTCCCAGGATTGAATTTGTGGAGGAAGTTGTCCCTTCATGCGCAAAAACAATTCCCCTAACAATGCAGACACCCTTGCACCATGGAGCAAGGGTGCGTGCAGTGGCATTAGCCAGAAATGTATGCACCAGCACAGGGGGAACTACAGAAATGCACTGTATTTTATAAATACGGTGCATTTCTGCCCCTTCGAATTGGCGTAGGGCAGAACAGCAGAGAGGCTTGTGCCGCTGCCCTATGCCACTTCCTAGTAAATATGCCTGTCAGTAGTGGTAAGAACCTGAGCAACGGAACACTAAGAACAAATCTGTGTTGCATCACTGTGTGCACAAAAGGTCTTCCATGGCTGTTATTTGTGTGCCCACATGTAACTCCCATGATTCATGAGGCATGACATTCATCACACACCAGGTAAACTGTGAAATATATCCAATCAATTACCCTCACCAGGTCATGCCTCTCACAGGAAAAATACTTGAGTCATTCAACACACTCTAGCCACCTATGAGTGGTGCAGTTCATGGCACACATACTTAGACAATCTTGACTCCAAGAGTTCATGTGATGCATGAAGATGACCCTTCATGCACAAAGTAAATGTCACATGAAATGCAGCCACTCAATCCCCAGGTTGCAATTTTTCCTGTCTTGGTGCTACCCCTCCCATTGTGTGCCAGTGTTGCTTGAAAATTCAGGAATGTGCTGTATGGCGTTAACACTGTCCTTTTTCGATAAGGCAGTTCAGTGCTGATAATTTACTCGATGCACTGTACACCGCCATTTTTCTGTATATCTGGGCCCTTGTCTACCGTCCACATAGCTGCCCAATGCACTACAACGTGTAGACAATGATGTCCCAAATTGAAATGCACTCACTACTCTACCAATGGTTGGGGCTACTGAACATCAGTGACTACTACTGTCACATTTCAGTCTCTGTGAATTAATGGAACCACATAATCTGTACTGGATAACAGATGTAAAATAAGACAGGTTGTAGAACAGAAAAGCCAATATGAGTTCTACACCAACACGAGAGAAGTGTGAGATAAGTGCCTCCTCAATGGCATACCTACTCTCTCGGTCAGTGAAGGCTCATCATGTTCTGGCTAGTGTAAAAAAGTTATTTTTGTATATCAATGTGTGTCACACATGCCAGCATACATGTATGTTTTTCAAAGTGTCTGGAATAATGATTGAGAAAGGCCATGTGTGCCATCCAATGTCAGTTGAGGCCCCAGACATGGGTAAATGTCTATATAGGTTCACAATTGTCACCAATAGTCCAAAAACAACTTATCTCTCATCCATATTGACGGAAAACTTACAGATACAGATGCAAACAATGTGTTGGTACGACAGTTCTGGTGGTAAATTGACCAAAGGATAATCATTTTAAATCAGCAAAGTGCAAGTCACAAACACTAACACAATGTATCTAAATATGGTATTCAACAATCATCAATCTAGATTGTAATGCAACCTGGTCAAGGTACCACAGTGTACTCTGGATACCAATCTCAACATTACTTTGACACAGCAATGATGGTAGACCCATTGAAAATAGGCACATATTTCAAGTTACAGTACAACACATAAGTGTGACGACCAATGTATTGTGTACAGGTCTGTGGTAGACAGATATATGACACAACATCAGTGTGTCCTGCCTAAAGATGCCCCCACATTGTATACCTATGCGTCAATCCCAGTGAACCATGACATATTGACAAATGAAAAGCAGCAGCTAAAGGCTGACAATAAATCATACAGCTATCCAAGGAATCTGAATAGAATGCACCACGTGTACTAACCAGATATCATTGACTAAAGGAAGTGAAGAATTCAAAGCTTCAGTCATTGGCAGGTAGTGCAGCAACAACATCAGTTGTTCCACAGGGACACATGTATGTGTGAGTGTGAAACTGGTTAGTACTGGTAGAGCCTACTTTGGAATATAAAAAAATCCCCATTTTGTGAACAACATACTGTCACTTACAGTGGCATTGACCTACAAAACACCTATCACACTAAGCTACAGCCCAAATATGAGTGTCTGATTGTGGGACTGTTGACAGTAGCAGGCCATGCACATGTTTCAATACGACACAGAGAACAGGAATAGTAATCTGGAATTCAAACTGTTCACCTAAATGTAACCAATAGTGTCCAAAACGGGTAGAAATGTGCCTGGAGTCATTCAGTACACATAACTGACATGTACTGGAATGTGGGTTGATCAATCACCATGATCATTGAGTGACTTTTCTTTGTCTTTTCCGCTGAGCAAGGATATGGTCTGCAGCCATGGGTCATGAACCCATTTTCCCTTCCCCAGACTGAGGCAGAGCGCACATACAACAATGCACTTGGCAAGACCAGGGGTATAGCAGAGCAGACCTTCAGGGTACTGAAGTCTCGCTTCTGGTGCTTGGACATGTCCGTGGACAGATTGCTATACTAACCCTCCCTCCTATGGTCTGCAAAATTATCCTTGTGTGCTGTTTATAGCACAACATATGTGTGCAGACAAAGGTCTGATAGGAAGTGGACCCTGAGGACCAAGACACCCAGATGAAAATGAAGATAAAGATGGATACAGAGGCCAAAATGTAGCCACAATTGCTAGGATCCGGCGAAGAATCAACATTGTCCATAACTTTTTCATCGAAGCATGATGCAGTATGATGTGCATATTTTCTTTACTTTGGTTTAGAAAGAGTGTTAAAAAAGGAAGTAAATAAATGAACACAACCTTTGTGTACACAATTTTGTTTCACAGTCACTGTAAACATCAAAACACTCACATCTCACCTAATCGTTTTTGGCGCATCACAAAGGTACGTAGCTATGTATTACATTCACCCTCAGACAATATCATCTAGGCCAAAATATGTGTGCATATCAACGACATGTGCCAAAAACATGTGCTACAGGAAGACATACACCAAACAAATGTTGTAATGTGGAACAGTGTGCACATGTCGTGAGGTTGTGTGCTGGTACAGTGAACTGACCTTTAGAGATCCTAACAATCCCAAGGGGCTGTAAATATAAACAGTGTGCAATGACTGAATATGTGTGTTCTATGTCTTGACAAATTTAACTGCGGCACACTTGTGGAGGCCAGTATAGTGACCTCATAGTCCTATGGCTCTGAACAGAGGCCTATATGATGTGCATGGGCCCGCAGTACAACCAAGCTAGTCCCCAAATGCTACTTCAGCGTTTGCAAGCACAAAGCAAAATCAGCGTGGTATCTCACATAACACATATAAAAGTTGTGCCCTTACCTGTGCTGGTGCTGGACTGGCTAACTAGGCCCAACACAAGCACACTTGCCCCACTAGGCAAGGATGCATATGTTACATGCAGGAATGGATGTGACCATGTTGGTGTCTTACTCAGAAACAAACAGTGCTGTGACTCCTTCAGCTCCATCTATGTGCGCCAAATAAAACATGACACAAAGAAAAACAAAATACAAAATAGATGACAAGGTATAACTACATTCAATATCACTACGGCGAAGGTAGCATGCACCAACGCATTCCAGATTACAGTGGCCTAATCTGTCAGTAAATGCACATATGACCATCTGATGTTAATGTCTACACACATCCTATGTTCAAGTAAGTCCTCTCTGTATCACAAAAATAAGATGTATGGAAATGATAAACATATTCCTACTTGGAAGTCAACACACTAGTTAGGGCTTCTCAAGCTGGTCTTGTGAGGATCACAAAATAGGCTTACATTTGTGGCCAACACTTTTCTGCAGGTGTAATGTGCAAGTGCCACACATATTGTGCCAGACACCAAGCCCAGACAGCAGGTGTGTGTGTACCATGACATTATATGGTGGTAGTTTGATATTTACAGCTGGAAACTGATGTCTTGCACATATTAACAGGCGTCCTATTGGCCAAGCCACATACCTTTCATATTTAGACTGTCAATTTGTGAGTTGGACGCCACACACACTGTAGGCTGGCAGAAGCAGCCAGTGTACGTAATTCTCTGAGTGTGTATTGCGTCCATAACACATCTTGTTTTAGGGATGCAGACAGATAGTACGATCTTCAATTTTGGGTATAATCATGAATAACCGTATGGATTACATTTTCCTGTGACTGCAATATCTATGAAACTACACATCCAACTACGTAGCTACCTACATTCAGCCAAGCTTAGGACGAACTGTGATGCAAATAAATAATGTCAAGCTATCAACAAATCACAATATGTCTTTGTATTTCACTGAAATACACTGCCTGTCCTAGTGTGTGCACCATGAACGCAATGAGTCACACATATGCGCACTGTTAACATATACATACAAGACATCCCAGGTCTTCTAGCATGTCAGTAAAGTTAATGTGAGCAAGAAAAGTGAACCCTCATTGCACAATTAAATACACTGTACCAAACACAATAGTCTAGTTGCGTCAATCAAAACACGGGCATTGGCCATTTGTGTGACGAACTGCACACAGAGCATCGGTTGGAAGCCATGCATCAATGCCAATGTGTGAAAACCAATGCATTGTGCATTGGTATGCGTTGTGCATAAATCATGCATTGGCTATTTATCTACAGTTCATCAGAAAAAACAACACATTAGTAGAAAACGTGACGCATCAACCCAAGAAACAATGCAAGGGATGCTGCAGACCAGGAAGTGTGAAGTTACTTTCACTTTCCCTTACAATATTTTTGTCTGTGGTGGCTGGTGGAGATGTTTTGTGTTTGCTTTGTGGATTGCTTGTGCTTCTTGGTCTAGTTGATGTCTGTGCTGTCCCTGTTGTATTAAAAAAGTGTTGTTTGTGTATTGTATTTGCATTTTGTATTGTTTTGTCAACTGTATTGTTGGGTGTTTGTCCATTTATGGGTTTGTACTGTTCAGGGTAGGGGAATGGTTAGTTTAAGTTTAGTTGTAGGTAAGGATGGATATTTTTGCTAGGGATATATCGGGAGGGGCAGAGCCAAGAATCTATCGGAGGAGGAATTTAGTGGTCTGCCGCCCAACATGATTGCTACGGGGAGTACGGTGAGCCACGGTTACCCTACCCAAGAAGAAGCAGCGGTGGGAGAAGGTTTGCTTTCAAATGGCCTGGATATTTGGTGTCCACCGCACTGTGCACCAACTGAAGCACAGGTAGGCAGATGTGGCTAGTCGGGAGGTCGATCTTCTTGGAATGGGAGTTGATGAGCCTGTTGGTAAGCACCCATATTCGATAAGCTTGTAGCTGTGTGTCTTTTGCCAAAATGTTTTTGGGTTAGCATGCATGATATTGGCTAACTCATTTAACAAAAAAACATGCTACAGGGGCATGTTCACAGTGGCCTAACAATAGACCAGACATGCCATGCATTGCAGGGGAGGCCGAGAAGTGCTGGCTAACCCACCCGACATTATGCAGGGAGTCTTGTCACCTGGCCTGCAAGGTCATAACTAAGTACAAACTGTGGAGGGTCACCCACCATGTATGTTGCAGGGGAGCACAATCACATTTCATAATGCCACAGGATGTTTATGGTGTTTGGTTTGCCCCCAAAAATTTAATTATGCATACATGTATCTTGAAACTTGGTCACTCTTCCTTAATGAGTCTGTAGCAAGACATTAATGGCAATGTTTATTTACCAATGCACTAGTAAAATGTAAGGAGCTAATTGAAGAGTAAAACCTGCTTGTTTACTGTCTGAGGTGTGTAGCATTGTTCACATCACGTACTGAGTTAAGGAGGCCTCCTCAAACTTATTACCTTGCAGAGTGTTGTTTGTCTAATTATTCTGTTCACATAGCCATCTATGCAGGCACCCTTGCACCATATATCACGTAAGGATGGTTTTGTACATTGTCTGCACTCTGTGCATCTGAGATGTGATTTGTCTGATGTTATCTGTTAACACTGCAACATGACATGTATACTTTCATCATTAATCCATGTCAACCGTACCATATGCTACATGTCAAACGTGCAGACAATACCAGACACCTGTGAGGTCAATCTACTGTGCTTCATATGTACACAGTGACATTGTACAGTATTCACAGAGCAATGTACCATGTTTTTGTCTTGTAAGTGGAAGTTCACTCTACACCATTTCTAAGGTGGACACCTTCAGGGATCCCAATGTACCAGTGAGTGCCACCTGAATGTTTCCCATGTTCTGTAATGATTGTGTATGAGCTCTGATATTGGCAGCAATTACATGTGTAAGGGGTATCATTATTCACCGGAAAATAGTTTTCCATACGTGTTAAATAATAAATGAAGTAGTGCAAAAGGTAGTGGCAAATGTCAATGTGCATTTATTGCCAATCTATGCAGACCACATGATAGATGGCCCTGAAACGTCTGTTGTAATGTTTTCCAAACTATGGTGTTGATGTTTATGGCAAATGTACCAACACCAGCCCCAAGACCAACAGATGATCACAATTTCAAATGTCTATCAGCCATAACATGGACCAAAATTAACAAATGTATTCAAAAGGTATGTGATAGAAAAGGTGCATGAGTTAGGCCGAGAGTTTCAAGATACAGTATGTTTGCCCAACTCCAAATTTAAGCAGGACACAGGTGTGGTTGGAGTGTATGACATATCCCACACAACATTAACAACAGTCAACATTGCATGTGCACGGGAAACTATACACAGTGAACATCTATACAAATTTGATAGTTCTACTACTGTGTGCTCACATCATACAATGCCCATACATGCAGAATACATTTTTCATTGCTACCACAATTGGTACAGGGTGGAGGATTAAAGGCATGAGCAGACATTAATGCCATTCAAACAGGAAAATGTTTTTGGATCCAAACATGTACCAGTATCTATGCGTCTTGACAAACGTGTGAATCAATAAACTTGTGTGACCATGTGAGCAAGCTATGGCTCACGACACAACATTCCTTCCTAGGATCTATTTGTGAGGTGGTAAAGTTAAAATATATAATTTATTTGAGCAATACAGTGGCCAAATGGCATATCCCCATGTGTTGCTGTGAGTGTGTGAGCACACTGTCCCTAGCAATCATCTTAATTAGGTTATCCCACATTTATTCTGATGTATGGCAACTGTCATCCAGCATAATGGGTATCTGAACATCCCTCAGAGTGACATGTGAGATGGGGTGACAGAGGAGCAGTTAGCAAAATGCTATGGTGGTTTTAAGTATGTAGGAGAGGAACTTTATATGAAAATGGCTTTGGATGGTTCAACTTCAATCTGCTTGTCAGATGCACATTGCTAGTTAAGTAGTCCACATGTACAGACATTTTGGGGGTCATTCCGACCCCGGCGGGGTCGGCGGGAGCACCGCCAACAGGCTGGCGGTGATCCTGAGGGCATTCTGACCGCGGCGGTATGGCCGTGGTCAGAACTGGAAAACCGGCGGTGTCCCGCCGGTTTTCCGCTGCCCTGAGGAATCCCCCATGGCGGCGCAGCTTGCTGCGCCGCCATGGGGGATTCCGACCCCCTCACCGCCATCCTGTTCCTGGCGGTTTCGACCGCCAGGAACAGGATGGCGGTGAGGGGTGTCGTGGGGCCCCTGGGGGCCCCTGCAGTGCCCATGCCAATGGCATGGGCACTGCAGGAGCCCCCGTAAGAGGGCCCCACTTTGAATTTCAGTGTCTGCTTAGCAGACACTGAAATTCGCGACGGGTGCTACTGCACCCGTCGCACACCTTCCACTCCGCCGGCTCCATTCGGAGCCGGCTTCCTTGTGGAAGGGTGTTTCCCACTGGGCTGGCGGGCGGCCTTTTGGCGGTCGCCCGCCAGCCCAGTGGGAAACCCAGAATGACCGCTGCGGTCTTTTGACCGCGGGGCGGTCTTCTGGCGGTCCCAGCCAGGCCGGGGTCAGAATGACCCCCTTTGTCTGGCAAGTCCAGACAGGATGTGAGGATTCCTACCTCAGCGCAAACAGAATAGGTATGTCTAGATAGGGAACGTCATCAATTCACACATGGTAATGCAGTTAAAGGCCTGACTCATGCACCATAGACCCGCATATCTGAACTGTGTTGTCAGCATACAGTCCACCTACTGGTGGAATTACCCATACTCGCTTCCAAAAAAGCTGTCACCCTTGATTCAGTTTTGGCAAAGATACAGCACAAGATGCTTAAACATATGAGATCTACTGCATGCGTGCACACACTCATCACATGGATATGATTTGAAGTGTTGTGCATCAAGTTGACATTACTTGCTGATATGTTTGGACAGACAATAGGATATGTAAAGAGCCATATGGTAGTGCCTGAATTTCATTAAGTAAGCCATGTAAATGGCTTCCTGGTATTTCCGTTAGTATGGAAGGGTCCAACAGGTCTGGTTGTGTAAGGTAGCTAGCCAGCCTCCATCCATCTTTCAGCTACCTGGTACAGAGTCACTCTATGTAGCAATGTGTGTGGCCTTGTGTATTTGCCATATCAGTTACGCAGTGCTGAGGCACAATACCTGTAGTTGGTAGACATTATCCATTTCACATTGGTTATTGGCCATAGAGTATGCCACATTGCATGTTGCATAATAAACCGCAGTGAGTCCCTAGGTGGACCATGTGTACCAATCTATGTGTACACAACAGTGTAGTTCCTAATCAGTCTCAGAATTAACATGGCTCTACGTTGATTTAGGCAGACACTGCAGTTATATATACCTACTTTGGCAAAACCTGAGATATTTTGCTTTGTTACATTAGGAGAAGTATAGGTTTCTTATGATGGATGGCCATTTTTCAATAAAAAAATGATTTTTTGGCTAGAGATGCAACTTTTGATGTTCTTAAAGACTTAAACCTAATAATGATAAAAACAGGTCTTAATTCAGCTTTGTCTGATACATAGTCCCTTAACCTCTAACAGACAACATGATGCCTGACCTGCAAATGGCCCACTTGATAGGTTTGGCGAGATACCACCACATCAAGGCATGTTGCCCGGGCCTACTGGCACATGGGGCATCAGTACACTGAAGGTAAGGCATCTGGGACATGGAAGTCTGCACCTCAGGGCCAACAAGGGCAGGACAAGGAAGGCACCAGCCAGGATGTAAGTGCGCCCCATGGAGATGGATCTGTTGCTGTTCCAGTCCTTCTGCTGCTCAGTCGGCTATAGCACCACAGTCTATGGCCACAACCACCAGGCAGCCTGCCATGTTTGAGAAACAGGCCCTGAAAGACCTTTCAGACTTAAAATTACATGTGGCAAGATTAGAACGACAGATAGCCACTCTCATGCAGATGGTCAAGACTTTGTAGTAGTCAGAAGATAGTATTGCCAAACAGATTTAGGCCTCCCTTGGAATTTCTGTGCTTCCCCTGTTTGTTTTCATAGAGTAGTGTTTTAACATAGGTTAGGATGGGTTTTATTGTAGGCATAGGTTTGTTTAGTTTTAGTAATTTTAAGATGTTATTAGTGATTTGTTGTTAGTTGGGGATATGGGTGGGTAGGTTATAAAGTGGGTGGGGGGTTGATGTGTAGGATATGTGTTGTTAAGAACCCCACCCCCAAAAAAATAAGATACAAAAATATATATTTGTTTAGCTTTCAGTGTTTAGGTAGCATGCGTATAGGTGTAGTTTATGTTGACATTGTGTGAAATGTATTAAGAGAGGTTGGGGTTGATGTTTAACATGCTTGGTGTGTTAAATCTGTGGAGTAGTATAAGGTTAGGTCAGTTATGTACGTTAAGATAGATTTTAGTTAAGGTAATGTAGGTTAGTTATCATAGGTTAGTTTAGTCAATTCAATTCAATCAAAACTTTGATCGCAGTGTTTCTGTAGCATAAAAGAGCAAAATACTTGAAATTGTAAAATACCAGGAGAATTCATTATATTGTAGCCAATTAAATAGGCCATAACATATTCATCGCAGATGTCTCGCATCAAAATAACCCTGCACAAAGCTCCTCCCACGTAGGGAACTTATGACCTGACATAATTAATCATACAGTATTAAATAAAATACATTCATTAAAGCTCCGAGCAATAAAACAATAAAAGTTCAATTGGCATAATATCCTAGGTATGCAAGGGTCAAAGCTATAGTATTTTCCTCAGCTTTAGACAATCCCAAATAAAGACACCCATCAGCTGCCAAATCACACGGGCTTCCAACTTCTCTAAAAATGAAAGGGCCGGTCTACATGGCCGGAAATTGTAACTTTTTTGAAGGGGGACAATAAAACAATATAAGTTTTCTTTTGGACCTCATAAAACCAAAATAAAAAATAAAATGTAAATTTGTTGAAGGGACATACCATCACAAGGGAAGGTGCCTAACTCCTTCGGGGAGTACTACCTGTGGTGGTGGCCCTACATAAAGGGTAGGTAGTTTAGACAGAACCTAGTAAGAACAAAACAATGCTGTAAATGCTGAATGCCTAATAATTAGGGTTGAAGACTCTCATATGAGGGAGTCTGACTGTACAAAAGTACTCCTGTTTTGATTCTGTTTGACTCAACTCCTTTCCCCCTAGCATGCACCAAGAACACCAGTTTCAGCTTGGTCTTACTGTAGGATAAGCATGATTTGAGAAAGGTAAACGATTCCAATAGCCCAAGTGCCTCCAGGGTCGAGACCCAGGGTAACTTGAGAGTTGCATCCAGATTCAAGCAGTCCACAAGCACTTGTTGTGTCAACTTGGCTGATTCCCTTCCCCAGATTGAATGCCAAAGTAGACGCAATAGCGTCAAAAAAACCCACGAACACTGCCAGTTCACCAGAGGAGAGCCAAAATGGATCCCAGATGTCACTACAGACCCCAAGAAGATGACAGCAGACCAGGAACCAGCCAGGAGGATCCACACAAGAACCAGGACACTTATAAGAAGAAAAGAAAGTGTTGCTTCAGTGCAGAGGAGCAGGAAATCCTAGTTAAAGAGGTGACGGAACACCAGCACCAACTGTTTGTCACCTCAAAGTTGCCAATCAGTAGGAGAGAGGCTATATGGCAACAAATTGTTGACAAGATTAACAGTGTGGCAGAAGTACGGAGAACAGTCATCGAGTGCAAGAAACGCTGGCATGACTGCAAACGCAGGACCAAGGAAAAGATGGCCAGGAACAGTAAGGCAGCACTGCAGACTGGAGGGGGGAGTCCAGCACACCAGGAGGCCCTGGACCACATGGAGGAGATGGTTGCAGCCGTCATCCCTGAGGAGATCGTCACAGGGATTCAAGGACAGGACAGCCAGACTACTACGAGACAATGCACATGCAGGGTAAGTCACATGGGGAATTATAATGCAATAATGTCAACTGCAACCGGGGGGGGAATACCTACTACACATTGCATGTAAGTCATCATATACATGGAGTGGCATGGGTAAAGGGGCACGGCAGGGGGGCATGGCCTGCACAAACATAAGCTGGGGCACACCATTACACTACATCAACAACAGTCCCATGGTGGCATGCTGTCATGCCAACGATGGAGCAAAGGGAAAGCCACGACAGGAGGGAAGGCCACTACGTCAAACTGACATCCTGGCACTCATCAGCCAACATACCTCCTACATTAACTAGGGCCCTATTAGCAATCCTCTAGCCAAACCGACAACTGCAATGTAACAACAGTTGCCACTACCACCTCTGATCTGTGTGCAGCTCAAGTAGCCAATGGCAGTAACCTCCCCATGGAACATACATACCTAAATTAGGGAGTGAGGATGACAACTGCAACAATCTCCAGAAACAAGACAAAAGCCCCACTACACTCAAATGTCAATGCACATAGTTTCCGCAAACATCAGCCAATGTAAACAACAATAGGAGCGACACAGCACTGAGGACACACCCATGCTGCATATATCAGGGTCCATCCTGTGCCTGGGTAACAAGGCAACATCACAAATGTCATACTGCTCAGAGAACAGCATTGAGGAGGGGACACATGTAACTGGTCACTGAGATACACCTGCACAGTCAGAGGGGGAAATAGGACACTGATACGATTATCAAGGCAATCCAATGTATCACACATTACCCAACATCAGCAGGACACATTAACAATGTCAACATCCATATCACATCATAACATTGCCATGCATAGGATATGCTACATGTCAATTACAATTAAGTCAATGTGAAAGATCAGGGATTGGGGCAGGTCCTGATAGTTAAGTGTGCTGCCAGGGCCATCAGAACACCCACAGCCAGTGAAAGGTCTCACCATGAGGATGGATATACACGGAGGGTCGAGTAGGACAAAAAGGTGGCAATTCTCTATTTGGCATAAAGCAACACCTAGAGGCAATGAAGCTGACAAGTCTGATAACTCAATAACATACATGTAACACACAGGTGGGCCATAGGCCTGAAACAATGCCCATCTGAAGGACTGCAGATATTAATACAAAACAAGATCACAAAGTGAATTCATCAAAAGGCAGGCACGTCACGTCAAAATTGCCACAACACAGACACACTAATTGTACCCTGTTTCATTGCAGAGGAAGATGGATCTCCTGCTGATATGCCTGTCCCAGATTTCCCTGATGACATGGATGACGAGCCGATAAACATTCCCCAGGAGACCATCCAAAAGGTCCTTGAAACCCTCCAGACCCCACCTTCAGTCACAAGGAGGAGCACAGAACAAGCAGCCATCGCAGAGGATCCACCCACCACCCCAATTGTAAGACCTGCCAGCTCCAAAACAGCTGAGGACTCAGACGACACTGGCACCAGCTTTGAGAGAACTGTAGTTGGAGTACAGCGGGAGCTGGCCAAGGAGGTGCGGGTGGGGATGCAAAATATGGCAGCCAGCCTTGAGGGGGTGCGTTTGTGCATGATGTCATCTGCAGATCAGGCAGCAGCTATGCAAACCCTAACATCCATACTGCAAGGACTACAAGAAACTCTCAAGGAATTCACCACTGCAGTAAGGGAGTTGCCACAACACCTCGCACCCCAAACTTTCCACTGCATGCACAAATGCAATCATGACTCCCTCAGGGCCGTCCTGCCTGCCTACCATCGTGATGTGGCTGCTATTCTCAAGAACCAGCAGATCCTCCTTGCTGCAGTACTGCACTTAAGACCTTCACAGGGAGCAGCGACCGGGATGTCTGACTCCACGTCTTCTAACACTGAGGTGTGTGTTGCCCCTTCACAACCAACAACAACAAGGACAAAGCAGGCAACACACACATCAGAAGAAGAAGACATGGAACAGATCACATTCACAAGGAAAAGTACCCGGAAGCACTCGTCCCTGCCACATGGCCGACATTTACCAAGGTCCTGCGCTTTGTAACTTGCCAGTCTTGCAACATTTGTACTCAAGCACTGTTCTGCAAACCACTGTATATCTTGTCACCCAGCCCAGTGATTGTCTCTCTCCTACTCATTGCCAAATCCTTTCCCTCTGCACTGTCTGAAACAGCAACCCCAGCATGACAAAAGCATTTTGGTAAACCCTTGTGTTGGATCCCAATTTAAAATGTCACTATAATGGACTCACAGAAATGGACAATGTACATATAGCACTACAGCACTTTTCAATAAATAGTACTTACACCACAAATCTGTCTCTGAGTAATGTGACATATCAACTGCGCAGTAGATAATTGGAATGTCCCTACTGTCAAATAACGTAGCTTCTCAATACAACTGTCCAGATATTATGTAGTTAGAGAAATCTGCACAATGACCATGATTGCAACATACTCTGCCCATCCTGAGGGAATAATCTGATGAAGTGAGAAACCATAGACCACCATGCTGTGTTGGACCTTGCTTTCAACATGTATGTGTGAAATATTTGTGGTCCTCTGCTATCAGCCTTCAAAGGAGATATGTACATGATATATGTCATTAAGAGTGTGTGTGTATGTGGCCATTGTATGTTAGGCATCACATAAGCTCTGGGATGTTCCGTGTCCTACTCAGTATCCCAGCAATGCTCCATGAGGCAACACTCTTATTCTGATAAGTAGAGATGAAGCTGTGTAAAAAAGGAATAGCCAGACTATGATATGGTGATTATAATAGGTGTTTATTTAAAATAGTTAACTAAAGTGGTGAAGGTGATCATATTCAGAAGAAATTATTTACAATCTGTTGCCGCCTGCGTATACCAGCAGCTGTGTTCTGTAGTTCACCCTCCTGTTGCAGGCCATCATCCTCCTCTTCCTCCTCTTCAGGCATGTGTGGCTCTGGTTCCAGGAGGGGAATGTTTCTTCTGACACAAATGTTGTGCAATATTGCACATGTGAGGATGATCCTACAGACCATCTCGGGGGAATATAGGAGGCTACCACCAGTAATGTCGAGGCAGCGGAACCTTGACTTGAGGATGTCGAAGGTCCGCTCGACAATGCTGCGTGTCCTCCTATGGGCCTCGTTGCATGCACGCTCTGCAGCTGTACTCGGGTTGCCAAATGGTGTCATAATCCATGGCTGGATGCCATACCCCTGATCAGCTGCAATAGAAAATGAATGGGATCATGTTGATGTAGCTGGCACTATTAAGGCAGTAGTTGTCTTGTGTTGTCTGTGTCTCTTTTGTGTACTAATGTGACATCCTATGCTTGTAGGTTATACCATCTGCATTGTGTTGTTTCCTTGGCTGAACAAGTGTTTGTCTGCTAACCGTTTGTCAGCAATATGTTTGGGGATTTTCAGTACAGTGTGCCCTCCCTAGCATTGTGACTTGTGATACAGGTGTCCGTGTGTCTTCACTGGGGGTGAGATGATAGTTCCATGCAGAGTTAAATTTGAAAGTGTTGTTAGCACGTTCATATGAAAGTACCCTAGACATCCCATACCTTTAGACTTAGGCAATGTATTAATGTAAAGGTCATTGGGACACTTACAATTTGCAAGGTGACATTTAGGCAACCACACTCATTGATGTCTTCACATTAGGCTGTACAGTAATTTCCGATGTGTGACAGGTTCAATGGTGACTTCAGAAACATGGTTAGTGATGTCAGGACCTCAGTGTGTTCCTGTTGACATGTTGCTGTTGTGGTGTATGTGTTGTGTGTCCTAGTGGGTTGCTGTGCAGTATATATATAAGTAGGTTTTTGTACTTACCAACAAGTAGTCCATTGCCATACCGTCCATCCTGGAAGTGTTGATTGATGGTGCAGTGACGGAAGATGAATGAGTCATGGACACTCCCAGGATATTTAGCCACGATGTTGGTGATCAATCCCTGGTGATCGACAATGGCCTGCACGTTGATGGAATGTGTGTGCTTCCTGTTGCGGTAGAGGTATTCAGTTGCAGCAGGTGGCACAAGGCGTACATGTGTGCAGTCGATTGCACCAAGGACGTGTGAGAAGCCACTGATTGCGTAGAACCCCTGTTTAGTTTCCTGCTGCTTCTGCAGTGTGTTAGGGAAGCAGATGTGGCGGGGTGTCAGTCGAATGATGGCATCCAGTACTTTGGGCAAAAAGGCGGAGAATGATGGTTGTGATATTCCGCCTACCAGGGCACCAGTTGTTTAAAAAGAGCCACTTGCCAGCATATGAAGTACGGCAAGCAGCTTTGTTTCTGTTGGGATGGTGTGGGGTGTCACCAAAGTGGGGGCCAACTGCAGTTCAATGTTTCGCAGCAGCTGCTGAATGGCCTGCCAGCGTAACCAGTACCTCTGTAGGATGTCATGTTCCCTGAGGCTCTGAAGGGTTGTTCAGGGGCGGAATATCTTCTCCTGCCTTCTGCGCTGCCTTTGGGGTCCCTGCTGGTGTTGTTGTAGCTGCTGTTATTGTTGCTGGGCTCTGCGTCTGCTTGCATGCTGGATTAGAATGACCTCCACGGCTCCCTGTTGCTGCTCTGCTGCTTTGCTGTTTGTTCTATGTGTTCTGATTAAATACAGGTGTGTTTGCCCCATTTTAACGCCTGCCCTGACCCAGGCGTTAATTTTTGACGCAAATCGGGCTGTGCGTCATTTTCTGGCTCCGCCTCCCAGCCGTGCGTCATTTTTGCCCGAAAGCATAAATACGACGCACGGCCCTTTAACACATTTTTGGGACAGGAACGCCTACCTTGCATATAATTAATGCAAGGCGGGTTGCCGCATCCAAAAAATTACGCACACGGCGGAAATTTGTCGTCTGCGGGCTCGGGCGTCAAAGTTTAAATACGGGGCAACGTTTGCGCTGATTGTGCGTCAAAATTTTTGACGCACAATCAGCGCAGACAGAGTATAAATATGCCCCTAAGTTTGCCCATCTTAAAAGGGTGAGCTGGCGGCATAGCAGCATCCTGTTTCGCATTGGTCTCAGCTAGAGATCTCTTTTTGCAAAAGAATCCAGCCCTTGTCTTCTTCAAAGGGGGCTCACTAAATAATGACTTGTCCGCCTGAGTAGAGCAACCCCCAGCATGCCCAAAGAGAAGCGAGGGAGGACAAGAAGCTGTTGCGCCTTCCATAGGCCTGTGTCTTTTGCTAAGCCATCAAAGAAAAGGACATCATCCCTTGGCTCCTCCAAAGAAAGATGCTTTTCTGTGAGCTCAATTTATTTAGCTAGAGCTCCAACAGCACGAACGAGGAAAGAATTGATACAGGCTATCGGATCCCCCCCATGCCGCCAGCGGTAATCTTCCTTTTACCCATATTACTTATTTGGGAATTTGGGAGAAGTGAAAGGACAAAATTAACTCATGTGCAAACACACAGGACCAAGGGGGAGGGCCTGTCCTGATCGCAGATGGCCGCTGATGGGCGCAGATGGGCCCGGTCTTTGCCTGGGTGTGTCCCGTGTGTTCTGCATCGCAGGGGCCTTGCAGTGCTTTATAACACGAAGCTAACACCAGCCCCACCTCCATTAGCAGGATGGATCCTGGGGGGCCAAGTCCCACCCCAGATAAGGACAGACGCAGCAAAATGCAGCAAACATAGTCAGGAAATGTCCCATGCAAGGGGTGGGGGCTTGCAGAACTTTATAGCGGGAAGCTAACATGAGCCCCGCCTCCTTTAGCATGATGGATCCTGGGGAAGAAGTCCCACCCCAGGTAAGGCCAGACGCAGCACAATGTGGAAGAAGTAGTTACAAGATGTCCTCTGTCGCAGGGGCCTTGCCGCGCTTTATAGTGCTAATCTGACACCAGCCCCACCTCCATTAGCAGGATGGATCCTGGGGGACCAAATCCCATCCCAGGTAAGGCCAGGCACAGCGGAATCCCTTCCGTCGGAACATGGCGGTCCGCTTGCGGCTGCAGCGGCCCCTCACAAATACCCAAAAGAGATTGCGGTTTTCAAGTGTGCTGCCCCTAAGGCTGGAAATGATTTAGCCACAATGAGTAACACATATGCTGACCAGGTCAGAGATACTGTACACTAAAGAATGAAACCATGATATCAAATGAAGAGTCAAACATGCAAGAAACAGGCCAAAACAAATAAGGTGAAAAATCTAAAGAAAATGCAGAAAATTTAAATTGTTTCTTGTCGAACCCAATACAGACTTCATTAAATGAACTGAGGGAACTCCAGGAAGAAGTACCAGAGAGAGCAGGATATAAAAGAAAGCATCAAGATATTTGTTTTTTTTCTAAATATAAATATATTCTTCCTTATACTATGTTATGTTCAATGGCCTGCTGTTTGCAAGGCCAGACACATGTAGGTAGGGACTTGATGGCCAGAAAGTTTTAAAAATATTGATTTACTTCAAAATTCATAAATGTTGCGGTAGACCTGTATCAGAGATGTGCCATTTGTCACAGAAATAATGAGGGGAAAAGGACTTTGGTGCTAACGAGTCAGATTGGCAAACAGAAGGCCTATTAACGAGACTCCAGGCAGAACTCCATTTAGATACCAGTTTACAATGGTCTTAAATCTATTCTTGTGATTGTGCGCTCTCAAAATATTGCAGTTGTTTTCAAATTCCACACCTTGCCACCACTTAATTGAACAGCATTGTAGAGAATTTTAATTTCCTGGAAGCTGAAAATGGACCTTCCCCCTTGCACACTTTTCAAGGCTCAACAGATTCCCACACATACCTTTCACCAAATCCACATTCTTGGAACCTTCCATAAAATCATGCATTTCCCTGTACTTCATATATGTATCAACAATTATTTTCCTCACCTCCTCCACAGACATGTTAGCAAATGGTATTTCCCAAACCATTTAGAATTACTTTCTGTTCTTGCACCTATACCTTGCATGGCCCCAAAAAGGATTACCCTTAAAACATTGTAAACAGATGTGCTGTAGGTACCAACATGTTTTAAGCACTCACACCTCCCAATCCTCATTATTACTAATGGCCTATTATAATTCCCCCCCCAAGTACTCTACAGAACCACTCAATTATGCCATTACCACTGGAATTAAAAAGAGATGTGGTAACGCTCCTAAACTATGTCTTAGCTTTATTTTAAATAAACTGTAGTCCACATGGACTGGTAAACTTTTATTAATAAACACCTTGTCAATGAAACCTAACACCAAATCAATACCTACCTTGTTTACCACTTTGTATACAGGCTATCTTGAGAAAACAGCTATAAGTGATACTTGGAGTGAATACCTAGGGGACACAGTTAATCAATGGCAACCATTTCCCAAGGTTTCTTTGGGACAATAGGTTCACATATACTATGTAAAAGTGTTAAAAGAAGTATCTACATTGGCACAAGCTACACAAGTTCTTAGCATTCTCTTATTTATGTGCATTCCTTGGCATCAGAACCATTTCTTCATATCCTGTTTAGTCTTGCAATACCAAAATTACTATCATGACAAAGTTTAATTAGTAGTGTATTTTTAAGATCCTGGGGATTACTTTGCCTCCTCTTCTTATAAAATTAAATACCCCTAACTCATTCATCAACTTTGACAAATGTTCAAGAGTGGAACTAAAGGTAATTTTGTCCAGACAACGGTATCACACAATTCATAGCCTTCTGCATCATAGGGTCATTCTTATGGACTCCCTTCTACGTACTCTCTTCAATTACCAGAAGACCTTGATAATGAATTAATGTGATTTGGCAATCCTCCCACTCATTCTCAACAGATTAAGGCCCTCATTACAACCCTAGCAGTCGATAAAGCGGCAGTAACAGCACCAACAGGCCGCCGGAAAAAAAATGGAATCATGACCACAGCGGAAACCGCCAACACAAACAGCCACTTTAACACACCGACCAACAAATCCCACAGCGGTAACCACCAACAGCCAGGTGGAAGACATTGTACCACCCACAGCATTACAACACACCTATCCGCCAGCTTTTCCAGTGCGGTACCAATGCCATCAAAAGCATGGCGGAAACAGAACACTGAAGGAAAACGACTCACCTCTTGACACTCAAGGAAGAACCACGACGCCATGGAGCCTGAGCTGCACTTTTTCCTAATGCCGGTGTGCCTTTTCATACACCAGGAACACGAACGCCGGCAAAGACGACAAAAAGTGAGTACTCCACCTAGCACATAAGGGAGGGGGTGAGGAAAAAGAGAGTGACACACACACGCAACATGCAACACCCCACCCCCAACACCATACACACAAACAGATGCAACAACATTACATAAACACCCCGTAACCATCAGAAATAATGCAAGGACAAAAGGAATGGAGTTAAATTAGTGTTATAGTACAGTTTTAGATATATACATCCTTAAACAATAAACAGTATGTACAATATATGCAAAAGGAGGGACAATGCCCACTCCAAAATGTCCGTGGCCCCACTGGGCCATAACACATAGGCCAAGGCCACACTTGACTCCTGCCTCAATACGGAGAGAACATAGCAGGGGCATCAGGTGGAAGACACACAGGCACCTCAGGGGGAGTGGGATTGGGGGCCACTTCAGCCGGAAGATGTTACAACGCCACTGGCCACAGTCACTCAAGTGGATTCTGGAGGGGGCCTTGTGCCCAGTGTGCTTCATCCTGGCAAGGAGGGCTGAGTGGATGCCTTCTTCCACTGTTTCTGGAGGGTGCCTTGTGCCCAGTGTGCTTCATCCGGGCAAGGAGGGGCTGAGTGGATGCCTTCTTCCACTGGTTCTGGAGGGGGCCTTGTGCCCAGTGTGCTTCATCCTGGATGGGGCAAAGTCACAGTCTCTCACCTGTGTGTCACACCAACAGGTGTTGCAGGGGCCAGGACGCACTGCAGCCCATGTAGTCACCACTACACACTGCTCGTCGGCGGTGATGGCTGCTCAGTGGATGCCAGTTGCGCTTTAGTTGGCGGTGCTGTCAGTAGTGGTGGTAGTCTCCAGGCCTTCACCTGCAGCCTCGGGCGGCTGCCCACTGAGGCTGCTGCTGCTGGCAGTGGTGCATGTGGCGGTGCTGGCCATCGTGCAGGTGACGGTGTTGGCCGCGGTGCAGGTGGTGGTGCTGGCAGTGGTGGTGGTAGCCTCCAGGCCTTCACCTGCAGCCTCGGACGGCTGAAGTGCCATGGCAGTGTTGTGTGCCCCATTCCTGCCCTTGGCAGATGGTGGTGTCTCCTTGCTTCTGCTAGCTGGTGTATTTTTCTTGCCCTTACTGGCTGGTGGTGCCTCCTTCCCCTTGCTGGCTGGTGTTCCCTTCTTGGCCTTGGCTAGTGGTGCTGGCACACTGGCTGGGCTGACGGGTGACTCCTTGGAGCCTCTCACACCTGCAGTTGCTGCAGAAACCACAGTGGCCGTCAACGGGGTGGCTGAGGTGCTGGGCTGGGTTCTGGCCACCCTGGTCCGAGGTGAAGGACGGAGGGGAGGGGTAGGGAATAGGTCAATTTTGGTGAGGAAAAGCTTCTTAGGGACACTGGGGCAGGAAGAGGGAGTGGTTGTAGGAGGTGTCAGTCTGCTGTGTTTGGGTGCATGGGTTGGATGCTGTTGTGAGGTGGATGGCTGTTGGGTGTCTGAGTGCTTGCATTTGTGTACTCTGGGAGGAGGGGTTACAGTCACAGTGGGAGAGGACACAGGGGGCGTGTGCATGGATGTGGGGGTGGTGACTGCCAGCGAGGAGCGTGTAGTGATAGGCGTGCTGTTGATAGAGGTAGTGGATGAGGATGTAGTGCATGCAGGTGTGAGTGGAGACATTACTGGGAGGGAGGCGGACGAGGAGGAGGAGGGGGACACAGTGGAGGCAGTGGATGTTGATGTATCTGCATCTGGATGGTGCTTGTGTGAGTGCCTGTGAGATGAAGTGTGGTGCTTGTGTTTGCCTGTGCCACTCTTGTGTGTTGATTTGGGTGATTGCTGGTCTGAAACTGTGCCTGGGATACGCTGGGTTTGAGGGGATTGGGACTGGGTAGAGGAAGTTGGAGGGGGGGAGGCTTGAGACAGGGACAATGGCTGCCATCAGTGAATTGGCCAGAGCCTGGAATGCTCTCTGTAGGGCCGTCACGCCAGAGTGAATGCCCTCCAGGTATGCATTTGTTTGTTGCAAATGCCCTGCTACACCCTGAATGGCATTCAGTATGGTTGACTGCCCAACAGAGAGGGATCTCAGGAGGTCAATAGCCTCCTCACTGAGGGCAGCAGGGCTGACTGGGGCAGGGCCTGAGGTGCCTGAGGCGAAGGGGATGCCCTCCCTCCTGAGTGAGCAGGTACGGGAAACACGCTGAGGGACTGCTGGGAGTGCGGTGCCGGTTCGGGGTGGTGGCTGTACCTGTAGTTCGGGTGGCAACAGAGGTGTCTGCCACTGCCAGGGAGCTGCCATCGGAGGAGGTGTCGCTGTCAGTACTGTCCCCTCCTGTCTCCGTCGTGGTACTCCCCTCACCCTTCGTCCCACTGGTGCCCTCACCGTCGGTGGATTTGGCCTCCAGGCCCATGTGGGATGCAGCTCCGTCCGTCGCCGGTGCCTCTGCTCCTCCACCAGATGATGCTAATGCACACAAGACAGGGTGACAAAACAAAAAGGGGGGGGAGAGACAGAGGATACACTTGGTCAATGCCAGCAACAACACTACCGTTGGCGTACACAACTCACAGGGAACAGCCCTATGCACTAGGCCATGCACTACCAGTTACAGTGCTGGTCTACAGCCCATGGGGTACATTGCCTAACGCCATTAGCTGCACACCTGAAACCCACAGGACCCTGCCCAGTAGTAGATGCCCATTAACCATTATTGGGGTTGGAGTGCATCTGAGCTTGCCCATCATTTAACATACCCTGCCATGTTCGCCCTGGCCTAGGGGCACCCACAGCCCACATCCCCCACCCAGGTAATACCTTAATGCGCACAAAGTCATGATTCTGAATCTGTACTCACCCCCTTGTGGCTGTGTGATGCCTTCAAGCGCCCATCCAACTTCAGATAGTCCACCGCCAGGATGCGGAACATCAGGGGGTTCAGGGTACAACAGGCACCCCTTCCTCATTGGGAAGCCAGTCTAAGCTGGGCCTCCGCCGTTTTCCTTGCCCAGCAGCACTGGTCCTCCCACCGTTTGCTGCAGTGGGTGCTCCGCCTGTCAAAGACCCCCAGGGTCCGCACCTCCTTGGCGATGGCACGCCAAATTCCCTTTTTCTGATGGGCGCTGACCTGCAGAAAAAAACAGCAGAAAAGGTATTATTCATACCATCTGGACTGTTATACTCATGGCCCACCATATCCTCTATCCCCTTACGCACATACATTGACCACCATACATGTAGCACTCTTCCCAGGACCCCTCAGACCCCCCCCACACGAGGCTTACACACACACACACAGCAATTCATACCTTCATGCCCCACGCATCATGCTCACAGTGTACTCACCTGTTTGTCTGGAGGACCATAGAGTAAAGGGTACTGGGGTAGGACCCCATCCACCAGTATCTCCAACTCTTCCGAAGTGAAGGCAGAGGGCCTTTCCCCAGACACTCGAGCCATTGTCGCTTCCAGACACAGGTCAGAGCAGCACTTGCAGTGTAGGTCCTCTCCTGTTGAAGGTCAGGTAGCAAGTAAGTGAACAGATAGAAAATGGCGGTCACGGCCGCGGCGGTGCGTACCGTCACCACAAGCGTACATCGCCATTGGCTCCTGGAACCTATAGGCCCCAATGATAACTAATGAGTGTTGCACGGTGGTCGTGGAACGTAAACCGCAACGCCACACAACGCCAGCGGAATTACCTCATTTCCACGTGTCCCTCCTCACAGATCAGGCAGCCGGCATTTCAGTTGGGCACAGGCCATGGCACCTAACTACGTCACAGCAGACATTGGCACATCAACTGACTTAACAGTTCACATACTGTTTCTGTAAAGCAAAAATTGCATATTAATGTTGAAATATGTGTGAATATGACTTTTTGCTCACCATTTTTCACCCTAGAGTTCAACCACTGAGGATGAATAGGAGATGGAGACATCCCCCGTGTACAGACACCTGGGGGACCAGGCGACAATGGAGGACAGGGACATTATCCTGACCTACAGACTTGATAGGGCCATAATCCAAAAACTGTGTGCCCAGTTGGAGCCAGACCTGATATCTGCTATCCGCCACCCCCACAGGTACCCCCCCTCTAGTGCGGGTCCTGTCAGTGCTCCATTTCCTGGCAAGTGGTTACTTCCAAGCGACAGTGGCCATGGCATCAGGGATGTCACAGCCTATGTTCTCAAATGTGCTGACCAGAGTGTTGTCTGCCTTGCTGAAACACATGCGCAGCTACATCGTATTCCCCCAGGTGGTGGATTTGGCCACAGTGAAGGCTGACTTCTATGCACTGGGACATATCCCCAACATCATTGGTGCCATTGATGGTACACATATTGCATTTGTCCCCCTGGGAGAAATGAACAAGTGTTCAGAAATAGAAAAAGCTTTCACTCTCTGAATGTGCAGATGCTGTGTTTAGCGGACCAGTACATCTCCCATATCCTGGCTCTGTGCATGATGCCTTTATCTTGAGGAATAGCAGCATCCCATATGTGATGTCTCAACTGCAGAGGGACCGGGTGTGGCTTATAGGTGAGCCCATGGTCCCCACCCAGTTGATATAGGTATATGGGTGTGGGTTTGGCTAAGGGTGAGTGCGTGGCTAACAGGTATCCCTCGATATTTACATGTGACTCTGGTTACTCCAACCTCTCATGGCTACTGACCCCAGTGAGGAATGCCAGGACAAGGGAGGAGGAACGTTACAATGAGGCACATGGGTAAACAAGGAGGATCATTGAGCGCACCTTTGGCCTCTTGAAGGCCAGGTTCAGGTGCCTCCATTGGACAGGTGGATCCCTGTGCTACTCACCCAAGAAGGTCTGCCAGATAATTGTTGCATGTTGCACAACTTGGCCTTGAGACGCCAGGTGCCTTTTCTGCAGGAGGATGAGGCTGGAGATGGTCGTGTGGCAGCGGTGGGGCCTGTGGACAGTGATGAAGAGGAGGCAGAGGAAGAGGATGTGGACAACAGAACACCTATAATTCAACAGGTAAGACACTGTAACTTCACCTTCCATTGCAGTTTTGTGTTGTATATTTTCACTGGCTGGCTGCTGTTCCCACTACTATGGCCAATTATTGTACCCTTTAACATGTCTATTTGCAGATATTTGTGCCCTCCTGTGGCTCCTGGTGTATTGACTGCAGCACATTACAGGTCATAACTATGTATATATCACTGTACAGTCTATTTGCAATGCCTACTGATTGTTAAACAACTACATCCTTAAATCATTTGACATACTCCATACTTGTGTTTTCCAAGGGTGTATATTTCAGTGCTGAGAAGTAAATGGGGATGTGCAATGGGCTTGGGTGATGGTGGACAAAAGTCCAAGATAAGGTCCAGTCTATTTGTATCACAGGTGCATTGTCCAAGGGGGCATAGGAAGTGGATCAATGGCAGTTCAAGGTGGACAGGGTGACAGAGTGGGACACAAGGGTGACAATCAGGTGAGTCTTATTTCCTGGAGGGAGTCTTGGCAATGTTCTCTGGCTTCTGCCTCGATCACAGGGACCGTTTGCGGGGTGGTTCTCCTTCTGCAGGGGGTGGGGTGCTGGTGGCCTGTTGTTCCTATGGGAGGGCCTCCTGTCCACTAGCGTCAACGGAGGTGGAGGGCTGTTCTTCGGTGTGGCTAGTGTCAGGGGCCCGTTGGTGTGCCACTGCCTCCCTCATGGTGCTGGCCATGTGTGCCAGCACCCCTGCAATGGTGACCAGGGTGGTGTGGATGTCCCTCAGGTCCTCCCTGATCCCCAGGTACTGTCCCTCCTGCAGCCGCTGGGTCTCCTGCAACTTGGCCAATATCTGGCCCATGGTCTCCTGGGAATGGTGGTATGCTCCCAGGATGTTGGTGAGTGCCTCGTGGAGGGTCGGTTCCCTGGGCCTGTTCTCCCCCTGTCACACAGCAGTCCTCCCAGCTTCCCTGTTGTCCTGTGCCTCTGTCCCCTGAACCGTGTGCCCACTGCCACTGACCCTGTAGTGGTGGACACACTGCTGATTGACGTGTCCTGGGGACAGAAGGATGGGCCCGCTGGGTGGGTGCTGTGGTGGTGTTTCCTGAGGGGGGAGGCTCTGTGGTGGGTTGGGACTGTGCCTGGGTCACTGACTGTCTAGGGGTCCCTGATGGGCCAGGTTGATCATCGTGATCCAGGAGTGCAGAGCTGCTGTCATCACTGTGGGCCTCTTCTGGTGGGGGGACTGGATGCGGCTGGCACCTCCTCTCCGGTGACGTTGAGTGGGGGTCCTGTGGGGATGTAGATGCAGTGTTATTGTTTCTGCGTGTGCCATCTTGTGCATGGGTATGTTTCCCTCTATGGTTGTTATTAGCAAGGCAGCTTTGACTTGTGTGAGTTGTGATTGGTTTGGCTAAGTGATTGTCACTAGTGTGAATGCTGTGGTGATGGGTGCCCATGCAGGTCTGTGATGGGGGTCCATGCATTGGTGTTGCATGCAGTGCTTGGTATTGGGATGGGTGGGTTGTGATGGTGGGGTATATGTGAGGTGGTGGGGTGATGAGGGTGAGGGTAGGGGTTGTTGTTTGTGATGGCATGCAGGTAGGATAAAGTAGTAAGGATTTGACTTACCAGAGTCCAGTCCTCCTGCTACTCCTGCCAGGTCCTCAGGATGCATGATCGCCAAGACTTGCTCCTCCCATGTTGTTAGTTGTGGAGGAGGAGGTGGGGGTCCACTGCCAGTCCTCTGTACAGCTATCTGGTGTCTTGCAACCACGGAATGTACCTGTAAAGAAATGGCTCTCTGTTGCAGTTACCCCCCACTTTTTGCCTGATGCTGATGCTGACTTGACTGAGAAGTGTGCTGGGACCCTGCTAACCAGGCCCCAGCACCAGTGTTCTTTCACCTAAAATGTACCATTGTTTCCACAATTGGCACAACCCTGGCACCTAGGTAAGTCCCTTGTAACTGGTACCCCTGGTACCAAGGGCCCTGATGCCAGGGAAGGTCTCTAAGGGCTGCAGCATGTCTTATGCCACCCTAGGGACCCCTCACTCAGCACAGACACACTGCTTGCCAGCTTGTGTGTGCTGATGGGGAGAAAATGACTAAGTCGACATGGCACTCCCCTCAGGGTGCCATGCTAACCTCCCACTGCCTGTGGCATAGGTAAGTCACCCCTCTAGTAGGCCTTACAGCCCTAAGGCAGGGTGCACTATACCACAGGTGAGGGCATATGTGCATGAGCACTATGCCCCTACAGTGTCTAAGCAAAACCTTAGACATTGTAAGTGCAGGGTAGCCATAAGAGTATATGGGCTGGGAGTCTGTCAAAAACGAACTCCACAGCTCCATAATGGCTACACTGAATACTGGGAAGTTTAGTATCAAACTTCTCAGAATAATAAACCCACACTGATGCCAGTGTTGGATTTATTAAAGATACCCCCTGTATTTGACCCAATTGTTCAGTGCAGGACTGACTGGTCTGTGCCAGCCTGCTGCTGAGAGACGAGTGTCTGACCTCATGCGGTGAGAGCCTTTGTGCTCTCTGAGGACAGAAACAAAGCCTGCTCTGGGTGGAGGTGCTTCACACCTCCCCCCTGCAGGAACTGTAACACCTAGCAGTGAGCTTCAAAGGCTCAAGCTTCGTGTTACAATGCCCCAGGGCACTCCAGCTAGTGGAGATGCCCGCCTCCTGGACCCAGCCCCCACTTTTGGCAGCAAGTCCAGGAGAGATAATGAGAAAAACAAGGAGGAGTCACTGGCCAGTCAGGACAGCCCCTAAGGTGTCCTGAGCTGAGGTGACTCTAACTTTTAGAAATCCTCCATCTTGCAGATGGAGGATTCCCCCAATAGGATTATGGATGTGACCCCCTCCCCTTGGGAGGAGGCACAAAGAGGGTGTACTCACCCTCAGGGCTAGTAGCCATTGGCTACTAAACCCCCAGACCTAAACACGCCCTTAAATTTAGTATTCAAGGGCTTCCCTGAACCTAAGATTGGAGATTCCTGCAACAACAAGAAGAAGGACGGCCTAGCTGAAAAAGCCCTGCAGAGGAAGACCAGAAGACAACAACTGCCTTGGCTCCAGAAACTCACCGGCCTGTCTCCTGCCTTCCAAGGAACTCTGCTCCAGCGACGCCTTCCAAAGGGACCAGCGACCTCTGCATCCTCTGAGGACTGCCCTGCTTCGACGACGACAAGAAACTCCCGAGGACAGCGGACCTGCTCCAAAAAGACTGCAACTTTATCCAAAGGAGCAGCTTTAAAGGACCCTGCAATCTCCCCGCAAGAAGCGTGAGACTTGCAACACTGCACCCGGCGACCCCGACTCGGCTGGTGGAGAACCAACACCTCAGGGAGGACCCCCGGACTACTCTACGACTGTGAGTACCAAAACCTGTCCCCCCTGAGCCCCCACAGCGCCGCCTGCAGAGGGAATCCCGAGGCTTCCCCTGACCGCTACTCTCTGAAACCTAAGTCCCGACGCCTGGAAAAGACCCTGCACCCGCAGCCCCCAGGACCTGAAGGACCGGACTTTCACTGCATAAGTGACCCCCAGGAGTCCCTCTCCCTTGCCCAAGTGGAGGTTTCCCCGAGGAAGCCCCCCCTTGCCTGCCTGCAGCGCTGAAGAGATCCCTTGATCTCTCATTGACTTCCATTGCGAACCCGACGCTTGTTCTAACACTGCACCCGGCCGCCCCCGCGCCGCTGAGGGTGAAATTTCTGTGTGGGCTTGTGTCCCCCCCGGTGCCCTACAAAACCCCCCTGGTCTGCCCTCCGAAGACGCGGGTACTTACCTGCTGGCAGACTGGAACCGGGGCACCCCCTTCTCTCCATTGAAGCCTATGCGTTTTGGGCACCACTTTGAACTCTGCACCTGACCGGCCCTGAGCTGCTGGTGTGGTAACTTTGGGGTTGCTCTGAACCCCCAACAGTGGGCTACCTTGGACCAAGAACTGAACCCTGTAAGTGTCGTACTTACCTGGTAAAACTAACAAAAACTTACCTCCCCCAGGAACTGTGAAAATTGCACTGTCCACTTTTAAAATAGCTATTTGTGAATAACTTGAAAAGTATACATGCAATTGAAATGATTCAAAGTTCCTAATGTACTTACCTGCAATACCTTTCAAACAAGATATTACATGTTAAATTTGAACCTGTGGTTCTTAAAATAAACTAAGAAAAGGTATTTTTCTATACAAAACCAATTGGCTGGATTTGTCTCTGAGTGTGTGTACCTCATTTATTGTCTATGTGTATGTACAACAAATGCTTAACACTACTCCTTGGATAAGCCTACTGCTCGACCACACTACCACAAAATAGAGCATTAGTATTATCTCTTTTTACCACTATTTTACCTCTAAGGGGAACCCTTGGACTCTGTGCATGCTATTCCTTACTTTGAAATAGCACATACAGAGCCAACTTCCTACATTGGTGGATCAGCGGTGGGGTACAAGACTTTGCATTTGCTGGACTACTCAGCCAATACCTGATCACACGACAAATTCCAAAATTGTCATTAGAAATTGATTTTTGCAATTTGAAAAGTTTTCTAAATTCTTAAAAGTCCTGCTAGGGCCTTGTGTTAGTCCCTGTTAGCATTTTCTTTTAGAGTTTAAAAGTTTGGTAAAAGTTTGAATTAGATTCTAGAACTAGTTTTAGTTTCTTAAAAAGTATTCCAACTTTTAGAAGCATAATGTCTAATACAGATGTGAATGTGGTGGAACTCGACACCACACCTTACCTCCATCTACAGATGAGAGAGCTAAGGTCACTCTGTAAACTAAAGAAAATAGCAATGGGCTCCAGACCTTCCAAACTACAGCTCCAGGAGCTGTTGGCAGAGTTTGAAAGAGCCAACCCCTCTGAGGATGGCAACACAGAGGATGATGATAGTGACTTGGAGGGTGATTCCCCCCCACCAGTCCTATCTAGGGAGAACAGGGCTTCTCAAGCCCTGACTCCACAAATCATAGTCAGAGATGCTGGTTCCCTCACAGGAGGGACCAACCTCTCTGAAATCACTGAGGATAACTCCAGTGAAGAGGACATCCAGTTAGCCAGGATGGCCAAAAGATTGGCTTTGGAAAGACAGATCCTAGCCATAGAAAGGGAAAGACAAGAGATGGGCCTAGGACCCATCAATGGTGGCAGCAACATAACTAGGGTCAGAGATTCTCCTGACATGTTGAAAATCCCCAAAGGGATTGTAACTAAATATGAAGATGGTGATGACATCACCAAATGGTTCACAGCTTTTGAGAGGGCTTGTGAAACCAGAAAAGTGAACAAATCTCACTGGGGTGCTCTCCTTCGGGAAATGTTCACAGGAAAGTGTAGGGATAGACTCCTCACACTCTCTAAAAAAGATGCAGAATCTTATGACCTCATGAAGGGTACCCTGATTGAGGGCTTTGGATTATCCACTGAGGAGTATAGGATTAGATTCAGGGGGGCTCAAAAATCCTCGAGCCAGACCTGGGTTGATTATGTTGACTACTCAGTGAAAACACTGGATGGTTGGGTAACTGGAAATAAAGTGCATGACTATGTTGGGCTTTATAATTTGTTTATGAAAGAACACATTTTAAGTAACTGCTTCAATGAAAAGTTGCATCAGTATCTGGTAGACCTAGGTCCAATTTCTCCCCAAGAATTGGGAAAGAAGGCAGACCACTGGGTCAAGACTAGGGTAACCAAAACTTCCACTGGGGGTGACCAAAAGAAAGGGGTTACAAAGCCTCCCCAGGAGAAAGTGGGTGACACTAGAAACAAAGAAAAAGAGTCCGCTGTAGGCCCCCAAAAACCAGAACAGGTGGGTGGGTCCCGAGACACAACCCAAAACAAAGGTGGGTACCAGGGTAAGACCTGGGATGCCACTAAGGCATGGTGCCATAACTGTAAACAGACAGGGCACCACACCAAGGACACTTCTTGTCCCAAAAACAAACCCCCTAGCAAAATCCCAGGGGTGACCAGTGTAGCCATTGGGGATGACTCCTCAGATGAGGAGGTCTTCATAGCCTTCAACTGGAAAAAGGGCCCAACAGGTGAGTTGGAGATTCCAGAGGGAAGTAGACACTTCCACCACCTACTGGTGAATGGAATCCCAGCCACTGCCCTGAGAGACACTTGTGCCAGTCACACTATTGTGCATGACAGGCTGGTGTTCTCAAACCAGTACATCCCAGGTGAGATGGCCAGAGTAAGAGTTAGCCCAGACAGGGTCACTGATAGGCCTGTGGCTTTTGTGCCCATAGAAGTGGGTGGGACTTTTAGCTGGAGAAGGGTGGTAGTCAGTACAGACCTCCCCCTTGATTGTCTCCTTGGAAATGACTACCCAGAGGTTAGTCAGAGCCCAAGAGAGGAACTGGTCCAGTGCCAGTCCTCTCCCAAGGATTCTGGAGTGCCTGCCTCTGCAGTAAATGCAAGTAGGCCCCAGAAGGAAAAGAAAAGGAAACAGAGTAGGAAAGGTGGACAACCTTTAGCCAAGGTTCCAGCAAGCCAAGGAGATTCTGCTCCAGTAGGGGAGAACTCCAAAAGTGGCTCTGATAAAGTCCAACCTGACCCACAAGAAGTCCTGGCTAGTCAGGCAACTGTTAAGCCTGAGTGGGTGGCTCCTCAGCTAACAGAAGAAAGAGTGGAAGAAGGGTGTTTACTACAAGATGTGGTAACCCCCCACTCTAATACAGCAGACAGGCACCCTGAACCCAAAGAAGCCTGTAACTTAGCCCCTTCCCTTGTAGGTGAAGAGCTAAAGGTGTGGTTCTGGGCACTGATAGCTGTCAGTGGCCTCTGCTGGGTGTTAGCCTTTATGGCTGCACTATCCTTGGCATGGTGGTCTGACCCCATGCCAAATAGCAAGTTAGGCCCCCTGACCCTGTTGGTCATGATGGGGTTACTCCAGCTCTGGGTAACCTCTTTGGGTAAGCTAGGGGTGACCCTGGCTAAGATAAGATTAGCAGAGGTGGATACCTCTAACCCCAAAATAGAGAGAATGGGTGAAGACATAAAAAGCACAGACAAGAGGCAGTTCAGACTAGGTCCTATCACTGTGGAAGTGGGTCAGTTCCCCAGAGGGAATGACCTGAACAGGAGGATGTAAGGCAGAGTAGGCCCTGCAACAAACCAGCCTATTTCCTCTACTCTTCCTCGCCTGACAGACTAGGAAGACTCTCCCAGCTTTGGCTGAGTCTCCTGGCCTGTGGGCTGGGGGGGGGCTTGTGTAAAGAAATGGCTCCCTATTGCAGTTACCCCCCACTTTTTGCCTGATGCTGATGCTGACTTGACTGAGAAGTGTGCTGGGACCCTGCTAACCAGGCCCCAGCACCAGTGTTCTTTCACCTAAAATGTACCATTGTTTCCACAATTGGCACAACCCTGGCACCTAGGTAAGTCCCTTGTAACTGGTACCCCTGGTACCAAGGGCCCTGATGCCAGGGAAGGTCTCTAAGGGCTGCAGCATGTCTTATGCCACCCTAGGGACCCCTCACTCAGCACAGACACACTGCTTGCCAGCTTGTGTGTGCTGATGGGGAGAAAATGACTAAGTCGACATGGCACTCCCCTCAGGGTGCCATGCCAACCTCCCACTGCCTGTGGCATAGGTAAGTCACCCCTCTAGTAGGCCTTACAGCCCTAAGGCAGGGTGCACTATACCACAGATGAGGGCATATGTGCATGAGCACTATGCCCCTACAGTGTCTAAGCAAAACCTTAGACATTGTAAGTGCAGGGTAGCCATAAGAGTATATGGGCTGGGAGTCTGTCAAAAACGAACTCCACAGCTCCATAATGGCTACACTGAATACTGGGAAGTTTAGTATCAAACTTCTCAGAATAATAAACCCACACTGATGCCAGTGTTGGATTTATAAAAAAATGCACACAGAGGGCATCTTAGAGATACCCCCTGTATTTTACCCAATTGTTCAGTGCAGGACTGACTGGTCTGTGCCAGCCTGCTGCTGAGAGACGAGTGTCTGACCTCATGCGGTGAGAGCCTTTGTGCTCTCTGAGGACAGAAACAAAGCCTGCTCTGGGTGGAGGTGCTTCACACCTCCCCCCTGCAGGAACTGTAACCCCTAGCAGTGAGCTTCAAAGGCTCAAGCTTCGTGTTTCAATGCCCCAGGGCACTCCAGCTAGTGGAGATGCCCGCCTCCTGGACCCAGCCCCCACTTTTGGCGGCAAGTCCAGGACAGATAATGAGAAAAACAAGGAGGAGTCACTGGCCAGTCAGGACAGCCCCTAAGGTGTCCTGAGCTGAGGTGACTCTAACTTTTAGAAATCCTCCATCTTGCAGATGGAGGATTCCCCCAATAGGATTAGGGATGTGACCCCCTCCCCTTGGGAGGAGGCACAAAGAGGGTGTACTCACCCTCAGGGCTAGTAGCCATTGGCTACTAACCCCCCAGACCTAAACACGCCCTTAAATTTAGTATTTAAGGGCTTCCCTGAACCTAAGATTGGAGATTCCTGCAACAACAACAAGAAGGACGGCCTAGCTGAAAAAGCCCTGCAGAGGAAGACCAGAAGACAACAACTGCCTTGGCTCCAGAAACTCACCGGCCTGTCTCCTGCCTTCCAAGGAACTCTGCTCCAGCGACGCCTTCCAAAGGGACCAGCGACCTCTGCATCCTCTGAGGACTGCCCTGCTTCGACGACGACAAGAAACTCCCGAGGACAGCGGACCTGCTCCAAAAAGACTGCAACTTTATCCAAAGGAGCAGCTTTAAAGAACCCTGCAATCTCCCCGCAAGAAGCGTGAGACTTGCAACACTGCACCCGGCGACCCCGACTCGGCTGGTGGAGAACCAACACCTCAGGGAGGACCCCCGGACTACTCTACGACTGTGAGTACCAAAACCTGTCCCCCCTGAGCCCCCACAGCGCCGCCTGCAGAGGGAATCCCGAGGCTTCCCCTGACCACGACTCTCTGAAACCTAAGTCCCGACGCCTGGAAAAGACCCTGCACCCGCAGCCCCCAGGACCTGAAGGACCGGACTTTCACTGCAGAAGTGACCCCCAGGAGTCCCTCTCCCTTGCCCAAGTGGAGGTTTCCCCGAGGAAGCCCCCCCTTTCCTGCCTGCAGCGCTGAAGAGATCCCTTGATCTCTCATTGACTTCCATTGCGAACCCGACGCTTGTTCTAACACTGCACCCGGCCGCCCCCGCGCCGCTGAGGGTGAAATTTCTGTGTGGGCTTGTGTCCCCCCCGGTGCCCTACAAAACCCCCCTGGTCTGCCCTCCGAAGACGCGGGTACTTACCTGCTGGCAGACTGGAACCGGGGCACCCCCTTCTCTCCATTGAAGCCTATGCGTTTTGGGCACCACTTTGAACTCTGCACCTGACCGGCCCTGAGCTGCTGGTGTGGTAACTTTGGGGTTGCTCTGAACCCCCAACGGTGGGCTACCTTGGACCAAGAACTGAACCCTGTAAGTGTCGTACTTACCTGGTAAAACTAACAAAAACTTACCTCCCCCAGGAACTGTGAAAATTGCACTGTGTCCACTTTTAAAATAGCTATTTGTGAATAACTTGAAAAGTATACATGCAATTGAAATGATTCAAAGTTCCTAATGTACTTACCTGCAATACCTTTCAAACAAGATATTACATGTTAAATTTGAACTTGTGGTTCTTAAAATAAACTAAGAAAAGATATTTTTCTATACAAAACCAATTGGCTGGATTTGTCTCTGAGTGTGTGTACCTCATTTATTGTCTATGTGTATGTACAACAAATGCTTAACACTACTCCTTGGATAAGCCTACTGCTCGACCACACTACCACAAAATAGAGCATTAGTATTATCTCTTTTTACCACTATTTTACCTCTTAGGGGAACCCTTGGACTCTGTGCATGCTATTCCTTACTTTGAAATAGCACATACAGAGCCAACTTCCTACAGTACCTTCCCCCGTAGGTCGTTCCATCATTTCCTGATGTCATCCCTTGTTCTTGGGTGCGGTCCATGGCGATGACCCTGTCCACGACTTTCCGCAATAGCTCCATCTTCCTTGCAATAGATATCTGCTACACCTGTGATCCGAATAGCTGTGGCTCTACCCAGATGAATTCCTCCACCATGACCCTTGGCTCCTCCTCTGAGAACCCGGGGTGTCTTTGTTGTGCCATGGGTGTAGTGTGAGTGGTATGTGTGAGGGTATGTGGGGTGATGTTTTGGGGTGTGTGCTGTGAGGTGCGTGTATGGTGTATGGGTGATGGTGTTTTGTGGCTCAGATTCAGTGGGTGCCCCTGGCTTGTCTCTCTCTCATTTGCCAAAATCTTTGGGTCATAAAGGGCTGTGGGTAGTGTGGGTGGGTGTTTTATATTGGTGTGGGTGTGTGGGTGTGGTGTGTGTAAGTGTGTCAGGTGTGTGTAGTTTGAATTGTCCAATGTGGTATAGTTTTGTATGTGTGTGTATATTTTGAGCGCAGCGGTGTGTGCCGCCAATGGTTTACCGCTGTTGAATGACTGCCGCGGTGATTCATGGGTCATGATGCTGTGGGCGTATTTCTGTTGGCGTAACGGTGTGGGTTTTGCTACCGCCAGTTTATCACTGACCTTTGAGCTGGCAGACTTGTGTGTGTGTCTGTATAGTGGCAGATTTCTCTGTGTGGGTCATAATACAGGTAGCGGTATACTGCCGAGGTCGCGCTATGTTGGCGGCAGTCAGCATGGCGGTAAGCTGCACTTACCGCCAATGTTGTAAAGAAGGCCTAAATGATCTATGGGCATTCTGAAAAGAAAATCTGTAGTAATGTTTTTCTCTACCAGAAATTATTCAACTTTGTAAATAAAATCCTTCAACCTCATTGACATTCTCACAATGTTAGTCAATGCATTAATCATTCCCTCAGTAGTCAAGTAATTTTATTAAGGGTTTTGTGATCACTACGCAACACATACTGTTCCACCCACAAGAATGATCTCAAATGGTCGAATGCCCACACATCTGCAAAAGCCACTTTTTCAATTACTGAATATTTTCTTCAATTGGAATATGATGCAAATGCTATAATTACCTCTACCAACACGCTCTTCTGTGTTAAGACTCAGCCAAGGCCCTTGTTGCTGGCATCAGTTGTTACAGTACTTAAAAGTTCAGGATCAAAACTCCTTAAGGTCGGGGTACCTACAAATGCTCTGTTAATTTCTATGTAATCTTTCTGACATTTCTTGATCAAAATGAATTTGTTTTTATTCGTTATCAAGTTCCAGATCACAAAAGTTGGGTATGCGAAACGCTTAACATATTTTGTATAATATTCTGCAGGTCCCAAAAATGAACTTATTTCTGTCTTATTCAATGGAGGTGGTGCATTTTGTACTGCTTCCACTAATGTTGGTTTTCACTTAATACTAGCTGTCTTCATACAAAACATGACTCAAATATCTGACAGATTGCACAGCAATTTTACATTTGCAATATTCCAAAGTTAATCCTTTTTTTCTAAAATATTTAATACCTTTTCCAAGATGTCATCACGTTCATTTTTGTCCTTGAATTAAAATATCATCCAGGAAACAATTGACGCTCTTCATCTTACCAAAAAGCTGATATATTAACTGTTGAAATATTGTAGTGGCAGAGGATAGCCCAAACGGTATTCATTTATGTTGGCAGCACCAGCTAGGCATAATAAAATCCATGTACTACTTAACCCCCTTCATGTAAAGAAACTTGGTGGTTAATCCCTTCATGTAAAGAAACTTGGTGGTAAATTGGTGAAAAATCTATAGTTGAAACCTCTATAGCATTCTTTCCCAAGGATCACATTTCTGTAAATCTTAGGAAGGGGAAATGTATTAACAATGATGCTGTTATTTAAATATTGTAGATCTATGCAAAGCCTGATCTCACCATTGCTGTCTCGCAGTATGACACAAGGGGAAATCCATTGAGATGATTCAAAGGCCTCTATTATGCAACCATTGGCTAATTTCTCCAATTTCTTTTCAACTTTATATCTCAAAATGATGGAAATATTTGTCTCTTTATGAATTTTAGGGCATGCACCCACCTTGCACCCTTTTTTTACACAAGATGTTGGAAGTCCGATAGGTTACCAATTTTACCACTAAATACATTTGGGAATTTCTTAAGCCTAATGATCCCAATATTCACTCTTTCGTCAATCATCATAATGGACTCAGGATTGTTAGGAGTTAAAAATCATACAAAAGTTCACCTTGATCATACCATTCTGACACAGAGGGGCACTTTTTGAAATATACAGCTTCCCAATCATTTTGTGGTTCTTAAATCTGAAAACTATAGTTCTGCAGCCCAACATCTGTATTCTCTCACCAGTGAATCCTTCTGAACGTATTTCAGGTTTGTATAGCCTCTCCCCAATTCTGTGTACAAAGTTAATCCTCCAAACCTCCTCATTGGTGATAGAGTATTACAAATCTACACACATTTGAATGTCAATACCTCCAATACACATAGCTCACAACTTTTTTAAATATTATAAAACGTTACGTTCAAAACGAATGACTTGTTGGCATCAGAGATATTTTTTTTATTTGCCTAGAGTCATCTATTTTGCTAGAACTACCATCAACAAAGTTGACCATTAACTAATTTTTTCTACATGCCTTAGAAAAATGACCTATCACAAAACAAGAAGTACAGTTTTGTTTCAGCGCTGGACATGCTTTACCTTAAGACAAATGTGACTTGCTATTGCAAGATTAGCACCTAAGATTTTCTCTAGACTGTCCCCGTCTCACTCCAGTTATTTTTCTGAACATTTGAAGTTTTAGGTTCCTTCCTTATACTTTCCACGCTACTTCATCAAGGATTTCTTTAGAACCAACTTTCAGTGCTTTAGCTCTTCCGCTTAATAATTCTGCCTTCCTCCCTATCATAAGAATGTATTTTAGTTCAGAATCTACACTTATCCAAAGCCTTTCTTGTACAGTTTGGTCCGTGGTGTGCATGGCCAATGAAATGAAATCGTCTTGTAAGACTACAAACTTTCAATCTAGAGACAATTTCTTAGGGCCACCAGCATATCTGTTAATTGTTTTATTAGCTTACTGCTTCCTTTTATTTTATAACCCCCATACATATATTAGGAGTGAAATATTTATCAAAATCAGTAAGAACTTTATCAAACACATTAGCATCATCCCCCAACATCCTTATACATAGGTTCATAGACCTTTATGCCCCCCGGACCATCATAATGCAAGAATATTAATTTCTTGTTCCTGAGACTTTTTTCCATCTTTGTCTAGTAGTAAGGTGGATTAGTTTAGTGTCTCCTCTTCAACACTAAGGGGGTCATTACAACATTGGCGGTAAAAGCCGCTTACCGCCGTGCAGAAAACCGCCAATACACGGCCGCGGAATTCCGCCACAGCTATTATGACCCACATCTCGGAATCCGCCAAAATTCAGTCACCCACACAAGTCCGCCACACCAAAGGTCAGTGTTAAACTGGCGAAAACAAAACCTCCACCTCCACGCCAACAGAAACACGCCCATGCTATTACGACCCACGAATCCACGCGGCGGTCTTTCAACAGCGGTATTCCATTGGCGGTACACACCGCCGCGCTCAAAATACACACACATCTCCAAAACACTGCCACATTGGACAATTCCAAATACACACACCTGATACACATACAAACACCACTCCCACACACCCAACACAATATAAAACACACACCCACATCACCCACAAACCCCTACGACCAAAAAATAGAGACGAAGGCCAAGAGCACAGAATTGACAATCCCACCACACAGAGGCACACAACACCATCACCCACACAACATCCACGCACAAAACACCACACACCACTACACATCACCACACACATCAACACTCACACCGCCCCACACATCACACACACCACCCCATGTTACGCCAAACACACCCCCGGTTTTCCGAGGAGGAGCTCCGGGTCAGGGTGGAGGAAATCCTACGGGTAGAGCCACAGCTATTTGGCTCACAGGTGCAGCACACATCCATAGCCAGGAAGATGGAGCTATGGCGCAGAATAGTCGACAAGGTCAACGCTGTGGGACAGCATCCAAGAAATCGGGAGGACATCAGGAAGAGGTGGAACGACCTACGGGGGAAGGTGCGTTCAGTGGTCTCTAGGCACAACATCGCGATTCAGCGGACTGGCGGCAGACCCCCACCTCCTCCCCCACAACTAACAACATGGGAGGAGCAAGTCTTGACCATCATGCATCCTGAGGGCCTCGGAGGAGTCGGTGGAGGAATGGACACTGGTAAGTCTAATCTTAACTATCATATCCCCCACCCTACCTGCATGCTATCACACACCCCCACCCTCACCCCCTCCCCTATCACCCAAACTCCTCACTTATGTACTAAGAACACAAACCACACATCCCAACAACAAGCCCTGCATGACACAACTAAGCATGGACACCCAGCACTAAAGCATGCTCAATGCACATACCCAGAACAACCCCTAACCATCATCACACAAGCCCCCACACAGGAATGCTTGCACTGGGGTACACGCACGCCCACCCATTGCACACCATGACATACACACATGCAATAATCATGCTCTTATGCCCCTGTAGGATCACGAAGGACTGTCACCACACCGGAGGGTCCAGACAACTCCACTGCACCCACAGAAGAGGCCCACAGTGACAATAGCAGCTCTGCCCTACTGGATCCAGATGACCAGCCCGGACCATTGTGGGTCTCGGGACAGTTGGTTCCCCTTGCCCAGGCACAGCCCAACACTGACCTTCCACCCTCTGGTAACACCAGCACAGCACCCACCCAGCGGGCCCAAACCTCCGTACCCAGGACAGGTCAATCAGCTGTGTGTCCACCACTACAGGGAACCCAGGATAACCCACCACCCCAACAACAACAGGGACCTGGGGGCAGTGGTAGTGGGCACACGGTCCAGGGGACGGAGGCAGGAGGAACACAGGGGAACTGGGAGGGCTGCTGTGCGACAGGGGGCAGACAGGCCAAGGGAACCCACTATCCACGAGGCCCTCTCCTCCATCATGGGAGCATACCACCAATCCCAGGAGACGATATCGACGGTCCTGGTCAAGTTTCAGGAGACTCAGCGCCTGCAGGAGGACCAGTATTTGGGGTTCAGGGAGGAGCTCAGGACCATCAGCTCCACCCTGGGCACCATCATAGGGGTGCTGAAGGACACACAGCAGACCATGAGGGCCACTTTGGCACTCCAAGGGGCCCCTGACACTAGCCAGGACGATGAACTGCCCACCACCTCCACCGGCGCTAGTGGACAGGACGCCCCGCCACAGGACCATCACACCAGCACCCCACCCCCTGCAGACGGACAACCACCACCCAAGCGGTCCCTGAGATCCAGGAACAGGACAGAGCAAGATGGCAAGACCCCCGCCAGGAAATGAGACCACCCTGATTGTCACCTCACTGTCCCACTTTGTTACCCTGTCCATACTTAAACTGCCCCAGCTCCACTTCCTATGCCCATATGGGCAGTGCACCTGTGAGACTAATAGACTGGACTCTGCCATGGATATTCCTCCACCAACACCCATCACCATTTTGCCACCACCCTCCATTTTTGAGCACTTAAATAAACACCCTTGAACCACAAAACTATGTTGAGTCAGTCTATGATTTGGTAAAATGTATTATCAATGACAGTGTCAAAATGCGTTTCTAGTTGTAAAGGACACATACCTATGTCACACATCACAAGTTCTTGAAGGATGCATGCAGATGACACATGTTGGTAAGCACACCTGTGAAACCGTAATGTAAAGGAACAACTCAATTACCAAATAATGCTATGAAATTACACACAGGATAGAGGAAGACATGTGACAGTGAATGTAATGGTAAAAAATGAAAATGTTCTCACCTGTGTGTCACTGGAAATATTGCTGTATGACTGACTCCCTGTTGTCGTTGTCTTCTTCCTCAGCTTCCTCCTCATCACTGTCCACAGGCTCCACAGCTGCCACAACACCGTTATCTGGACCATCCTCCTGCAGAAAAGGCACCTGGCGTCACAAAGAAAGATTGTGAAGCATCGAGCAGGCGATGATGATCTGGCACACCTTCTTCGGTGAGTAGAATAGAGAACCACCTGTCATATGGAGGCACCTGAACCTGGCCTTCAGGAGGCCGAAGGTGCATTTGATCACCCTCCTAGTCCGCCCATGGGCCTCATAGTAGGGTTCGTCTGCCCTGGTCCTTGGATTCCTCACTGGGGTCAATAGCCAGGACAGGTTGGGGTAACCAGAGTCTCCTAATAGCCACACACAGTGCCTCTGGAGTTGACCCATCATATCAGGGATGCTGCTATTCCGCAGGATGTAGGCATCATGCACTGAGCCAGGGAACATAGCATTAACCTGGGAGATGTACTGGTCTGCCAAACAGACCATCTGTACATTCATGGAATGATAACTCTTCCGGTTCCTGTACACCTGTTCACTCCTGTGGGGGGGGACCAGAGCTACATGGGTGCCATCAATAGCACCTATGATGTTGGGGATATGTCCAAGGGCATAGAAGTCACCTTTCACTGTAGCCAAATCTTTCACCTCAGGGAAAATGATGTATCTCCTTACGTGTTTCAGCAGGGCAGACAACACTCTGGACAGCACGTTGGAAAACATGGGCTGGGACATCCCTGATGCCATGGCTACTGTTGTCTGAAAAGATCCACTTGCAAGGAAATGGAGCACTGACAGCACCTGCACGTAAGGGGGATTCCAGTGGGATGGCGGATTGGTGACATCAGGTCTGGCTCCAACTGGGTACATAGTTCCTGGATAGTGGCACGGTCAAACTTGTAGGACAAATTACATGTCTTTCCTCCATTGTCAACAGGTCCACCAGTGGTCGGTACACCAGAGGATTCCGCCATCTTCTCAATTGTCCCAAATGACGGTGCCTAGGAAGGACAACAGCAACCACAGAGTCAACTTTTTTCCAGGTATGTACCCACAGTTACACAGAACACGACACCAAACACAAAAACCTTCCTGTATGTGTGTTGAGTGTAGGCCTAGCTATGTGTGACGCAGAAGTAAATGAAGCCATGTGGGCCACTGAAATGGCGGCTGCCTGACCTCTAAACTGGGACAATGGGATTGTGGGGTAACTGCGTTGCCGTTGCACACCGTCGCGGTAAGCGGTCGTAGACCGCAGCGCAATGCTCCCAGAAAGGGAGTTGCAACACGGTAATGCATTCCTGGAGGGCATTCATTCTGGTAAGGCTGTCCTTCAGCGAACCCTGCAATCTCTGGCCTCAGCACTGATGGCAGCCATTGTCCCTGTCTCTAGCCTCCCCCTCCAACCTCCTCCACCCAGACCCAATCCCCTGTACCCCAGCCTATCCCAAGCACACCATCAGACCAGAATGCACACACCTCAACACACAAAAGTAGCTCAGGCAAACATAGGCACCACACAACCCACAGGCACACACACAAGCATCACCCACGTGCAGACACAGCAACATCCACTGCCTCCACTGTGTCCCCCTCCTCGTCGTCTTCCTCCTTCCTCCCAGTCTCGTCTACACTCTCACCTGCATGCACTACATCTACAGGCACCAGGACTCGCACCACAACACCCAGCACCACACCCCGCTCACCTGCACTCACCACCTCCACTCCCATTTACACTTCCCCTGTGTCCTCTCCCAGTGTGTCTGTGACGCCCCCTCCCAAAGTACACAAACACGGGCACCCACACACCCAACATCCATCCACCTCACGACAGCCTCCAGTATCTGCACCTGCACCCAAAACACCTAAAGTGACACCTCCTACAACCACCTCCTCTTCCTCCACTCCCAGACCTCCTCCAACTACCCATCCCAGTGTTCGTCAGAAACTGTCCCTCTGCAAAGTTGACCTTTTTGCCCCCACCCACCCTCCAATTCATCAGTCCCGTTGTAGCGCCTCAGCCAAAAAGCCTCCAGTACCAGTGGTGCCTGTTCAAGGTGTGTGGAGTGCACCGGCCACCAGGGCAGGCAGTGTGACACGGAGCCAAGGCACTGCCAGTCCACCACCTGTAAAGGCTCTGAAGTTGGAAAGTGGCAGACGGGTCCGTGTGAAGACTCCTGGAGGCAAAACAACTCACAGGGGTCCCAGGGGGATTGCAGAGTCAGCTGTGACTCCTCCAAAGGTGGGGAAGGCCCAGAAGAAGTCTGCACAGCCTGGTGTGAGCATCACGGCAGAGAAGGGCTGCATCCTTCCCGGCGGCCGAGACGCCACCGCCAGCACCGTCGTCACTGGTCAGGAGACCACCGCCAGAGTCATTGCCCAGGAGGGCCCAAGTATCATCACTGGTCAGGAGACCGCCGCCAACGCCAGAGTCAGTGCCCAGGAGGGCCCAAGTATCGTCACTGGTCAGGAGACCAACGCCACCGCCGGAGTCAGTGCCCAGGAGGGCCCATGTATCGTCACTGGTCAGGAGACCACCGCCAGATTCATTGCCCAGGATGGTCCAAGTATCGTCACTGGTCAGGAGACCACCGCCAGAGTCAGTGCCCAGGAGGGCCCAAGTATCGTCACTGGTCAGGAGACCACCGCCAGAGTCATTGCCCAGGAGGGCCCCGGCAGCCACAGCCCCACTGTGCAATGAGGGACCGTCATGCCACACACCAATGCCCAGTTCAGAGACCGCCATGGCAAAGCACCCCTGAACAGTCCAGAGACCGCCATGGCAAAGCACTGCTGAACAGTCCAGAGACCGCCATGGCAAAGCACCGCTGAACAGTCCAGAGACCGCCATGGCAAAGCACCGCTGAACAGTCCAGAGACCGCCATGGCAAAGCACCGCTGAACAGTCCAGAGACCGTCATGGCAAAGCACCGCTGAACAGTCCAGAGACCGCCATGGCTAAGCACCGCTGAATAGGGCATGCACCGCTGAAGAAGGTAAAGACCGCCACATCAAGCATCGTTATCCCATGTGCAGCTGGGACAGTGACGGGACAGGAACTGTCACGGGGAGACTAATCCAGTCAGGGCACCAGTCCCCCTCCAGAACCAATGGTGGCTGTTATCTACTTGTGAGACTGTGGCTTTGCACTCCCCAGGATGGTACAGTGGGAAAACCACCCACTGTAGAGACTTGGGAGACTGTGGCTTTGTACTCACCAGGATTGAACAGTGGGCAACCCACCCACTGTATGGACTTGAGAGACTGTGGCTTTGCACTCCCGTAAATTGAACAGTGGGCAATCCACCCACTGTAGAGACTTGAGAGGCTGTGGCTTTGCACTCCACAGGATTGAACAGTGGGCAACCCACCCACTGTAGAGACTTGAGAGACTGTGACTTTGCACTCCCCAGGATGGTACAGTGGGCAACCCACCCACTGTAGAGACTTGAGAGACTGTGGCTTTGCACTCCCCAGGATACATCAATGGGCATGGAGCCCCGTCGTGGATCTGGCTTTGCACTCATCCGGCTGAGGTGCCCCCCCTTCCCCCTGAGGTGCCTGTTGTATTTCTCTCTGATGCCCCGGCAGTGTTCTCTCCGTTTGTGGACAGGTGTCCTGTGTGGGCCTCGCCCATTCATTTTTGGACTAGTGGTGCACGGACATTGATATGTGCTTATCTGCGCTACTTCTCGTAATGTATATACTTTTGAATGATTTTATAATATATCTGCATATATTTGAGACATGTATATTGAAACATTACAATGTTTGAACTGATTTAGTTTTGTCTTTGCATTCTTCCGGGGGGGTTGTGGGTTGTTACTGTGATGTTTGTGAATGCATTGGTGTGTGTGTTGTAATATGCGAGGGTGGGGTTTGTTGCGTGTGTGTCCCCCTGACTTTTGCCTCCCCCCTCCCCTATGTCGTAGGTGCAGTACTCACCGTTGTCTTCGCCGGCGCAGGCGTTGCTCTTCGTAGATGAGTAGGAATACAAGGGCCGGTAGGATTTGTAATTCCGGATCCATGGAGTCCTCCTTCCTCGTGGGATGTGTTCAGGTGAGCGTTTTCCCATTGCAGAAACTGTTTCCGCCGTGTTTTTATCCACGGTAAATCCGCCCCGGAAAAGGTGGCGGATTGGCGGGTTGTGATACTATGGGCGGTACATTGGCATCCGCCTGTCTGTTGTCGGTGACCGCCGCACTGCTTGTCTGTACCGCCGTGGCGGGCGGTGTGTTAAAGTGGCTGTCTTTGTTGGCGGTTTCCGCCACGGTCATAATTCCCTTTTTTTGTCCGCCGGCCTGTTTGCGGTATTATCGCACCTTTAACACCGTCCGCCAGGGTTGTAATGACCCACATAGACTAGTTCACTGTTCAAACTTCACCACTGGTAACCAAGTAATCCAACAGAGTTAAAAAAAAAGTAATTTTCTCTATGGTTTAGATATTGTGCACCCAAAGTTCAATGGGCAATATTCATCCAATATATATACTTTTATAAATGGAATTCACCTTGCAATTCTTGTAATTTACACATTTTAATTGTACAGTTTGTACATCGAGTAATGTAAAGATTTGGAATAAGCAGCAAACAGATACAAATCTGACACAACAATCTTCGTAGCCCAGACAAATATGTGGGACGTTGCGTGTGTGGAAGCAGAGATTTTGGTGATAAAAATCTAGAGTTTTTATATAATCATTTTGACAGACTAATGTGTGGTTTAACCTTGATTAATAATCATATTAACAAAACGTGTGACTTTTTGGCGGCAGTCTTCGGGCAGTTTCCTCATTGATCATTCCATGAGTGCATTCTTATGCTACCATTACTCTGAATACTTTAGTGGTTTAGTGTATTTTATAATCCAAAGTCTAAACTATTACCCATATCCTGAATCCTGATGCTGATGGCTGATGGTGTCCCTCTGATGAAGTAGACGTTGTTTTTGTTAATTGTAGTGCATTGTTAATGTATGAACCGTGATTTGTTATGTGTATTTCTGTTTTTCAGGTACCAGCTGCAACTGATTAATTAACTGCTGCATATCATTTTTGATATTACCCGAGCTAGGTGATTTCCTAAATTTGTGTTACTAAACCTTTTACATGAAGCCAAACATGTTAATGCTAATTAGTGGTTAGTGAAGGAGGTTTTTTCTCACATGCTCTTGATATGTTTCTGATGCTTCTTCATTTATCATTATACTGATGTATTCAGTCTCTCTTGCTCAGATTGTGGTGCTGTGGTTTTGTGTTATAGCAATTGAGTTTATTTGTCTATTTGCATTGATTAAACTCAGATATACAAGGCATTTGATTCAGCCTTTGTTGTCTCTCTATATGTATCCTTTGTGTTTGAGAATTATTTTTGTGACCTTAGCATTGTTAATATAGGGAAATAAAATTGTTAACTTCTTAATAGACTAGTGTGGTTATTGAGGTGTTATTGAGGTTGTATTGATTTTCATATGTTGTTGTGATGTTTATGATGCATACCAATAGACATTCCCTCAAAACAATGTTGGTTCGGTTCATCAACCTGATGCGTGAAATCCACTATTCAGTCTAAGATAATAGCTAGGGTTCCTCCACGCTCACACGTGACCCAATGATGACCTTATGTCACATTGCAGCATGTCACTGTCCATAATGAAGCTAAATGCTGGGTTGCAGAAACAGCTGCAGGTGCATGGAATGCGGAGCTGAATGCTGTGTGCGTCCAGAATGGATTGTCAGCATATCCAGCAGGATTGGGGGCAGGCAGGGCTGCATGCACGAAAAGGGAATATGGAGCTCAAAAACACAGTCAGTATGCTATGGAACACAACAGGGCATGCAGCTGGGAAAATAAAAACCCGAAGTGTAAAAGCTTTCAGCAGGAGGGTGGTAAGAAGGAAAATATTAAGTATGTTATTAAGCTGGAAATGAGTATCCTAATAAATAATCCAAATGAATCAGTATGCTTAGAAATGATCCACATGATGAGAGCTCCAAAGGTTCCAAAATTGTGAATTTGAAACAAAGTCCCACGTAGGTTCTTGGAGGTCTTTCAGACCCTCTGCCACTTTGTAAAGTAAAGATGCACACTTGCTTAGAAAACAAAGCAGTGCAGCGATGTTTGCTCCTCAGATTCTTCCAGACAACTGCAATCAAGAGTTCCAAGAGCAATAAATAACAGTTCTGGAATCCCTGGGCATGCCAAATAAAGGATCCGGTGACAATACAAGATAACATAATACTGGTGTAACTGATGGTGCCTTTATAACAGTTTTAAGCATTGTTTTTATCTCCAGAGCATATGTGACAGACAGAAGCTAGCTTGTCCTGTGTGTAGGGCTTTTAGGAGGATGTTTTCGGATAGTAGGGCCTTTGACAAACTGAGGTGGGTGCTGATATTCCTGTTGGAGCTTGAGGTCTGCTGCCTCAAACAGTGTGGGCAGCATGAGTGACAGTATTGGGCATGCGGCACGGCAGCTAGATATACAGTAGTGTTCTCCTCAACACTTGAACTAGCTCAGCTCAACATGACCTAGGAAGTAACAGGATGGGTTTTGGCCAACCAGCACTAAGTCTCGCTCTCTCTTTGTAGCCTGCTTAAACATGCACCGAACCTGTGCTACGTGATGATGGGAAGATTGTCGTAGTTGGTCTCTTGCTCTAGGCAAGACTGCTGGTTTAAGGATGACAGCACTTATGTCTTTAGGCGACTATGCCAGTCCTACAACAAGTCGCAACTGTCATCCCAACCCTCCCGGCTCACAAGAAGCACCTCACCAGAAACTCAAACAGTAAAAGGTGATTTGTGGCAGCCTTTACGCATGGACTCAAAAGGGTGACATCTCGGGGAGTGTCAAGGTTAAACAGAGATTACCCCTTTCTCACATTAACATGTCTCAATCAAACACAGGCAATGAAGAAGATGCAGTAAGGTTTCAATAGGTTTTATTTAGCAAAACTGCATTCTGTGATAGGTTGCGCAGGCTGCAATGATTAGGACAATGATCAGTGCAAGAAACAGAATGTTAAAGACAAAAGTCATTAATACAAAGACCCCCACCATCTTGCAATAACATGAAAGGACATGAGATGTGAAATATGTCCTAATTCCCTAATGTTATGTACCTAATCTGTAACCTAAAAGAGAGCTAGGCGTGTTAAACCTAATCTGCCAATGGGATGCCCATGAGAAGAGCCCCCAACCCTCGTTACCTTGGAATGAGGTCTCTAGCTCAGACTCCGTAGGGGCACGAAGACTGGGTCAGCGTCAAGGCAACGTGCAGCATCGATAGCAGCGATTGCATCTGGTCAGAATCCCTCTGACTATCTGTTTAAGTGAGGAGTATTTATACAGATCTGCTTGGACCCCTGACGTAGGTCTGTTCCCAAACAATATATAACAAGGAATGCTTGGGAAGGTAATTTGTATAAACAATTCCCTAGAAAGCGTGAAGAGAGAAAGTACCTCAAGTGAACACCTACAGTTTGGTTATCTTTGTCGCTTGATATTGACACCTTAGCGCGGTGGCACTGATAACGCAAATGAAAACATGGGCATAACTAAAAACAAGGCAGCCATCTTAAAAGATTTAATTAAATAAATGCACTAAAACAGAGCAAGCCAAGTAGGGTAAAAGTCACTGGGTGATGGAGGCACAAGTCTGCAAGCCAAAGGCTATGCTAACTCCTGTATCCCATTAAAACAAACTAGGATTCACTACAAGATCACTTGGGTCATAATGCATCACATCACATCATGTGTCACATAATAACTGAGCAAGTTAGTGCTTTACTTGTCAGAGAGTTGTCACGCGCACATCCTTACAGGCAGTCTGCACCTTCACAGTGATCTGGTTGTGTAAAATAAGTGTTGTTTCTTAGCACTGGCACAGAAAAAAGATGTATTCCATAGATATGTAATCATACTTCTTGTAAAGCTGAGCCTGCACATTGTAGTTTTTCCCAAGCTTTATTGTAGTAAACCTGGCACCAAATATAAGTAATCATAGAGGGCAGGAGCATCCAAACGTCAACGATGAACTCAAGGCTTGGAATGCTCATACAGAATTCTAAATTACTTATAAATGGTGGTTAGTATGGTGCCCTATTCGGCACAAACTAATACATATATTTCTATAGGCACCACACTTCTACCAAACATCACTCTTTTTGTGTGATCTGAGAGGCAGTAGTCATCCTATGATTTTGGTACGATCTGCCTTGGGATGCATCCTCTCGTCTCCCCAGTAGGGGTGGTACACTTTCGGGTCCCCCCTCTCTTCAGTAAGGTCTGGCTCTTATTTAGGCAGTATGACACAGCTGGTCAGTGCCAGAGGGACGTTGTTGTATTTTTTTTTAGAGACACGTTACTTTACCATTTTACCGTTAGCGCCCCATACATTATCATACATTATGTAATTCAGCATTTATTGGATTGTTAACGTGTCCCTTTATGATAATTTATTACACATCAGGACTCGTTTTAGGCCAATGAATCTTTTGACCCAGTTGAGAGACACCTTAGGACGAGATAGCTAATCAATATGTCAATCAATACGTCAATAATGTAATCAATATTTATTATCACAATGCATTTCACTTTAGTCAAAGTCATTAAACAACTCAAGACACTACCATGACCTTGCAGTCATGAATAACCACACCAGTTTAGTAGAATTTTATGATGTTTACTCCCTATTTGATTACAATTCTAAAAGCATGTGTGTTAATCTTAAAACCAAAACACTCAATAAAATTGTCATAATTTGGCAACTCGGATAAGACTTAAACAACGCGAGGAACGCAATTATTAGAACATAACACAGCGTCAACATAGGTCAATTTTAGCAGAGTGTCATCAACGCGTCAGTTCAACAAAGCATAGATTCAGTTGTTTGTCTATTTGCGTCAATGTAGTGAACCCCTGTCCTAACCTCTGATTAGCATTAGCATGTTGGTCTTCATGCAAAACAATTTAGAACACCAATTTGGAAAACATCTAAACTATGGTCCCTGTCAAAAGTAAGCAGTTGGTACCTAGAAAGGAAAAGCAAACAGACAAATCCCAATTTCATTGTCATAGTTACCCTCCAAGGTTTAGGTCAGCACTCAGGTTCAGTCTTCGTCTTCAGGACATCAGTCGATTCGCCATTAGTCAGAACTCAGCTCCGGGGCAAAAGGGGCACTTCCCTCATAAGGAGGTAAAGTGTAAAATGGTCAATCTAAGAAAAGGATGGTTCAAGTAAAACCAAAGTAAGTCACCAAACAGAGTGACAAAGTTTCTGGATAAAATCAATAGCATTCCCTAACCCACCTCTCTCTTGGTTCTCTGTGTCATGGGTTTTTATCCCTTTTTCGTTGTACATTCCCCTAAAATTTCATTGGCTTATGGTTATACCCCACTATTTTTACCCTATTAGAAAACAGATGATGTCATTAATCTTTCACCCCATATTAGTTTACAGACATTTTATTGGTCCATATGATTGACGTCTTCAGAGGTAGCACGTCTGGTATGATTTCATCCTTCTGTAATTCTTTGCACATCTTTTGGTCAGTAGCTCCATTGTTTTCACCGGTTTGAACGACCTTGTACATTACATTAATCTACACTGTTGCATTTTGTCTAATATTTTCTACAAGCAATGTGAATTTTCATGAGAATGGATCTGCTATGGTTACATTCAGCTTCTAATTTGAAGAAAAACAAGAGGTCATGTCCTTTTGTGAGTCAGCACACTGCAAGTTAGGAAAAATACATTTTAAAATGAGAGCCAGGCAGCTAAGCTTCGGCTCATGCTAACTTAAGGCCTACAAGGATTTTAGCACAAATTCAATAACGCAATCATTAATAATTAGTATAAAACGTATTCAGTATAATAGTTCATAAACATTTAGTCATTTTATTAGTCCACGTATACATTGGCGGCCACTCCCCGTGGTCACATTTCAAGTGCAAATTTAAGCAAAATTCATTACTACAATTTCTATGCGGCATTATCACACATTAATTCATAAACATTTCATGTTAATATAGACTATATAAGCTACGCTCTCTCAGTCCCTCCTCTGATGACGTTCGTCATCACACAAACCTTTCCCTTTCGACCTTTCACTTTTAATTTTTCACCTTGCGCATAATGCGCATTTCAACATCTTGTCCCTTGTGTGAACTTTCCCAAATTTCACTAAACATTTTCTCCCTTTCACTTTCCTCATTTCTCTTGTTTCTCTTTGTCCAATTTCTTTTAATTTTGTCATTCATTTTGCATACTCCCCATAAACCTAATAAACAGACCAGAACAATTAATAGACCCCCTAGTATTTTTGCAAGAACCCCATTCCAAATATTGCTAAACCAGCTCCCTACTCTGGCAATTCCTTTTCCACTTTCTCCCATACTCCAGGTTCCTTCAATTCCTTCAAATCTGCACTATCTCTAGTTAGGTTAGTAAGCATACCTCTAATCTTTTTACAATTATCCGGTATAAATGAGCAACAATGACGCTCGTTGATCATCTTGCAGACTCCGCCGCTCTTTGCTAAGAGAATGTCTAAAGCAAGCCGATTTTGAAGAGTTATAGCTCTTTCCGCAGCAATTTCAGTATCCATCAGGAGTATAGCCCCTGTAAAAATTTTCAGCATGTTATCCACAATAGAAGACAACTTTCAAATCTTTATGGGGTTTAGAATAACCCCTACTGAAGGAATTATGGCTCCAAATATGTCACCAACGACAGCAGCCGCTGTCTCTCGTTTTTGTCTAGCATGTTGTAATTCAGACGCTTTAGGTATTTGCTTTAAGTCATCAATCTGGTAAATCTTTGGGAAAACTATCCCCAAATAACATGTCCCATACCATCCATTAGGGAGACGGTAATAAGCACTTAGTCCACAGATATAATAGATCCCAATGATCGCTGGATCCTGTCCATTTAACATGAATGTCCATTTACTCTGAAACAAAAACACATGCCTGCATTCACCTGTTCCCACAAATAAAGTGTCATGATCAGATTTTGGTCTATATATACAAAGCCTTCCTACATGTAATGCATCTATAGCTAATTTGCCTTGTGTCTTTATTGCAGTGTAAGCATAATCATTTGCATATGTGCATTTCTCTAGCCCCTTTTCTAGTCTCTCTTTCAATGCTTTGCGTCTATCATCAGTGTGATCTAAGAAGCTTTTCTCTACAGGTGTTAATAAGCAAGTCAGATGGTTGCGGTGTGCATAAGCTGTCCCAAATGTAAGTGTCAGTTCGAAGAAACCTCTAACTAATTTTATACTATGCTCCTTAGCTAATTTGTTCAAAAACTCAAGCACAGGCACAAAGGAAAACACCACATCCAAATTTAAGTAAAAATATTGCACATGCTCCTGATCATAAAATCTTGTTAGTAGCAAACTACAGCTTATCCCGTAAGTTAGTGGAAGACTATGATAGGGGACTCCTTCTTGTGCTGATGCACACATAACTGTTTCTTGCATCCATGGTTTCAACATACTAATTCAGCAAGCGATAGAAGACGTTAGTGGAGAGTTCCCCTTTTGAATTAGTGCCCTCATGTAAGTGTTTTGTATCTTGCTCAAACTTTTCCCACGGTGTTAGTGTTGTAGTCTCAGGTTTTGAAGCATTGTTATTCGCTTTCTTATCCAACCACGGCATTCCCACAATCACACCTACAATTATTATTGCACACACTATATCTAATTTAACACTTAACCAACCACACACTTTACCCTTCTTGCTACTACCTCTATTATAAGCCATGGTCTGTAAAGAATCAGATAGCAGAATAATCTCAAAACAAACAATCAACTTGAGGACGATTTAAAAGCTTATTTTTTTTTTCTCTTCTTGATGCAAAGTCTCTCTTTCTCTGTCTCTCTCTGCGTGTATTTACAGCGTTTCATTCACTCCAGGACCCTTTTGTCAAATTAGGTTAGCAGCTTGTCATAATCGGGTTTCAAAGTTAATTCAGGTTATCAGTGTCACATCCGGTAATTTATAAGTCTCTTTCTCAGCTTTTCAGCTTTCAATTTCAATTTCGGTTTTAACACAGTCTCTTTCTCTGATTGCTTTCAGGTACCGTAGAATTGGCCTGGTACTTCTCGATCAAAACAGAACGCTAAGGATGCTTGTTGCATTCAGATGTCTTTGCATATGCCCATTCAGGACCTGCGTAACTTCTATTTGCAGTTCTTTTTCTTTTCAACCTGGGATCACTTTGCAATTCTCCTTCACTTAGATCCTCTATTCTGGTTGTATCGATTTCTTCTGTTATTGTTTCACCTGGTACGACCTTTTCTCTTGCAGCCTGTTTCTTTGGCCAGTTATCACCTTTATACGTCTTTTTCCTGCTTGGCCTTTCAGGACGCTGAACAGCACCCTCCTCTTGTGCAATGGTGTTTTCTCTTGACAGACCTGCAACTGGCTCAGGGGATGCTGGTGTGCTTTGACCTCTCTCTACTATTTCCCCTTCTTCTTCTTCTGGGTCTGTAACAGGTTCAAGTTCTAACCCGTATCCGTCTACTTCAGGGAGAACCTCTCCTTGACTTAGTTCTCCTGTTGCCTCTACTGAGATAGGCTCACTGTCACCTCTCTCGAATTCATTTGCTGTTTGAGGGACTAAGTCGTCCTCAATGGGCTCTCCTGTATTCTCAGTTCCCCCTTGGCTATTTTCTGGTCCTGAGACTTCCTTCTCCGGGATTGCTTCAAGTACCTCATCAGTCGGACATGTTACCTTCTTTGTGTGACTGGCATGTATCCAGTTTGGAACGCCTGCACATTTCACAACAGTGGTCGTTGTCAGTATTACTTGATATGGCCCCTTCCAGCGCGGCTAAAAACACAACTTTCTCACGTGCTTCTTGACAACCACCCAGTCACCGGTTTGCAGGGTGTGACCTGGATCACTGATCGGTGGCAATGTGTTGGGTTCCACCTGGTGGAAAAAAGAGCGAACCACATCAGCCAGACCTTTGCAGTAGTCCAACACCATATCATCCTTGATATTCACAAGAGCATTTGCGGGTACTGCGGGTAGCCTCCTAGCTCTGCCCATGAGGATTTCGTGGGGTGATAGTCCTGTCTTCTTATCAGGTGTATTTCTCATTGACATCAGCACTAAGGGCAATGCATCTGGCCATTTCATATTGGTAGCTGCGCAAATTTTTGCCATTCTCGACTTCAAGGTACCATTCATCTGTTCTACTAGTCCTGATGCTTCAGGGCGGTAGCTACAATGCAGCTTCTGTTCAATGTCTAATGCAGCACACAAGAGCTTAATCACCTCATTGTCGAAGTGTCTGCCCCTATCTGATTCTAAAGAGACTAGAAAACCGAACCTGGGTATTAGCTCTTTAAGCAACAGCTTTGCAACTGTGAGACTGTCATTCCTACGTGTGGGGTGAGCTTCAAACCACTGGCTGAAAACACACACAATCACCAATGCGTACTTCAATCCTCCACACATTGGCATTTCAATAAAATCCATTTGCATCTTGCTAAACGGACCTCCAGCTCTCCCTATGTGGCTCAAAGTTACCACAGTCCCATTTCCAGCATTCATCTGTTGACAGATGATGCACCTGTGACAAGTAACCTCTGCGGCTTGTCTGAATTTCGGGTTAAACCAGTCAATTTTGAACAATCTGATCATTGCATCTCTCCTAAGATGTGCCTGCCCATGATAAAGCCTAGCAAACTGAGACAAACGGCTGTTTGGTAAAACCAACTTCCCCTCCTCTGAGACCCACAAGTCGTCAGCTCTTTGTATGCATTGCATTCTCTGCCAGGAACGTTTTTCCTCCCTGCTTGCACGGCCCTGCAGTGATTTTAGCTTGTCTAAAGTATCAACTACTCTCAATGCAAAATTCAAACATGTTTCATTTTCAGTTTGTGGCAGACATTCCCACTGATCCTTGAACGATATACAGTTCAATGCGCAAAACCTTGCGACTTGATCTGCATAGCCGTTTCCCATTGACACAAAATCTTGTGACTTAACGTGAGCATTGCATTTCACCACAGCAATTTCAAGAGGTAACTGAATCGCATGTAACAAATCCTTAATCTGGTCGCCGTTTTTCACTGGAGAACCAGAAGAGGTCATGAAACCTCTCTGTGACCACAATTGGCCAAAATCATGTACAATGCCAAATCCGTATCTGCTGTCAGTATAAATAGTGACTTTTAGATTTTCAGCTGCGTGGCATGCCTTAGTAAGGGCAATTAATTCAGCCACTTGTGCGGAATACACTCTTTCTAGCCAGGAAGCTTCTATAATACCGGCTATTGTACACACAGCATAACCGGCTCTCAGTATTCCGACTGAATCTCTTAAACAGGGTCCATCAACAAACATAATGCAGTAATTTTCTTTTAACTGTGTATCTTGAATGTCAGGTCGGGGTTTGGTACATAGTTCTGTTATCTCAAGACAGTCATGCTCCACTTCCTCTTCATTATTAATCTCAGTATTTTCAACAGGAAGTAGAGTTGCCGGGTTCAATACAGTACATCTCTTTAGGGAGACATTTGGTGACCCCAGAATAATTGTCCTATATCGGGTAAGTCGGGCATTTGTTATGTGCTGGGTTTTAGTTCGAGTCAACAGAATTTCAACTGAATGTGGAACCATTACTGTTAAGGGATGTCCCATTACTATGCCTTCACATTGTGTAAGGCTTTGACCAACTGCTGCCACTGCACGCAAACAACCCGGTATGGCTGCTGAGACTGGGTCCAAGGTAGCTGAAAAATATGCTACAGGACGGTTTGCACCTCCATGGACCTGTGTCAAGACAGACAAAGTACAAGCATCACGTTCATGACAAAACAGTAGGAAGCTGGCGCCCTGCACATGCACTCTCTCAATTCCATGAACGATTCAAGTTCTTCTTCAGACAGAGTTATAGTATACGGGTCATCCTTAGTTTCCTTGCCTGTCAGCTTTATCAATGGTTTAAAGATAATCGAAAAGTTGGGTATCCACTGGCGACAGTAGACCACCATTCCCAAAAACATCCTGACATCTCTCTTTGTTGTCAGAGGGTTCATCTGCAGTGTGGCTGTCACCCTTTCTTTTGATATCCTCCTGGACCCTCTCTCAATCAAGTGTCCTAAGTATTTCGCCTCTTTTTGACAGTACTGCAACTTCTTTGGAGACGCTTTGGGCCATATTGATACTTTTTGACGCAAAACTGCGCTAAAGCAGTTTTGCGTCAAAATAATTAGCACCGGCTAACGACATTCTGAAGCGCCATGCGGGCGCCGTATTTATTCAATGACGTTAGCCGGCGTTAGCCGCCGGCGCTGCCTGGTGTGCGTGAAAAAAAATGACGTACACCAGGCAGCGCCGGCGTAGGGGGATATGGAGCTTGGGCGCCAAAAAATGGGGCAAGTCAGGCTGAGGCAAATTTTTCACCTCAACCCGATTTGCGCAATTTTTTTCGACTCCCAACCCCCATTGAAATGACTCCTGTCTTAGCAAAGACAGGAGTCATGCCCCCTTGCCCAATGGCCATGCCCAGGGGACTTCTGTTCCCTGGGCATGGTCATTGGGCATAGTGGCATGTAGGGGGGCACAAATCAGGCCCCCCTATGCCACAAAAAAAAAAAAAAATACTTACCTGAACTTACCTTATGTTCCCTGGGATGGGTCCCTCCATCCTTAGGCGTCCTCCTGGGGTGGGCAAGGGTGACAGGGGGGGTCCCTGGGGGCATGGGAGGGCACCTCTGGGCTCCTTCTGAGCCCACAGGTCCCTTAACGCCTGCCCTGACCAGGCGCTAAAAAACTACGCAAAAGCGGCTGGACGTCATTTTTTTGACCCGCCCACTCCCGGGCGTGAGTTTAGCCCGGGAGTGTAAATACGGCGCACATGCCTCGGAGTCAATTTTTTAGACGGGAACGCCTACCTTGCATATCATTAACGCAAAGTAGGTGTCCACGCTAAAAAATGACACAAACTCCATGGACTTTGGCGCTAGACGCGTCTAACGCCAAAGTATAAATATGGAGTTAGTTTTGCGTCGGAATTGCGTAAAAAAAAACGACGCAATTCCGGCGCAAACAGAGTATAAATATGCCCCTTTATGTCCGTTCTTTCCCAAATGGTTCAGTAAGGCAATTGTGCCATACCTGCAGTCATCTTTTGTCCTGGACGCAATCAGCAAGTCGTCAATGTACTGCACTAGAGTCGAACTGAAAGGCAGTTCTAATGACTCCAAGTCCTTCTTCAATATCTGATTGAAGATAGACGGTGACTCAGAAAACCCGTGAGGAATTCTGCACCAACTGTACACCTTGTCCAAGAATTTGAAACTGAATAAAAATTGGCAATCCTCATGTAGAGGCACAGAAAAGAACGCTTGTGACAAGTCAACAACGGTGAACCATTCTGCATCACACGGAACCTGAAACATGATTACTGCTGGGTTCGGCACTATAGGGCAACGTTTTACCACAATCTCGTTGATTTTCCTCAAGTCCTGCACAATTCGAACCTTCCCACAAGGCTTTTTCAGACCCATTATTGGTGAATTACATGGGCTGCTTAATACCTCCTTTAGAACTCCCTGCTTTACAAAATCCACAATTATCTGAGACACCAGGATAAGGACATCTTGTGCCATATGGTACTGTGGCACCTGGGGAAACACCGCATTCAGCTTCACTTGCACCTTAACCGGTTCTACTCCTTTTATCAGCCCTACTTCCTTTCCTGTCAGATCCCACACTTTCTCTGTCACTGTTCCCTGTAACTCAGCTGGTAAGTCAGTCACTGTAAGCATCGGGAATAAGGTTATCAAAGGGTAATCTTCATCTGCGGTCTCCGTCTCTAATTCTGAGATATTGACCATCATCCCCTTCATCATCACTGTTTGTCTGCACCTCAATTCCATCATTAGAACAGGTAATCAAACATTTTGTTTTGCACAGTAAGTCTCTTCCCAGTAGGGACACGGAACTCGAATCACATACCACAAACTTATGCAGTCCCTGGAAGTTTCCGATCTCAACTTGAACTGGATCGGTGATCGGGTTCGTCAAATACTGATTTGCTACTCCTACCACTCTTATAGTACGCCCTGAAAGTGGCAGTTTCGGAACCTCTACACTTCTGACTGTAGAGCGTGTAGCTCCTGTGTCAACCAAGAATTAAACCTTGTGTCTCATCACCTTTCCCTCTGCATAGGGTCCCCTTTGATCTACTTCTAGGGATGCTGCAAGCCTGCACTCCTCACTGTCTGAACTATCATCCGACCATTCATAATTCACTCCATCTTCACCACGCAATGGGAATTGCTGTACTGTATTATTTTGGCTCATTACTTGACTTGTGACCTGTTGAGGAAGCATCACCTGTTGCTGTCCTATCGGAGCTAATGGTAATTGCATTTGCTGTCTAGGTACCATGGGAACCTGCTATTGTACCTGCTGCATTTGTGCTGGTTGAACACGCGGCATTTGCATTTGCTGCATGGGATGTAGCCCCTGCATCTGAACCATGTTATTTTGGAAGTTCTGATTTTGACCTTTCATTGTTAGACCTCTCACATTTTGAAATGTAGCGACATCAGTGCTTTGTTGAACGACACCATCATGTACCGCATTTGGGCATTCCCGCTTCCAATGCCCCACGCCTCACGCCCCCGCACGCTTGACATGGTGACATCTTTTTCATCCCTTGTATGTCATTTTGAACCACAACAGTATTCAAGTCTCGACCGCGATTCACAAAACCTCGACCTCGGCCTCTTGGTTGCACCTGAAACACGCCATTCCCTTGCAGTTGCTGTTGTATCATCTGCTGAATCCCATTCCCTTGCATACCTGCCTGCGCGGCTTTAATCTGCATCACCTTTTCCTTCAACTTTCTCTGCTTCAGCTCAATCTCATCACTGTAGTATTTTGCATACTGCAGCCTCATCAATTGGCTTCGCTTGCCAACAGATCAAATGATTCTTAATCATCTGGCTAACCTCTGGTCTCAGCCCTTCAACAAATCTAACACAAGATGGTTCATGTCTTTCGGCTCAATAGTCTCAGTACCACTGTAATGCTTGAACGCTTTCAATAACCTCTCATAGTAAGCACGGATTGACTCTTTAACCTCCTGTGAGGTCCGGTCGATTTTCTGCCAATCAATCACTTTCGGAAACACCTTCTGTTTCAAAAACTCAATCAATTTATGATAGTACTTCATCACTTCCTCAGATGGTGCTCCAGTCACCTTATCCCTTGCCGGCTCCTGTGTCGGCCAATCTACACCTCTGTTGCACTCAAGCCATAAGTCAGGCGGAACAATGATCTCAAACAAGGTATTCAAGTCTTCCCAGAGACATTTTGTAAGCTTCACAAACCTATCCTTCTACTGATACCACTCTATCCGTTTCTCCCTCAACCTGGGATAATCGTTTGAAAATTACAAAATGTCTCCCCTAGTCCACGGTACATGAACTAGAACCCCTCCAGCTGTTTCTCTCATTGGTAGTATCTTTACTGTTTCGGTGTCTGGTGAAGCTTTAGTTGGACTTGATCCCGGACTGTCGCTTTTCTCCTTATCTCTCTTCTTTGCCCATCTGCCTTCCCACTTTTCAAAGGCTCCCCAGAACTGTGCACTTTGCAATATTTCTTTAAGATGCACCCTTATTCCAGCCGACCTCATGTGATCAAAATCTTTAGAGTCGAAGTCTAGTCTGTAACTTCTTTTCAAATGTTTAGTATTCTCAATAGCAATATTGTATTTGTCTGCCAGGTTCGCAACCTCTGATGCACCTTGCCCACTTCTTTAGTAATCTTGGGGCACAGATACCTTAACTCCTCTTCTGTGTATGATTCTAATCTGTTTACCCCTATTGTCCCTTCCACTAGTTCAGCAGCTTCCACACCCAGTCTTACAAAATTTAGGTACTCATCTCTTTCAGATTTCTCTGCGGTCACTGCGGTAGTTTGCGAAGCATGAGTCTTCTCTAACCACTCTTTCAACTGTTGCACCGTAAAACTTTGCAGTGAAATATTCCCTGCATGCAACATTGGCGACTGTGAAGCACTCGTACTTATTGTCTGTGGGGTTAGCACACCCAACCCTGCCTGTCTCATTGCCTCCAAAGGTGTTTCAACTGGGCTAAGGTCTAACAAAGACCTTGGTCTTTCAACTGATTGCTCTCCCGGGGCCATTAACTAGGGAATTCCTATGGACCCTCCTCTTATTGCATCTTGGGTCATTATTCCCTGATCACACATACCAGGCTTACCTTGGGCATACAATGGCACAGGTGGACCGACAGTAATTGGTAATGATATAGCAGCTGGTGTCTGACCTGGTCCCAAACCCCGCAGAGCAGTAACTCCCAGAGCTTGACTCACTGAGGCTGGGGCAGGTACTAATGGAGGTCCTGCTGCTGGACTATACCCTGGTATAAGCTGATGCTGCGGCTGAGGCAGCAATTGTGGAGTTGGCTCAATCTGCACTAACCTCGATTTTGTATATATCGGGTCAGGCGGTATCATCAGATTCGTAGTACTCTCTAGTACTGGGACGTCTGGATAGATTCTCTGTATCTGCGGTGGAGGTTGCAACTGTATCTGCATGTCTGGTGCAGTGGGTACACTGACACCATTCTGTATCAAACCCGTATCACTAGTCTGTACTGTATCAGTAACCCCCTTCTCCTGCGTCTGGTTCCCAGGACCCGCACTGGTGCTCGGGACATTGTCGTCTACTGCATAAGGTGGCGGGCGATCATGCAATAACTGATTAAGGAACTCTTCATCGTCTGAGTCATCTTCTTCTATCCAAGACCTCTTAGTCTCTTTAGGCTTACTAGAGTCCTTTTCTGTTTTACAGGTGGCTTTCTTTCCCTGTGTCTCGTCTCCCTGTGTTATGGCTGGAAACAATTTGAGTCCGTCAACTATTCCCTGTCTCCACATTTTGCTCTCATTGTCCCATCTAGCCTCAGCTAAAGTCATTTCTGCCCTTTTCATCCTCCTCTCGAATCTCTGCTGTGTTTGTTTAATAGCCATTAAATCCCAGACTGCTAATGCCTCGTACTGAGCTGGCCTTGGAGGCTGCTTTTGTACACTTAACATCCACCTCAAATTCTCCAAAATTCTCGTATTGAACGTTCCATGCTCCGGAAACGCTAAACATCCGTCCTTTTCTGTCAATTTGCCCCATTGTTTCATCCATAAGCAAGGCACGACACCCTTTTCCTCCATTACTATATAAGCTGGAGTACCCTCGGGCGGTGTATGCTCCCCTTCACTCGCCATAATGTATGCGTCTCCTTTCAGAGCGCTCCTAAAAGCTTTGATAAAATTCATTTTTTTGCGTTTTTTCTCTTGTCTGTATTTAATCAGGAAGTGACTTTAATTCCCAGGACACTCTTCACCCACCTTTCTCAACCTATTGCCTCTCACGGACGGCAGCCAATCCGTGCGCGACCCCTCTCGGCAACTGACCTATCTCAGCGCGGCACCACTGACGTCACACTCACACACACTGCAGCTGACAAAGTCTTGCGGCTTGTCCTCTTCACACTGAATCCACACAAACTAATGCAATATACTGCGAGCACCTTTAACAACAACTCCAATTTGCCGGTTTACTACAGGAAGGGTAACAAATTTGCTTCAGAACTTTACAGAGATTTCACTTGAAGCTTCGGCCGCTACTCTCTCCTTCTCAGTTCCCACACCCGCAAGCAGAATTCGACCCGCAAATCCTACTCTCGACTTGTCAATGGTTTGCCCTAGTGCACTTTAGAACTTGCCAAATCTCCATTGAAGGTTTCATACACACAATTGACTCAAACTCGACTTGTCAACCACGCCCGATTGACCTATTAAACCGCACAAATTACAACATAAACCCAAGTGTCTCCTACACTTGTCAATATACTCCGGAGTCTTAGACCACGACGGGTCCGTACATTAACAACCAACCACGTGGATAATTTTGAGCATAAAGCACCACAATCATATGAAGTACGCCGACTTCCCTACTCTCATACTGCGGAGTACGCCCACTCCTACTAAAACGATATTACCTGACCTAAACATACACAAACTTCACGAATCACCTGCAAAATGCATAAGCTGATCAAGCGCAAATTCTACACTACACATGCTAAAACGCTGAGAACATTCCCAACTCACTTAGTTAGGCTCCGAGATCCCAGGAAAGTCATGGGGAATTTAGAAATGCATCATACCTCCAATTTGCATTATTTCAGAAAAACAAATTAAACAATAATTCTCCGTCCTAGGGCCCCAAACCGTTGCTCTGCTACCAGAACTGTTAACGCTTCCCTTTATGATAATTTATTACACATCAGGACTCGTTTTAGGCCAATGAATCTTTTGACCCAGTTGAGAGACACCTTAGGACGAGATAGCTAATCAATATGTCAATCAATACGTCAATAATGTCGTCAATATTTATTATCACAATGCATTTCACTTTAGTCAAAGTCATTAATCAACTCAAGACACTACCATGACCTTGCAGTCATGAATAACCACACCAGTTTAGTAGAATTTTATGATGTTTATTCCCTATTTGATTACAATTCTAAAAGCATGTGTATTGATCTTAAAACCAAAACACTCAATAAAATTGTCATAATTTGGCAACTCGGATAAGACTTAAACAACGCGAGGAACGCAATTATTAGAACGTAACACAGCGTCAACATAAGTCAATTTTAGCAGAGTGTTATCAACGCGTCAGTTCAACAAAGCATAGATTCAGTCGTTTGTCTATTTGAGTCAATGTAGTGAACCCCTGTGCCAACCTCTGATTAGCATTCGCATGTTGGGCTTCATGCAAAACAATTTAGAACACCAATTTGGAAAACATCTAAACTATGGTCCCTGTCAAAAGTAAGCAGTTGGTACCTAGAAAGGAAAAGCAAACAGACAAATCACAATTTCATTGTCATAGTCACCCTCCAAGGTTTAGGTCAGCACTCAGGTTCAGTCTTCGTCTTCAGGACATCAGTTGATTTGCCATCAGTCAGAACTCAGCTTCGGGGCAAAAGGGGCACTTCCCTCATAAGGAGGTAAAGAGTAAAATGGGCAATCTAAGAAAAGGATGGTTCAAGTAAAACCAAAGTAAGTCACCAAACAGAGTGACAAAGTTTCTGGATAAAACCAATAGCATTCCCTAACCCACCTCTCTCTTGGTTCTCTGTGTCATGGGTTTTTATCCCTTTTTTGTTGTACATTCCCCTAAAATTTCATTGGCCTATGGTTATACCCCACTATCTTTACCCTATTAGAAAACAGATGATGTCATTAATCTTTCACCCCATATTAGTTTACAGACATTTTATTGGTCCATATAATTGACGTCTTCAGAGGTAGCATGTCCGGTATGATTTCATCCTTCTGTAATTCTTTGCACATTTTTTGGTCAGTAGCTCCATTGTCTTCACCGGTTTGAAAGACTTTGTACATTACATTAATCTACACTGTTGCATTTTGTCTAATATTTTCTACAAGCAATGTGAATTTTCATGAGAACTGATCTTCTATGGTTACATTCAGCTTCTAGTTTGAAGAAAAACAAGAGGTCATGTCCTTTTGTGAGTCAGCACACTGCAAGTTAGGTAAAATACATTTTAAAATGAGAGCCAGGCATCTAAGCTTCGGCTCATGCTAACTTAAGGACTACAAGGATTTTAGCACAAATTAAATAACGCAATCATTAATAATTAGTATAAAACGTATTCAGTATAATAGTTCATAAACATTTCGTCATTTTATTAGTCCACGTATACATTGGCGGCCACTTCCCGTGGTCACATTGCAAGTGCACGTTTAAGCAAAATTCATTACTACAGTTTCTATGCAGCATTATCACACATTAATTCATAAACATTTCATGTTAATATACATTATATATACTACGCTCTCTCAGGATCTTGTTACCTTCTGTAGTCTAATCATTGCTTTGGTTCCAATAGTGTTGTCATTATGTGTTCCACTTCTTGTGGCGTCTCCAGATTTCAGAACTGTTTACTTTGTTACCCATGAGTCAGCAGAAGGTGCCATGTGAACTTGCAACATCTCTCTCTGTCTTTGAGGACATTTATGTCAACAAATGTTGTATTTTTCCACAGACTGGCACTTGCCCCATACTATGGATATTCACAAGAAGTAAGCCGCTTAAGAACAGCTAATAATAAATCTTTATTAACATGCCTGAAGACAAAGCTATTGCTTACTTAGAGTTCTACGTGGCACCTAATGTGCTGCATCACCTCATATAAACCAATGCTTTCAGTTTGCTAGGCCTTCATCCATTGCAGTCAAGTGCCCACAAGTCTGAAGCATTCGGCCATTCTTGGCTTTCTAACCAACAGCGCATAGCATTCTGGGATAAAGTGTTCTGTAAATATGGGCTCAAAAATTAAAACATAGAAAAAGCTAATATTAGTTGAAAGTGTCATATATGAAATGGAGATACTAGGCATTTATATTTCTACACGCCACATTCAAGATGAAATTTGTTTTAGTTAAATCTTTGTGCATGAGGCAACCCGTTAAAAATGGACTGCCAATGTACAGGGAAAGCAGTGTGCAGGACTGGCAGTGGGTGGAGCTGGCATAAATCAAAGCTGCATAGTCTGCAAGTGCGAAGGTCTGGCAGACAGTACTTAATAGCCGGCAGAGTAAAACTCTAGGTCTGGTTCATACACCTTACCAGCAAGTCAGGTTGGAGTTCGGCATTACTAAACAATCACTGGCCGGAAAGTGGCTTTTATGAACAGCTGCTACAACTAAAGTCTGGCATTCTGTGGGGCTGGCAAAATACACTGCTTAAAGAAGATGAGGTAGTCTTCAGGCCTGGTAGTGTACATAATGTAAAAGACTAGCAGGTGGGCCAGACTATGAACAAGGTTTCCTTCACAGAGGACAATTGGTTGTTACCAGACAGTATTCAAGGTTGACGGATCACAAAACAGTCTTCAAGCTGAAAATGTGTATGGTTACAAGGGCTGTCAGTGAAAAGGGCTAAGAAACACAAGCCTGCTTCAGGGTTTGAGGTGAGACGTGCTGGCAGGAAATATGCAGGCTGGCAGTGTGCAGGTCCGGATTATGGTTTTCAGTGGACATTTTACCCAAGCATAATACACACGCAGCAAGAACCTGTCAATTGCCTCTGTGCAAGGCTGGCAATGTCCAAGATTCTTAGAAAGGCATTGTAGCTAGGACATATGTCTATGCAGAGTGCACAGGTCTACTTAAGGATGTGTGACCATTTGTAGGCATTTGTAGAGTGTATGCCGAGCTGCCAGTCCCATGGCTGTTTGGGACATACGTAGGCTGAGAACATGCAAATGACTCAGTCTGCAACACAAAATCATTCCTAAAATTCAGTGGAAGGAGCGAGGGGTTACTACATAACCAAAGCAATATTTCACAAAACAAAATCAGGTAAAAATGACATCACATAGTCAGAGAGCTTATATGGCAACAAGGATTGACACAAGGGTGCATCCTATGCCCAGCTATATTTAACCTGTACATATGAAAACTAGCATTCACTTTAGAATACTCTCAGGTTGCTATTAGAAGATACCAAGATTTCCTATCTACTCTATAAAGGGGATCAAGTTCTTGTGTTCCGAACAGAATTGACTCCACCACAAAGTCTCAGGATACTGCAAAGCTACTGCAGCCCTAACAGTTAAAATAAGCCAAAAACTAAAGTCATGACCTTCTAAAAGACAACCAAAATTAGACCCGTCCAATAGCTGTTTTTCAGCCACGTGAGTCTGCTGAACACTGGGAAATACACATTTTTAGGAACAGCATCCAACAGATCTGGCTACTTTAACCAAATCGTGAAATGCTTCAAATAGACAGTCATGCTATAAAGGTCATGCTCCAAAGCATGAATCCCTGATTTAAGTTTTGTGGAAAACTAGTTGGCAGGTTTGTCTAAGGAAAAAACTCCTATATGTCACGGAGGCCAGGGGTCACACATACAGGAGTGACCACACCAGGTGGGAACCCACCCCAAATGAAAACATGCGCCTCCTCTTCTGAAAAGCTATCTTTAAAGCACACAGGTATTCTTCAACTGCATCTCACTGGGAACTACAAAAACACTCACTATGCGAAATTACTGCAAATGGTCGGCCAGAATTAGACTGAGCAGATGGAGTATCATCTGTCAGGGTGGTGGGGGACAGTCATCTCTGTATATTGAAAGGCTCCCCTGTCACAGTGACTCCTCTCAGGGTACAAGAGATTTGGTAGACCGACATCATTGTGTTTGATGGCCGACACCAAAGTTTTAAAATTGTTAGAAATTGGGTTTCTGGGTGGCTAGGGTATTCACCTAAGCCAGGCAGAACCCACCCACTCTAGTCAGGGCAAGGGAGTCACACACCCAAGCTAACCCTTGCTTACCCTTTTGGTAGCTTGGCATGAGCAATCAGCCCTATCCCAGAGGCAATGTGTAAAGAGTTTGCACTACACACACAACACATGTGACGCACTATCCCCACCACAAAGAAAACACAACACCAAGTTATATAAAAATAAACTGTATTGTACACAACATCATTAGACCAAACACAACATGTCAGTAATACCCTGCTACCCAAGCAGTTGTCAGAACGTTACACAATACTCTTACCCTGCAGAAATCAGCAGTAGTCACATATAACACACAGGTTACTCATTATTCTGCAACACAAGCAGTAGTCAGAAAACATAACTATAACAAATGCACTAGTCATAACAGTATCATAAATGCCCATCCCAGGAACATTAGAACACATATGGCATAGCATGTCCATAAAAGGAGCATTAGCAGATGCATATGGCACATTATAGAGAAACAGGTTAACATACCAGTCCTAGCATGCCCATAAGGAACATTAGCAAAGTATACGTCCTTTTAAAGGTACCTGTTGTCAAGATGAAAGCACCTCCACTTTCAGGTAAAAAGTGGTTCCCCGGCGCTCCTCCATACCAAACAGGGGCTGCTCTGGTGATTGGGGGGGCATGCACCCCCTTTGTCTCTTATGTTGGGGCCCTTTCTGGACCCCACGCCCTAACTGGGTGACCACAGTCTCCGCTGGTGCCCCGGGGTCACGACCGTCCCTACCAAGGGGGGAGGCAGAGCCCAAAAACAGAGCAAGGGGCCAAGCAGTGCGGGGGGCTCCAAAGAGGCCTCCTCCCCTCCCACAACCTCCTAAAACAAACAAGGGGCCCAGTGGAGTGGGGAGCCTCCGATGAGGCTTCCTTCCCTGTCCGTCCTCAAGAAACAACTGCAGGGACCGATGGGGCGCAGAGCCTGTGTTGAGGCTTCCTTCCCGGCCCGTCCTCAAGAAACAACCGAAGGGCCCGGTGGGGAAGGGAGCATCCGATTAGGCCTCCTCCCTGCCATCTTGTCAACACTGACTCTCCCCCAACAGATCTGATGCGCGAGTCGAGGGCCGTCAGCTCGGGTCGCAGAGGGGATCCTTCGACAGCGGGGGCGCTTCTCAGAGCCTTTTTCACCCCAGGGGCACCGCTAGGAGCGCGCTCGCTCCAGGATTCTCCTCTTCGTGCCCCGGGGCACTGGAAGAAGTGCGCATACAACATGCTCGCTAACTGGAGAATGCCCAGGTTGCGGTGGTGATTCTCAGGCAGTAATATTTAAAGAGCGCTTCCAAGGCGCTCAACAGCAACATAAAGCGCTCTCCAGGCGCTGGAACCACTACAGGAAAAAGCGCTCTCCAGGTGCCAGTAGAAATAAAAAGGGAGAGCTGCTCTTGCGCTTCAGCAGGTGATGAGAGGGGTCAGGGGCCACAGCACCCAGCTCCTGGGGAACACAAAAGATGGAGCACAGTGTGGCAGGGCTCAGCAGCAGGCCAGCACAAAGGGATGCAAACAGTGGCAGTTCCTCCAAGTGACCTAGCAGGTCACAGGTCAGCACAGCAGCAGCAGTCCAAGGTAGTTCCTGGAGAGTCCCTCCAGCAGCATTCTGTGTCCAGTTCCAAGTATGTTTCTTGTGGAGAGTGTCTCCAAAGTGTTCCAAATTGTGGGGGAAAATCCCCTGTACTTATACTCAGCTTTGCAATGGTTTAGCAAAGAAGGGGAGAGGAGGTTCCAACCAGTTACAACTGGTTCTGGAGTGCCCCCTCTCTCCTCCAGTACAGGCTCCAAACACCAGTTTGGGGTAAACTAGAACTTTGTGTGAGGCCAGGGCACAGCCTTTACAGATGCATGTGTGCACCGCCTCCCCCTTCTCTCAGCCCAGGAAGACCATTCGAAATGCAGATGCACCTCCGCAACACTCCACCCTCCCTGTGTACAGGCTGTCTCAAAAAAGTATGCACAAAGCCCAACTGTCACTTTGCCCAGACGTGGATTAGAGTCAAGCTGAAAAACACCAGAGTCATAAGCACAGAGAAATGCTCACTTTCTAAAAGTGGCATTTCTGTAATGATAATAAAAAAATCCACCTACACCAGTAAGCAGCATTTCTCAGTGCCATTACAACCATACCAAACATGCCTACCCTACCCCTCATAAATCAGACAATACCCCCAGACATAAGGCAGGGCATTTCCAATGAACTAGGAGAAGGCAGCACTCACAGCAGTGGGAAACCAAATAGTCTGTTTGTCACTACCAGGGCAGGCCACGTTACTAGGCACATGTCCTGCCTTCTACATACATAGCACCCTGCCCATAGGGCTAGCTAGGGCCTACCTTAGGTGTGACTTACATGTAGTAAAAGGGGAGTTCTAGGCCTGGAAAGTAAATTTATATGCCAGGTCCCTGTGGCAGTAAACTGCACATGCAGGTTCTGCGCTAGCAGGCCTGAGAGAGGTTTGAAATGCTACTTCAGTGGGTGATGCAAGCAGCACTGCAGGCCCACTAGTAGCACTTAATTTACAGACTTACAGGTAAATTAAAAGTGCCAATTAGGGTATAAGCCAATTATACCAACTTTAGACAGGGGAGCACCTGCACTTTAGCACTGATCAGCAGTGATGAAGTGCTCAGAGTCCTAGAGCCAACAGCAAGATGTCAGAAAAAATAGGAGGAAGGAGGCAAAAAGTCTGTGGATGAACCCGCAAAAAAGGGCCAGGTCCAACACAAATATATTGTTTTTCAAAATACACAAACTTCCAAAGTGAGGGAGTGTTATTTACAAACAAAAAACTAATGAACCCGACACCCTGGGACTTTTCTCTCTCAGGGTGCAGGGGTCATTATTTTTTTCTGTTGCTCACTGCCTGCCAGTGACAAACAGAAACAAGCATTTGCAATGCAATGGGTTTCGCGTTTGCTTAAGTTAGAGCTATTAGCGTGTTGTTTCTAACTGGACTTTACTTGCCATACAAACTGAAAATAAAAAGTAAAACAATTGACATAAGCAAGCCGATTCAAAGCGCCAAAGCTGCCATGAGTGTGAGCACGAAGAAGACAAACAAAAGGAAAAAGAAGTTCACTTGCAGTCAAAGTTATGAACTAAAGTGCAATTATCCATGTAACAGGGTTGTTAGCGTGTCGGACCATGATAAGTAAACTTCCGAGGGGACACAAATAGGTCATTTAGGATGTTGCCACCATAGATTCAATATGTGCAGATCAATAATCAGTAATCAATCAGTAACATTAATAATAAATGATGATCAATAGCATTAGTAATCAATAGGAGTCAGTAATTATCACACGCCAGGACCTTTCAGTCATGAATAACTATACCTTTTTAGTAAAAGTTAAAATATTTATTTCCCTATATTAACAATGCTAAAGATAATCTCAAAATCAAATGATAACCATACAGAAACATCACCCACTGCCCAAAGCGGTGAAAGAAACATAATCTAATCAAAGCTTGTACGATTACACATTCTAAGGTTACGGTGCAAATTAATAAAAAGAACAATTGAGCAAACGATATTACATACATTTATTCAGCAAAGGAAAGGCATTGACTGTTACTCCCTATAGCGAATTTTCATTAGTGAGGATCCTTATCTAACACCAGATTAGCATTAGCATGTTGGGCTTCATGCAAAACAATTTTGGCAACACAAATTTAGAAAACATCTAACTATGGCTCTATCAAAATAATGCAGTTGGTACCTAGAAAGAAAAACACATGCGTAACAGTATAGCTTTCCTCAACTGGATCAGGAAGCTAAAATAGTCTTCGTCATCAGGACATCAGTTCCATCAGCAAGGCATCAGGATTCAGCATCAAAGGTCAGAAAACGCAAAGTCTTTAAGCATTAAAGTAAAGCATGTCTCAAGACGATCAGTAAAGTAATGGCCTTTCGGCAAGAAGAAAAATGGCCAAATGTGCTGTCTTCCATCAGTGCAGTCTAACTAAGTTAGATTTCCTAAAATTACTTCCTAAGTCCCTATTGGTCAAGGGATCACATGTTCACACTTCGTCCAGTAAAACTAAAATATCAAATCTATAATTTCTACTAGTACACAGTTCACATGTCGCTGATTGGCTTCTCTTGTAATGTCCTCATCGTCTGGCTCGTCAGGTAACAATATTGTTGCAGCTTATACTCCAGTTAGTGTCTCCATTGTTCTCCTCTGGAGAATGTCAGTCTTACACACATTACACTTTTATTGTTACATTTAGCAAGAACAGCATCTCCTAGCATGCGGTTCTCATGAGAAAGACTTTTAGCTACAAGCACATTTATTCAGCACAGTGGAAATTTACATTTTAATTCTCTGAGCAGACATTTTATTAATTGGTTTAGAACTACAGCTTGACATGAGGCCATGCAACTAGGCCAAGACCTCTGCTAAGAGAAGTCCTACAATTAATAAAGCTAAGACATAATGCATAACCCTTAATATGATGTACTACTACATTAATCAAACATAAGCTCCATATTTCTTATTAATAAGCAATTAATAAGTATACTTTATGAATACTGGCGGTCACTCACGTGGACACATTTTCAAATGTGTGCATTATTTTTCTCTATATTATTACATTTTCTAAGCAAATCCATTACTCAGAATACATGAATATTCATTAATATGTTTATTAAAAGACCTGCTGTAGCAATCCCTCCTCTGATGACTAAATGTGTCATCACATCAAACTACCACTCACAAATGTTTGCATCAGCTAAAAATCTGTCATTTAAATCACTTCAAATCTGTTTCCTTTTCCAATTTTCCTTGAACAATTTTTCCCTTTTCTTTTCTTCCCTCCTCTGATTATTCTTTGACCTTTTCAATCATATTCTTTTACACAATTTACATATTCCCCTTATTCCAAGTAGGTAAACCATGATAATTAACATCCCCAGTATAGTTTTCAATAAGATCCCTTTCCCAATGTTGCTGAGCCAATTTCCCACTGAAGCAAAACCTTTACCAACTTTCTCCCAAACACCTGGTTCTTTCAGTTCTTTCAAATCAGCACTTTCATTAGTCAGATTAGGAAGTAAGCTTCTAATTTTTAACTATTATCAGGAATGAACTAATAATAATGCATAGAATTAAGCATTCTACAAACTCCGCCATCCTTCACTAAAAGAATGTCTAAAGCAAGGCAATTTTGAAGAGTCATAGCTCTTTCAGCAGCTAATTCAGTATCTATCAGGAGTATAGAAAAAACACCAAGGCACATCCCAAGAAGCTGTAATGTTCAGTTTTATTCCTCGTATTGTCTTTGAATAAGAACAATGGCCTGTGGCCTAAGCTGACATCTTGGAACCAGAATCGAAGATGGAAACATGAATCCTTGTTCAAGTGTACAAGTCCAAATAATATATAACAGCCGTGGACAGCAGTCCAAATGGTATACAAACAGCCGACACGTGTTTCGTCTGGATAGACTTTATCAAGGCTATAGTAAGGACAATATCTCGAAATTCCAAATTGTTAGAAACAAATTAATGTCGTATATGATGAAAAAACGATTGAAGAAGGTAAAATACGAGGACCATGATAAGCCTCGAATATCTTCAAGCATTTCCCTCTACGTCATGTTGGCGGCGCTACAAATAATAATCAGGAGTATGGCTCCTGAAAAGTTTGTCAGCATGCTATCCACAATAGTAGACAACTTTCAAAATCTTTATCAAATTCAGAACAACTCCCACTGAAGGAATTATTGCTCCAAATATATCTCCCACAATACCAGAAGGAGACTCTCTCTTCTGTCTCATATGATGTAATTCAGTCACTTTTGAAAACGTCTTTAAGTCATCCATTTGAAAAAGCTTTGGGAAAACTATTCCCAAATAAGATGTCCCATACCATCCTCTTGCAAGACGGTAATAAGCATTAGGACCACAGATGTAATATATCCCAGGAATCGCTCAATCCTGTCCATTCAACATAAACGTCCATTTACTCTGAAACAAAAACACATCTACATTCACTTGTTCCCACAAATAAAGTGTCAGTGTGTGATTTAGGCCTATATATGCAAAGTTTACCTATGTGTTGCACATCTAGAGCTAATTTCCCTTGTGTTTTAATTGCACTATAAGCATAATCAGTCTTGTAAGTCCCTTTCTTTAAGCCTTTTTCTAACTTCTCCTTCAATGCCTTTCTCCTGTCATCTGTGTGATCTAAGAAGCTCTTTTCTAAAGGTGTCAGCAAGCATGTTAAATTGTTCCTGTGAGTGTAAGCTGTGTCACATGTTAATTTAGGTTCAAAGAAACCTCTAACAAATTCTATGGCCCTCATTACGACCCTGGAGGTTGGTGATAAAGCGGCGGTAATACCGCCAACAGGCCGGTGGTAATAAATATGAAATTATGACTGCTCAGGCAGACAGTCACTTTGACACACCAACCGCCAGGGCAAAACCAACCGGCACCACGGCGGTAACTGTCTACAGCCAGGCGGAAGACAATGTTCTGCCCACTATATTATGCAACACCAATCCGCCACCTTTTCTGGGGCGGTACCAACACCTTAAAGGCCTGTTGGAAACACTGAACAGAAGGGAAACAACTCACCTCTGGAGTCTCAGGGAAGAACCACGCCGCCATGGAGCCCAAGTTGCATGTCTTCCCCATCCTCTTTACCTTCTGCTCCATTACGAACACCAACGCCGTCGAAGACGACCACGGTGGGCACTGCGGTCTAGCACACAGGGGAGGGGGGAGGAAAAAGAGAGTGACACACACATGCAACACCCCCACCTCCAACACCATACACATAACCAGATGCAGTAACTTTACATATACACCCCGTACCTCTCATGAAAAATGCAAGGACAAAAGGAATGGATTAAACTGAGTGTAATAAGATAAAATAGAATTAATACGTGCATAAAAATCAAAACGTATATACATATTTACAAATGTAGGGACACTGCACAGTCCTCAATGTCCGTGGGCCACAGGGCCACATCACATAGTCCAAGGCCCCACCTTACCCCTGCAACAACACAGAGAGAACACTGCAGGGCATCAGGTCAAAAATGGACAGGCACCTCAGGGGGTCGGTGAATGGGGGGGCACATCATCCGGAAGATGGAACAACACCACTGGTCCTGGAGGGGGCAACATGCCCTGTGCTCTGTCCTGGGGAGTGCAAGGCCACAGTCTCTCAAGTGGGTGACTTGCCCACTGCTTGGTCCTAGGGAGTGCAAGGCCACAGTCTTTCAAGTGGGTAACTTGCCCACTGCTTGGTCCTGTGGAGTGCAAGGCCACAGTCTCTCAAGTGGGTGACTTGCCCACTGCTTGGTCCTGGGGAGTGCAAGGCCACAGTTGGTGACTTGCCCACTGCTTGGTCCTGGTGAATGCAAGGCCACAGTCTTTCAAATGGGTGATTTGCCCACTGCTTGGTCCTGGGGAGTGCAAGGCCACAGTCTCTCAAGTGGGTAACTTGCCCACTGCTTGGTCTTGGGGAGTGCAAGGCCACAGTCTTTCAAGTGGGTGATTTGCTCACTGGCTCTGGAGGGGGATTCATGCCCTGTGCTTGATCCTGGGGAGTGCAAGGCCACAGTCTCTCAAGTGGATGGCTTCTTCAACTGGTTCTGGAGGGAGCATTGTGCCCAGTGAGCTTCATCCTGGGGAGGATGGGGTGAATCGATGGCTTCTCCACTGGTTCTGGAGGGGGCATTGTGCCCAGTGAGCTTCATCCTGTGGAGGATGGGATGAGTGGATGGCTTCTTCTACTGGTTCTGGAGGGGGCATTGTGCCCAGTGAGCTTCACCTTGTGGTGGATGGGGTGGGTAGATGGCTTCTCCACTGGTTCTGGAGGGGGCATTGTGCCCTGTGATGCAGATCTTGGGGAGTGTAAGGTCACAGTCTCTCACCTGGTTGTCAGACCCACAGGATTTGCTGGTGCCAGGCCGCACAATAGCCCATGGACGTGGAACTACACATTGTCCGCCAGCGGTGATGGCTGCTCAGTGGTGGCAGTGGTGGTGCTGCTGGTGAAGCTGGCAGTGGTGGGGGGAGGCTCCAGCCCATCCCCTACAGCCTCGGATGGCTGCCCACTGGGGCTGCTGCTGGCAGTGGTGGCCGTGCTGGCAGTGGTGGGGGGAGGCTCCAGTCCTTCCCCTGCAGCCTCAGACGGCTGCCCATTGGGGCTGCTGCTGGTGGTGCTGGCAGTGGTGGGGGGAGGCTCCAGCCCTTCCCTTGCAGCGTCGGGTGGCTGCCCACTGGGGCTGCTGCTGGTGGTGCTGGTGGCGGTGCTGGCAGTTGTGGGGGGAGGCTTCAGCCCATCCCTGCAGCCTCAGACGGCTTCCCACTGGGGCTGCTGCTGCTGGCGGTGCGGCTGGTGGCAGTGCTGGCACTGGTGGGGGAAGGCTCCAGCCCATCCCCTGCAGCCTCAGATGGCTGCTGACTGGGGCAGCTGCTGCAGGTGGCGGTGCTGGTGGCGGTGCTGGCAGTGGTGGGGGGAGGCTCCAGCCCTTCCCTTGCAGCCTCGAGTGGCTGCCCACTGCGGCTGCTGCTGATGGTGGCGGTACTGGCAGAGATGGAGGGAGGCTCCAACCCTTCCCCTTCAGCCTCGGACAGCTGAACCAACATGGTTTGTGGTGGGGGCTCCGACTGAGTCCCAGCACCAGGCCTGTTGCCCTTTCTGCCTGCTGGTGCAGGCCCCTTGCCCTTCCTGGCAGCAGCTTGGGATGGCTCCTTGCTCCTTTTGGCAGCATCTGGGGAATGTTTGCAGGTTGGTTCTCTTTCTGCAGGGGGAGGGGTGCTGGTGGCCTGTTGGTCCTGTGGCAGGGCCTCCTGTCCACTAGCGGCAGAGGAGGTGGAGGGCTGTTTATCAGTTTGGCTAGAGTCAGGGGCCTGGTGTTGTGCCACTGCCTCCCTCATAGTGTTGGCCATGTCTGCCAGCACCCACTGCCACTGACCCCAGGTCCCTGATCGTCCTATGTTTGTGGGGTGGCCTCGGGTCCCTGTAGTGGTGGACACACTGCTGATTGACGTGTCCTGGGAACAGAGGTATGGGCCCGTTGGATGGGTGCTGTGGTGGTGTTTCCTGAGGGGGAGGCTCTGTGATGGTGTGTGACTGTGCCTGGGTAACCGACTGTCCGGAGATCCCTGATGGGCCAGGTTGGTCACCCAGATCCAGGCGAGCAGAGCTGCTGTCATCACTGTGGGCCTCTTCTGGGGGGTCCGGATGTTGCTGGCACCTCTCCTCCGGTGACATTGGCTGGGGTACCTGTGGGGATGTGAATGCAGTATTATTGTTTCTGCATGTGACATATTGTGCCTGGGTGTGTTGCCCTCTATGGTTGTTGTTGCCCTGGCAGATTTGCCTTTGTGTGAGTTGCTATTTGGTGGGATAGGTGATTCTCTCTAGTGTGCATGCAGTGGTGATAGGTGTCTGTGAGGGGTGTCCATGCATTGGTGTTGCTTGCAGGGCTTGGTATTGGATGAATTGGTTGTGATGGTGGTGTATGTGGGAGGTGGTGAAGTGATGGAAGTGAGGGTAAGGGTGGGGGTTTGTGATGGCATTGCAGGTAGGGGTGGTGATAGTAATAGAGATTTGACTTACCAGAGTCCAGTTCTCCTCCTGCTCCTGCCAGGCCTTCTGGATGCATGATTGCCAATCCTCTGTACAGATAGTTGGTGTCTTGCTGCCACAATACGCACCTTCCCCCGTAGGTCATTCCACCTCTTCCTGATGTCATCCTTTGTTCTGGGGTGCTGTCCCATGGCGTTGACCCTGTCCACGATTCTCCACCATAGCTCCATCTTCCTAGCAATGGATGTCTGCTGCACCTGTGATCCAAATGGCTGTGGCTCTACCCGGATTATTTCCTCACCGTGACCCTTAGCTCCTCCTCTGAGAACCTGGGGTGTCGTTGTGGTGCCATGAGTGTGGTGTGATGTGAGTGATGTGGATGAGGGTGTGTGGATTGATGTGTTGGAGTGTGTGATGTAAGGTGCGTGGAAAGTGTATAGGTGATGATGTTATGCGGCTCTGGTTGTGTGGGTGCTCTTGCTGTATGTCACTCTGGTGGCAATTATTTCTAGTCGTAAAGGGAGGTGGGTATTGTGGGTGTGTGTTTTATAGTGGTGTGTGTATGTGTGTCAAGTGTGTGCAGTTTGAATTGTCCAATGTGGTGTAGTTTTGTTTGAGTGTGTGTATTTTGAGCGAGCGGTATGTCCCACCAATGTTTTTTTTTTTTTATGTATTTTTATTGAGTTTTCATAATAGATATCCATATACCATGATTTTATGATTACCTCAGCAGGATTTGGTTGATCTAGTAAAAAGTGTACACAAGTTAGGTCCGGTTATATCGTCCAGTATATTGGTCTGCTATATCTGACTGATGAGTCTTGTATTTTGGTGTTGAGTGGCCCCTCCTTTAGCTGCTTGAATACTCTATTCCCTGCTGGCCTCTGCTTGTTTGTAGTGGCCAGGAATGCAGTTCTGTTAGTCTATTAGTGGCGTGTTTTAGGAATGTGTTGTGTATGTGTTCTGTGTGTTTGCCCTACACTTGATGGCTATTATGGGTGTCAGCGGGTGTAGGGCGTGGGAGTAATTGTGTTCGCATTGGTGTGTCGTGTCACGGACGGTTGCGTAATTGTGTTATAAGTGGACAGATACTGTCTGGCTGTGTCTGCAATTGTTTCATTCCCTTGTTTATGGTGGTTTCTCATCGTTTTTAGCCTCTAGTCTGGCTACTAGCATTTCCCATGCTTCACATCCTGTGTGTTGTTGGCCATCCTGCGCTAGTTTCCTTAGTACCTGGTGTTCTGTTTGGGGCCAGCGCAATGTGAGGGTATGCCAAGTTTTCAGATCGGTGCGCGTTGGGTGCTTTCCAGTACATGGCTATCAATCTTTTGTACATCACATAGGCTAGGTCTGCAAACTTGTGTAGGTGTCTATGTTTTTTTACTCTTGTCCTCAGCCCTAATCAGCAGGACTTGGGATCCACTGCCATTGCGAGTCCCGTAAGTTCTGTAATTTCTTTTACCACTCCATTACATTCCTTTTGTACCTGAGGGCACTCCCAGACCATGTGGTAGAAGTGTGCCAATGGGGCGTTACATCTAGAGCAAGCCGGGTCCGACCCAGGGAACATTCGTTTAATCCTGGCTGGTGATAAATATGTTTGATGTGTGTAATTAAACTGTGTGTAGCGGAATCTAGGATTTCACGACACCCCTCGGGTGTGGTATAGGACTTTCGACCAGTCTTCTTTGGGAATCGAGTCCGGTAGAACATTATTCCACCTGTCCCTTGCCCTCTCCAAATTAGGTTCAGGGGACTTACTCAAGAGTTTGTATAGGTTCGACACTACTTTTACTTGGATATCATATTGCAGCATGTGATGTAGTGTGGGGGAGATCTCTGGCTCTTGATCTCCGGCCGCCCATGTTTTTTTGATTGAATGGCATATGGCATGATAAGCTAAAAATTGTCCCGGGTTCACTGCTGTGAGGGCTTGTATAGATTTGAATGTCATTAGTTTTCCTTCTTCAAAGCAGTCTCCTACTAATTGTATGCCCGCTTCCGTTCATACCGCGAGTGGGTGTGACCCAGCCTCAGCCCAGCCAGGGAGCCGTTCCAGAGGGATAAGCGGCGAGTAGGGGAGCGCCTTGCGTCCTTTTTGTACGTACCTCCCCCAGCATGAATGCGCCACTGCCATTAATGGATTATCAGACGCACTTTTGAGGTTTTTATTTGTTAGCCATGTGAGCAGAGGCTCCCCCTGTAGTCGGGCCGACAGCCATGCAGACTCCGCTGACGCGGGCCTGTGGAGCCAGTTCAGTAACCACTGTAGCTGTGCGGCAGCATATTAGAGTTCGATGTTGGGAGCGCCCAGAACAATTGGGCGCTGCAGTGTGGAGAGTGCAACGCCCGTCCTGCTCCCTCCCCATATAAGCTGCAGCAAGACTGCGTTCAGATTACAGAAAAAGCTCTTGGGGACACTGAGTGGCAGTGCCGCAAAGTAATATAGCAGCCTGGGCAGTATCAGCATGTTCGCCACCGCCACCCTGCCCAGTGGTGATAGTGGTAGTTTATTCCAGAAACGCACCGATCCCTTCATAGAAGCCAATGCTCTCCCCAGATCACCATCTCTGAGGTCCTCAGTTTTATGATATATGTAGACCCCTAGATGTTTCAAAACACCATTTCAGGCATCCTGCTGGGGCATTTTCTTGTCTTGACGGGGGCCATCTAGTTAGTGGGTACACACACGATTTTTCCCAGTTTACCACCAGGCCCGATATCCCTCCGTATTCGGTCAGTAGTGATATTACAGAGGGTATCACCTCACTTCCTTTCTGTACATATATTAAGGCGTCGTCTGCATATAATGATATAGCGTGATGTAGCCCATTTCTGATTATTCCCCATCTGTCTTTCATTGTCGCTAATGGTTCCATTGCTATGGGAACAGCAGGGGGGAAAGGGGGCATCCCTGCCTTGTGCCCATAGTGATCGGGAAGCTGTCGGATACGACCCCTCCCGTTTTCACCCTAGCTTGTGGTTTGGTGTATAATGTCTGTACCCAGCGTATATAATTAGGGCCGATTCCCATTCGCTGCATAGTGGCGAATAGGAAGTCCCACTCTAGTGTGTCAAATGCCTTCTCGATGTCTAGTGAGAGTACCATTTCATCATGTGCATTTGGAAGGGTGTCTCCCATTACGCTCAGCAACCTTCGGATATTTTAAAAAGTATTACGTTTTGGGATGAATCTGTTTTGGTCTTCATGTATCAGGGTGTACATGATGGGGGCTATCCTGTTAGCCAATATTTTGCCTAGTATTTTACAATCTAAATTTAGGAGTGAGAGTGGTCTGTAAGATTTAACATCTGTAGGATTGCGCCCTTGCTTAGGGAGGACCACTATCATTGCCTCTTTCTGTGTTGGAGGCAATATCTTGTTGGCCCATGCCTCCTCAAATACTTTCAACAGATGAGGCCTCATCTCATATGAGGCTTTAGGCGTGCCGAGTAAGTGAGTAGTATCCTATCAGGAGGCCATCTGTGCCTGGCGCTTTGTTCCTAGGCATCTGCGCTAAAGCTAAGTCTAGTTCCCCAGCTTCAGAGGAGCCTCCAGTATCTCCCTATCTGCCTGTGAGAGCTGCGACAGGGGTGAGCCTGCTAGAAAGGACTCAAGTTGTTGGGTCATGCATGATGTGCGTTTGGTATATAGGTTCGTGTAGTATTCCCTAAACGTCACATTTATCTCTTCTTGCGTGGTGACCATTGTGCCTGCGCCTGCCCTTATAGCCCCAATGGGGGACTGCTGCCGGTCCTCACGTAGGAGCCACGCCAAACAGCCTGCCCGATCTGTCTCCCTCTGTTTGTAGTCGCATTAAGTGGTATTTATGGTCATGTCGGCGGAGTCTGGTATCTGCTTCGTTATATTTTGTATGCGCTTCTTTTAGCGCTATGTAAGGTGTTTCATTGCATGCCACTGCAATTTCTACTGCTCTCAATTCCTTTTCCAGTTTGCTGAACTCTGCATGTAGGGTGCGTCTCACTCCCCAAGTGGTTGAGATGCAATGGCCTCTGATCACTCCCTTGTGTGCATCCCATTCTACAGCTCTTGAGTTTGTGGATTCGTCGTTTATTTCCCAGTACTGTCTCAGTGTTGTGTTCAGTACTTCTGTGAATGCCTGATCTAGGAGAGCTTCCACCTATAATCTCCACATGGGGATCACTGGGTGCTTCCTGCCCCAATTCAGTGTTATTCTAAGCGGTGAGTGATCCGATAATGTCTTAGCTAAGTATTCTGTCCTATTGACCAAAGCGCATATATCCTGGGTTCCCCATATTATGTCAATTCTGGTATGTACTTTGTGTGGTATTGAATAGAATGAATATTCCCTCTGTTGTGGGTGTTTCATGCGCCATACATCATGGAGTCTCATGTCGCCAGCCCATGCCTGCAGTGGGCATCTGGCATTTCTATTTGCTGTCGCTTTCAAGTGAGTGTTTGACCTATCTAATACTGCGTTCGGTGTGCTATTAAAGTCACCGCCCCATATGACCGGGGCTTCGGGGTTTACCAGTAGTGCCGTAGTAAGTGTGCCCAAGAATTCAGTTATCGTGCTATTGGGGGCGTATATGCCAATTAACGATAATTGTCTGCCATCCAACTGGCCTTCCACCACCACAAATCTACCCCCTTGATCTATTCTGTGCGACGTTTGGACATATGGGACGCCTCCTGCTATCCATATCAATACTCCTCTAGCAAAAGCCGAGTATGATGTGCCTATGACATGTCCTCCCCACTTCCCGCCCATCTCCTTTAAATCAGGCTTCAGTAGGTGAGTCTCTTGTAAGATGGTGATGTGTGTGCCCTGGCGCCTGAGGCGTGCATATACCCGGGATCTTTTGCTCGGTGGCCTCAGGCCCCTCACATTCCAAGTGACTATTTCATATTGATGTGTGGTGTGATTCGCATTTTGAGCCATGTAACATTGTGAGGTGTAACTGCATGTGGCACACTCCAATTTACCAAACCCTTCCAGGCACCTCCCAGCCCTGCCGAATATATAGTTAAGACTAACAGCCTCAGCAGTCTTTTCTGTGTTTTGGATAGACCTATAGTGTACAAGTTAACTGTTTCCCCCCCTCCTCCCACCCCAACTGATTCCCTAACCCAACTATGAACTTGTGCTAAACTACACAACCCGCAGTTGTGTGAAAAAACCTGTATCCATGTGGATATCTGTGGGGGAGCTATTTTAACAACCAGATGTGGCTCTTTTACGGGGCTCACATCCTTCCGCAGACCTAGTCTGCAAATGCAATTGGGCGCTCCCGCAATGCTTGCCCCCCCATTCACATGTTCAGCGGCATCAAACAGTGCATTCAGTAAAGAGATGGAAGTTTGTACAGAAGATACTCGTCGGTATAGGTTACATCCTCCATCGTTTAACCACGCACACGGATGTCCTGTGCCTTCCTTCAAGTTTAACAGTCAGTTCAGTAGGAGAAGCGGCACGGCAGCATGCAGTCAAAGTGCATGCGCAGAGCTGGGAGTGAGTTTCGGGCCCTTCAGCACATCTGTTATCGTAGAGTCTGAGCTAGCCGAGTCGGATTCCAAGCTGTCCACAGGGATCGCCCGAAGTGCCTCGAAGGAGTTCTGTGTGAGCAGAGGAGTTTCTTTCAGAACTTTTGCCCTTTCCTCCACTGTCCCACCAATGGTTTACCGCCATTGAATATCCGCCACGGTGATTTGTGGGTCATAATGTGATGGGCGTAGTTCTGTTGATGAAACTGTATGGTTTTGGAAGCCTCCAGTTTATCACTGACCTTTGGGCTGGCAGACTTATGTGTATAGTGACGGATTGGTATGTGTGTGTCATAATATGGTTGGCGGTTATCCGCCGCTTTGGTGTTATGTTGGCAGCAGTCGGCATGGCGGTAAGTGTGATTTACCGCCAATGTCATAATGAGGGCCTATGTCATTATCCTTAGCTACTGTACTCAAATACCTAATTATAGGGACAAATGAAAACACCTGGTTGTGGTTAGAGTAAAAGTACTGGATGTACTTTTGATTATTGAATATTGCTAGTAACAGACTACAACTTATCCCATGAGTGAGAGGCAAACTGTGATAAGTAACTCCTTCTTCAACTGATGAAAGAATCTGCGTACACACATAACAATATTTCGCATCCATTGTCTCAACATACTCAGCAAGCGATAGAAGACATTAGAAGAAAGTTCCCCTTGGGCATTAGTATCTTCATGCAAATACTTCTCATCTAACCTAAACTTCGCTATTGCTGTTTGTGCAGGAGTTGTTTCAAAATCAGAAGTATGGTTGGCTTTGCTCTTGTTAAGTCATTTTTTACAAACAAACAATATCCCACATACAATCGCCAAACCAATACACATATATTTACAGCACCTATTGTTCCTGCCCTGCTGGCTAATGTTATTCATGATCTGTAAAGAATCAGAAAGCAGAAGAGAAAATAGGAAAAAAGGCAGCAAAAATCAAAACAAAACAAAAATCTTCTTTCTGCAGTTATTTACAGTTCTCAGTCTTTCTCCCAGCATCCCTTGTCAAAATCGGTAAACAGCTTGTCAAATTCAAGTTTTCAAAAAGTCAAACAGGTTATCAAAGTCTTTTCTGGTTACTTTCAACAGTCTCTTTCTCAAAGAATTTCTCCGATCGTTTCAACAGTTCAGTTCATCAGCTTCATTCAAGAGCCAAAATATTGACCTGGAATGTCTCTGTCAAAACAAAAAGACATAAATTCTTTCTGCCATTCACTTGTAGTTGCATACACCCATTCGGGACCTACATATCTACGACTTGCTACTCTCTTCCTTTTCAAATTTCGATCACCATTCAATTCTCCTTCACTTAGATCTTCTCTCCTTGTTGTACCTACCTCTTGTTCGATTGTTGTTTCAACACTTACTTCCATTCTCTTTGCTTGTAACTGCGACCACTTATCTTCTTTCAGTGGACCCTTGGTCAGTGTCCTTTTCAGTGTTGAACTTGAAACTTCTCCTTGTTCTATGGTGTCTTCTCTTGACGGGCCTGCAACTGGTTCAGGAGGAGTTAGATCACAGTGACTTTGATCCGCCTTAACTCCTTCCCCCTCGGGGTCTGGCAATTGCGCTGTTTGTCTCTCAAAATCGTCTGCTTCTGGGAAAGCCCTACTTTGACTATGCTCTTCTGCTGCCTCAATTGAGTAGGCTCACCGTCACCCTCCTGGAGATCTTCTCCTTCGTCTCTCACAGGCGTGACTGAACCGTCCTCAACAGGCTCAGATCCGGTCAAGGTTCCCCTTTGTTATCCTTCTGGCCTTGAGACTTGTTTTGCTGTTGCCAGTACTCACAACAACTCTGCTTCTTCATCAGTCGGGCATATCACTTTCTTTGTGTGACTGGCATGGATCCAGCTTGGAACTCCAGCGCACTTCACAGCTGTGGTAGTTGTCAGAACTACCTGGAAAGGACCCTTCCAACGAGGCTCCAAACACGTTTTCCTCACGTGTTTCTCGGACCACGACTCAGTCACCGGCCCTCAGCTTGTGCCCTGGGTCATGGATCGGGCAGTGTGGTAGCTCCCACCTGCTGAGAGAAAGAGCGAACCACAACAGCCAGACCTTTGCAGTAGTCCAACACCATATCATCTGTAATGTTGACAAGTACATTTGCAGGCACCGCTGGCAACCTCATGGCTCGGCCCATAAGGATCTCATGAAGCGACAATTATGTTTTCCTGTCGGGTGTGTTTCTCATTGTCATCAGAACTAAAGGCAGTGTGTCGGGCCATTTCAGATTCGTGGACGCACGCATCTTTGCAACTCTTGATGTCAAGATACCATTCATCTGTTCTACAAGTCCTGATGCTCCTGGTGCTTCTTCTGCAACTTCTGCTCAATGTTCAATGCTGCACACAGTAATTTAATTACTTCATTGTTGAAGTGACTTCCCCTATTCGATGCTAAAGCGATCGGAAAACCGAAACGTGGTATCGGTTCACTAAGCAGTGGTTTTGCTACTGTGAGACTGTCATTTCTTCGTGTAGGGTAAGCTTCAATCCAGTGACTGAAGATGCAAACAATCACCAACAAATATCTCAAACCTCCACACACAGGCATCTCAAAAAAATCCACCTGCATTCTGCTGAATGGACCTCCTGCTCTTCCAATGTGGCTCAAATTAACCACTGTCCCTTTCCCCGCGTTCATTTGTTGGCAAATGACGCAACAATGGCAAACTGCTTCAGCAACCTCTCGTGCTTGAACAAACGAATCATGGCATCCCTCCTAAAATGTGCTTGACCATGATAATACCTAGCCATTTGAGACAACAGACTATTAGGCAAAACTAGTTGACCCTCTTCTGAAACCCACAATTCATCTTGTCCCTGTACACATTTCATTTCGCTCCATGAACATTTTTCCTCCCTGTCAACATTATTCTGCAACATTTTCAATTCTCCCAATGTGTCAATTACTTTTAATGCAAAACTTGGACATGTTTCATCTTCTTCAGGTAACAGTTCCCACTTATCTTTGAACGATATAGAGTTCAATGCGCAAAACGTTGCGATTTGATCTGCATATCCATCTCCCATTGACACAAAGTCTTGAAACTTCAGATGTGCACTGCATTTCACCACGGCAATCTTTTCAGGCATTTGAATAGCATGCAAAATATCTTTAATTCTCTCACCATTCCTCACAGGTCTGCAACCACAACTGGCCAAATTCATGGACTATTCCAAATCCATACTGACTATCCGTATAGATGGTAACTTTCAGCTGAGCAGAAACATGGCACGCTCTAGTAAGGGCTACCAGTTCCGCCACTTGGGCAGAATATACTCCTCGAAGCCAAGAAGCTTCCAGGATACCAGTAATTGAGCACACAGCATATCCTGCTCTCAGTGTCCGTGTATTGTCTCTTAAACAAGAACCACAAACAAAGATGATTTGGTCATTCTTTTCCAATCGAGTGTCTCTAATGTCAGGTCTTGGTTTTGTGCACAAGTCAGTTACTTCAAGATAATCGTGCTCAATGTCTTCCAATTTTTAAATTTCAACATTTTTATCTGGAAGTAAGGTTGCCGGGTTCAGCACTGTACATCTTTTCAATGACACATTTGGTGACCCTAGAATACTTGTTTCGTACCTGGTGAATCTTGCACTGGTCAAATATTGGGTTTTCGTCTTTGTAAGTAGGATATCAAAAGAGTGAGAGACCATTATAGTCAAGGGATATTCCATCACAATGCCCTCACACTGTTTAAGGCTCTGTTCAACCACTGCAACTGCGCGCAAACAACCTGGTAAGGCTGCTGCAACTGGGTCCAAAGTAGATGAAAAATATGCTACTGGGCGGTTTACACCTTCATGGACCTGAGTCAAGACAGACAAAGAAAATGCATCACGCTTATGACAAAACAATGTGAAAGGCTTTGTGTAGTCAGGCATGCCTAAAGCTGGAGCCTTGCACAGACTCTCTCAATTCAGTGAACGCTTTCATTCCAGCCTAGTCTAACACTATGGGATCAATGATGTCTTTGTGAGTCAGTTTCTGCAATGGTCTTGAAATGGGAATCCATTGGTGACAATAGCCTAACATCCCGAGAACCATCCTGACATCTCTTTGTGTAGTCGGGGGATTAATTTGTAATATGGTTGTAACCCTTTCTCCGGATATCTTTCTTGACCCTTTCTCAGTCTCGTGATACAAGTATTTCACTTCTTTCTGATAATATTGCAATTTAAGTGGGGACACTTTATGACCATTCTTTCCCAAATGGTTCAGCAAGGCAATCATGTCATACTTGCACTCGCCCCTTGTTTTGGACCCAGTCCGCAAGTCATCAATGTACTGTACCAAGGTCAATTGGAAAGGCAATTTCAACAACTCCATGTTCTTTTTCAAGATCTGATTGAATATGGAAGATGGCTCTGAAAAACCTTGAGGAATTCGACACCAACAGTAAACTCGGTCCAAAAATTTGAAACAAAAGAGAAATTGGGTATCCTCATGAAGAGGCACAGAGAAGAAGGCTTGTGACAAGTCAATGACAGTAAACCATTTAGCATCACATGGAATCTGAAAAATTATTACAGCTGGATTTGGCACCACAGGACAACATTTGACCACAATGTCATTTATTTTTCTCAAATTCTGGATAGCTCGAACCTTTCCCACAGGGCTTTTACAATTGCATTATTGGTGAATTACATGGGCTGCTCAACACGTCCTTCAGAACCCCTTGTTTTACAAAGTCTGCAATTATTTGTGCGACCTTCAAAAGAACATCTTGTGGCATGTGGTACTGGGGAATTTGAGGAAAAATAGCATTTGGCTTTACAGTAACTTTAGTAACTTTAACTGTCTCAACTCCCTTTATCAGACCTATCTCTTTTCCTGTCAGACCTCACACTTTCTCCTTAACCGTTCCCTGTAAATCAGGATGGAGCTCCTTCACTGTGAATACTGGAAAAATTAAATCAGTGGGTATTCCTCATTTATTGTCTCACATTCTGTCTCTGGGGCTTGGTCATCTTTATCATAGCTATTTGTTTGAATCTCGATTACATCATTTGAACAAGTAATCGAGCATATTGTTTACACAGGAAGTCTCTTACCAGTAGGGATACTGGACTTGAATTACAGACTCCAAATTTGTGCAATCTCTAGAAGTTCCAATTTTAACCTGAACGGGTTCTGTAATAGGGTTGGTCAAATTCTGATTCACTACCCCTTCAAACTGAACTGTTTTACCTGAAAGGGGCAGGTTTGGAACTTCAACCGATCTTACTGTAGAGCGTGTAGATCCCGTGTCAACCAAGAGTGAAACTCTGTGACCCATGACTTTTCCCCTCAAATAGGGACCTCTCTAATCTGCTTCCAATGAGGTTACAAGCACACATGGCTCTTCATCTGAACTTTCACTCACCCAGTCATCGTTTATTCCATTTTCACTGTGTAACGGGAATTGGTGTACTGTGTTATTACTATGGTTAAGCTTCTGACCTGTGACCTGTTGAGAAAGCATCATTTGCTACATTGGCTGCAACTGTGTCATTTGCACATGTGGCATGTGCACCTGCTGCATGGGTTGAAAACTCTGCACCTGATTCATATTAATTTAAAAATTTGGATTAGGACCACTCATTCTCGGTCCTCTCAGGTCCTGGAATGAATTGATGTAATTAGTTTGCTGAACAACACCCTCCTGCACCAACATTGGACACTCCGGTTTTCAATGTCCGACAGCTCCGCAAGCGTGACAAGGCAACAATTTCTTCATCCCCTGCACATCATTCTGAACTACTATAGTCCCCAAGTCTGGTCCGCGATTCATATTACCTCCGCGACCTCTACCTCTCATTTGGGCCTAAAATGCCATGTTTCTCTGCTGCTGCTGTGATAGCTGCTGTGGAAAATTACCTTGCATGTCTGTCTGAGCAGGTTTAATCTGCATCACCATCGCCTTCTCCTTCAGCTTTTTCTGCTTCAACTCAATTTATTCACTACAGTACTTTGCATACTGCAACACCTCGTCAGTTGGCTTTGCTTGCCAGCAAATCAAATGACTCTTAATCATCTGACTAATTTAAGGTTTCAATCCTTCTACAAATCTGAACACAAAATAAGTCATGTCCTTCGCCTCAATTGTCTCTGTACCACTGTAATGCTTGAACGAATATAACAATCTCTCGTTATACGCATGTATGGACTCCTTTGCTTCCCCAGCTGTCCTGTCAATTTTCTGCCAATCAATATTCTTGGGCGAAATTCTCACTTTAAAAAATTCAGTCACCCTATAGTAATATTTCATTACCTCGGGAGACAGTGCACCTGTATTTTTATCTCTCTTTGGTTCCCTTGTTGGCCAATCTATACTTCTCTTACACTCTATCCACAGATCAGCTGGGACCACTATCTCTAATAAGGTGTTCAAGTCCTCCCACAGGCACTTTGCAAGTTTTGCAAACCTGTCTGTCTGCTGGTACCACTCTACTGACCTTTCTCTCAATTTTGGATAATCATTTGTGAACGATAGAATGTCATTTCTATTCCAAGAGACATGAACAAAATTCCCTCCTGGAATCTTTCTCATTGGTAAAAGTTTCACTGGATCTTGGTCTTGCTGCACATTTGCAGTCAGCTCCACAGAATCCCTTTTTCTCTTATCTATTTTCTTTACCCATCTGCTTTCCCACTTGTCTAATGCTCCCCAAGTCTTGGCCATTAGAAGTAATTTCCTGCCTTCATTCCGGAAGATCTCATGGGTTAAAAATCTTTAGTCTCAAAATCTAATCTGTAATTCCTTTTGAAATGCTTCTTTTTATTTATTTCTATGCCGTACTTCTCTGCCAGGTCTGGTAGCTTCTGATGCACATTGCTCACTTCCCTTGTAATCTTCGGGCACGGTACCTCAACTCCGCGTCTGTGTGGGATTGTAACCTGTTCACACCCATAGTTCCCTCAGTGAGTTCACCATGCTTAGCCTAGTGTAATTCAAATACTCATCTCCCTTTGGAGCAGTCTGCGGGGTAGTCAGCTTGTCTAACCATTCAGTCAACTGCTGAGCAGTCAAACCTTGCAACGAAATGTTGCTGGCTTGGACCCTACCATATTATCTGGAGGTACTCTGAATGGACTAAGGTCTAACAGCGATCTTGGTCTGCTAAAAGTCTGTCCCACAGGAGAAACTACTCAAGTGTTTTTGTTATGTCCTCCCCCCATTGCATTCTGTGTCCTGCCACCCTCTTCACATACACTGGACTTCTTTTATGCAAATAAGGGTACGGCTGGACCAACAGCAATAGGTAGAGATATTGCATCTGGGGTTGATCTGGTACTTACTTTCTATGGGAGAGTAACTCCCACGTTCTGATTCATCATTGAAGACATATCTGACTGTGTCTCTGTTACCGTAGTGAATTTCAGCATGACTTGTGGCTGCGTTTGGGGTAGTAAAAGTGGAGTTGGCTCTGTCTGAACCAACACGTGTCTCAGAAATCTTGTTCTGTAGGCACAATTAAGTTTGTAGCCATTTCCATGATGGGTATATCAGGGTAAATTCTCTGGACCTGTGGCGGTTGCACCTGATTTTGTACCACTGGACTAGTAGGTGCGTTAAGACTACTATGCATTGGACTCTGTGTCAGGCTAGTATAAACCTGGACCGGACTCACTGTCCCATTAACCTGTGTTGGAGCTGAAGGATCAGCACTGGTGCTTGTACCACTCTCATGTGCTGCATATGGTGGTGGACGATTTCTCAGTAACTGTGTAAGAAACTCACCATTGTCTTACTCTTCCTCCACTGTCGAGGATTTTCTAGCCTCCCTACTCTCGGTAGGGCTTCTGTTAGTCATTCTAGTAGCTTTCTTTCCTTCTTTCTCAGTCTCTTGTGTAATTGCTGGAAACAACTCTATTTCATGCAAAGTCTTGTTTCTCCAAATTCTCTGAGCACTGTCCCACCTATCCTATGTTAAAGTCTTTTCTGCCTTTCTCATTCTCCTCTCGAATTTCAGTTACTGTTGCTGTCTGGCTACTAGCTCCCAGATGGCTCACTCTGTGCTGATCTCAGAAGGGGCTTTGATTCATATAGCACCATCCTTAAGTGCTGTCAAACCCTCAAACGGAATGATCCATTTGTAGGAAATGCTACGTTTCCATCTTTCTCTGTCACTTTGCACAATTGCTTTAGCCAAAGACATGGTGCAACACCCTTCTCTTCCATTACAATGTAAGCTGGTGTGCCTTCTGGCGGTGTAGCCTCACCTATACTCGTTGTAATGTACATATCTCCCCTTAAAGCACTCTTTAAAGCTTTGAAAAATGTAATCTTTTCGACCTTTGTGTGATTCAAAATCAAATCAGGAAGGGTCTTTTAATACCAGAATTCTCTTCACCCACCTTCTCAACCAATTGCGCCTCACGGACAGTTGCCAATCCGTGCGTGACCCTTCTCACTAACCGACCTTTCCCAGCGCGGATCTAATGACGTCACACTAACACATACTGCGGCTGACTAAGTCTTATGGCTTATTCTCCCAAACTTCGATTCACACAAAACTAATGCAAAAATTGTGAGCACTAACCCAAAATCAAAAAACAAATCTGCTGGTTTACTACAGGAAAGGTAACACAATCGCTTCAGAAATGTTATGGATTTTTCACTGATGGCTCTTCCAGGCTCTTACAGCTATTCCTTCTTTCTCAGCTTCCCTGATTCGCAAGCACAATTCGTCCCACAAATTTTACTCTAAACTGATCAGTGGGTCTGTTCTGGGCACATAGGACTCGCCAGATCACAGCTGAAATTTTCTTTCACTCACTTTGACTGTCACTCTGACTTGTCGACCACCCGATCTACCTATTAAACCAGACAAATTACAACATAAAACCAAGTGTCTCATACACTTTTTAATATACTCCGGAGTCTTAGACCACGCAGGGTCCGTACATCAACAACCATGTGGACAATTTTTTAGCACAAAGCGCCACACACATGAAGGTCGACGACTTCCCTAATCTCACACTACGAAGTACGCACACTCCTTCTACAACTTCATTCGGAGTACGCAAACTCCCTAAACCTCACAAACCTCACAGTTCACCTGCGATTTGCATAAGCTGTTCCAACGCAAAACCTACTTCGTTCACACTGTCACTAGAATGCCGAGAATATCTTCAAACAACCATTGGCAAGCTCCAAGATTCTGGGAAAGTTATTTCAGGACTTAAGGGAACATTTTCTCTCTAATTTGTACCATTGAAAAAATATTTCCAAAACCTATACCGGGCATCTATGATGGGCGCTTAAGGAGACGAACCATCAGTCTGCTACCATGTCTGTTAACGCGTCGGACCTTAATAAGTAAACTTACAAGGGGACGTTAATAGGTCGATGAACCTTTTGACTCACATTTAAGATGTTCCCACCACAGATTCAGTATATATGCAGATCAATAATCAGTAATCTGTCACTAACATTAATAATCAATGATTATCAATAATGACCTTTCAGTCATGAATAACTACACCTTTTTGTAAAAGTTAGAATAATTATTTCCCTATATTAACAATACTAAAGTCACGTAAGATAATTTCAAAATCAAATGATAACTATACAGAAACATCACTGGCTGCCCAATGTGTCGAAAGAAACGTAATCTAATCAAAGCTTGTACGATTACACATTCTAAGGTTACGGTGCAAATTAATAACAAGAACAATTGAGTAAAGGATACTACATACATTTATTCAGCAAGGGAAAGACATTGACTGTTACTCCCTATAGTGAATTTTCATTAGTGAGGATCCTTATCTAACCCCAGATTAGCATTTGCATATTGGGCTTCATTCAAAACAATTTAGTCAACACAAATTTAAGAAAACATCTAACTATGGCTCTATCAAAATAGTGCGGTTGGTACCTAGAAAGAAAAAGCAAATAGCCATAACAAAACACATGCATAACAGTATACCTCTCCTCAATTGGATCGGCAAGCTAAGATAGTCTTCGTCATCAGGACATCAGGTCGGTCAGCAAGGCATCAGGATTCAGCATCAAAGTTCAGAAAATGCAGAGGGCCATATTTAAAGACAAATGACTCAGCGCAGTGCTGCGCCAAAATTGGTGGCGCAGCACTGCGTCACTTTAGAAACGCATGGGTGCGCCGTATTTAAGGGAATATGGCACACCACTGCATTTCCCCCTGCGCTGGTGCTAAATTTAGCTGCAAGTACCAACGCAGGCATCATTGCACCGTTGTGCAAGGATGTCTGTGTTGAGGGGTGTGGTTGTTTTATGTGCGCACATAAAATATAAACAATCACTAATGGCGCTTTGGCACTTCTGTGTGTGCTGCACAATGCAGCACACACAGAAGTGCCAAAGCGTCATTTTCAAATGATTATTTATGTGCAGGAAGGGACACCTTCCCGAACATAAACAATAATTTCTGCCATTTTGCTTTTTCTATGCGTGCAGCAGAATGCAGCATGCATAGAAAAAGCAAAAAACGAGGATGAATAAAAGTATTCCTCCTCGTTGCGCCCTGCTAACATCACCTCTGGGGGTGGCGTTAGATTGTGGCGCTGCCTCAGGTTTACAAAATTTCATTAATCTAAGACAGCATCAAAATGCAATGGGTGTTGCATTTTGCATGTTGCATTGCACGCCCCTTCCACGCACAGTGCTGCGTGGGAAGGGGCCATATGTACAAGGTGGTGTTAAGCCACAAAAAGTGGCTTAACGCCACCTTGTAAATACAGCGCTGTGCTTAGAGCCACAGAAGCATCACAAAAAGTGATGCTCCTGTGGAAATATGGCCCCAAGTCTTTAAGCATTAAAGTAAAGCACATCTCTAGATGCTCAGTAAAGTAATGGCCTTTCAGCAAGAAGAAAAATGAGAAATGCGCTGTCTTCCATCAGTGCAGTCCGACTAAGTTAGATTCCCTAAAATTATTTCCCAAGTCCCTATTGGTCAAAGGATCGCATGTACACACTTTGTCCAATAAAACTAAAATATAAAATATATAATTTCTACTAGTACACAGTTCACATGTCACTGATTGGCTTCTCTTGTAATGTCCTCATCGTCCGGCTCATCAGTAACAATATTGTTGTAGCTTATACTCCAGTCAGTGTCTCCATTGTTCTCCTCCTGAGAAAGTCAGTCTTACACACATTACACTTATATTGTTACATTTAGCAAGAACAGTGTCATGAGAAAGACTTTTAGCTACGAGCACATTTAGTCAGCACAGTGGAAAGTTACATTTTAATTCTTTGAGCAGACATTTTATTAATCGGTTTAGAAATATAGCTTGACATGAGGCAGTGCAACTACGCCAAGACCTCCACTAAGTTAAGGCCTACAATTAATAAAGCAAAGACATAATGTATAACCCTTAATATGATGTACAACTACATTAATCAATGATAAGCTCCATATTTCATATTAACCCGTTAGCTGCTGGGCCTCCCTAGTGCTGAGCCCTTTTTTGGTTATTTGGGGTAGTTTGCACTTAGGATTTCATAAAGTTTTGTCCACATAAGCTATCCACGCTAAATGTGCGTGCTTTTTTTCCAATATACCAGGTATTCTAAAGGTACCCAGAGTTTGTGGGTTCTCCTGAAGGAGACCAAAAAATTAGCCAAAATACAGCTAATTTTTTTGTCTTTTCAGAAAAAATGGGAAATAGGGCTGCAAAAGAAATCATGTGTTTTTTTTCCCTGAAAATGGATTCAACAAAGGGTTTACAGTGCTACAATCACCATCTTCCCAGCTTCCAGGAACAGGCAGACTTGAATCAGAAAACCACATTTTTCAACACAATTTTGCCATTTTACTGGGACATACCCCATTTTTATTATTTTTTGTGCTTTTAGCCTCCTTCCAGTTAGTGACGGAAATGGGTGTGAAACCAATGCTGGGTCCCGGACAGTTAAACATTTCTGAAAAGTAGACAAAATTCTGAATTCAGCAAGGGGTCATTTGTGTAGATCCTACAAGGTTTTCCTACAGAAAATAACAGGTGAAATAAAACAATATTGAAATAGAGGTGAAAAAAACAACCATTTTTCTCCATGTTTTACTCTGTAACTTTTTCCTGCCGAGTCATATTTTCAAAAGTAATATACTGTTACGTCTGCTGAACTCTTCTGGTTGCGGGGAGATATAGGGCTTGTAGGTTCATCAAGAACCTATGGTACCCAGAGCCAATAAAGGAGCTGCTTCTTGCAATGGGTTTTCATTGTACCGGGTGTACAGCAATTCATTTGGTGAAATATAAAGAGTGAAAAATAGGTATCAAGGAAACCTTTGTATTTCTATAATGGGCACAAAATAAGGTGTTGAGAAGCAGTGGTTATTTGCACATCTTTGAATTCTGGGGTGCCCATACAAACATGTGAATTACAGGGAATTTCTCAAATAGACATCTTTTTTACACACTGTCTAACATTTGGAAGGAAAAAATCTAGAGAAAGACAAGGGGCAATAAAACGTTTTCTCCTATTCTGTGTTCCTCCAAGTCTCCCAATAAAAATGGTACCTCACTTGCGTGGGTAGGCCTAATGCCAGTGACAGGAAACGCAACATGGACACATCACATTTTTGCCATTGAACTCTGACTTTTTTTTTGGAAAGTGCCTAGCTGTGGATTTTGGCCTCTAGCTCAGCAGGCACATAGGGAAACCTACCAAACCTGTGCATGTTTGAAAACTAGACACCAAGGGGAATTCAGGATGGGGTGACTTATAGGGCTCTCACTAGGTTCTGTTACCCAGAATCCTTTGCAAACCTCAAAACTTGGAGGAATAAAATCACTTTTCCCTCAGATTTCGGTACTGCAAAGTTCTGGAATCTGAGAGGAGCCGCAAACATCCTTCCACCCAGCATTCCCCTGAGTCTCGAGATAAAAATGGTACCTCACATGTGTAGGTGCGCTTATTGCCCGCAACAGGAAATGCCCCAAAACACAACGTGGACACATCACATTTTTCCAATTAAAACAGACGTGATTTTGGCCTCTAACTCAGCCGGCACCTAGAGAAACCTAGCAAACCTACATATTTTTTTTAAACTAGACACCTAGAGGAATTCAGAATGGGGTAACTTGTCAGGCTCTCACCAGGTTCTGTTGCCCAGAATCCTTTGCAAACCTCAAATGTTGGCAAAAAAACACTTTTCCCTCAGATTTCAGTGCAGCAAAGTTCTCGAATCTGTGAGGAGCCACAAACTTCTTTCCACCCAGCATTCCCCCAAGTCTCCCGCTAAAAATGGTACCTCACTTGTGTGGGTAGGCCTAGTGCCCGTGACAAGAAATGCCCCAAAACACAACATGAACACATCACATTTTCCCAAAGAAAACTAACACTTTTTATGCAAAGTGCCTAGGTGTGGTCTTTGGCCTCTAGCTCAGCTGGCACCAAGGGAAACCTAGCAAACCTATATATTTTTGGAAACTAGACACCTAGAGGAATTCAGAATGGGGTGACTTGTCGGGCTCTCATCAGGTTCTGTTACACAGAATCCTTTGCAAACCTCAAAATTTGGCAAAAAAACACCTTTTCCTCATATTTCGGTGATAGAAAGTTCTGGAATCTGGGAGGTGCCACAAAGGTCCTTCCACCTAGCATTCCCCCAAGTCTCCTGATAAAAATGGTACATCACTTGTGTGGGTACGCCTAGTGCCCGTGACAGGAAATGCCCCATTAACACAGAATAAAAGAGTGTTAGAGAGTGGAGATGAACAGAAAGTGGAGACAAGAAGGACAAAGATGGTGAAAGAGATCAAGAGACTAGAGAGATATAGAGAGAGCAGGTAGAAAATAGGTACACCTAGTGAAGAGAAAAAAAGTGGTTGCCAAGATTTGTGTTTTGGAAATATGGCTGACACTTAAAACAGTTAAAGGAAGTCTGTATGAGAGAGCAGAAAGAAGGGGAGGAGGAAAATGGATTATGATGGCTAATGTCCTGGGTGTGAGCCCTATCAGACTAAGAAGCACCTATCAGTGAGTGCGACAGTGAGCACATGTGTTTGACACTGGGAGAGCAAGAAGAGAGATGGTTGCATGTGGTGGAAGAGAAAAGCTCACGTCTTCTTGCACCCCAGCACTGTTTAAAACCCTTTAAAGTTACAAGAGGGACTCTGACATTGGGCTAGCTTTGTTAAACAGAATGACAGCAGACTAAAAGCATTCATTCCTCAAAAGGTGACCTAGGCCTTGATAGCAATTTTGCTTAAAATATAAAAAAAATATTTTCTGGGCCATACTTTTTTGCCTCGCATCCAAATCCAACACCATGGTGCTTGATTTAAACTGCATGCCATTTGGATCCTGTCAACAGTCATGCTCACTGCATGCCCTAAACTATATATGCCAATCACTGCCAGACAATTATAGTAGCTGCTTTTTCTAACTTGCCCTCTTTTGTACCACTTACACTGCTCTTGCTACCCCTTGTTTCATGGGACTAGAAGGCAGAAAGAAGACCTTTAGTTTCATAGTTTTGTTTTTACCCTAGTCTCTCAGTAGCAAATAGAGGGCCAAATCTTTGATGCAAACATTAAAGGGTGCTTGATATCCTCTTCCGCTCACCTCAGGTAATTTGATGAACTAACATCCCATTGCCATATGTCCTTTTAAGCAAGTTATCGGTCCTTGCAATAATACCTGACTCGTGTTAAACAGGTGAGTTTCAGTTGTTTATCCGCCGATGGTCCTCCTGGTCTCACTTACGACAAATGGCGTAGCCAGCGTGCCATGGGACCTACTGTAAGGAAGGAAACGTGGACCCATGCTGCTGTTTGAACTGCAAAATACTTCAATAATGAGGCACTGGGTGCCCGGCACCATTTCACCTGCTGCGCCAGTGGAAGCTACGCCCCTGCTTCCGCATTGCAACCTGAAGCAGCAGCACTCGCAGGCCAGGGATGTGTGGCGGGAGGAAGGGAAAGGGGAAGCGGAGGGGGCCGGGCGGTTGCATGGGTCCCTCTCCCATAGCTAACTTGTTAAAATAAGTTTAAAAATTAGGGGAAGGAAGGACCAGCGCTATCTTGCGCCTAATGCTGTGTCGGGGTGCAGGGTTAGCTCCACCTGCGTAGGGCGGGACTGTGTGCAGGTGCGTGATAAGATAACGTAGTAGCGCTTCCCAGTGTGAGGATACACCAGAAACTAGGAGGGTACGTATCTTCTGAAGCAGTCTTGCCCGCCCCTACCCCACCCCGCACTTCACTGCATGTTCCGTAGTAAAGTGGTATTTGTGAGATCATCCCGCGGCCTAGAACATGACCGAATCCATGTGCTGCTGGCGGAGCTGGCTACATTACCTTAAATCACAACTACACATTTTAGCATTATCTAATTCCTCTTTGTAAAGGGCTGCGGATTAGAGTGAAGCCGGCTGATTACAGTTTCAAGAAAGGCAGGCATTTGAAATGTGCTGTAGTCAAGTGGTGAAAACCCAGCTGTTTCCAGCAGGATGAGCCGAGTAATCTTCAAATCCCGAGTTTAATGTTGTTGTCTTTTGAAGACTGAGAGCGAGGAAGATCCGTTGTGTCTTCCTGTGGTGATTCCAACATGCATGGGCTGGGGTTCCACTGGTGGGTGTGAGGAGTAAATAGCAATAATTTCAGTCCCCCAAGGGCAAGAGGTCGGCTGATGGGTTTCTGCCGACCTATATACCGCACTTTCCTGGTATGAAAGTATAACATTTACACCGTCTCCCCGTCATTTAGGACGTCTAGGTTCTGTGCCATGAGACACTTCTCCTAGGGTGTAAAAAATCCTTTGTAAACTGTTGGAAGTTTATTGACGGTAGATTCTCATTGAAATTAGGGCCACACTTTAATTACACGTTACAGTACATTGGGCAAAATGATTATTGTAGAATGGACAAAGAAGAACATCTTTATATTAAAATTACAATGTGAAACAGTTCAGTTTTAGGGCTTTTCCATTTGGTTGGCTGTTGACATCCTTTTTGTCAGGTGCACCAGTGCCATCTGGTTAAATGTCCAATCCAAATTCAATCTCAGAAGTTCTGTCCATAGATTAGGTAGCAAAAAGGGTAGAACATGTAGGTTAAAAAAATAACAGTAAGAGCAGAGAGAGAAAGTAAATGCCCATCAGCAGGAGTGAGTACTAATGTCAAGATGGTCAAGACGCAATAGAGAATGCATAAGAAAAAGGTGTTGTGCAATCTTGCAGGAACCTCTAGGTCCCAAATGATCTAAAGAATGCAAGGCCTGACTGGAAAACAAAAAAACACAGGTACCACTGTTCCAGTCTGGCTCACACTGCTGGAGGTGTCGGCTAGAATGGGATCATGGGGCATGCTGGTTTAAAGCAGCCCATCCAGGTAAAGCAGCTCCCGTCTCCTAGCAGAGTAGTAGAAGTGCAGTCTGGCTCTGAAGGAAGATGACACTGGGGAAAAGATGGTAGTATTGAAGATGTCCTTTTTAGCAAGACAATGTCTTCAGTGAGTAAGGGAGCAGGCAGAAGCTTCAAAACAAGGTCATGTTTCAAAGATGGTAAAGGTTAGGGTAGCAAGGTTGGAGGGAAAGAGAAGATTTCTAGCAAAGTAATGTTTCCTGGGATGGTGGAGGAGAGGAAGAGTACCTGGGCTGGGTGTAGGAAAATCTCGCCAGTGTGAAAGTGTCTCTTGAGATGAGTAAGGAATGCCTTGTTTGCATGGAGAAAAGCATCTGTTGTCTCAGAGGAACATGTTGGTCTCAGGCAAAGGAGTATCAGCTAGAGCAATAATTGGTAGAAAGGGGGCAAGAAAAACCTTTACTTGCAAGTAAGAGCCAGAGGGTAGAAGAACCAGAAATGAAGCAAGAGTGGAAGGAGGATGAGATAATGTAGGTGAGAAGAGGGGATCTATGAGAACTTTATTAACAAAGGAAAAGTCTGCTGCGATTTTGCAGATGGGAAAGAGTGAACAAAGCAGCTGACCCAGAATAGGTAAAAAATTAGATGGTGGAGGCCAGACGATGAAAGGTGGTTTTGGTGCAGTAGCATCCTCCAGATTCAGATATAAAGCATAGGCATAAAGCACTTGCAGGGATCATCCTTGTATTACCATCTTTAAAAAACGGTCTAAGGTTACCTGGTGCTACCTGTCCAACACAAACCATATCAACGTAGGATGGGGAAGATTCTGGTGCTTGAAGAGATAAAAGTGGGAAAGCAAGAGGTACGAACAGGTTGCCCATGGAGAGGGAGAGAACGCGTTGTCGCTGAGACTTATAACAATAAGACAGGAAGAGGTGCACTTCTTGGATTTCACTACGAGCTGCTTCTTGAAGAGACAGCTTTTCATCTTTTTCCTGAGGGTCAGAGGGGAAGGTACACATTGTATTTGTTGAAGATGCATGTCATATTGTGTATACGTTTCCGAAAACGATTGTAACACAGGATTACTTTTTTAGAATACATTTTAGAGGTAAGGTTGACTTTTGTTGAGATGTTCAACTTGTCAATCAATTACCTTGAGTATTTAGATGTAAGAAGGTCTGACAGAGGTAAGCTCTTTTGAACATGTAACTTACCTAAATAGGGTAAAAGATTAACCAGGCTTAGAATGATCGCTTGCAAAAGATGACCACCACAAATTATTTGGGCAGCAACATCATGCTAGACCTCAGGAAGCTAGACCTTTTTTAACAGACCTATCAGCAGGGTAAATACAAAATCGTGTTGTGCTGTGCATCCATGGTATGCTGACCGGTGTGTCTTCATGCTTGGAATTGTTTAGGCACATGCAGTAGACAATCCTTTATATAAGCTGGTGTCTGACAGTAGCAACAGTTGGTGCAAGATCTCCATCGCTGCTGCTCCACTCACCCTTTCCTGAAATTTGTTGCCTTACCTCTGTTCATGGTTGCTCTTTTTCAATGGCAACATGTTTGTTGTGACAATTGATGTGGCAGGGACCATACCAATGTGGTGCTATCAATATGCATAGGATAGGAAGAGTGGTTGCAGTTTTGAAGATCCTGAAGCTGATGTTGGACTGCAATTCGAAAGAGTTCTAGATTGCAGTATTGAAGCCTGAAGGTGAACCTGCAGATTGGAGGGGAGAGACTTACATCAGAGCTGGTTGTGGAGTGTAGGAGGCTGGCATGGCTTTTAGTGGGAACCTTGTGGTACTTACACCTTGTGCCAGGTCCAGTTATCCCTTGTTAGTAGATTTGTAGTGTTCTAGCAGCTTAGGCTGATAGAGGTAGCTATAGCAGAGAAGCTTAGGCTGAACTAGGAGACATGCAAAGCTCGTACTATACCACTTATATCATATAGCACAATATCACAAGAAACACAATATTCAGAGTTACTAAAAATAAAGCTACTTTATTTTAGTGACAACATGCCAAAAGTATCTCAGAGGATATACTCCCTTAGGAGGTAAGTAAAACACACAAAATATACACACAAACCAAAATCAGGTAAGTAAACAGTTAGAAAAGTATTGCAAACACTGGAGAACACAATAGAATGCAATAGGAGACAATAGGCCTAGGGGCAACACAAACCATATACTCCAAAAGTGGAATGCAAACCACAAATGGACCCCAGGCCTAGTGTAGTGTGTAGAGGGTCGCTGGGAGTGTAAGAAAACACTAAGGGTGTCCAAGATACCCCACCCCAAGACCCTGAACAGTAGGAGTAAAGTTACCCTACTACCCCAGAAAGACAGTATAGTCGAGATAGAGGATTCTGCAAAGACAACAACTGACTGCAAAGCACTGAAGACGGATTCCTGGACCTGAGGACCTGCAAAGGAAGGGGACCAAGTCCAAGAGTCACGCAAGTGTCCGGGGGGGTGGCAGGAGCCCACTAAACCCCAGATGAAAGTGCAAAAGGGCTGCCTCCAGGTGGAAAAAGCCAAAGATTCTGCAGCAACAGAAGGTGCCAGGAACTTCTCCTTTGGTCAGAAGATGTCCCACGGCATGCTGGAGGATGCAGAGTTGTTTCCTCGCAGAAAGACCACAAACAAGCCTGGCTAGCTGCAAGAGTCGCATTTGAAGGTTTTGGGTGCTGCCAGGGCCCAGGAAGGACCAGGAGGTCGCCCCTTGGAGGAGGAGACAGAGAGGGTGCTCAGCAATACAGAGAGCCCACGCAGAAGCAGGCAGCACCCGCAGAAGCACCTGAACAGATCTGAGCACGGTGGTCGTCTCAGCACAACAAAAGAGGGTCCCACGAAGTCAGAGTTCAACTCAGCAAGTTGGGCAATGCAGGATGGAGTGCTGGGGACCTGGGCTGTGCTGTGCACAAAGGAAGTCTTGCAAAAGTGCACAGAAGCCCAAGCAGCTGCAGTTCACGCATTACACAGGATTACTGTCTGGCGTGGGGAGGCAAGAACTTACTTCCACCAAATTTGGACAGAAGGGCCACTGGACTGTCGGGGACACTTGGACCCAGCTCCTGTGTTCCAGGGACCACGCTCGTCAGGATGAGAGGGGACCCAGAGGACCGGTGATGCAGAAGTTTGGTGCCTGCGTTGGCAGGGGGAAGAGTCCGTCGACCCACAGGAGATTTCTTCTTGGCTTCCAGTGCAGGGTGAAGGCAGTCAGCCCTCAGAGCATGCACCACCAAGAAACAGTTGAGAAAGCCGACAGGATGAGGCGCTACAATGTTGCTGGTAGTCTTCTTGCTACTTTTTTGCGGTTTTGCAGGTGTCCTGGAGCAGTCAGCTGTCGATCCTTGGCAGAAGTCGAAGAGAGAAGTGCAGAGGAACTCTGGTGAGCTCTTGCATTTGTTATCTGAAGAGAAACCCACAGAAGAGACCGTAAATAGCCCCCAGAGGAGGATTGGCTACAGAGAGAGGTAAGCACCTATCAGGAGGTGTCTCTGACGTCACCTGCTGGCACTGGCCACTCAGAGGTCTCCATTGTGCCCTCACACCTCTGTATTCAAGATGACAGAGGTCTGGGACACACTAGAGGAGCTCTGGGCTCCTCCCCGGGGGAGGTGCTGGTCAGGTGAGTGGTCACTCCTCTTTCCTTTGTCCAGTTTCACGCCAGAGCAGGGCTGGGGGGATCCTCATAGGCCCTTAACACCTGTTTCCAAAGGGAGAGGGTGTAACACCCTCTCTCAGAGGAAATCCTTTGTTCTGCCTTCCTGGGACTGGGCTGGCCAGGCCCCAGAGGGGCAGAAACCTGTCTGAGGGTTGGCAGCTTCGGTAGCTGCAGAGAAAACCCCAGAGAGTTAGTTTGGCAGTACCCGGGCTCTATGCTGGAGCCCCGGGGATGCATGGTATTGTCCCCCCAATACCAGAATGGTATTGGGGTGACAATTCCATGATCCTAGACATGTTACATGGCCATGTTCGAAGTTACTGTGGTGACGCTACATATAGGTATTGACCTATATGGAGTGCATGGGTGTAATGGTGTCCCCGCACTCTCAAAGTCTGGGAAAATTGCCCTGAACAATGTGGGGGCACCTTGGCTAGTGCCAGGGTGCCCTGACACTAAGTAACCTTGCACCTAACCTTCACCAAGTGAGGTTTAGACATAAAGGTGACTTATAAGTTACTTAAGTGCAGTGTAAAATGGCTGTAAAATAACATGGACGTTATTTCACTCAGGCTGCAGTGGCAGTCCTGTGTAAGAATTGTCTGAGCTCCCTATGGGTGGCAAAAGAAATGCTACAGCCCATAGGGATCTCCTGGGACCCCAATACCCTGGGTACCTAGGTACCATGTACTAGGGAATTATAAGGGTGTTCCAGTGTGTCAATCAGAATTGGTAAAATTAGTCACTAGCCTGCAGTGACAATTTTAAAAGCAGAGGGAGCATAAACACTGAGGTTCTATTTAGCAGAGCCTCAGTGATACAGTTAAGCACCACACAGGGAACACATATAGGCTACAAACTTATGAGCACTGGGGTCCTGGCTAGCAGGATCCCAGTGACACATATCAAACATACTGACAACATAGGTTTTCACTATGAGCACTGGGCCCTGGCTAGCAGGATCCCAGTGAGACAGTAAAAACACCCTGACATATACTCACAAACAGGCCAAAAGTGGGGGTAACAAGGCTAGAAAGAGGCTACCTTCCTACATGGAGTGAGTCTCATAGTGGAGTGAGCAGGTCTCATTGTGGACCGTATGAGGACCAGCTTCATTGTGGCATGCTCCAATCCTCACTTTTGTAACGAGTCAGGGTTTGCAGATTTTCAGAGCATTGTGTTGGGTGGTTATCTAGTGCCAGTATTGAATGATTACAGTTCTTCATGAGTGGCCTTTATGCTGCGATTCATATGCACTCTTAATGTGCTCATCTAGTGCATGACCATATTGAGCATGTGAGGTGCGTGTATTACATATTACTTTCATAAGTTCAACACTTTCCTCTTCATCTGCACATTGTCTATTGACATTTTTTCGGGCACTTATGTAAAACAGTCAGTGTAACTGTTGGAACTGGCCCTTTTTGCAGGCTTATTCCCAAAACGTTTGCCTTCTTCCTCCTATTATTTTGGGCCTGGTTTTGTTGGCTTTCGGACTCTGGGCATTCTACCAGTGCTAACCAGTGCTATGGTGCATATGCTCTCTGTCTAAAATGTATTGACAGTGTTCTCTCCCTGATTGCCATTTCTGATTCACTAGTAATCCCTAGTACAGTGCACAGTGTGTGCCCAGAGCCTGTAAATCAAATGCTGCTAGTGGGCTGGCAGCACTGATTGTGCCATCCCACTGAGTAGCCTTGTAAATATGGCTCAAGCCTGCCATTGCAGAGTAAGTGAGTGCAGTTTTAAACTACCATGTTGACCTGGCAAGTGCACCCACTTGCCAGGCCCAAACCTTCCCTTCTATTACCTGTATGTCAGTCCTAAGGTAGGGCCAAGGCAGCTCCATGGGGAATGTGCAGTGTATTTGAAAGGTAGGATATGTACTGGTGTGTTTTACATGTTGTGATATCGAAATACTACTAATTTCCCTTTTCACTATTGCAAGACTTATCTCTCCTATAGGGTAACATAGGGATTGCCTTGAAATATCTGCTAAGTGTAATTTCCCATTGGAAGTGGACAGAGATGTGGAGTTTGGGGTCTCTGAACTCACAATTTAAAAATACATCTGTTGGTGAGGTTGGTTTTTGAATTGTAAGTTTGAAAATGCCAATTAGAAATAGGCATTTTCTTGCTTAACCATTCTGTGCCCCTGCCTGTCTGTTGAAAACATGTCTGGGTCAGGATGACAGTTGGGCTGTTTGTGAATTCACTCTAGACAGCCACACCAAGGGAGCTGAGGTGTATCCTCCATATCCTGATGGCCCATCACCAGGCTGATGGATCTTCCTGAACTAGAGTGGTGGGAGAAGCTGACACTTGCACCTAAATATGGCTATGCCTGTCCTCACACAAATCAGTCTCCAACCCCCTGGGGTGTGTCTGGGGCCAAGACAGGGAAAAGCAGGGTCTTTTGCACCACAAAGAAATTCTCTTTGAAGTTTGCCTACTTCAAAGACAGAAATGGGTATAAGTACTGGACCTCTGACACCACATAGTGCAAATCCTTCTGGACTGAGGAAATTCTGCCCGGAAGAAGAGCTGGATACTGTAGGACGAACTGCCACTTTGCCTGTTGCTTTGCTATGCTGGCCTGCTGCTTGCTGCTTCTGTCATGGGAATGAAAGGACTAGACTTGGCTTTCTACATCCTGCTTTCAAAGGTTCTCCAAGAGCTTGGACTGAGCTTGCCTCCTGCTAAGAAGATTCAGGGACAGCAAAGACTTAACTTGCTAGCGCCTGGCCTCTCTTGCTGAGAGTCCTGACTTGTCCAGTGGTGCCAAATCCAGTTCATAGGCCCTTGGGAGTGAGTTCTGGTGCAACAAGGAAGAAACATGTGCATCGACTTCCAGAACGACTTTGGAACCGGCACTGCTCTCTGACCCTGCTGCCTGCACCAGAGCCATAGTCCCCATGGCCTACAATGCTGGCCTGACGCTGGCACAGCACCTCCGAAGTCCTGCGATAGCGTGAGTCAAGAGTGCTGTGCCACCCGACTCCGCCGCAGCACCTGTGGTCCCGTGGTGTGATCACGACACCGCAAAGTTGATATCTCGCGTCTTGACCTACTGGTTTCATTAACCCCACCTTGTTGTAAGGTCCGCTGCCTCACCGCGAATGTCGCATCACCTCCTCTGCAACCGTAAGGAACCAATGCCTCACCTCCCCTGCCTAGCAGTAAGGAACCAATACCTCACCTCCCCGGTGGCAGTAAGTAACCTATGCTGTACCAGCTCCAGGGAAGCCTCACCTCCTGACCCCATGCTGCTCTCCCTTGTGGGGGGCACCAGATTGTTAAAAGCGATTCCATCAAGCTGCTTTGAAGCTACTGTGTTTCTAAGCACTATACTACAGTTAATCTTTGAAAATTAGTATCTTTACTTGTGTATGTTGGATTTTTGTCGCTTTGGGCTTGTTTTACTTAGCTAAATATTGGACATTTTTTCTAAACTGGTATGGAGTATTTTTCTGGTGTTTTCCCTGTGCTACTTTGTGCAGATACACATATTTTACACATTGCCTCTGAGATAAGCCTAACTGCTTGGGCCAAGCTACCAAGAGGGTGAGCAGGGGTTATCATAGCTGTATGACTACCTTACCTTGGCTAGAATGAGGGTCCCTACTTGGACAGGGTGAAAGTCACTGCCAACTAGAGACCACATTTCTAACAGTAACATTAACATTGGATTTTTTCGTGCATGAATCCAACTTGTCTTGATTTAGACATCATGGGAAGACACTGAGAGGGTACAGGCAAATATGTTGATTATGAATTGTAATTTGTGTATGTCAGTTTCTAGCATAGACAAATTATAACACTGTGCTTTCAAGCCAAGTTTGTTTCCTTTCCCGTCATTATATTTCCTATTGCTATCACTTTTAGTGCACCTCCCATGTTTCTAGAATTGCAGAGTGAACCTAAAAACTGGAACAATTGATAACAGAGTTTTAGCAACTGCTTAGCAAGAATTTGAAATTAAAAAGTTTTCATCACAGAGTAAATTTGCAATACTCTTCCACTGTCTGGAGAGTGAGGTTCAAATGATATTTGACCATTCATAACATTCAATTATGAACATGACGATAAGACTGGTGTGTTGAATATGTATAAGGAAGCTTTATTGTGGTTAGAAAATCATTTTGTGTCACAGCCCAGTACTGTGGTTGAGAGTGAGGGATTTTTAATGTGTTATTACCAAGTGCATGAAATTATTGCTCAATACTTGCCTGCTTTTTTATTTTAGCTGCTAGCTGTAAATACAAAAATGTTGTTCACCAAATGATACATCAAGTGGTCTAACATTGCAGCACTAAAAAATGTAAGAGAGTTAGTAGCAAACTATATATCAGTACTTGCCTGCTTTTTTATTTTAGCTACTAGCTGTAAATACAAACATTTTGTTGACCAAATGATAAGACATCAAGTGGTCTAACATTGCAACAGTAAAAAAATGTAAGAGCGATCGAAGCATGCAAAATTCCAACAGCAAAGTAACAACTGATGTTGCCAAGGGAATTGAGCATACTGTGAAGTCATCTAAAATGGTAAATCAGGTTAGGCGTAGCCATTCATCTAGAGAGGCTTCTGTCAATGTGCTTAGTGGTAAGTTTAAAAACAAATACTTTAAATGGAAAAGAAGTGAAAGTACCTTTAGTAAGAGGTGCAGATAGGATCAGTCTAAAGTATGGCAAGCGTGGATATGTGCATGATTCAAAAAATTGTCATTTTTGACCTGTTGAAGGCAAACCATGTATTAAGAGAGGACACGAGGGACATTTTGTGAAAGTGTGTAAGTCCCAGGCATAGGTGAGGGTGCGGATGGAGGGTGAGTCAGATAACATTGTTATGAATAAGGATAATCGGGTTCTTATGGTGAATTGTGGGTCGAGGAACAACTTATGTGTACTTTAACTATACAATGTAGAAGTATTAATTGCATGGTAAACTCCAGTTCACCTATCACAATTATTGATCAGGAAGTTTTCAGGAACGAGGGGTCAAATATTAAAGGAGCCTGACACCAATCGTGAGGGTCACCAAAAGAACTGCATAAGTCTGGATGAGTATTTTTGGAGCACAATTTTTTTCAAAAGTAGAAGCAGGTATGGAAAGGTGTACATGGCTCTTGATAGTGACAGTATTATTGCTTGGTGCCATTTGAGAGGCTTGAAGATGTAGTTCAATTCATTTTGACCCTCAAGTGTCTGTAGTAAAATTCAAGGAGTCTCACAACAACATTGTAAAAAAATTCCTTGTGTGTTTTGTGAGCATCTGGGAGGACTCAGTGGTTTCCGTCATGCCATTAAGCAATTCCTGCGAGCCATTAGGTCAGAAACATTACACTGTCTGCACACCAGGATTCTAGGACTTGTTAAAGAAAATCTGGATCAAGGGTATTATCAAACATATTGACTCTTCATTATGGTTGTCTTTGACGTTGGTAGCGCACATGAAAAGTGGTGAGCTTAGAGTGTACACTGATCTTCGGTCACTGAACAGGAATATTATAGTCAATTATCAGTTGCTACCTAAGGCCAATGAATCGATTGCCAGCTTACAGAGAGCTCATACATTTAGCTCTCTAGACCTGAGGTGCATATGCCACAATTTTGGGCTTGAGGTTGAGAAAGGACTTTTGCAAGAAGTATTTTGAGGCAGTTATTTTGGTGTCCACGCATGGGCATAGATGTAGAAATTCTGGTAAAAGGATGTTCAGCGTGCTCTTGGGCAAATAAGTTAATGTTTGTGCAGGAGTTTCTGCTTTAGCTTATAGTCAAGCCACAAATGTTGTGGCCCATGTTGGGTATTGATTATAAGGGTCCCTTTTTTAAATTAAATGCTGTGGTATGCAGCATGAATAAAAGGCGAGAAAAAGAAGAATTGATGAGAGTGCCACTAAGTAGGTAGGTAGGTAGGTAACTTTATTGCATGATTACTTAAAATTGTTGCACAAAATACAATAAAAGACACTTAAAACACATATAAAATACATCTATAACTCATTATTACATATATATTGCACACTATGGGCACAGAGGGTGCCACTACCAGCTGTGCCGTTTTGTAAGCATGGGCATATCCATCATGGCTGATGAATGTGACGTGGGCCCTCTTTTTTTTAAATTCCAATCTAAGGTGGACCGTTAAATAACATAGAAATATAAAAGTGAAGTAGTGTGAAAGCGCCTTTATTTAGAAAGCAGAGGGGTTAGCAGTAATTTGCTGCATGGCCCTTCAAAGAAAGGGTAAATTAAAAAAATCAAACAAAGACCAGGGAACTGGGGGGTAACTGTAGTGTAGTATGGGACAGCAGATGGGGGGGGGAGCAGTGAAAAGCACACTATGGAAGAGCAGCAATGAGGGAGGGCACAGCAAAGACGGTTAGGTGAGTTTCACATGAGGGAGAGCACAACTTGGAAACAAAGGAAAAAGCACACAGGTGAGAGCAACACAGAGCACTAGGGAAAGAGGCCCATGGGTTAAAGAACACAGACCACAGGTTGAGAAAAGCAAAACAAAGAAATAGAGCAACACTGAAAGCAGGGAGGAGAAAACCACATGAGGGAGACAGCTGGAAAACATATGGACTCTCAGTGAGGCTTTAAGCCCACTGTACATTCTTGGTAAGCTGACACTAGGGGGGTCATTCTAACTCTGGTGGGCGGCGGAGGCCGCCCGCCAGAGTTCCCCCCTCCAGAATACCGCACCGCGGTCAGAAGACCACTGCGGTTATTCTGTGTTTCCCGCTGGGCTGGTGGGCGACCGCCAGGAGGCCGCCCGCCAGCCCAGCGGGAAACCCCCTTCCCACGAGGAAGCCGGCTCCGAATGGAGCCGGCGGAGTGGGAAGGTGCGACGGGTGCAGTTGCACCCGTCGCGGATTTCAGTGTCTGCTGAGCAAACACTGAAATTATTTGTGGGGCCCTCTTACAGGGGCCCCTGCAGTGCCCATGCCATTGGCATGGGCACTGCAGGGGCCCCCAGGGGCCCCACGACACCCCATACCGCCATCCTGTTCCTGGCGGGCGAACCTCCAGGAACAGGATGGCGGTATGGGGTGTCTGAATCCCCATGGCGGCGCAGCAAGCTGCGCCGCCATGGAGGATTCAGCAGGGCAGCGGAAAACCGGCGGGAGACCGCCGGTTTTCCTGTTCTGACCGCGGCCAAACCGCCGCAGTCAGAATGCCCTGCGGGGCACCGCCAGCCTGTTGGCGGTGCTCCCGCCGACTTGTGCAACCAAACAGCTTTTGGGGAGTAATAGGCTTGACCTAAAGTGGTGTTTCTTTGGGGAATTTGCATATACTCAGAGGTCCTTGTATGCCCTGACTCAAGTTTAAACCATTGATATATGGCAGTGGAGGAGAGTGAGGAAGGGAGGGACACTGTTGTAATGATAGAAATGCCTAATGCAGTACATTAACTTCACGCAAGTTGATGCATTGCCTGAATAAATTAATATGGCTGTCTTTTTTTTTTACTTTAGTAGATTTTGAGATACTTTGAAAGATGCAGTTGCAGGAGCATCAAGAAAAAGCTAAGTTAACACATGGTCAGTTTCTCAGTGTGGTTTTAGCAAAACGAGTTAGAAAGAATTCACACTGGAAAGATGTAAGCATACAAATTGCTTAGCAAATTGTATGCTCTATCTAATGCAAGCAGAAAAAAACTGGGAAGATCTAAAAAGCAGGTTTTAAAGCTAACAAGTAATATAGATGAATCAAATAGATTCTAATGAATTATGCTATTTCAAACAAGGAAGTGAAACATTTTGGCCTTCAATTGTCTTTGGGATAAGAATCGCTGTCTCACTTAATCATATATTTGTGAAACATTGGGTGACATATACTCTTGGCTGTTATGTACATTCAAATCAAAGACAAAGCAAGGTGCCAGGGTAAAAGCATTCAAGTACTAACAGAGAGAATATGTGAAACACTTGATTGAGATAAATCAGAAGAAGATCTGAAACTTCCAAGAGGCACTTGACCCAGTCAGCTTATCCAGTGCTGCTGTAAAAATAGAAACAGCTTTATGGGACTAAGTAAGTTGTTTTGCAATTACTTGAGGAATTGGTGTTAGCAGAACTGTGACATGTACCTGGAGACATAGCCTCTCATCTTTGATGATAAACTTTATTGCTTGTTTTGGCAATTGTTGTCTTCATCACAAACTGTAGTGTTTGGCTTGTGGTCAACAAACCTTCTGGTAACCTCTTTTCCTATTGTTATGTTTATTTTAGAATGGCTTTTATTATTGTCCAGACTAGCAGCTGGGGATGAAGATCATGGGGAATCCACTGTGCGTCTCTTATTCCATTCGTACACTTGGGTTTCAATAGGAAAGGGAAATCAGGTTTCTATATGAGGTGAATCCTAAGTGTAATGATTTATAGCAGGAGTGCCTTTTAGCACGTCTTCTTTTCTTTTCAATTTGTGTTTCTGATCTTCCCTTATCTTTGTGGGATGCAGACTTGTTTCCTCTTAGAACTGGCACTTGTGTCTCTTGTCAATATACATAGATGAAAAACCGCTCTCAGATCTAGATATGGTCCTCCTAGACCTTTTACTGCAATTAAGGTCATCCTCATCAATTGGAAATAGTCTAATCACATCTTGTTAGAAATTGGTTTTCTGGTTGGCTAGGGTATCCACCTAGGCCTGGCAGAACCTACCACTCTAGTCAGGGTAAGTGAGATGTACACCCTAAATTAACCTGTGCTCACCCTCTGGTAGCTTGGCTCAAGAGGCAATGTGTAAAATATTTGTGCATCACTCAAGCAATAATTACAGTGAAAACACCACAACAAAGACTCTACACAGGTGTATATCAAAGATAGAGATTCTTAATTTGAATGAAATCACAACCAAAATGGTAAAATCCTATTGACCTTCACTTTTCAACGTATAATCATTCGGGGCCAGCCTGAGTATGGGAGTCAATCCCCTTGCACCAAGATAGGTATCCCTTTGACTGCCAAGAGCACAACGGAAGCACTAAGGTTGTTTGGTCCCCCACAATGCGGGTCATGTTGCTGTCTCAGTGACAGTGTCAGCACTCCTATTGCGGGATAGACGGTCCTAGTATTGAGGCTGCAATGTTGGAGCACCTGTGCGCTTCTTGACAAGGGATTACAGTTTCCCTCACTGATCCTATGCTGTCAGGATTGTAGCACAATGCTGTGCGGCTCTGGATGCTGTGGGTGGGGGTAATGGGGGCTGGTGGCTGGAGTCCTTGCCACGAAGTTGGCGTTGTGGCTCCGGGTCACCCTAGTGTACGGCACAATGCCTTGGGGTCAGCCCAGCAGTCTCCCCTACTCTGGGGAGAGGACTCGGCAAGAGCAGACTCAGCAATAGCGGACTCAGCACGCTGAGCCGCTCAGACAGGTGGGAGCGGCCCTCATGCTGCCTCAGTTCCCAGGGGTGGTGCTGCACTCCCGACCCCGGGGTCTAACACTCCGTTGCAACGGCCACCGAGAGGCCACCTCACTTAGCCTTGTGGGGGGAAGGCCCTGGTGGTATCTTTACAGGGTGACAGGGATCTTTGATGTCCCGGAGACCCTCAATTAAACCGGAGGCAAGTCAGCAAGCCCTTGGAGGACTCTGGAGGGGATTATAAATCCTTAATATGCAGGGCTGAGATAAGCAGGCAGAAGGGCAGCACAACAGAGCAGAACAGCCGTTCCTATCAGGCCTGGCAGGGTGATGATCCTGGAACACAGCACTGTTTACTCCAGCAAGGTTTCCTTTAATCTAGAAGTGTCTGTCTTCGTGGGTTAAGAGACAGAGTACTTATACTAGAAAGTGCAGTTGATATGGGGGAGGACTACAAAGGATTTATGTGAAGTGCACATGTCCCTCTTTTAGTTCAGCCTTGGCTCCAGACTATCAGTGGGGGGTAATCAGCCCCTTTGTGTGGTCTCTGGTCACTACGCTTTAAGAAGTGTGTGCTCTTCCCAGCCTCCTCCCCAGAAAGGCCCATCAGTATGCAGATGAATGCAGATATAGCTGATTATCCTGTTTTGTGGGTGTCTGAAGGGAATGCACATGTGTAACTGTCACCTAGCCTAGCCAGACGTGTATTGGAAATAGGCTGTAGGCACACAGAGCAGAGAGTGCAGACGAATGTCCACTTTCTAAAAGTGGCATTTCTGAAATAGTAATAATACATTAAACTTTACCAGTAAAGAGGATTTATTATTGCCATTCCAATTGTGCTAAATTATACAGCTATTCCTCTCAGATCAGGAATTACAGCTTAAAGATATTATAAAGAATTCCCAATGCTTGCCTATGAGAGGGGCAGGCCTCACAGTAATAAAAATGAGTTTATGAGTTTTTCTTTATTAGGACATGAAAAACTTAAAGGTACATGTTTTGTCATTTGTTTATATGGCTCCCTGCCCTATGAGCTACCTAGGGCCTACCTTAGGGGTGACTTATATGTACGAAAAGGGGAGTTCTGGGCTTGGCCAGAGGTTTCATGTGCCAAGTTGAGTGTGGCAGTGAGACTGCTCACACAGGCTCTGCAGTGGCAGACCTGAGACATGTTTACAGAACTACTTAAGTGGGTGACACCATCAGTGCTGCAGGCCGACTAGTAGCATTTAATTTACAAGCCCTGGGTATATGGTATACCATTCTACAAGGGACTTACAGGTAAATTAAATATGCCAATTGGGGATACACCAATCAATGTTACCATGTTTTAGGGGAGAAGCAGATGCACTTTATCAGTGGTAAAGTGCCCAGAGTCCTAAGGCCAATAAAAAGATACAGCAACAAAACAGGAGGTAAAGTCAAAATGTCTGGGGTAAGACCACCCTAGGGATGCCAGGTCTAACGCATCTAATTTACCACTTGGTGTGCCTCGGTTACCTACCTCAGAAGCATCCATAGTTCCCAGATGAAGATTACAGGCAACCCCAAATTAGTACCAAAATTGGAACTCGCTTGATTCCTTTATTCAAAACCCACTGCACTTATAAGATACCTCTATTTAATTATTTGCTTTATCCTCTGTACTATAGGCTTGGTTCACATGGCTCTCTGGTTTCTTCTTAGCTTAGTCTGTTCTCTGTTAGATTTATTCTTTTCTTTATGGGTTGGTGTGTCTCAATCTTTTGCTATATCTGATACAACTATTTGGGCCTATATATAGTATCATCATTGAAGTTTTTTTCAGTCTGTTGTCTGGCCGTGTATTGATGTTTTTGTTACTCTTTACATACGCTGCTCACTGATGCATGCCCATTATAGTTGTGATAACAACTTAAATGTAGACTGTACTATTTGCATATATGTAATCTCTCAATATTATGCCTAAATGTACTTTGAACGAAGCTTGTAACCGGAGATTAGCCAGGATAAAATGCAAATAAAGTTAATGTCTCCTCATGAACTTTAGCTTGTTGATGGACCAACTATATATGAAAGACTGTATATCTGTAGCGGTTGTTTTTGATTCTCAGTTACCATGAGCAAACATTACAGCTTCCGTAAGAACATTGAAGCCCACTCAAACCTTGTTAAAAGTGAATTTAATTTGTGATGGGTATTTGAAGATGCCACCGCATTCTGCCTTCGTTACCAAAGGGGTACCACCGTCAGCATTTATGTGGTAACATTGAGCTGGATGCCATTAGAAAATGTACGTATATTATGACCCATGTTCCTGCTCTTCATCTTGAAATATGATTGACTGCGCTACAACGTGAAACATGTACTTTATATGTTTTGGAGACATATATATCTGCAAAGCAATTTAATCTTATATATTGAGAAATAAGAAATTTATGTTTTTGTGCATTTATTAATGGCAACATACACATATAAGTTTCTTGGCTGTAGAGACTTTTTTGACGGCTTATGGAAATTCCAGGAAATCTGGTCGCTTCCTTTAGTCGTCGTTTTTATTTTGTGAATTCTAGAGGGGCTGTCTGGAAGCTGACAGGAGAAGTCATGTTCAGAGATTTGTGTTGGGAAGTATAAATGGTCATCCTTCACTGACTGATTTGCCGAGGATGAGCGAATGCCATGTGTTTAGGAAAGTAATAGATACATTTCCATAAGTGTTGAGACTGATAAGGATTATGTAAGGACTAAGAAAGTTCGAAGTTAACATTGCGAAAACAGAGTGGTTGATTTCCAACAGAAACGTTTGATGAACCACTTAACGTGAAATAATGTTCTATTTTACCCTGGTGATTTAGACGTGGAATTTGAGAAATTTTATCTCTAGATTTCGTGATGTTTCAGACGTCCAGAATTGAAACTTTGTGGCCCTACCCCATTGGCAAGGTGCTGTCTGGTCCATTCCCATATTGTTCCACGGTTCTATTCTGCATTTGTAAGACTCCGGGAGGGGACGGGGATGGGTCATTTCAAGTCTGACGAATCTGGGGTACTTCGGGTAGATAAACAAGAGAGATGGTACCCATAACCTGAAACACATCAAATGGGGCACTGCTAGTTCATGGCTTCGACTGCACATGTGCTTGGATCAGCAAGTTACAGGCATTTCATTATTGTTACTTGGATATATAAACAACAGTAAATTGGGTAACAGTAGCACTTGTTAAATCCTTTTCTTAGAAATGACAAGAACTGCAGTATTGAGTGCTATATTAAAAATAAACTCCGTATGCCAGTCAAAATGGTTTTTTTCAGTTAGTTCAAAAATACAAATAGTTACACCATCATTTAATATATTTCCAATAAAATCACAATTCACATACATTCAAAATAAGTTCAATAACAAACACAAAATATTGAAGTTTATAAACAGGGTAAAGATGAAAAAAACAAAATTCAGTTGCCCCTCTTAGGAGCTGCAAAAATAAATCTCATGATAGCAAAAATGAGGGGGAATTCAGCATCCGTGTATTCTATAATGCTGAAAGTACAGGTAGACCAAGGCACACAGAAAGGTAAAAGTTCAACAATGTTCATGGGACGAAAGTAGAGCCCAAGTACAACGAATCCAAAGGCGAAGAGTAAAGCGATGATTCCGGGTAGGTGTTAAAGGTAGAGTCTTTATTCACAGGTGTAGGTTTGTGTCGTCTTACAGGAAACAGCCAACATGTGTTTCGTCACACAAGTGACTTTATCAAGGCTGTGAAGAAGTAATAAAAACATACCAATATATACAGTTGGTCTGACTATATGAAATTTACAGAGTATTAACAATGTATATTAAACCCGTAATCACCAATGAAAAAGATGCATGCGCGATTAGATGCAAGTGAGAAAACAGTCATGCGGCACGGCAAAAATGGATGCTGTTATGTTGATCCAAACACAAGTGCGAGTTAAAGCAAAGACTGTGTGCAGTGAGTTCGGCGCAACGCGTCTATTTTGGATGCCTCTGAATATGGTGAATATATCGTGAAGTGAACCCGAACACTAGTAAGATGGAAAGCAAAGAGGTAAGGTTACCACAGTGACAACAGTGATTATGTTGGTAGAATAAAGTATAGTACCATGTGAGTGGGTTTGGCCCGAGACAGCGCTCAGAGAGAGTGGCAAGATGGATATGAGGTAAGTAGCCGGAAAGGAAATAAGTTCAGAAGAGGGGAAAGAAAAAGGGGGAGGAAAACGTGATATGGGGTAATGTAGAAATTACAAAGGTAAGTCATGGAAAAACATACCTGGGCCCGTCCGGCCAGAGGCACAAGAAGACAGTAAATTCAGTAAATGAAGAATCGATAATTCCAGTGGTCGAGTATACGGTGATATCAGAGCCCTGATAAGCCCAAAAATGTGACCTAATTGGGTAAACAGAATTGATGTCAAAGAGGTTGTAGGGGTTGGAGTCTCCAAAAATGGCTTGCGGCGTAAAATAGTTTGAAAAATTAAAACCCGGAAAAGCTCAATTGTTGGTAAAGCGCAATGGACCGCTAATATATGTGTGCGAGGTAATATTATCAATGCCCTAGAAAGAATATTATGTCTGAGCCAGTGTAAGGCATTAGGTGTCAGCGTGTCCGAAGATTTAAAATGAAAGCCGGGCAGAATCATCAACATTATACACTGGAGTATGCCTCCGTTGCATAAGAGTAGGTAAAACCCCCTTGGAGAGTAAAGGCAAGAAGCTTGCTTGTATGTCAATTGAATATGCCAATGACCGAGTTGTAGCGAGTACGAAAGTCGGTTTGCATAATACTAGTTACCTCAGTATGGTGAATGGAAAAATATGAAAAAGAACCCCCCAGTAGTATGAGCAACGTTAGGAGGGTCCCGATTACCTGAATGCTGGTCCGGGAGTGTCTTATTTGGCGAAGCGAGTCAATAGCTCAACGACGCGTGTTCGTTTTGAACTCATTCAGAACGGGTAGAAATAGAAGAGGGACTATGCTAAACAGTTGTAGGGAGGTGGGTGGCTAAAACCATGGGAAAAAGGAAGAGAACGAAGGCGGCCATATTGGGAAGGATACGGATGTGTTTAGAAATGTAGTAGAAAAGACTGGGAGACGATTATAAGAAATGAAAGTACAGGAGAGAATATGAAAAAGCAAGTCAATGTAACTGGACAAACAGAAGCCAATGTAAGTGGACAAAAGGCAGTAAAGAAGGGAAAAAGGATAGTATGTTGTGTGGGTTTAAAGAAGTGAGGATAGAGAAAAAAGTGTGGTGTGTGGTGTGTGTAGAACACCGAGAGAGTCACCCGACAATGTGGAAAACCTATATGTATTAAGGGATTAATACAGTTAAAGAAATTAAAGAATATTAAAAAATATATATATATAGCCGTGAGTACTACTGAGCTGTGCAGGAAACATATTATGTACAGGTGTCATGTCATCTAGGGTGGTCACTCAATATTAGACATAGAGTAATGTAGCAAAAGCAACTGCGAAAAACATTGGAAGAGTTTATAAGTTCCGTGGTTATAGAAAAGTTAGGAAAAGCAATTCATACTAATGGTAGACACAACAATGTTGAGATATTCTAGGCCAGGTTTCTCTGAGTCAATCAAAGCATAAAGTATAGTGTATACACAAATATAGTCACTTTCTGTGTAAAGTGGATGCCAGGATATAGCAATGCGTAACAAGTCTTGGGAAAGTTACAGTGATGTATATTACACAATACAAACAAAAAAATAAACAAAAAACATAGCATTGATGGTAAACACATTTTACGTGAGGAAAAAATGCAGTTCGTGGTCAGTGTTGAGTCCAAATTCAACTGCACGGAGTTTGAGAATCCATTTGGCCTCGCACTTGCGGAGGTCCCTGGTTCTGTCACCCAGTCTAGGTGATCCTGTGACCTGAGCAATTCCGTGAAATTTGATGTTGAGGATGTCCCTCTCACCATGTGAGGTGTTGAAATGAACAGCCAGCGGGTATGCATTGTTGTTGTTTCTGATAGCCCTAATGTGTTCCTGAACCCGTTCTTTGAGTGGCCGTATAGTACTGCCGATATAGATGCGGCCACATGCACAGATGATACAGTATACTGTGTATTTCGTATTACAATTAATAAAGCTCCTGACATTGTAGACCGTCTTAGTATTGTAGGAGAAAGAAGTAGTTCTGTTGAGAGCCATTTGGCAGGAAATGCAGCCCCCACATTTGAAGAATCCATTGGGTTTCGTAGGAAACCAAGTTGGGGGGTGTGTCTGTGTATGGGGCATGAGAAAGCTAGGGCATAAGAGGTTCCTAAGATATTCTATAATGCTGATACACAGTAAACGTGGGCCACTTATAAAAGCAACAATTTTAAAAAGAAGTGCATACAAGATAGGGAAGGCGTTTCATCATGAGGCATATGGCATGCTTATTGCCTTCCGCTCTCCTCCAAGAAAATCGTATAATTCCTGAGAGATTACCAGATCCAAAGTGCAACACGTTTCTCTCCAGGGGGTTATTCACCCACCCTCCATAATGTTCCATTCCTAAAGAGATCTTACATAAGCCTATATGGTTGGTTTGCTTAATTCAGTCATCTTCTCCTCCTGACAACTCACCCATTGATACAATCTAGAAATGTTTCTTTTATGTAACATAGGCATCCTTCCAGGCTGACTAGAAATTCTGCACATCCAATTTTTCCTAGCTACACCTGGCTGGCAATAAAGTAGCACATCCCCAGGATGTCAATCAAGATAAATCGGTTTAACTCAGCCAACTGATTATGTCAAATTGATACCCATAAAATGAATGGGGCAAAATTTAACTTATATTGAGTAAATTCTGCATTCTGCAGCTGCATTCTGCAGCAGGTTCCTGGAGTATAGAAAATGTTGAAGATGACTGAGGAAAGTTAAGGGTCAGACGGATAAATCTGCTTTCCTTCACTTTCATTTGCAAAGGTGTAATTTATCATAATCCTAGGTTCAGACTAGGGCAGAAAATAGGCTCAACCACCAAAATAAAAGTGACTGCCATTAGCGATTTACATAACAAAAAAAAAGTGAATTTGCAAAACGTGAAAAAGTTTGAACTTGTAAAGAGACACACTGTAGGTGTTTTGCTAAATATTGCAGATTGCATGGATTTCTGCTTGCTGTAGGCAATGCTTGTTTTAATATCAGAGAAATCAACATTAAAAACCGTCCCACTTGACCATAAAACGGACCTACAAACAGCCAAAAAAAACAGCCACACACTTACCTGTCAGAGCAACCCTTCTGGCACTGCCAGATTGCCCTATTGGCCAGCCAGATGCTGGTATCCTGGTTTATTATTCTGGCCAGCCATATTCCCATATCCCCGTTTATTATTCGGCTACTGCAACACTCTGTTGCATAAATTGTGAGCATGGAATAGATATGGATGCACTTCCTAGTTTTTCTAAAGCTGATGCTATCTTTGATTTTCTCAAAAGTAGTGGATTTAGTAGAAACCAATTCCCCACAAATCATTGATGAATAAAAAGTAACTCCCAAATAAAAGAGGAGAAAAAGCAGACCCTCTCTAGTGATAACCCATTTACAATAATAGATTTAATTTTCATAATTTTGGGTTCCAAAGTAATTCTTCTATTTAGCCGCATTCAATTTCAGATAAAGTTGTTCCATGAACTGTAGGAGGTCCTAAATATCAAGACAGCATAATCTGCATAAAGTAGGTGTGGACAACTCGTCATAGTAATCCAGGGGGGTATCAAAGGACACAAAGAGGGCTTTTCCTCTAAGTCATAAACATAAGGCAAAAACATGAATCTGATAAGCACACAGCATGCCAAATCCCTCTTTCCCACTTAAACATGTTGGTGCATTCAACCCTAGTGTTATAATGAACCGTTGACCACAAAGAAAAATGCAGCCTTTGTAGTAATGTTACTAATCCTGCCTTATTTCCCCGTAGCTCAGCATTTGCTATGTCTTCAATCTGTAGTCCTTGCAGCGGCGCACTCAATGCCAAGTGGTGGGGCAGGATGGGGAAATTCCAAAAATAACCCATGGCTGAAATAAGGAAAACAAATATAAAATAGTACTTACATGCCGCTGCCTTCCTCTGGTCCTGATCCCCGACTCCTGGCAGCCCACAGGCTGGTGCACACTGCACAGGCTCCCAGATTCCAATCCAGATGCTGGTTTCCTGCTGGGAATATTATTTCCCAGCATGAGAGAAGTGCTGGGATTGGTCTGAGCGGCCTGGTTTGGTGCTCAGACAGGGACCCTGTGTTTGTTCTCCACCCGTCTGCGCAACACAGTTCGTGTTGGAGAAATGCTAAGTGCGCATGTCGGCCAAACTGACATGGATACTTACAGTGACCACCACTCCTCCTTCCTGAAGCTGAGGACGCCCGCACCATGCCCTGAGGCTCGGCTGGCACAGTGAAAAATGACATGATAATAAAACTATTTTATTATCATTTTAGTTTTCACTTTTGCCTCCGCTGGCTGTGGGGTGACGATCCTCTGCCGTAACGGAGGAGCCACCGCTGGGTCTTAACCAAATTGAGTGCACAGATCCATACATGCTAAGCTAATACACCCACATTTGATGTTCGCAGATTCCAAATTAGGAATTTTAGGTTAAAGCACTTTTGACTGGTTCCCAAGCCCAGCCTTTAACCCAGTTGTACCACTGACAGACCTTCTGCAATAGTTCCTCATACTAATTCTTATTAGTACATAGTCGTCCATTTTCTACCTAAGTCTTTCAGTGAAAGAAAACATGATCTTTGCATAAATTTTCTGTAACATAGAGAGCTTATATTCTTTGTAATGCTTGTGATGTCATCTTGTTGATGTTCACTGTGGAGCACATGCCTTATATGTTCTAAAATAGGCAAAGGTACATTTTCAGTTGGACAGATGAAAATACTTCTGATCGTTGGGAGTTAAGAAAGGAGGGTGCATTCATAATATGGCAGAAACATGACATTACAGTGAATGTCTTTCCCACGCATGTCTTTCCATGCAGCCTTTACCACGCATGCTTTTACCACACAGATTCCTTTACCAAGCATGCCCTTACCATGCATGGTAAGTATATTTAAAGTACGCACATGCATATATAACCTTCCTTTACAACTACCCACCCCTAAACCCTAAAATTACCCTTACCACCCTTAACCACTACCCATTTTAAAACATACTTAGTCTTACCACGTTAGTTGTAATGTGTGTGTATAATATATATATATATATATATGTATATATATATATATATATATTCACTTAAAAAAAACAAAGGTTATAGGGACATTTAGTTAGGTTCACATTTTAACATTTTATATGTACTAAACAATAGAAATTCACCTGTTATAGTCAGAGTTATCTCAAGTAACGATAACTCGTGCCCTAAGGTAACTATAACTCACCTCCCAGTATTGTATTTGTTAAGTGCCCTTGGGAGGTGGGGATCCACAGGGCCGCCAGGTGGTGGGTCGATCGCTCCCACCCCGCATTTAAAATATAAATGTCCCCGGGACCTGGCACACCTGGGGACAGCAGTTAAAGCGAGCGCGGGAGCCTGCACTTGTTTATTTTTTTACATTTCGGCCAGATGCGCCACGACTCATGGCAAAAAATAAAATAAAAATGCTTTTTTGCTCCGGGTGGGGGGGAGGTCTCTCTATAACCCCAGAACAAGAGCTAAAGGGTCAAGGTATCCCTACCATGGCCCCTTTTGCTTTTTTCATCTTTTGTTCTGGGACTTGGTTAAGCAGAGTCCCAAGATGGCTGCTAACACTATTTTGTTGAAGTGTTGGCAGCCAGTCAGACCTCAGCACAAGATCAGTAGGGTTCGTGAAGCCTTCATGTCCCTATATATACAAATGTGTTTTTCAAATTTGTTTTTTCTTTAGTTACTAAACAATTACTGAAGGGATTTACCACAAATAACAAAAAGGTCGCTTTCTGGACCAAGTGCCATCTTTCCGCCAAATTTGGTGTAATTCCATCCAGTTTTTTGGGCAGTGTCGCTGTTCAAAATCCCTATTGGAAAAATGAATGGGGAAAAAGCATTTTTGGACCCCACTTTTTCTCGGCCCCGCTTCACGGATTACCCTGAACCTTTCCAGACAGCAGCATTTTTTGAGAAACATTTTGTGAAGATTTGTCAATCAACACCAAAGGTAGAGGCAAATAAAAAAAAAACACTTTTTCTATAGAAACAAGGTGCTAACTATAACTACCTAGTGGCGACTACAGCCTGAACCACTGGACGGAATTACATCACAATTGGCAGGAAGATAGCTCTTGGTACAGAAAAAGTGTTTTTTGTTATTTGGTATAATTCCATTCAGTAGTTTGAGATATTTAAAGAAAAACAAATTTGTATATCTGAGGGCACGACACATTTGTGAATACCATTGATCTCCTGCAGAGATCTGAGTGACTGCCAACATTTCATCCAGGAAGTATTGGCAGCCATTTTGATATTCTGCTTCAGCTGAGTCTCAAAAATAAACAGTAAAAAGAAAAGGGGCATGGTACTTTTACCCTACCCCATTAGCCTTGGTGCAGGGGTCCCCCAGGGACACCGCAAGGCCTTAGAAGCTTTAAAAAAAAAAAATAATAATAATTTGCTGCGCAAATTGCAACTATTATCAAACTTCGCTCCAATAAAAAAAAAAAAAAGCAAGTACAGTCTACAAGCTTGCTTTGATTTTTTCCCCTAGGTGGGTGGGTCCCAGAGGCATTACCATAAAATAGAAGGGGGTTGCACAGGCCCCCTCTCTTAGGGCTTAACAAAGCCTCAGGGACCTTATGACTCCCTGGGGCAGTTGTATTTAACAGTGTGGGGGGTGCCCCGGTGGCACCGCCCTGGAGACTATCACTTCCCCAGGGGTAAAGTTTTAAAAAAAAATGTAAGGGGCCTGCACACACCCCGCAGCCTTGGGTACTGCCACGTCTTTGGGGCAATACATTTTCTATTGCTGCAGGGTGCCGTTACGGCCCCACTGCAGGCCCGGGACTGCCTCCTCCACAGGGCTAAACATAAAATGAATGCAGGGGGGCCCGCAGTGCTGAGTGTCTATGGTTTTGTGCAAGTAAATTCAGAACCTAACATAACATCCCTGTAACCTTTGTTTTTTTTAAGTGAATATATATATATATATATATATATATATATATATGGTAAGGTAATATACTTACATTACCAATACTATGCGTGGTAAAGGCATGCATGGTAAAGGTACTTGTGTGGTAAAAGCTTGCACGGTAAAGGCTATATGGTACCGGTTTTGCGTGGCTAAGGCATTGTTGTAAAAGGTGATTTCCACAGTAACACTGATGCATCACTCAACAACTGCTGTAGACTAGCCACAGTTTTTATAATCTGCTGTGGTCCAGAGGATTTTGGAGGGAGTTCTGAAAAAATCATTTGTCAGTTTCTCTAAATGAAGGCACCCGGGGCTCTTCTGCTTTGAGGAAGCAGGCTGATCCACACATTTCAAGTTATTTCCAGAGGCAGGATGAATAAGAGAGATTCTTGGGCATGCACAAAGACTTCATTGAGAATGCACTGGCGGCATCATATGACCCAGGCTCACTAAGAGCAGCCTGAGGCCCACAGATAGTGCTGGCTCATTGACACGTGGCTGAAGACTATCTTACATTGGGCTTTTCCCTGATAGTATTCTTGCTTCAACAATTGGGTTGTATGCTCCACATTGTCAGATGCATAATACGCATGTATATTTATTGACATTATAAAGCACTCCATGAGCTTTCATTTGTAGTTATTTATTATTTATGTACTATGAAATGCCAACAAGTTTCCTCATGCTACTCATGTTTGTCAGAGTTACATATGGAAACATTTTGTTCAATCCAGATTAGGATATATTGCAGTTTTAAATACTGAATGGCACAACTCAGAGGGTGCAACATACACTACTTAGACATAGGAAATGGTGGAGGGGTTGGTGAGCGATATTATGTCCACTGTCACATTGGTAAATTCATCATGTTTAGAGTTTTCCAACAATGCAGCAGATGTTACTCTGTCAAAGGGACGGAATTCACTCTCAGAAGAGCCATTTGGTGGATGAACACTCCAGTGCAAAATCTAATGCTTAATTTGTGCCTGTGCTTTCAGTTGGTGTGCGATGGAACTAATTTGTGGGCACTTAATTGTGCACCTTGAGACGGAGTAATAGAAAGGAAGAATACGAAGAAAGAAGTGACAGAGAGGCAAACCTGAGAAAAGGGAGAAAGCAGACATGAAAAATAATCCGCAACAGTGAGATGAAGAGGTTGGAGCTGTAGAATAGAGGACCAAAGAGGTCTGATGTGCAGTCAAAACTAGGCAGCTTAGATATTCGACAACCTTCGTTTTCAGGAGCGTGAAAAGCGGGCGACTAAAAAAATGAAATGTGAGCATATTGACTTATTAGTGGATCAGAAACTCCACGTGGGGTGTATGATTCACAGCCATGTCTGATAGCCCCGAACCTTGGAGGCAGGGGAGTTTCTTCTGACAGAAAATCCTCAATATAAAAGTGTTGACAGAATTTCAATCCTTCAATAAATCAGGTTTTTTATTTTTGAGGCATAATTTCCATTAATTGTTATCAACCTATAACAATCTTATCACATCATATTGCAACTTCCTTCAAAGTGGTAGGTGACACTGGATTTCAGGCAATAGTCAAGTCAATGCAATTCTGTGGGTAATAATAACAGCTTTGTTTTATTTAGCGCTTGCTACTATGGTTGGTCATTTCATAGCACTGTGATGTATAGGTGTTACTGTTACTCAGTTTAGTCGTTTTTATTTTAACGACTTTTAAGGGTGGATCATTGGCTGTGTTGCCCCTCAAGACCTGTGACCAACAGATTACAGAGAGACCCCAGCAAGAAGATCTTAACCGACTGAGACGTTTTGTTGCCTTTTAGAAATAATATTGGTTTGTGGGCGATTGTGGGCATCTAGACTGAAAGAAGTGTCTAAACAGGAGACAATTCAGCATTAGCTAAGGGTTCCAATTAAAGTCTGGGCAGTAAAGACATTAGAATGGTAATTGTTGATGCACTGTCTACTAAGCAATCAGTCACTAATAGCACAGTTGTTTTTAATTTCCACAATAAGTGGAAATTAATAGGCGAAAAACAGTTTTGATTGGAAATGTACCCAAAAAGAACAGAAGGCAATACTACAGGTACTCCGTGGAAGTCAAGATATAGGCCCTCATTCTGACCCTGGCGGTCGGTGATAAAGCGGCGGCCAAGCCGCCAACAGGCCGGCGGTCTAAAATATGCAATTCTGACCCTGGCGGGAACCGCCAACACAGCCCGCCAACTTAACACTCCGCCCGCCACGGCGGTACAAACAAACAGCGCGGCGGTTCCCGCCAACAGCCAGGCGGCAGACAATGTACCGCCCACCCTATTACGACCCACCAATCCGCCACCTTTTCCGGGGCGGGAGCACCGCCGATAAGAACACGGCGGAAACAGACTACGAACGGGAAAACGCTCACCTCTACGCACTCCACGCGAGATTCCGGCAGTATGGAACCAGAGTTGCAGGTCATCCCTGCACTCCTATTCCTGCTCATATACCAGGAGCACGCCCGGCGGCGCGGAAGACATCGGTGAGTACTGCACCTACGACACAGGGGAGGGAAAAGATTACCGGCACACACCCACCCACCCACACCCACTACAACACACACATCAATGCATTCCCACAGATCACTGTCACAACCCACAAACCACCCCCCACCGAAATAATGCAAAGACCAAAAGAAGAGATCATAAACGGGCAGATATATTGAAATATGGACACCAGTAATCCCAATAAATAAATAAACTATGTACAAAATATATACAGCTACTAAATGTAGTCCAACCACTGTCCGTGGATCACAGGGGTCCTGTGCAAAGGGGCAAGGCCCAGTCCCACGACAAGAACTCCACGGAGAGAACACTGCAGGGGCATCAGAAAGAAAATAGGACAGGCACCTCAGGGGGAAGGGAAGGGGGGGCACCTCAGCCACTTGAGTACACGACGCCAGATCCACGAGGGGACTCCATGACCACTGGCCCATCCTGGGGAGAGCAAAGCCACAGTCCAAACAGTCCATACAGTGGGTGGCCTGCCCACTGGGCCATCCTGGGGAGAGCAAAGCCACAGTCCAAACAGTCCATACAGTGGGTGGCCTGCCCACTGGGCCATCCTGGGGAGAGCAAAGCCACAGTCCAAACAGTCCATACAGTGGGTGGCCTGCCCACTGGGCCATCCTGGGGAGAGCAAAGCCACAGTCCATACAGTCCATACAGTGGGTGGCCTGCCCACTGGGCCATCCTGGGGAGAGCAAAGCCACAGTCCAAACAGTCCATACAGTGGGTGGCCTGCCCACTGGGCCATCCTGGGGAGAGCAAAGCCACAGTCCAAACAGTCCATACAGTGGGTGGCCTGCCCACTGGGCCATCCTGGGGAGAGCAAAGCCACAGTCCAAACAGTCCATACAGTGGGTGGCCTGCCCACTGGGCCATCCTGGGGAGAGCAAAGCCACAGTCCATACAGTCCATACAGTGGGTGGCCTGCCCACTGGGCCATCCTGGGGAGAGCAAAGCCACAGTCCATACAGTCCATAACAGACCCCACTGCCACTGGAGGAGGCAAGTTGGCCAGAGGACATCCTGCAGCCCTGCCCGAGATAGATCCTGCCCTGCCACGTCTGCCAAAGGGCCAGCGGTTCTTGCCTTGAAGGGCCCAGTTCAGCGGTTCTTGAGACGGCGGGGCCCAGTTCAGCGCTCCTTGCCTTGAAGGGCCCAGTTCAGCGGTTCTTGAGACGGCAGGGCCCAGCGGAGCGGTGCTTGAGACGGCGGGGCCCAGTTCAGCGGTTCTGGAGACGGCGGGGCCCAGTTCAGCGCTCCTTGCCTTGAAGGGCCCAGTTCAGCGGTTCTTGAGACGGCGGGGCCCAGCGGAGCGGTGCTTGAGACGGCGGGGCCCAGTTCAGCGGTTCTGGAGACGGCGGGGCCCAGTTCAGCGCTCCTTGCCTTGAAGGGCCCAGTTCAGCGGTTCTTGAGACGGCGGGGCCCAGCGGAGCGGTGCTTGAGACGGCGGGCCCAGTTCAGCGGTTCTTGAGACGGCGGGGCCCAGCGGAGCGGTGCGTGAGACGGCGGGGCCCAGTTCAGCGGTTCTTGCCTTGAAGGGCCCAGTTCAGCGGTTCTTGAGACGGCGGGGCCCAGTTCAGCGCTCCTTGCCTTGAAGGGCCCAGTTCAGCGGTTCTTGAGACGGCGGGGCCCAGCGGAGCGGTGCTTGAGACGGCGGGGCCCAGTTCAGCGGTTCTTGAGATGGCGGGGCCCAGCGGAGCGGTGCTTGAGACGGCGGGCCCAGTTCAGCGGTTCTGGAGACGGCGGGGCCCAGTTCAGCGCTCCTTGCCTTGAAGGGCCCAGTTCAGCGGTTCTTGAGACGGCGGGGCCCAGCGGAGCAGTGCTTGAGACGGCGGGGCCCAGTTCAGCGGTTCTTGAGACGGCGGGGCCCAGCGGAGCGGTGCTTGAGACGGCGGGGCCCAGTTCAGCGGTTCTGGAGATGGCGGGGCCCAGTTCAGCGCTCCTTGCCTTGAAGGGCCCAGTTCAGCGGTTCTTGAGACGGCGGGGCCCAGCGGAGCGGTGCTTGAGACGGCGGGGCCCAGTTCAGCGGTTCTTGAGACGGCGGGGCCCAGCGGAGCGGTGCTTGAGACGGCGGGGCCCAGTTCAGCGGTTCTGGAGACGGCGGGCCCAGTTCAGCGCTCCTTGCCTTGAAGGGCCCAGTTCAGCGGTTCTTGAGACGGCGGTCCCCAGCGGAGCGGTGCTGGAGACGGCGGACATTCTATGGCCAACTGCTAATTGCCTGGTGGTGCCCTCCTGGGCAGCGGGGATGGTGCTCCTTCACTGCCCACCTGGGCTGTGGGTGGTGGGGCCCTCCTGGCCAGCTGGGCTGGGTCCTCCCTGGGCAGCGGCTATGGGGGTGGTGGGCTCTCCCGGGGCAGCTGTGCCGGTTCCTCCCGGGGCAGCGGCTATGGGGGTTGTGGGCTCCTCCTGGGCAGCAGGCCTGCTGCCTGACCTCTCCGACTTGCTGCCCTTGCCCTCCTTAGTCGTGGGCCTGTGGCCCTTTCCTCCCTTTGGAGCTGTGGCTGGTGACTGTCTCTGGGTGGTGTCCGGGGGGGATGTAGAAGGCGGGCTCCTGCGGCGCCCCTTCCGCCTTCTGCTCCTCTTCCCAGGGGGTGGGCTGGCTGTCCCCTTGCTGCTGGGCGAAGATCCAGACATGCGGGCTGGCGGGCTCCAATACCCCTGCACCCTTGTCAAGGGGGCTGCAGGGCTGGTGGTGGCTGAGGTGCTCTTCTTACCCCGACGAGAAGGAGGGGGGGGCTCAGGGTCAGGAAAGAAGTTAGTAGTGGCGAGGAAGAGCTTCTTGGGACAATGGAGAGTGGTAGGTACAGTGGGAATGGGAGTGGAGGGAGAGGATGTGGTTGTAGGTGAGTCACGTTTGCTGTCTTTGGGTGCAGGTGCAGGAGGGATAGGCTGTCGTGAGGTGGATGGCTGTTGGGTGGGTGGGTGGCTGCGTTTGTGTGGTGTGGAAGAGGGGGTGACAGACACAGTGGGAGAGGACACAGGGGACGTGTAAATGGCAGTGGGGGTGGTGACTGCACGTGTGCGGACTGGAGTGGAGGGTGTGCTGGTGATGGAAACACTGGCTGATGGTGAGGTGAATGGAGGTGTGAGTGTAGACGTCACAGGGAGGGAGGAGGGAGACGAGGAGGTGGGGGTCACAGAGGTGGTAGTGACTGTTGGCATGTCTGCATCGGAATGTTGCGTGTGTGAATGTCTGCGTGATCTGTGGTGCTTATGTTTGGATGAGCTTCTCTTGGGTGTTGAGGTGTGTGCAGGCTGGTCTGATGGTGTGGGTGGGACAGGCAGAGGAACAGGAGACTGGGAGGAGGGAGTTAGTAGAGGCAGGCAGGAGACAGGGACAATGGCTGCCGTCAGTGCTGAGGCCAGAGCCTGGAACGATCGCTGATGGGCAGCCTGACCCGAATGAATGCCCTCCAGGTACGCATTGCTGCGATGAACCTCCATCTCCACCCCCTGGATGGCATTCAAAAGGGTAGTCTGCCCAACAATGAGCGTTCGGAGGAGGTCAATGACCTCCTCACTGAGGGCAGCGGGGGTAACAGGGGCAGGGCCTGAGGTGCCTGGGGCGAAGGAGATGCCCGGCTTCCTGGCAGAGCGGGCACGGGGCGAACGCTGAGGGGCTGCTGGGAGGGCGGAGATGGTGTGCTGGGTGGCGGCTGTACCTGTAATGGCGGGGGCACGGATGGTGCCACCCCCGCAAGGGAGCCCCCTTCCGAGGACGTGTCCGTGTCGCTGCAGGGTCCAGTCGTCCCCGTCGTGGAGCTCCCCTCGCCCTCCGTCTCACTGGTCCAGTCTGACTCTGTGGCATGGCCCTCCTGGGCCATGTGAGATGCAGCTCCCTCCTGCCCCGATGCCACTTCTCCTCCGCCTGATGATGCTGATGCACACAAGCACAGAAAGACAAACAAAAAGGGGGGGGGAGAGAGAAATAAAGGGATATTGAGTACATGGATCTCCGGTACAGTTAGCGGACATGACAGACACAGATGCCCCCTGCACTAAGTTGCGCACTTGGGGTCCGCTACGCATTCCGTGGAACATGCCCTACACGCCTAGAGTTGACAACTGCACCCATGGATGACACGGCCCAGGGATGGCTGTACTGACAAACTACTGAGGGTGGTGGCTGGGGACACAGGGGCTTACGGGGGTGCCCAGCCTACAGATATCGCCCTGGCCTAGGGGGACCCACAGCCCTCCTCCCCCACCCAGACACCTCCACTGCGCGACAACAGAGTAGATAATGCTTGTACTCACCCCCTTGTGTCTGCTGTGCTGCCCTCACGCGCCCATCCAAATCAGGGTAGGCCACCGCCAGGATCCGGAACATCAGGGGGCTCAGTGGACGGCAGGCACCCCGCCTACGTTGGGAGGCCATCCCCAGCAGAGACTCGGCGGTCTTCTTGGTCCCGCGGCGGATGTCCTCCCACCTCTTGCGGCAGTGGGTGCCCCGTCGATGGTGGACCCCCAGGGTCCGGACTTCCTTGGCGATGGCACGCCAAATCCCGATCTTCTCATGGGCGCGGACCTATGTGACACGTACAGGGAGGGAGAAATACCACGTTCAAGTTTGTCAGCATTTTCCTTGCCAGTGGCCCAACGCCCCCCATCCCCGCCAGGCCCCCCGCCATGCCCCCCGCCAGGCCCAACATGCCCCCCATCCCCGCCAGGCCCCCCGCCATGCCCAACATGCCCCCCATCCCTGCCAGGCCCCCCGCCATGCCCCCCGCCAGGCCCAACATGCCCCCCATCCCCGCCATGCCCCCCGCCATGCCCAACATGCCCCCCATCCCCGCCAGGCCCCCCGCCATGCCCCCCGCCAGGCCCAACATGCCCCCCATCCCCGCCATGCCCCCCGCCATGCCCAACATGCCCCCCATCCCCGCCAGGCCCCCCGCCATGCCCCCCGCCAGGCCCAACATGCCCCCCATCCCCGCCAGGCCCCCCGCCATGCCCCCCGCCAGGCCCAACATGCCCCCCATCCCCGCCAGGCCCCCCGCCATGCCCCCCGCCATGCCCCCCGCCAGGCCCAACATGCCCCCCATCCCCGCCATGCCCCCCGCCATGCCCAACATGCCCCCCATCCCGCCAGGCCCCCCGCCATGCACCCCGCCAGGCCCAACATGCCCCCCATCCCCGCCAGGCCCCCCGCCATGCCCAACATGCCCCCCATTCCCGCCAGGCCCCCCGCCATGCCCCCCGCCAGGCCCAACATGCCCCCCATCCCCGCCAGGCCCCCCGCCATGCCCCCCGCCAGGCCCAACATGCCCCCCATCCCCGCCATGCCCCCCGCCATGCCCCCCGCCAGGCCCAACATGCCCCCCATCCCCGCCAGGCCCCCCGCCAGTCCCCAAGCCAGCCAGTGGCCCCAAATCCAGATTGAATTAAACTCACTTGTTGGTCTGGAGGACCGTAGAGTAGCGCATACTGGGGGAGGACCCCATCCACAAGTTTCTCCAACTCCTCTCCAGTGAAGGCAGGGGCCCTTTCCCCAGGCGCAGCAGCCATTGTCCCTTCCAGACCGAGGTCACAGCAACACTTGCAGTATAGGTCCTCTCCTGTGAAAGTTCAAGTCGCAAGTGGATAAGTAGATAGAAAATGGCGGTCACGTCTGCGGCGGTGCGTACCGCGGCGGTGCATCCCGCCACCGCCGGCGCCCTTCGCCATTGGCTCCTGAAACCCATAGGCTTCAATGTTAACCAATGCGGCTTCACGCCGCGGTCTTCGCCCGCCGCCCGCCGCGGTGTGCCACGCCAGCGCATTGACCTCACATCCCATTGTCACACTTCACAGGTCAGGCAGCCGCCATTTCCAGGGCCCACATGGCTCAATTTCAACTGCGTCACACAGGCCTAGGCCTTGCATAGCCACTCAGACACGCCATTCACTGCATAGAGAATCGTTTACTGTGCTAGCTGTGAGTACGTACCTGTGGGTTGCTTGACTGTGTGCTCCATGTTGTCCTTCCTAGGCACCGTCCGCTGGGTTGGGCGAGGAGACGGATGAATCCTCCCGTGTACCGACCGCTGGTGGACCTGTCGACAATGGAAGAACGCCACATTATCCTGACCTACCGTCTTAACCGTGCCACTATCCATGAACTGTGTGCCCAGCTGGAGCCCGACCTGATGTCCCCCATCCGCCAACCCACAGGGATTCCCCCTCTGGTGCAGGTCATGTCAGTACTCCATTTCTTGGCAAGTGGGTCATTTCAGACAACCGTGGGAATTGCTTCTGGGATGTCTCAGCCCATGTTTTCGAAGGTGTTATCCAGAGTGTTGTCTGCCCTGATGAAATCCGTGAGGAGCTACATCATTTTCCCTGAGGTGGGCGAATTGGCTACAGTGAAGGGTGATTTCTACGCCCTTGGACATATTCCCAACGTAATTGGTGCCATTGATGGGACCCATGTGGCTTTGGTTCCCCCAAGAGACAGGGAGCAGGTGTACAGGAACAGAAAAAATTACCATTCAATGAACATCCAGGTGGTGTGTTTGGCTGACCAGTACATCTCGCATGTAAATGCCAAATTCCCAGGGTCAGTGCATGACGCCTACATCCTCAGGAATAGCAGCATCCCTTACGTGATGGAACAGCTACAGAGACACCGTGTATGGCTAGTGGGGGACTCTGGGTACCCCAACCTGTCGTGGCTACTGACCCCAGTAAGGAATCCCCGGACCAGGGCAGAGGAACGGTACAATGAGGCCCATGGGCGTACTAGGAGGGTGATCGAACGCACCTTTGGCCTCCTAAAGGCCAGGTTTAGGTGCCTGCATATGACAGGTGGATCCCTAATGTACTCACCTAAGAAGGTGTGTCACATCATCGTGGCCTGCTGCATGCTTCACAACCTGGCTTTGCGCCGCCAGGTGCCTTTCCTGCAGGAGGATGGTCGAGACGGTGGTGTTGTGGCAGCGGTGGAACCTGAGGAGAGTGACGAGGAGGAAGACGACGGGGCTGAAACAGACAACAGGGACAGAATCATTGAACAGTACTTCCAAGAGGACACAGGTAACATTTCAAAGATAATTTAGTAAATGTTAACTACTCTCCTGCATCTCTGCTGCCTGTCTATTTGCCCCAGTGTATGATGACTGAGTTTTGGCTTTTCTCTCCCTATTTCAGATCTGGGGTCCCCACTACGAGTCCTGTGCTTCGTTTCCCCATGGACTACAGCTTTGTGGCAGCTGTTTGTTGACTTCACCATGTACAAGGACATATTTGCACTGTCATGTCAATTACAATATATTGAAATCACAGCCAGACTCCAGATATTTTGGTGCAAAATAGGTGTTTATTGAAGTGCTCAAAATGGGATGGGTGGTTTCAAGTGGGTGGGGGCTATGGTGAAGGAATGTCCATGGCAGAGTCCAGAGTAACAGTCACACAGGTGCATTGTCCAGAGGCCTGTGGAGAGATGGAGCATGGGCAGTTCAAGGATGGACAGGGTGACAATGTGGGACAGTGGGATGACATCAGGTGGTATCCATTGCTGGCGGGGGTCTTGACATCCTACTCTGTCTTCTTGCGAGATCTCAGGGCCCTCTTGCGGGGTGGTTCTTCTCCTGCAGGAGGTGGGGGTCTGGTGGGCTGCTGCTGTGCGGGGGCCTCCTGTCCACTAGCGCCGGCGGAGGTGGTTGGCTGTTCTTGGTCCAGGCTAGTGGCAGGGGCCCTTGGGTGTTGTTGAGTGTCCGCCCTGGTGTTGACGAGGTCCTGCAGCAGCCCTACCATGGTAACCAGGGTGGTGTTGATGGCTCTGATGTCCTCCCTGTACCCCCGATAGTGTTCCTCCTGCAGTACCTGGATCTCCTGGAACCGGGCCAGTACCGTCGCCATCGTCTCCTGGGAGCGGTTGTATGCTCCCATGATGGTGGTGAGGACCTCGTGGAGAGTGGGTTCCCTGGGCCTCTCCTCCCCCCCCTGTCGCACAGCTGCCCTCCGAGTTGCCCTGTTTCCCTGGGCCTCTGCCCCCTGGCCGGTGTGCCCACTACCACTGCCCCCAGGTCCCTGTTGTTGTTGGGGTGGTGGGTTATCCTGGGTGCCCTGTAGTGGTAGACACACCGCAGATTGACGCGCCCTGGAGACAGAGGCATGGGCCCGCTGGGTGGGAGCTGTGCTGGTGTTCCCAGAGGGGTTTGGGTCTGTAGTGGCCTGTGCCTGTGTGAGGGGAACCGACTGTCCAGAGGTCCCCGATGGTCCGGGCTGGTCATCGGTGTCCAGGTCGACAGAGCTGCTGTCATCGCTGACGGCCTCTTGGGTGGGGGGTGTGGAGAATTCTGGCCCCTCCGCCGCGGTGTGTTGACGGTCGGGTCCTGCAGGGGTATAGAGGTATGGTTATAGTTTCAATGTGTGGCATATGGGTGTATCTGTGGGTTCTCGTGTCCCCAAGTGCTGGCATTCGTGTGTGGGGGCTTTGGTGAGGGTGGCTTGTGGGGGGGATGTGTACATGCATTGGGCATGCTTTGGTGATGGGTGTCCATGCTTAGTGGACGCATGCAGGCCTAGGTTTTGGGATGTGTGGGTTGTGATGGTGAGACATTGGCGGGGAATAGGTGTGCTGGGGGTGGGGGTGAGGATGGTGGTGGGGGTGAGGATGGTGGTGGGGGTGAGGGTGGGGGTGAGGATGGGGGTGGGGGTGAGGGTGGGGTTCGAGGATGGGGGTGAGGGTTGGGGTATGATTTGGCATGCAGGTGGGGGGGAAGCAGTATTGAAGCTTCAACTTACCAGTATCCATTCCTCCGCCGTCTCCTGCGAGGCCGTCAGGATGCAGGATGTTCAAGACTTCCTCCTCCCATGATGTGAATTGTGGGGGTTGAGGTGGGGGTCCTCCGCCAGTCTTCTGCACGGCGATGTTGTGCCTGGATACCATGGAACGCACCTTCCCCCGTAGGTCGTTCCATCGCTTCCTGATGTCTTCCCGATTTCTGGGGTGCTGTCCCACTGCGTTGACCCTGTCGACAATCCTCTGCCATAGCTCCGTCCTCCGGGCAATGCTGGTGTATTGTATCTGTGTGCCGAACAGCTGGGGCTCTACCCGAACGATTTCCTCCACCATGACCCTGAGTTCTTCGTCTGTGAAGCGGGGTTGTCTTTGGGGTGCCATGGGGTGGTGTGTATGATGTGTGGGGTGGAGTATGTGTATTTAAGTGAGTTGAGTGTGGTGGTGTGTGTTGTTTTGTGTGTGGATAGTGTGTGGGTGATGGTGTTGAGTGGCTGTGGCTGTTAGTTTGTGGATGCTGGTGTCTCGCTCTGGCCTTCTTTCAGAATTTTTTAGCGTAGGGGTTTGTGGGTGATGTGGGTGTGTGTTTTATATTGTATTGTGTGTGTGGGAGTGGTGTGTGTATGTGTATCAGGTGTGTGGGATTCAAATCGTCCAATGTGGCTGAGTTTTGTTCGTTTGTGTGTATTCTGACCGCGGCGGTGTGTCCCGCCAATGGAATACCGCGTTTGAATGACCGCCGCGTGGATTCGTGGGTCGTAATGGCATGGGCGTATTTCTGTTGGCGTGACGGTGGAGGTTTTGTCACCTCCACTTTTCCGCCGACCGCTGGTCTGGCGGTCTGTTGTGGCGGTCGGATTTTCGGAGGTTTGCCTTCTGCGGGTCAGAATGACCGTGGCGGGTTTCCGCGACCGCGGCGGGATTATGGAGGATTTCTGACCGGCGGTAGGCGCCTTTTACCGCCGAGGTCAGAATGACCACCATAGTCTGGTGGATAGACTCTGCATGCTAAGATTTTACTTAAAGCACTGTTCATCCAATATAGTTCATCTGAAGACACTTAAGATCCGATTTATATTTTAGTGGATGAAGTGAAGTCTGTCAGGGTGGTAGAAGACACTACCTCCACCACCCTGACAGACTACTGTCTGCCAAATTTTGAGATGCCCACCAGCTAAGTGTCCATCTTTGTTTACTGAATGGAACAACTGTCCTGGCAGTTCCTTTCACTGTACAACAAGTTTGGTGGTTGAGTCCCTTGATTTTGACAGCCACCCACCAAACATTAGCAATGATTTTGTTTTTCTTAAACAAACGCCCAAAGCAAGAGTTTGTTTCACAAACATAGAAATCTAATGGTTCCCATGCCTTGGGAATTTTCTCCCAGGGTGAGAGGTCATAATTTGTTTTTTTTCTGTTACTCCTCATTTTTTATGATGGTGATGGACAGTTAGAAAAGACATTATACCATCCACCCTAAATAGTGTAAGTGGTGTAAAGTCCTTCCTCCAACTACCCCTACTCCATCGGGCCATGGAAGGAGGTTTTCAGCCCACGGAGGCTAAAAAGGGCTCCGTTAATGAAAAACTCAAGGTCTGCCCATCTCTAAATGAGGCGGATGGACCAAATGTTTGGCAAACAGGGTACTCCATCGCATTTGTGTAAAGGCAATGATTACCTTAGTGTTAGCAACATAACCTTTCCTTGATAGGTGCTTCTTGGATACTCTAAAAAGATTTTTTTAGCATTACCTAAACTGTAATTTGTACTTCCCACACAACAAACTACAACTAAACTTTACTAAACTATTTGAAGCATCCATATTCAATCCAACCCAACACATGCACTTGTGCAAGGTGCTGGATGAATGGAAAGGATGCTGGGTTCCAGGATTATTTTAATGTTGTGTTTAAGCTGGACTCATGAGACGTCTACTTGGCTATCTTCAAAATGTACAGAGTCAAACCATGGCTCATGAATCGTATTGCTTTGGCTACTGCCTTCTACTGTTTATGAAAGACCTAAAGACTCATCTTATCCACCTGGCCTGTCACAGAGGCACACCTCAATAAAAATAGAGGTTACTAAAGCTGACATATCTATCTACTAACACATTTTGCCATTTGACTAATGCCTATGATACACACTCAACAACTGCCTGTTACCTGGGGAGTAATACTCTAGGTTATGGCTTCACTGATGTATGGCTTTCTATCATACTCTTTGCAAGAGTAATTCTGTCAGGGTTTAGCTGGGAGCTAGCTGGATATCTGTCGGGGTCTAGCAGGGAACCAGCAGGGACAATACTGGTTACTGGGTTTATGTGTGGTCTCTGAAAGGAATGCAAACAAGAGGGAATCAGAAGGCTGGAAGGGAAGCAGGGAAGAAGTAGAGGACTCAAGCAGGTTGAAACAGGTTGTGAATAGAGCACGGGATGTCTGCAGGGAAAACACAGGTAAACAGGAATATAAAACAGAGAAACAATAGACAAACCACCATAAATGATAGTTTGTCAGCTCCTGGGAAATGATATATCTGTGAGGTGAAAAGATCTATACCAAATCAAGGAGCAGATTAATCCCACAGATTTCTTGGAAACACCCAGTAGCTCTAATGGAGAAGGTGCACTTGTTGGTTCTCTGTGTCAAAGGCACAAGCCTTGGAATCTAACTTGCACTCTTGAAAGCAATTAAAATCCAGATAAAAATACAAAACAACAGGGGACATAACAAGGAACACCAAAATAGAAACTGGGATCTGTCATAGCAGGACTTGAGTCAGGATCAGGACAAGGACTGAAATTCTGAGGACAAGGCTAGGAACGTTCTGCACTCAACACAAGGCAAGACAGAAATATGCAAAGAAACAGGAACACAGAATATAAGGCAAGTGAGTCTACATATAACGGGCAGATCAAGAAGAGTGCAGACAGGAGACTATGAACTGTGGCTAGAACGGGAACAGAGATGCAGGAAAACAAGGAACAGAAACAGGAGATTACGTGCTATGGCTAACACTGGAGCACAGATATAAGATAGCAAGGAACAGAAACAGAAGACTATGAACTATGGCGACCACCGGAACAGAGATCCAAGAATACTAGGGACAGTTTCGGATTTATCTGATGTGATAAATATTGCAACCAACACTAGGGCATTCATAAGTGTGCACTAAGTGCTATAGCCAAATCCAGAGATAAACAGAAATGCTGGCGTTTTATTACTTTGCCTTCTTCCACCATGTTTAGTAATGTTCCCCTACCCATGTGTTCTCATCTAGTCATTATTTAAATTAATACAGCTTGTTTGAATTGTAGATTTTAACTTATTAATTGCTGGTCACAAGTTATATATCTGCCCAATTAACTGAGCCTTTCAAGCTTCTGTGCTAAAGCGTACTACATGTCTGGGTAATGCCATTACCTGTTGTTCACCATACTTTAATGCAAAAGAGTATGTGATCGTGCCATGTTAAGCTTAAGACTGGCAGTGTCTTTCCAGACTTCACTATCAAGATGGCTCAAAGAATTCCGTTCTAGGCTCTAAAGATGCATCAATTTAAAAGTCATGAGTTCGTATAATGGCAAGGCGCTTTTAGTCTTTCATCCTTCCAAACAATAAAAAAGTATAATGAGCTAGGTAATGAGAATATGAACTTTTGGCACTGTGTACAACTGGCTCAAATGTGGGATGAAATAAAAAAGTGACAGGAAATGGTGGACAACCTGCACAAAGGAACAACAGCTTCAAGTCCCTTATTACATGTGTTAGAGTATGTTCAATATGGATTAACAGCAATGCCCGAATGTATTTGATTAGAGCTTGTGCTTACAAAGTGCATCACGTAGTGGTATATGAAAACCAAGCGACTTTTAATATTACTAATATTATTACTACTGATTGCTATTACTAATATTATTATGAATATAATAATAATAATAATAATAATAATAATAATAATAATAATAATAATAATAATAATGCTCCGAAACTATCGAAATAATACGTGAACGAAAGAACATCCAATTATATTTTTCTCGGCACAGCTCTTGCATCATCTCAAGATGTCCATCATGCTACAATAAGCCTTTGCCCGTACAAGTCTTGCACATTTCTTTCAGAGTTGACGAAAACACAACCCTAATGCCTAAAATAACAATTATCAGAGAGAGAACGAAAGGTGTTTGAATTTTACACGATGCATGCCATCCAAATAAATATTTATCTCTCCTTCAAAAACCTTTCTCCCACCACTGTTTCTACATATATACTGGGGAGCAAAGTGGAATTTAATTCTTACTCTTTCACAGTATATATTGAATATCATCTAAAGACACTATTCTCATATATGTTTGCCTCCTCTTCAAAGTCTTACATCTGCCTCTGTAGGTGGTATGTGAAAAAATAGTTGTCACTCTTTCAAAGCCAGTATGTGAACTATTAATTCTACCAGTCTATACATTATGCAAAGGAAAATGGCTGGAAATGTCGTACTCTTTAGCCTTGTCAGGATGCCCTTACATGAAAATCCAGATCCAACAGACGTTCCACACCGCTGAAATTACAACTAACCTCACACTCTTACCTGAGGATTTGTAGTAGGAGCTAGGAAAGGGGAATGGAAGATGTGAGAGAAAAACTGAGACGACAGATATCGTCACACTTCCTTGTTGTACAGCAGAGCTTAGCTTGCATAGCAAGAGCTTTGCTATGTAAAAGCAAAAGGGGATCTTTACTATGACTTTAGTGTAGACCTTGGAATTTAACTTTACGCGCTAACATTCTCTGTACTCTCTATAAAAATGATACTCCATATTTCTTTCGAGCTGAAATAAAACTAAAATTTATATATTAACTGTGAATCACACTTGGGGTTATAGTGTGTTGTTTGCTGAGAAGACCTACATTCTATATTAGGATATGGCTTCTCGTGATTTCTTTATGTTCGATGTAACACATTGATAACTGTAACATGGAATGACTTTAATGGAGTAACATATTTTGTATCTACCCCTCGTAAATATATATTTACAGTTGTTGGAATCAGCATACCAAATGACAATAAGTCTGGACCAACATATTTCTATTGACGTTAACAATGAATAGTTTGTAACCTACATGGGTTATGGAATAAATAAATGCAATAGAGTTTGTGATTGTAATGGTTGATTCCGTCTGCTACAGAGATTACAATCTTAATCAATGACTATTTGGGAAAAGAAACAAATGCTAAAGAGTTTGCAGTCCTAAAGGACGACTCCTTGTGAACACAAATAGGTTTAAGCCTATATTCTTGCAAGTATGATGGAGATGCTTCTTTAGTTCCAAGCTGTCATTCGTCAACTTCACGGAAGAACAGAAGTCCTGAATTCACAAATTCCAAAAGCAAGTCCCGGCTGCAACACATATGTGTCATGATTGACTAGCAAGAGGGCAATGGACCGCAAGAAACTTATACCTTACGCATCCAAGATGGCCACCTTCATTGACCAGCCTTGTGAGAGTTCCAGGGGCCCATAGAATTGTATCCTTCTTGCCTTTATCCAGATAGCTCACGCCCTGTATCCTTCTAGGATACAGGCATCTATCCAAGCAGTACCCACATTCGGCATACACTGCCACCATCCTTTTCTCATGCAGACATGCATGTCTAGGAGGCTTACAGTACAGTGTCGTGCCGGACCAGCGCATAAATGTAAGCATGTCCTGCACTGCATCCCTACAGGTAGTAAATGCTGCATCTTGTAGTTTTGTACAACCTATGCAGGCAATTCAGTACGATCACTAAAAGAAGAAACAAAGGATTACCTGAACTATGAAAAGTATGCAAAAGCTCTATAATATTTGTGAGGTGTTATATTTACACAAACTCTCTATTTTTTATTTTATAATGTAACTTCTTTATAATTGAATTAAAGGGGGTTTGGTTCACTTCTGCCACTGGCGCCATCTGCTTTCAGTGCTGGCTATGCCCACTTCCAAAGCTAGAACACCACGCGGCCTGTCCTCACAGTTGAAGTGCAGCAAGCAAGCAACTGAGCCTGCTTTTCTGTAGCGAAGGTTCCGAAGGCCATGAAGAGGGTTCCTCCCCTAGAAAATGTGTTCAACATATGGTAAAATAGTGCACTTTACTGCCTTTAAGATCAGTGATAAAGACCAAATGATTACAACTTGGATATGCTATGAACGTACTGCAATGGGTGTTTGTGGTTTTCCCATAAAGATGAGTGAGTTGCTGAATGCTAGAGACAGTCTCAAACCAGGTTGAAGCCGGATGCCTCCTTCTCGTCTCTTGGGCTCCCGAGCCAAAAATGAGACAAGCCTTCACGTGGCTTTTGCTGCCCAAGTTCCTACTTAATTCACCAAGGCCACCCGCACCACCGGCCCTGCAGCAGAGGAGGTGCTGCCCAGCATTCTCCATTGTTCATTTTGCAGATGTTCTAATTGTGGACACCATGAGTGCTGCCTAAGTGCTCGGAGAGGAATAATACCTTAATGATTTTTCAAATGGTTTGTTGAGGGAGGGGACAATTCGTGAATGCATTAGCAATAGGTCCCTTTCTGAGCAAACCATTAAAAACACATCAGAGCGAATGGTTGAAGGTGGCTGACACACACTACCAATTTGTACTCTTTTTATTGCTAACATGAAGTTTTCAGTTGTAGGGAAGACCTATTTGATTTGGAAATACTTGTGTTGTTACAAATGAAGCACTAATACACTACCAAAGGGAAAAATAATCATGTGAAACAGACAAAAGAGTCACTGTCCTTTCCTTAATACTGACACGCAAATCCACTGCAACCGATGCCTCTTCCTGTTTAATTTTTGGGAACCAAATTAGATCGAGTGCACCTCGTAGCGTTATTTCTTATGACACATAAGAAACTTTCCGTATTACGTCCAATACATTCAAATTGTAAAAACAATTTTCTCTGAGCATTTTTATAGTATGCAACAAGATCTTGATGATGCTGCCGGTGGAGCAACGGGGGCAAGGGGTGGGGAGTTTTGAAAAATGCAAACAGCCTTCACGGTGTGGGGATCTGTGTATAAGTCTATGTGCACTTCACTTCGGTCATGTGAAAACCTGTCTCTCTGTGGGCTCTCCCAAAGCTTTGTTTTTGTTTATGCATGTAATTGCCACTAGTGAAAGTGTTATCAGAAAGGCAGCTCTTCTGGCTTTGTCAGGGTGTCACCACATTATTAAAAGCAGAATGTATCAAAATAAACCAATGCAACACCATTAAAATCACTAAGGATGGTACAGTGCCAAAATTACATTCATAAAGGCAAGTAATAAGTCACTGTTAACTCTGTGATTGTCAATAAAACCTTTCAATGACCTACGTTAATACATATAATGATTTATTCTTAACTTTGTCGTTATCAGTAAAGCATTCCATGACCTTCATTAAGACATGTAACGATTTACTGTTAATCTTGTCTTTGTGAATAACACTTTAACAAAAATATGAACATTCGTTTTTTTCTACTTTGATACTGCTGCCAACCAGCCTTAGGACCCACCACCAGGAGTCCCCACACTCTTGAGCATTAAGGCAAAGAGCCGAAGGTGTGCCTTCTCACAGGATCATTAACTTGAATCTGTGGGAGGTTTAGGGTGACCCCTAAGTCTCCAATGGGGCCTGCTGCACTGCTTGCAACCACAACAACTTGTTTCTGCAGGTTGGTGGTGCCCCTAGCCCCTCAAGGGCACTACCAAAAAAATTTGAAAATATTTCAGGCCTGCATGTGGCTATTTCATACGTTTTGTGCGTTTCTCAGCCCTAGCTGATTTGGAACTGTGGTGGCTTAGCAGAAGAGACAAGCCCCGCAGCCTTTCTTTTCTTTTTCTAATTTGCGGCCTCACACCACTGGATTTTTAATATTCAGGAGTCCTTTGACCTTTTTGGGGCACCTGAGAATGTGGTACTTCTTAATCCCACAAGGCCCATTTGGCTCCCCAAAGCCAGCACAGCTCTCTTTGTACCAGGGGAAAGCTGGCAGCTCACTGTGTCCTGCTTGTACCTGTGTGAACAGCCAGTGATGGCAGTGGGCTCCCCACTCCCACCACACTTGTGGGTTGGCACACCCTGATGCTTCTAGGGTCTAGCGTACCGCACCTGCACTCATGGTGTCTCTTTTGTCCCTGGAACTGGGGGCCCTCAGGACCATACCTTAAAAGTAGAGTGCAGTGGTTCTCAATTTCCTTTACATCTTTGCGTAGGTTCCTGGGATTTGGGGGGAGCAGAGATGAATTTACCAGTGGGAAGAGGTCCACATGCAGGCTCCCTCCCAACCACTCCTTACGCTTATGCCAACAGTGGTGGCAGTTGGATCTCCACAGGGCTAATCTGGGGCTCTCGGATGGGGCACTACTTGCACCCCACTGGACCCGGTCCCCCAGAAAGCCAACATTTTCCATATTTGGCTATCATTCTATTTCTGGTGGTCACCTCTAGCTATCAGGGCTGGTGATTTGCAGTCTAATGGCCTCTAAATGTAGGTTTTGGTCTGGTAGCCAAATCAATCAATCAATCATGGTTTTGTAAAGTGTGGCTAACCACCCATAGGGTCTCAAGGCGCTTAGTGTAGGTGTGCTGCTCAGTCGAAGAGCCAGGTCTTGTGGTCCTTCATGAACTGCTTCAGTGATGCGGTCTGTCTGCGCTTGAGGAGTAGTGTGTTCCATGCCCTGGCCTTCTTTTCTCATTACTCGTCCTCCGATGAGGACAAGCACAGGGCCTGCCCTATAGTTCCAAACACAGCACCTGTCTCCACTCAGGGTGTCTGGTTCCTTTCTTGGTGCTGGGACTTCCTCAACAGCACCCTTTTGCCCCCAAGGCAGAGTGCCTTCACTTCCTACAAACCGCAGGTCCTCTGGCTTCCTAGGGCTGAACTGTTCCTTTACATATGGCTGGGCCCAAGCAGAGGTGGCATGATAAGCAAAAGAATAATGGGTATTAATACTACCACGATTGCCAATGGGTAAACATATTGTAGCATTTCTCACCATCACCTTTTGTGTGTTTGATGTACACCCTAAGTGGCCAAGGGTAAGCCCAGACATTGATCTTGTGCTCACTGTACCACTGGAACAAAGCTACAGCATGACTGAAGATGTCCAATCAGGGTGAAACCAGTCTTGGGTTGCTTGTTTTCCGGTTCAGGGAGGACCTGGCTTGGCAGTTCAGGCTGGACAATTCCCATTAGAGTAGGGTCAAGACTTATTTGTAGACAGGCTGGGTCCAAACTGAGGTGGCATGGTGGGCAAAATAATAATGGGTTGGCACTCTACCCCAAGCAATTGCCAGTGGTTAGACAAATTGCAAGCATTCTTCCAATCACCTTTTGTGTGTTTCTTAGTTGACTTGTGGCATCATTATCAGTAGGGGGGGCATAAATATTGCAAGTTCATGATATGAAGGCATCATTTCTAATACGTTCATCTCAATACAGTCATAAAATGTAATGTACTAAAGTAAAAGACTTCCTCATGTTACAGAACTTCACTGTTGAATTTTGAAGAGTCTTTGTCATATTATCCATCAAAGGCTCTGCATGTGAAATGAGTGTGAATAAGGCACTCACTCCAAGCAATCTAGATCTGTGAGAAAGTATGTGAAAATCTACTTCAAATGTTTAATGTGGACCTGACCGCAGAAAATGAAAAAATGTTTCTTTGAATAATATCAAAATTAACGAGAAAAGGAATTAAACCGCACTCACTCAATTTATTTTCAGCATTTCCAAAAGCATTTATGTTGCACATACATTTAGTCAATTACAATTTGTAAGTACTGGAATAAAGCCCATTGTCTCCCTTAAACATCTCCCTGCACACATCTCTCTGAAGTGTTTCTGCAGCATTTCTGTGCCCAGATTCCTGGGGATGTGCACAAACACACCTTTATTCAAGGCCCTTTGTGTGTTTACACACCTAACAGCGCACACATGCTTGCTGTCAGGTGCTGAGGAGTAAGAAGATCCACTTCACTCTACTTTTGCTACCCAACCAATGAGATTGAGTGAAGGGGGTGTCGTATTTTCCTTGCTTGGATTGGGAACTTTGACGTAATTAGTAAGGTGTACACCTTTTGGCCCAGTCTGCTATTCAACAGAGCTGCTTTTAAAATGAATGGGCACTCAAGTCAGTGCATGCACTGTTGCTAGTCTATGGTTGGAGATGCCATTTTGGCTATGCTTCCTTGGCCTCAGACATTTCTCCTTTCTTTCTGATATTTCAACCAGCTTTCTCTGTGCACAGACATAGAGACAGAGATAGTAAATTTGTATGTAATTTTGAAAATGTCCAAATTCTATGGAAAATCAGCAAAATTGCCTAAGTCTGTAAAGAACTAAGAAATCTACACGGAATAAATGAATATGAGTTTTCTGCAAGATGTAAACCTACAGTTTTCTGTATCTCTGTTACTACCTGGGTCCGGTTTCACTGTACCTCTTTTAACACTGCCAGGCTAATTGAAAGAAATCTGCCCCATGCGTCTGAACAAGAGAAGGACATTTCGTACAAACCTTTTGATGTAAGATAGGTTCTGTGTAAAACATTGTAGTTTACTAACTTGATTTGAGCATTACATGAATCTGTATGGGTAAGGTCATTGACTCATGTCCAATCTCCCTCATCAAGTGGAATATCCACTGTAATGTCCCAGGCTACCCGTGACCACAGCGAAAGACCCGCAGGATCACAGTGTGTGGCTTTGTTTAATACTGAGATCAAATGATGGCCTGCAGCGCAAGTCAAGAGCACCCCAAGAGTGTGTGTAGGTTTAGGAGCAGCAGGGTAGGGTGGCCAGCCTTACCTAGCTATGTCTGCCAGTCCTGCGTGATGTAAAAATGACCGGGCCCAAGTGAAAAAGAGAGCTGAGCTTCCTTAAAGGATATTAAGATCTCACCTGAGTATAAATCCCTAAGGAGTTCACACCTACCGTGGCACCCATTAGAAAGGACATATTGGGGGTAATTCTGAACCTGGCGGCCGGTGACCGCCAGGGTCACCGACCACGGGAGCACCGCCGACAGGCTGGCGGTGCTCCCTCGAGCATTCTGACCGCGGCGGTTCAGCCGCGGTCAGAAGCGGAAAGTCGGCGGTCTCCCGCCGACTTTCCGCAGCTCGGGGGAATCCTCCATGGCGGCGGAGCACCCCCTACTGCCATCCTGTTCATGGCGGGAAACCCGCCATGAACAGGATGGCGGTAGGGGGTGCCGCGGGGCCCCCGTAAGAGGGCCCTGCAAAGTATTTCAGTGTCTGCTATGCAGACACTGAAATACGCGACGGGTGCCACTGCACCCGTCGCACCTTCCCACTACGCCGGCTCAATTCTGAGCCGGCGTCCTCGTGGGAAGGTTGATTTGCCCTGGGCTGGCGGGCGGCCTTTTGGCGGCCGCCCGCCAGCCCAGGGCAAATCTCAGAATCACCGCAGCGGTCTTTCGACCGCGGTGCGGTGTTCTGACGGGGTTACTTTGGCGGGCGGCCTCCGCCGCCCGCCAAAGTAAGAATGAGCCCCATTGTCTACTATCCGTCGGACAGGTTTCAGTATCCAGATTGGGAGTTCTCGATGGAACAGGGCCCGTCTCAGTACAGTTGAACAAACATGTTATAGAGTATTGCCGTTTGTCTGACTATTTTAGGGACATCCATCGGAAGCCCTGCGCCCTCCATTAAGAGTTCAGGCAAGCGGTCAGTGGTCACCTGCCAATCAGTAGGCGGTTATCCCAATTGTCAGCTGGATCCAGCCAACGGGCCGCATGTTGCAATTGGGCCGTAAAATATTATAAATCGAGTCGCAGGACCTCTACCGTTCTTCTCAAACTGTCTTGTTAGATTCGACAGGGCTACCCTTCTATGCTCTCCCGACCACAGGAGAGATATAAGAATGATGGCTAACTGTCAAAAACCCTTGCCGGGATAGCGGTCAAGGAATCCTGTAACACGTACAGGCATCTAGGGAGCAGGACCATTTTAGTTATGGCCAGTCGACCTATCAGTAAAAGGGGTAATGTGTTCCAAAAAAGGACCAACTATATCAAACCCTTAGCTACCCTATTCACATTGAGGTGAAGCTGAAGTTTCCGGGTGTGTGACACTATAATCCTCAGATAACAAAACTGGGACGTCTCCCAGCGCAGGCCTATATTGGGCAGTTGGGCAATCGCTCAGGAATTACATCTTAAAAGTGTATTAAGTAATTCCCAATGCTGGCCAATGAGAGGAATATACCTCACATTAGTGGAAAATTACTTTGGGAGTTTTTCACTACCAGGACATGTAGAAGTTAAAAGTACATGTCCTGCCTTTTAATACACTGCACCATGTCCTATGGGTTACCCTGGGCCTACCTTGGGGGTGAAGTGTAGAAAAAGGGGAGTTTAAAGCTTGGCAAAGGGTTTAAAATGCCAAGTTGAAGTGGTAGTAAACTGGACACGCAGGCCTTGCAATGGCAGGCCTGCAACATGGTTAAGGAGCTACATATATGGGTAGCACAATCAGTGCTGTAGGCCCACTAGTAACTTTTAATTTACAGGGCCTAAGCACATATAGTGCACTTTACTGGGAACTTATAAGTAACTTAAATAAATGCAATTGAGTAGGAACCAATATTACCATGTTTAGGGGGGAGAGCCCAAGCACTTTAGCACTGGTCAGCAGTGATAAAGTGTGCAGAGTACTAAAACCAGCAAAAACGAGATCAGAAAAATGGAGGGAGGCAGGCAAAAAGTTTGGGAAAAGGCCACCCTGAGGCTTTCAGGTCTAACATGTCCCTCCAAGCTAAAAGTGGGGAGGGATACCCAGCCCCTTAGGAGCTCTCTTTACTAAGGTGGAAGAATCTGGAGATACCATTAGCTTTGGCGTGGTCAGACCCCAGGTGATGCTTCATCGTAAAGTCCATTACCTGTAGAGAGATGAACCACCTCAAGAGTTTAGGATTTTAACCCCTCATCTGCCTGAGCCATATGAGGGCCCTGTG